>NC_137903.1:40241799-40898299 GCF_963455335.1 Martes martes
CCCCATCTGGACTTGGGGGGCTATCTCTTCCTACTTCCAGTAGCCCAGGATGGTGATGGACACCAGACCCCATTCTCTGTCCTCTCCCAGTGCCCTGGAAACCCCCTAGGCCTTTTGAGGACCCCCTGACCATCAGTCTGGCCTGTCTCCCCTCCCCATGCTATGGATCTGGGTTCTTGCTGAGGGTCCTGATGCCCCAGCCCCATTGCCCAGCTGTCTCCAACCTCATTCTTCTTTCCCCCTTTTCACCCACCTCGATCCCAGGGTGTCTGCCCCTTCTGATGCCCAGCTGGGCAGTCAGAGTGGAGTGTGTGTGTGTGTGTGTGTGTGTGTGCACAGGCGCACATGCCTCTACCTATCTGGGGATGCCCAAGGTCATGTCCCCACATGGGACAGGGTGGGTAGCTATCCCCGAGGATCTGAGGGGCTCTCACCCACAAAACAAAGCTCATGGGAGGGTTGGGGCCAGTCTAGGACTGAAGAGCATCCCTGCTCCTTGGACTCTGTACCCCTCATTTGTCCCGGGCCAGTCCCTGCCTCTCTTGACTTCAGGTTCCCAACTGTCCCTGAGGATTGGACATGGAAATGCTTGAACTTGGCCACTCTTCCAGGGGTAGGTGGAGGAAAGGTGCACCAGGCACATAGGCCTCCCTCTCAAGACAGCCAGGTGTGCACAGCAGACGTGCATGAGACCCATGACTCCACAGCTGACCAGTTCCCCACATTTCCTCACCACCACCAAGGGCTCTGTGGCTTCAAAGTCCACTTAGCCCTGGAACCATGCCCATCCTGGGAAGCAAGGCTCAGGGTACAAGGCCAGGTGGATTGGACATCTGGGGATGCAAATGTTGCTGAATACCCCCCATCCAGCTGGCCAGGAATGCAGGCTGCCTCCCTGTGTCCAGCTAAGTGCAGGGCTGGGCCAGAGGACCTGGAGGCAGCAGTGGACACTGACTCAGGGCAGGGAGGAGCAGTCCACCCTTCCCCTTCTCCTCTCCTCCTTCTGTCTTCCTGGTAGGACCCTGAGACAGAGGTCCAGTCTGTCCCTGGCTGCATGCCTGGCTGGAGTCAAGGTGTGGGGAGGAGGCTGGGGAAGAGGGGCCCACCACCAGGATGCCCGAAGTGTGAGGATTTTTTTTTTTTTTTACCGTAATGAGGGACCTGTGAGCATTCAGGGATTTCAGCCCTTTTTAGACATGAGCAGTGGCCCCAGGCCTCAGCCCCTGACCCATCCTCCACCCTCCACGAGGCCCCGCATCTCCCCCAGCCCAGTCCTTTTCTGCAGCCAGTCCTCCCTCCAGCCCCAGGAAATCCAGCTTCTCTGAGAGGCTGCAAACTCATTACAAGCTGGAGCTGAGCTGTCCCCCTATGGAGCCTGGTTTTGGGTCCTGGAGCCCCACAGTGATACGGGGCAGGAGCTGGGAGAGGGCAGAGCGGACTCTCTCTGGGATCCATGGTTCCCTGGTCAGCGCAGATCCTGTTGTGTGCTGGTCCCTAGGGCACCCAGACTCCAGCTCCCAGGCAGGCTCCGGGAGGGAGACCAGAGTGTGGCTCCTGCCAGCTCAGATGTGTCACTCTGTCCTGTAGCTACAGCCTGTCCCACCAGCAGCACCCCCCTCCTAGTCAGCCAGCAACCCCCTCAGCGCCAAGACGAACAGTCCATCACCCAGCTCAGGGGCCAGCGTGTGGCTGGGCAGACAGGGAAGGGCTCGCTCTGGGCTCAGGGAGTCCCTGGCTGGGCTCACGGGGGCTCGGAAGGGCTGGCTTTCCAGCCCCTCTGCTGACCAGCTCTGTGACTAGAGCCATTTGCCTCCCCTCTCTGGGCCTTGCTCTCTGCCTCTGTGCAATGCAGCGATGCTGAATGATCGCTCCCATGGAGGGAGCATGTGGGGTGCTGGTGATTGACCTAGGCTGGGCACAAAGCCTGGACTGCAGAGTGCAGTGGGGGATGGTGAGCAGTGTCACCAGTGAGCACCCCTTCTGCCAAAAGCAATCTAATCCTTCCATGCAGCTGCTAGGCCCTTGGGAGACCACACTCCTGACACCAGGTCCCTGTGCGTGGCTCTTCCTCAGCAGTGGGACAGGTGGGGACCCCAGGACATGGGTCCAGCTCCACCCTCTGAGGGCATGAGGGCAAGGAAGCAACAGATTTCTGTGCATTGATTTAGTATCCTGCCACATTACTGAATTGCTGTATGAATTCTAGTAATTTGGGGGTGGAGTCTTTTGGGTTTTCCACATAAAGTATCATGTCATCTGTGAACAGAATGAGTTTGACTTCTTTCCCAATTTGAATGCCTTTTATTTCTTTTTGTAGTCTGATTGCTGAGGCTAGGACTTCTAGTGCTATGTTGAACAATTGTGGTGAGAGTGGACATCGCTGTTGTGCTCCTGATCTTAAGGAAAAAGCTCTCAGCTTTTCCTCATTGAGAATGGTATTTGCTTTGGGCTTTTCATAGATGGTTTTTATGAAAACTTTTATGAAACTCAGGAATATCCTCTTTCCCTACACTCTGAAAAGTTTTAATCAAGAAAGAGTGCTGTATTTTGTCAAATGCTTTTTCTGCATCATCAGGATCCTATGGTTCTTGTCTTTTCTTTTATTAATGTGCTCAATCGTGCTGACTGATTTGCGAATGTTGAACCACCCTTCCATCCCAGGAATAAATTCCAGCTGGTCATGATGGATAATCCTTTTAATGTACTGTTGGATCTTACTGGCTAGGATCTTGTTGAGTATTTTGGCATCCACGTTCAACAGGGTTATTGGTCTGTAATTCTCCTTTTTGATGGGGTCTTTGCCTGGTTTGGGGATCAAGGTAATGCCGGCCTCATAGAACGAGTTTGGAAGTTTCCCTTCTGTTTCTATTTTTTGAAACAGCTTCAGAAGAATAGGTATTATTTCTTTTTTGAATGACAGCCTTGCTGGATAAAGTATCCTTGGCTGCATGTTCTTCCCGTTGAGTATCCTGAATACGTCTTGCCAGCCCTTTCTGGCTTGCCAGGTCTCTGTGGACAGGTCGGACATTATTCTGATGTTCCTCCCTCCATACATAAGAAATCTCTTACCCGGGCTGCTTTCTGGATTGCTTTCTTGGATCTAAGATTTGCAAGTTTTCCATTTTGAATTCCAATGGTGTATTTATAGACTATTTTATATTTTCTATGTACACCCTCATATTATCTGTGAATAGACACAATTATCCCCTCGATTCTTATTCTTTTCTTTTCTTTTGTTTTATAACACTTGGTAGATTCTGCAATGCAATGTTGACTAGAGCAGCATTGTTTGAAGATTTTAATATACCTTTTTCAATATCTGATAGAAAAAGCAGATGAAACATTAGTAACAAATGTGACCTAATTGACACATATGGAACATTACATATAAAGTGCAGAGTACATTATTTTCAAGTGGTCCTAGGATATTTACCCAAGTAGATGAAATGTTGGGCTGTGAATCAAATCTACACGTTTTAAAAGCCTGAAATTAACTAGATCATATTCTTAAACTACAGGGGAATTAAGCCATAGTCATAATGAAAACTAGGAAGTCCCTCAATGTTTAAAAATTAAATGTAACTTTGCTACATATCTTAAGGGTCAGAGAGGGAATCACAAGGGAAATTCTCAACCTTTCCTACCTCAAAGCTTGCAGACAATGGCACTCTATCTGTGAAGAGCGCTATAATTAGCTAGACAGGAGTTGGGCCTTAAGTCAGAGTTCTGCCTGCCCCAGCCACACCTGGCAGCCTTAGCCTGTGGTTCCCCCACAGCTGCCCTTTTTGGTAGCTCTGAGCTAAGAGGGGCAACATGGCCATATGGAAATGGGAATCTCCCACTCTTAGTGATGATGGTGCCTCCCACCCAAGCTGCCCTTTCTGGTGGCCCCGAACTAAGGGGAAAACATGGCCATACGGAAATGGGAAGCTGCACACCCTTAGTGATGATGGTGCTATTGTATTGTCCTCACCAGTCCAACAACATGTTTTCTGAGTGAAATATAACACAATAGCAGGTTCTCGACCTTCCTTAAGGTTTGAAAATCATCTTGGGAGTCATCTACTAGAAATATGGATTCAACATGTGTTCTTTCTTCTGGAAAAGAAATAGACCCCACTAGTAATCATGGCTTTCTGAGCACCTGCTCTTGAGAGCCATCACACTGGCTCTTTGTGAAATTCTCCCTCTTAAACTTCCAAATATGATGTAGATATTATTAGTCACTTTTTCTAGATGGTTAGACAGGGGCTCAGAGATGATTCGAGTCACAGAGGATTTTAGTGTCAGAAAGCTAAGTGGGATCCCCAAACTGACTTCAAATTCCTTGTTATTCCATACATGGTACAATTTCCCTCTTATCTCTGGTCTTCCCAATCTGGAAACATCTCAAATCTCAGGATTTTCTTGTTGTGTGGTCAACTGGAATGAATTCAGCTGGCCTTTTTACCTCTGCCTATCATGATCATTAAGTGTGGAGGACCTCTGTGTAAGATACTCAAAGATCCCTAGGAATAGAGATATTATAATATTTTTCTTTTTTTTTTTTTTTTTTTTTAAGATTTTATTTATTTATTTGACAGACAGAGATCACAAGTAGGCAGAGAGACAGGCAGAGAGAGAGGGGGAAGCAGGTTCCCTGCTGAGCAGAGAGCCCAACGCGGGGCTCGATCCCAGGACCCTGAGATCATGACCTGAGCCGAAGACAGAGGCTTTAACCCTCTGAGCCACCCAGGTGTCCCTTATAATATTTTTCTGATATTAAAGTTACTGAAAGAGCTATCTTTTAAAAATTGATTCAGGTTCTGGTATGTTCAGAGTATGCTGTAAGACAGGTCTGAAATAGTATTTAAAAACACTCAGCTCAGCCTCTTCTACAAAGTAAGACAATGCTTATAAACATTGTTAACTACTCCCTTACCCACGATTGCTTACTTCCCAACCATCGTAGTGTTTATATGGTAGAACTCTGACTTGCATTAATCAAAATCTGCAGGGAAAGAACTAAGACAGTGCATCCAAGCTTTAGGGGGACTTCATGTTTAAATTAATGTTGTGACAATGAGCTACTCTCTTTTATTCTGTAGTCCAAGGGAATGGTGCCAGACATCTCTAAGATGTTGGGAGGTTCTAAAATTCTGACTTTAAATTATCTGTGCTTCAGAGATTTGGGCAGGAGAATGGGAGAAGCCCAGCTTCTGTGAACACCTCTGTTACCTGTGTTGACCATGGAACAGGTAATCTACTGTAGGCATCATTTTGATTTCTTGGTAGTATTCTTTTTTTTAAAAAAAAAAAAAAGATTTTATTTATTTATTTGACAGAGAGAGATCACAAGTAGGAAGAGAGGGAGGCAGAGAGAAGTGGAGGGAGAAGCAGGCTCCCCGCCGAGCAGAGAGCCCGAAGCGGGACTCGATCCCAGGACCCTGAGATCACAACCTGAGCTGAAGGCAGCGGCTCAACCCACTGAGCCACCCAGGCGCCCCTCTTGGTAGTATTCTTAAAGGTGCTTTTGTCTCAACTTCCTCTCTTTAGCAGTAAGTAGAATGATAATGGAAATTTTTATCTTTTACCATCCATGGGCCCAGATCCTGGGGTCCCAGGGAAGCTATCCTTTAACATTTTACCAAGCTCAAAATGTCTAGGCAAAACCTCAGAGCATGGGCCCTATTTCTGCCCCAAGCACATGTTGTACATCTGCTTTAAGAAGAAAAAGATTACCAATAAATAAATAAATAAATAAATAAATAAATAAAAATGCCATTGCAAACATGAAGATAAGAAAAACAGAAGAACCTCTCCTGCTCCCATAAGATTAAAGTCATACTGACTTGCACATACTGAAAACATAAGAAAAAGTCTGTAACTTTCTGGAATGTTCTTCCTCATGATGATGTGTAACTCTGTACGTAAAACAAAACAGAACGAGTATAGAAACCTGCCCCAGATGTTCCTTCTCCGGAGCACTCCGTTCCTTGTGAAGATTGTGTCTCCCAGGCAGCTGTCTTGACTTGGATTTGAATAAAACTCTCTTCCTTTCTCTCTAAAATGTTTAAAAGGGTTTGTCCCTTAGTGTCAACAGTAACAATATTCTTTTTTAAAGTGAAAAATCCATGTTCCTGGTTCACCGCTCCAACAGCACAGAAGGGTGGTTGTTCTTGTTCATCCTGGAGCTTCCCTGCAGAACCAAGCATATGTATATATATTCCAGCACAAATGGTCTCATCCTAGAAGGATGCTCAGAAGATCTGAGAAACATTATCCATTCCATGGGTGAGACCAGAAGGTGAAGCCCCTACTGCTTACAGCATTACTTTCTGGGTCTTAAATTTGCCTTGGAAATGTGGTAAACCATTGCATTTCCTAAAACCCAAGCCTGGGAAGGTATGGGAGCAGCTGACCTTGCTGGGGGAACCAGGAACATCTCTGCAGGCAGGACTGATGCAGGAAGGGAAGGGGCAGGGCCCTGAGGGTGGTCTGCAGCCAGAGGGGTCCCCGGAAGGGGCTGGATGTGTGGTGAGAGGGGGCCCTGCCCACGACCCGCCCAAGCCTGCCCCACCAAGCCAGGTGTTAGGGCGAGGAGGGGCCTCCTGGAGCACCTGCAAAAGCAGGGAGGTGTGGGTGTAAGGGCAAGTCACCAGGTACAGGCAGGCATGGCATCCAGTGGGCTCAGGGCACCACCCTCTCTGACCTATCAGTGCGTGGCGGTGGAGCTACGTCCTCTGTGGGCAGACTGGGAGCTGCCTCGGGATGCAGAGGTGGGGCAGGCAAAGGGGCACTCTGAGAAACCCTGGGCAGAGGTCCTGGGTAGATGAGTGTGCTCTGCGCACCGAGATGGGGGTCCTCGGGGTAGGGTGTAGGCCCAGGTGAGAGGCTGGGGTCCTGGAAGGGTGCATGGAACATGCTAATCCTGGGAACTCAGACAAGTTCTCTTTTTCCCTTGAACAAGTCTCTTTTGCCCGATGTCCGTCAACTGGCCATATCCCCCAGACCCTTGAGCTTCAGGGCGCCCACTCACTCGAGCTTTTGTGGGATGGGTTGCAGACATTTCAGCGTTTCCCATGTTCCTTGGGAAGAGTGCATGTAAGGACTGCCCACAGTCCCTAATTCATTGGGATATCCCCTTGCCCCCTGGCACAGGCAGTTAATGGTAATGGACCTTGAGCAGCAGCCCGAGTTCAGCAGGGTGTCCCCTGTTCCCCCAGGCACAAGTTATAGTGCTAACTAGCCCTAGAACAGTCTCCCAACTTCATTCAGCATCCTGCTCCATGCCCCCGGGGATGGTGCTTCCGGGCTGTCAGGATCATGTGGGATGGTACTCCTGCTTCCTGCTCCCCTGGGCACAGATGTGGCAGTAAGAAGCCCCAGAGCTGTCCCCCAGCTTCAGCATTGTGCCACATGTCTCCACCCCCAATTCCAGGGATGGTGGTAATGGGCTGTAAGGATCCTGCAGGAGGGTCCTCCAGGTGGGGCCTGGAAGCTGGAGTAAACCAGACTCCACTCAAGTTGCATGGGGAACAGATGAGTTGAGGTGTTCATTTGGAAGAGTACTTTTGGGGCACCTGGGTGGCTCTGTCAGTTAAGCGTCTGCCCTCCCCTTGGGTCATGATCCCAAGGTCCTAGGATGGAGACCCGCACCAGGCTCCCTGCTTGGCAGGAAGTCTGTTTCTCCCTCTCCCACTCACCCTGCCTGTGTTCCCTCTCTAGCTTTCTGTCTCTCTGTGTTAAATAAATAAATAAAGGAAGGAAGAGTAACTTCACTCCTCCAAAAAGGGCAATGGCATTGGTCGAGTTTAGAATGAAGCTAATTACTACTTAAGAAAAAAGCATGTGTCTCCCTTCTCCCAGGAACTGGAGCAGGTGTGCCAGCCTTAGGTGGGAGGTGCCTTCTTATCCCCACATGACAATACTTTTCCACTCTGGCTCCACAAGGCCCAAAGTTTTAAAATAAGCCTCTGTGTCAGCCATACAGCTTGTCACAGGACATCAGTATTCAGAGAAAGCAGCAGGTACATTGGGTGCAATGTCACCTACATGTTAGGACTGCAGGTAAGCTTCTTTAATCCCAAACCTCCTGGGCTTTTCTCTTGTCTCTAGTGGAGCCACGAAGTCAAACTGAAGCAGCTGTCAGCAATCTAGAGTGGCTGCAGGAGTTCCTTACTTTCCCTGCAGGTAGAACATGGCAGAGGATCCCATTTTCTCTGTTCACTTCTGGCTTACGAAGATATGTGGAACATCTGCTTTCTAGGCAATCACTTTGGTTAGAAAAGATGAGATTTACTCTGTGTATGTTTTTAACATAGAATTTGTTCCTTCATCTAACAGTGTTTATTCCATTAGGCCTAGGCTGTGGCAGAGTGGCCAGCATCTAGAGTTAGGTGGCTGTGGTCAGATAGAGACTTGGGTAACGTCTTGTCATTTGTCGAAGGTGATATCTCATAATTAATTAGTCTTTTCATCCAAAGAGTTACAATGAGGGCAGAGGGAAAATTCAAAATGATTCCAGGGAGCCTTTGACGATTTAAAAGTGAAGCTTGACTTTCTGGTTTCACTAAATGGATCATCTAGACAGTTGGACATGCCATATTTTCTCTGTAGTTTCATTCGTGATGAAGTCAGAAGGAGAGTCTTCAGGAATTCTCCTGGATAGAGGCACGCTGGTGGCTTCAAGGGGCTTGGTATCAGGAGCCCTGCGGTGAATTTCTGGAACTGCTTGCCTGACTCTGGGTCAGTCAGGTTATCCCCCAGGTTTTCCATTTCCTCCTTAGGAAATTGCTGGCAGGTAATGTTGTGCTTAAAGCAGAAACCTCCTGCACTGTCGGTGGGTATGCGGGCCACTGCAGCCACTCTGGAACAGAGTATCGTGGTTCCTCCAAAAACTAATAATTGAATAAACCTAGGATCCAGCAATTGCACTCCTAGATATTACCCAAACAACACAAAAGTGCACATTCAGTGGATACAAGCACCATGATTAAGCTAAGCAAAATCTGTAAGGAAAGACAAATACCCACTACTTCACTCCTGTGGAATTTCAGAAAGAACACAGATGAACATAGTGGGGGGAGGAAGCTAGGCAAACGAGGAAACAGACTCAACCTCAGAGCACAAACCTAGGGTTGCTGGAGGGCAGGTGCGTGGGGGGAAGGGGTAAATGGGTGACGGCTATTAGGGAGGGCACTGGTGCTGAGCTCGGGCTGTTGTATGCAGGTGGGGAATCACTAAATCCTACCGCTGAAGCAAAGGAATGAACACTGCTTGGAAACTAACTGGAATCAAAGTCAAAAAGGGAAAGAAGACAATGTTCTGCTTCATGAAGAGTGAGGTAAAAATGGAGTGATTTTCACTCTCCTATTCTGTAGATGAGTTTTCAAACACACTATGGTCAGATTCTTACTGCATAAGGAAGGAGTCCTCGGAAAGCCACAATGAAAGATTCAGATCTCAGAGCATGTTCATGTTCCACTGATAATGTTACTTACAGTTTGCCCAGGTAGGAAGGTAAGTGCAGAGAACCACGGCAGAAGAGGAAAGGAGGTGTTAACCATTCAGGAGGGAGTCTTCTGCCTTTCTCACAAAAGCCTTGGGCCAGTGTAATTTTGGAAGGGGGCGGTCCTGGAGCTTTGCGGCAGACAGGGGAGCTCCAGGGCTGGGGACTCTAGCTGGGGAGAGCTGGCAGGGGTCCCGGAGGAGAGCAGAATGCATTCTGCAGGGGGGTGTGGGCAGGGCTGTCTCCAGGGGTGGCTGTGTGTCCCCCATGTGACAGTTGTGACAGGTCAGGGTGGTGAGCAGGTGAGCAGGTGAGGCGCAGGTGGATAGCTGGCAGAGCCCCTGCTTCTGTGCCACCAGCCTCCCCCAACACACATGACCTCATCATCAGTCCCTGTCACACCAGTTCAGACCTCTCCGCGTTGCCAGGAGGAGACGCTGGTTTGTGCTTCGTTCCTTGCGTGTGGGTGAGGTTTCAGACGTTAGATGGTGGAAATGACGGGTCCTCAGAACATCTGTTCCTCTTGTATTTCCTGCTCTTCTTCCAATCACTGAAGTGGATCAGACCTGCTAGTGGAAAGGGCGATCTGTGTGTTTTTCTTGCTGTTTCAATTAACAATGGGAAAACAGTCTTCTGAAATAGTCAAAGAATCCTTTGGGGGTTCATGTTTTCCTCTTCCCTGAACCACTTACTGATATTCGAAATTATTTCTGAGGGGCACCTGGGTGGCTCAGTTGTTCAGCATCTGCCTTTGTTTCAGGTCATGATCCCAGGGTCCTGGGATGGAGCCCCACATTGGGCCCCCTGCTCGGCGGGAAGCCTGCTTCTCCCTCTCCCACTCCCCCTGCATGTCTTCCCTCTCTTGCTGTGTCTCTCTCTCTGTCAAATAAATAAATAAATAAATAAATAAAATCTTAAAAAACAAAAGAAATTATTTTTCAATAATTTAAAACAGGCTCAGAGCTGTAACAGGGTGTGGAGCCCTTTGTGAGGGGAAGAGATGGAGGAGGAGGGTAGGTGGTTTAGGAGCCCAGGGAGTGGCTCATTGTGCTCCCAATGGAACACAAACCCTGTTAGCCTTCCCTGATGGCGGGGTGGAGGGGAGGTGGGGTGCTGCTCACCTGGTGGCCCATCCTGGGCTCTGAAACCTGACCCAGTGAATCACTTGTGACTTGAACTGGGGAATTTAGGAAGAAAACCAAATGAACCCTGGAAGGTGCCTGTATCCTTTGCACTGGGACAACTCCATGGAGCAGAGGAACTCATCACCCAGGAGGCCTGTCAGGATCCCTGAGGGTGTGGGCTTTGCTTCACGGGAGGAGGTTGTGTCTTCATCCTTATCTGAACCAGAGCCATGTTGTCTGGTTATGGAGACCCAGACCTTTACGTGAGCACGTCATTATTCTTCTTGTTATTTTAAGAAAGCAATCTAGACATTGACTTCGGGAATCAAATATCTAAAGGAAAAACACAAGGTCATATATATATATATAGGATGACTGAACTTGTGGTGCCTCTCATTAGTATGGGCAACGTAAGGCTGCTCGTATGAGAAAGGACAAGGAATTCTATTTGGATAGAAGTGTGCTGTGCACACAGAGTGCTTTATTCCAACATTTTCCTTACTTCTCTGAAGGGAAAACAGGGTGGTGACTGGAGCTTCGTTTCTGACTTGAAGGACTGGGAGACAAGAGATTTGAAAGAACAGTGTTCATGCTGACGTGGTGTTCCATGCCCAGTGTGTGAGGGTTTGAAGCTTGGACTTGGAAGCGCTGGTGTTCAGGGAGGACGTGGTCCGAGTTTCCCGCACACAGAGTCACTCAGCTTGTCTGCCTAAAGGGACCCATTCCTGCCTTTTGAAGGGCAGCTTGAAGGTGGCTTGAAACCCTAGAGCACTGGAGGAATGATCTAGAAGGGACACCTGGGTGGGCCAGTGTAGACAAACCCAGGGAATTCCAGAGCTAACGATGAACATGTTTCTGAGGCTTCTCTGTGAGTAGCATTGAGCTGGGGTGGAAAGCAGTCTCTGGGTCTTTGGAGTCACCGTGTCAGCAGGTATGAGCCTGGCGGGCAGTCAGATCAGATGGCTGGGAGACGGTGAGGCTGTGGTGGTGGCCTCCGCTTTTGATGCACAGGCCAGCTTGCTCCAGAGACCGGGCCCTGCTCCCCAGCCGACACTCCTGCTGCAGATGTGATAGGAAACTTGCTTCCTGTTGGGTTCTCAAGGCCTCATCTCAGCAGAGGGCTTGGTGGGAAGCAGCCCACAGGCAGCATTCTGGATTCTTGCCCAGTGTGCCCCTTGCTTCCTCGGACGAGGCATTGCAGGTGTCCTCTGCCTGGTGTCTGTGAATTCAGCCGGCAGAAGCTCTGCTTTCAGAGCCACAGCCCTGAGGAATCCTCCCCTTTCCTGTGCTGTGTACAAGAGGCCAGTTTTCATTTGGAACTGAAATCTCAGCTCCTGCATTAGGTTCCAAGACCAACAGCACACCAGTCTCCTTGAAGCTCTAGTTCCACATGGAGCTTGATGTGTGGGACTGAGGCCCAACCTGGGCAGCCTGCTACTGCAGGTTCCTTCCTGAAAACTGTGCAGCACAGCCTGGTTTGTGATGACGTCCCAGGAAAGAAGGACAGGTGCACCATTCTGGCCCAGCACAGGAGGATGCCAGACATCAACCAAAAGTGGCTGGCTGGTGCAGGGAGGAGAGATGTCTGTTTCCCAGGACCTTGGCCAGAGGGAGATTTGGACCCTGGGATGCTTCTTTGCTCAGCTTCCTTGGGTGAGCACATCAGGCAAGGGGAGGACGTGTGTGTGCTCACCTGGAATCGAGGAAGGTGTCTGGTTTCAGGTTTCATGTGCAAGTGGATTCCCCTTATGGCTCATTTTCCTGATGGTCTTCAGGGTGCAGTAGGGGGACCCATTGTCCTGGGCAGGGATCATGGCTGTGCAAGAGCTCTGGTCACCTTTTCCCCCAGGGCTCTGGTCTGGAACTCGGAGGGAGTCAGTGGTGAAACCATCTGAGTAGGCCTCCGTTTCTCCCTTGCCGAGGTGGCCTGGTGACTGTGATAACTGCTCCGGAAATAGAAAGCAGGAGACAGGGCTGGGTGCTGAAGGGGAGGTGGCGGTGTTGCTTGCTATTCACATAGGGGCCAGGTGGGACTTCACTAGGAAGGTGATGCTTTAGTCAAGTTCTCTTTTTTTTAAAATTTAATTTTATTTTTTCGACGTTCCAAGATTCATTGGTTATGCACCACACCCAGTGCTCCATGCAATATGCACACTCCTCAATAACCACCAACAGGCTCACCTATCCCCCCACCACCTCCCCTCCATAATCCTTAGTTTCTTTCTCAAGAGTCCACAGTCTCTCATGGTTCATCTCCCCCTCCAATTTCCCCCTCTCCATTTTCCCCTTCCTTCTCCTAATGTCCTCCTTAATGTCCTCGTAATGTCCTGCTATTCCTTATGTTCCATAAGTAAGTGAAACCATGTGATAATTAATTCTCTCTGCTTGACTTATTTCACTCAGCATAATCTCCTCCAGTCCCATCCATGCCGATGCAAAGGTTGGGTATTCATCCTTTCTGATGGAAGTGTAATATTCCATTGTATATATGGACCATATCTTCTTTATCCATTCGTCTATTGAAGGGCATCTTGGCTCTTTCCACAGTGTGGCGATTGTGGCCATTGCTGCTATGAACATTGGGGTACAGATGGCCCTTCTTTTCACTGCATCTGTATCTTTGGGGTAAATACCCAGGAGTACAATTGCAGTATCATAGAGTAGTTCTATTTTTAATTTCTTAAGGAATCTCCACACTATTCTCCAAAGTGGCTGCACCAACTTGCATTCCCACCAACAGTGTAAGAGTGTTCCCCTTTCTCCACATCCTCTCCAATACTTGTTGCTTCCTGTCCTGTTACTTTTGGCCATTCTAATTGGTGTAAGATGGTATCTCAATGTGGTTTTGATTTGAATCTCTCTGATGGCTAATGATGATGAATATTTTTTCATTTCTCTGTTAGCCATTTGTATGTCTTCTTTGGAGATGTGTCTATTCATGTCTTCTGCCGATTTTTTGATGTGATTATCTGTTTTTTTGAGTGTTGAGTTTGAGGAGTTCTTTATAGATCTTGGATATCAGCCCTTTGTCTGTAGTGTCATTTGCAAATATCTTCCCCCATTCTGTGGGTTGCCTTTTGTTTCATTGACTGTTTCCTTTGCTGCACAGAAGCTTTTGCTCTTGATGAAGTCCCAAAAGTTCATTTTTGCTTTTGTTTCCTTTGCCATTGGAAACACGTTTTGAAAGAAGTTGTTGTGGCCAATACTGAAGAGGTGACTGCCTATATTTCCTCTAGGATTTTGATAGATTCCTGCCTCACACTGAGGTCTTCAATCCATTTCAAGTTTTTCTTTGTGTTGGTGTAAGAGAATGGTCCAAGTTTCATTCTTCTATACATAGCTGTCCAATTTTCCCAGCACCATTTATTGAGGAGACTGTCTTTTTCCCACTGGATATTTTTTCCTGCTTTGTCGAAGATTATTTGACCATAGAGTTGTGGGTTCATATCTGGACTCTCCACTCTGTTCCACTGGTCTATGTGTCTGTTTCTGTGCTAGTACCATGCCATCTTAGTGATCACAGCTTTGTTGTAAAGCTTGAAATCAGGCATCGTGATGCCCCCAGTTTTGTTTTTATTTTTCAGCATTTCCTTAGCAATTTGGGTTCTTTTCTGGTTCTGTACAAATTTTAGGATTGTTTGTTGCAGCACTTTGAAGAATTCTGATCGAATTTTGATTGGGATGGCATTGAAAGTATAGATTGCCCTGGGCAGCATGGACATTTTAACAATGTTTATTCTTCAGATCCATGAGCATGGAATGTTTTTCCATCTTTTTTTTTTAAAGATTTTATTCATTTATTTGACAGAGATCACAAGTAGGCAGACAGGCAGGCAGAGATAGAGGGGGAAGCAGGCTCCCTGCAGAGCAGAGAGCCCGATGTGGGGCTGATCTCAGGACTCTGAGATCATGACCTGAGCCGAAGGCAGATGCTTAACCCACTGAGCCACCCAGGTGCCCCTGTTTTTCCATCTTTTTGTGTCTTCTTCAATTTCTTTCATGAGTGTTCTGTAGTTCCTCGAGTACATCTCCCTTACCTCTTTGGTTAGGTTTATTCCCAGGTATCTTATGGTTCTTGGTGCTATAGTAAATGGAATTGATTCTCTAATTTCCCTTTCTAAATTTTCATTGATAGTGTGTAAGAAAGCAACTGATTTCTGTGTATTGATTTTCTATCCTTCCACATGACTGAATTGCTGTATAAGTTCTAGTGGTTTGGGGGTGGAGTCTTCTGGGTTTTCCATATGAAGTATCATATCATCTGCAAAGAGAGAGATTTTGACTTCTTTGCCAATTTGAATACCTTTTATTTCTTTTTGTTTTCTGATTGATGTTGCTAGAACTTCTAGTACTATGTTGAACAACAGTGGCAAAAGTGGGCATCCTTGTCGTGTTCCTGATATCAAAGTGAAGGCTGTCAGCTTGTCCCCATTGAGAATGATATTTGCTGTGGGTTTTTCATAGATTTTATGAAGTTGAAGAATGTTCTCTCTATCCCTGTGCTTTGAAAAGTTTTGATCAGAAACAGATGTTATATTTTGTCATGTTTTTCTGCATCGAGAGGACCATGTGGTTCTTTTCTCTTTTATTGATTTGTTCTATCAGATTGATTGATTTGGGAATGTTGAACTACCCTTGCATCCCAGGGATAAGTCCCACCTGGTCATGGTGGATAAGCTTTTTAATGTACTCTTGGATCCTGTTAGCTAGGATCTTGTTGAGAATATTGGCATGCATATTCACCAGATAAATTGGTCTGAAATTCTCCCTTTTGACGGGGTCTTTTCCTGGTTTGGGGATCAGGGTAATGCTGGCTTCATAGAAAGAGTTTGGAAGTTTTCCTTCTGTTTCTATTTTTTGAAACAGCTTCAGGAGAATAGGTATTATTTCTTCTTTGAATGTTTGGTAGAATTCCCCAGGGAATCCATCAGGTCCTGGGCTCTTGTTTTTTGGGAGGTTTATGATCACTGCTTTAATCTTGTTACAATTATTGGTCTATTCATGTCATCAATTTCTTCCTGTTTCAGTCTTGGACGTTTATAGGTTTCCAGGAATGCATCCATTTCATCTAGGTTGCTTAACTTATTGGCATATAACTAACTGTTAATAATAATTTCTGATGATTGTTTCTATTTCCTTGGTGTTAATCGTGATCTCTCCCCTTTCATTCATAATTTTATTAATTTGGGTCCTCTCTCTCTCTCTTTCTTCTTCTTCTTCTTCTTTTTTTTTTTTTTTGGATTAGTTTGGCCACCGGTTTGTTGATCTTACTCTTTCAGAGAACCAGCTTCTAGTTTCATTGATGTGTTCTACTGTATCTCTAGTTTCTAACTCATTAATCTCTGCTCTAATCTTGATTATTTCCCTTCTTGTGTGTGGGGTTGGCTTAATTTGTTGTTGGTTTTCCAGTTCCTTAAGGTGTAAAGATAGCTGGTGTATTCAGAATTTTTCAAATTTTTTGAGTGAGCCTTGGATGGCTATGTATTTCCCCCTTAGGAGTGCCTTTGCCATATCCCATAGGTTTTGGACCAATATGTCTTCATTTTCATTGGTTTCCATGAATTATTTAAGTTCTCCTTTGATTTCCTGGTAGATCCAAACATTCTTGAGCAGGATGGTCTTTAGTTTCCAAGTGTTTGAATTCCTTCCAAACTTTTTCTTGTGTTTAGTTCCAGTTTCAAAGCATTGTGGTCTGAGAATATGCAGGGAATAACCTCGATCTTTTGGTATTGGTTGAGCCCTGATTTGTGACCCTGAATGTGGTCTCTTCTGGAGAAAGTTCCATGTGTACTTGAGAAGAATGAGTATTCTGTGGTTTTACGGTGGAATGTACTTTATATACCTATGAGGTCCATCTGGTCCAATGTGTCATTCAAAGTTCCTGTTTCCTTATTGATTTTCTGCTTGGATGATCTGTCTATTGCTGAGAGTGGGCTGTTAAGATCCCCTACAGCTAATGTATTCATATCAATATGACTCTCTATTTTGATTAACAGTTGGCTTATGTAGTTGGCTACTCCCATATTGGGGGCATAAATATTTACAATTGTTAGATCTTCTTTCTGGATAGACCCTTTAAGAATGATGGGCGCCTGGGCAGCTCAGATGGTTAAGCAACTTCCTTTAGCTCATGATCCTGGAGTCCTGGAATCGAGTCCCCGAATCGGGCTCCCTGCTCTACAGGAAGGCTTCTCCCACTGACCTCTCTCCTCTCATGCTCTCTCTCTGTCTCAAATAAATAAATAAATAAATAAAATCTTAAACAAAAAAGAATGATGTAGTGTCCTTCTGTATCTCTGACTATGGTCTTTAGCTTAAAATCAACTTATCTGATATGAGAATCACTACCCCAACTTTCTTTTGAGGCCCGTTGACATGAAAGCTGGTTCTCTATCCCTTCACTTTCAGTCTGGATGTATCTTTAGGTTCCAAATGTGTCTCTTGTAGACACCATATGGATGGGGTCCTGTTGTTTTATCCAATCTGCAACCCTGTGCCATTTTATGGGAACATTTAGGCCATTCACCTTAAGAGTGATTATTGAAAGATCAGTTTTTATTGACATCATGTTGCCTGTGAAGTCCTTGTTTCTATAGATTGTCTCTGTAAATTTCTGTTCTATGTTACTCTTGGGTTCTTTCTTCTTTTATAGAACCCCCCGAGATATTTCTTGTAATGCTGGCCTGATAGTCACATACTCTTTTAAACCTTGCCGGTCTTGGAAGCTCTTTATCTCTCCATTCATTTTGGATGTCAACCTTACTGGATAAAGTATTCTTGGCTGCATGTTCTTCTCATTTAGTGCCCTAAATATGTCTTGCCAGCCCTTTTTGGCTTGCCAGCTTTCTGTGTACAGGTCTGACATTATTCTAATGGACCTTCCTCAGTAGGTAAGGAATCTCTTCTCTCTTTCCCCTAGCTGCCCTTAGGACCTCTTGTCTAAAACTATGATTCGTGAATTTCACAATTAAGTGGAGGTCTTTCTAGAATTGTTGATCTTGGGGGGTGAACTTCTGCCTCTAGGACATGAACATTTGTTCCATTCCCCAGTTTGGGGAAATTTTCATCCAGAATTTGTTAACTATATCTTCTAGTCTTTTCTCTTTTTCCACTCCCTCAGGAATCCCAATAATTCTGACTTTGGAACATTTCATGGTATCATTTATTTCCCTAATTCTGTTTTCATGACTTCTAAGCTGTTTGTTCCAGGCCTCCTCTTGATGCTTCTTTTCTACCAGTTTGTATTCTAGATCAGTAATTCTATCTTCTGCCTCAGTTAACCTAGCTGTTACAGTATTTAGATTAGATTGGATCTCATTGATAGAATTTTTAACTTCTGCCAGATCAGCTGTCACTTCCACCCTTAGAGATTCTATGTTGTCACTAATGATTTTCTCCAACCTAGCCATTGTCTGGATAATTGTTACCCTGAATTTCCTTTCCAACATACTGTTTATGTCCATATACAATAGTTCTGTGGCAGAGGGCTCAGTCTCTGAATTTTTCCTATGTTGGGTGTTCCTTCTCCTAGTCATTCTGGTGAGAGGTGGTTGAGGGGATGTATAACTGAATATATGAACCACGATCCAGGCAAGGTGTACCCGAGAGCTTAATAAATTGTTTTCCCCTGATGTTGGGGTTTTATAGTTTTATGGGGACCCTGTGGTGGTTGTCCTCTTGTTCTTTTGGCTTGTTTTCTGGGGGAGGGGCCGGCTGCATTGTTTTCCCATCAGTCTTACTTGGGTTGAGTTGCCCTGCCCACTATTAAGAGGCTGGGCACTGTGGAAACTGGTTTTTCAGGCTTTTGTTCTCTGGAGGTTTTTGTTCTTTGGTGGCTTTTTGTGGCTTTCCAGAGGGTCAGAGCAAAGAAAATCTGTTTGCACCCAGATCTCCACCTCAGCGAGAAACCTCTGACTGTTCCCCTCTGGGTGGTCCAGAACACACAGACTTCCCCTCTGCAAACTCCACTGAACAGTGCAACCTCCCACAGGTGGTGCACACCCTCAGCCACCATCCCAGTAGTCACCCAAGGCCCCTGCTTGTTTCTGCACCCCTGTGCCACTAAAACCGCGAGCTATATTTGTCCAGGGAGCCTGCTTCTGGTGGCTGCTATTGCCGGGACTTCTATCTGGATTCCAGGCCCACGCCAGGTATGCTCAGACCCCGTGGTCTTGCAGGTCTTAGAAGGCTGCCACTGAGGGATTCCCTCCCCCCAGAGATCACTCCAGGTTCTCTCAGGCATGGGTGGGAGTGCGCCCCACCTGAGTGGTGGAGCAAGTAGTGGAAAGTTATAGGCACAGGAACCACGGACTGGAGGCCCCACGGGACTCTCTGGCATGGGTGGTGGCTGGCGGTGACCGTCTTGGGAACATGGGCTTAGGCCTGTGCCCATAACCTCCCAATTCCACCAATTCCCCCTTAAGATCTTTTGCTCTTTTTGAGTGCTTTTAATCAGACTCTAAGCTAATGCTGGTCCCCAATCACAGGGCTCTTTCGTATTGGAGTATTACTTTGCAATGGGTCACTTCTGGTGGCTCCCCCCCACCTTCTGTTTATCCTCCAATATCAGTCCAAGCATTCCCACTCCACTTTACCTCTCCATTGATGTCTTCTGTTCCCAGAGAGATCCAGAAGTGTGTAATCTTACATCTCAGGCTGATTTCATGGGTGTTCAGAGTGTTCTGGTAGATATTTAGCTCACTTAAGGGAACTGGTTGAAACAGGGTCTGCTACTTTTGCTCCATCTTGCCCCTCCCTTTGAGTCAGGTTCTAAAGAAGGTGAGTGATATCACATCAAGAGCCTTTTAAACGGAAGGGAAAGCATATGCAAAGGCCCTGGGGTAGGAGCATACCAGGTATGTCCAGGAACAGCAAGAAGACCCAGTGGCCACAGGAGACAGCTTAGGAGATGACCTTAGGGGACAGTAGGGTAACAGTAGGGTGACAGAAAGCCATTACAGAGCCGTGACCCCATGGGACCCTGTTTCACTGGACCCCCATCCTGGCTACAGTGTTGAGAACAGATGACACAGGGTTGAGGATGGGCAAGGGAGTTCAATGATGAAGCTTTTCCAGGAACTCAGGCAAGAGATGGCCTCCAGTGTGGACCAGACAGGTGGCCCTGGAAGGAGGGGTGAGTCCTATTCTGGGTACCTACTGAAGATGGAGCTCACAGAATTTGCCAATGGGTTTGATATTGGGAATGGGAGAAAGGAGGAAATTGAAGTAACTTCCAGCTCTGGTTGGCTGTCCCGAACAAGGGGGAGTAGCAGGTTTCTGGGGGTAGGAGGTAGTGCGTGTTCCACCTGCTGAGGAAGGTGCCTATCACACTGGATCTGCTGATGTTTGTGTCCAGGAGAACGTTGAAATTCTACCCCCTCAGCAACTTTCAAGCACAAGTCTCCCCCACTTTTCTCAAAGTTCAATGGTAAGACACTTGGCTTTTTGGAAAGATCTACATTACTCGGCTCCAGTAGCAGGAAGAAACCTGAAGAGGATTTCCCTCTCATGAAAAAAGTCAAAAACTGCATCACATTCAGCTTCTGCTTTGTGGGGAACCACAACAGAGGTGGCGTGCACCTCAACCAGCTCCTTCCTGGGCACTGCTCTCCATGTCCAGCCACCAGTACTTTGAATTGTGTCTGTGAGCATCTGCTGTGCTTCATCTCCATTTACTTTGGGCATCTCTTAGGATGTTGTGTCCTGAGGCCTAAGAAGGGCCAAAGAGAAGGGATGTTTGGTGTCTGAGCATGCTCACTCATTTTTCTGTAGAAATGAATGGTCATTCCTTTTTCAGTTGACACCATTTCTGCTGCGAAAGGTTTCCTAGGGACACTGTACTTTCAAATAGCAGGGGAGCCTGTACCGCATCCTGCAGGGTTAGCCTTAGTCTCCATGCTGCACAGAACAGTCTGTGACTTGCGAATTTTATCACGCAAACATGGCACCTTGGACCACCTTCACCCCTTTCCCTCCTTCCCTGAATCTGGCAACCCCCAATCTGTTCTCAGTATGTACGCATTCAGTACTTTTTGGATTCCACGTGGAATGTCCATGAGAGTCTCTGGTGTTTGTCTTTCTGTCTTTGAGTGACTTAGCATAAGGCTCCCAAGGTTGACGTTTCCATGTCTGATTATTGTGAATTATGCTGTCGTGAACATGGGAGTGCATCTCTCTTTTGGAGGGAGTATTTTAGTGTTCTCTGAAGAAATACTCAGTAGAGCACTGACTGGGTCGTGTGGTACTTGTATTCATTTTTTTCTGGAAACTCCATAGCATTTGTCATAGTGGCTGCACCAATTTCCATTCCCACCAACAGTGCACAGGGTCCTTTTGTATACACACCCTTGACCACACCTGCTGTCTGTCTCTGGGATGATTGCTGTTCCAATAGTCGTAAGGTGATAGCTGATTGTGGTTTTGACTAATGTTTACATGATGACAATTAGTGATGTTGAACAACTTTTACTGTGCCTGTTGGCCACCTGGATGCCATCTTTGAAAATATTCACACATTTTCCCCAGTTTTTATTTGGATTTGAAGGAGTCTTTTGTGTATTTTGGCTATTAGTCTCTTCTCACACATAGGATTTGCAGATATTTTTTTCTCATTGGGTAGGGTGCCTTTAAGGGTTTGATGGTTTCTTTTGTCATGCAGAAATTTCAGTTTGATGTCCTTCCACTTATTTATTTTTGCTTTTGTTGCCTTTGCTTTTAGTGTCTGATGTAAAAGACTCTTCCCCAAAACCAGTATTGAGAAACTTACTACCTGTGTTTTCTTCTTGGAGGTTTATGGATTCAGTTCTTATGTTAAAGCCATTCATCCATTCATAATTTGTATGTGCAGTGTAGGAAAGTGATCTAGTCACATTCTTCTGCATTACCATTCACTGAAGAGACAGTCCTTTCCATATTGTATCTTTTCTGTTGCTGTGTTATAAGTTATGACCATACATGTGTCAGTTAGTTTCCGAGTTTCTCAGATTTCTTTTTTTCTTTCTCTCTCTCTTTTTTTTCTGATCTTACACTTGATTTGTTGGGAAAATATTTTTCCTGGCAATATATGCAGTGTCGACTTCATTGGTGACATCTTCATATTCTTTGTTAGGACTTTCTTCTGCCATCTGTGTTTTTATAAATGAGTCGCTGGCTCTATAGCTTTTAACAGGTTAAACATTTGGGCAGAACTACTTAAGTAGTATTATATCTTCCATCAGATACCAGATTGTGTCTGATTGTCTTCTTTTGTGATGTTCTCAGTTGTGGTGTTGGATATCTATATTTCCTTTCCTGTGGTAGGTTTATTAAAGTGAATTTAATTTCTCTTAAAAGTGTGAATTCTAAGTCATCCTTATTTTATAATATATATTTATATAACACAGCATGTTTAAAGAAATGCATTTATTGGAAGCAATAGTTGGAACAGGACATAAATATTAATTCCTATTCAGAGGTAATAATTCTATCAGTGCTATGTTTAAATATACCTTTAATATACTAATGAATAAACTTTGCAAAAGTGCTATGATTATAAGTTTCTGAGCTTTCTATTGTGTTCCATTGACCTGTATGTCTGTTCTTAGGTCAGTACCATACTGTTTTGATGACAACAGCTTTGAAGTCTAGCTTGAAATTTGAATGTGGTGATTCCAGCTTGCTTAGTTGCTTTTCTTTCTTCTTTCTCTCTTTCTTTTTTTTTCTTTCTATCAGTGAGATTATTTATTTATTTACCTTTTCTTAGTTTACATTTGTATTCTAAATGCATTTGTATTTTTGTGGTATTCATTGTAATAGCTCACGTTTCTTTCTTTCTTTTAAGTTTTTCACAATTTTTATTTAAATTCAGTTAGCCAAGGTATGGTTTTTGATGTAATGGTCAATGATTCATTCATTGCATATAACACCCAGGGCTCATCATCACTTGTCCCCTCCTTAATACCCATCACCCAATTATCCCACACACCCCAACGTACCTCTCTTCCAGTTTGTCTCTCATGAGACAAACTGTTCCATCCATGTTGATACAAATGGTGGGCATTCATCCCTTCTGATGGCTGAGTAATATTCTATGGTATGTACATACCACATCTTCTTTATCCATTTCCCCATTGAGAATGATATTCACTGTGGGTTTTTCATAGATGGATTTTATGATATTGAGGTATGTACTTTCTATTCCTACCCTGTGAAGAGTTTTGGTCAAGAAAGGATGCTGTATTTTGTCAAATGCTTTTTCGTCATCTACTGAGAGTATCATATGGTTCTTGTTCTTTCTTTCATTAATGTATTGTATCACATTGATTGATTTGTGGATGTTGAACTAACCTTTCAGCCCAGGAATAAATCCCATGTGGTTGTGGTGAATAATCCTTTTAATGTACTGTTGGATCCTGTTGGCTAGTACTTTGGTGAGAAGTTTTGCATCTGTGTTCATTAAGGATATTGGTCTGTAATTCTCCTTTTGATGAGGTCTTTGTCTGGTTTGGGGCTCAAGGTCATGCTGGCCTCATAAAATGAGTTTGGAAGTTTCCCTTCCATTTCTATTTTTTGGAACACTTTCAGGAGAATAGGAATTAATTCTTCTTTAAATGTTTGGCAGAATTCCCCTGGGAAGCCGTCTGGCCCTGGGCTCCTGTTTGTTTGGAGATTTTTGCTGACTGCTTCAATCTCCTTACAGGTTATGGGTCTGTTCACGTTTTCTATTTCTTTCTGGTTCACTTTTGGTAGTTTATATGTCTCTAGGAATGCATCCATTTCTTCCAGATTGTCAAATTTGCTGGCATACAGTTGCTCATAATATGTTCTTATAATTGTATTTCTTTGGTGTTGGTTGTGATCTCTCCTCTTTCATTCATGATTTTATTTATTTGGGTCCTTTCTCTTTTCTTTTTGATAAGTCTGGCCAGGGGTTTATCTATCTTATTTATTCTTTCAAAGAACCAGCTCCTAGTTTTGTTGATTTGTTCTATTGTTTTTTTGGTTTCTATTTCACTGATTTCTGCTCTGATCTTTATTATTTCTCTTCTCTTGCTGGGTTCAGGCTTTCTTTGCTATTCTTTCTCCAGCTCCTTTAGGTGTAGGGTTAGGTTGTGTATTTGAGATCTTTCTTGTTTCTTGAGAAAGGCTTGTATCACTGTATGTTTTCCTCTCAGGACTGCCTTTGCTGTGTCCCACAGATTTTGAACCATTGTGTTTTATCATTTGTTTCCATGAATTTTTTTCAATTCTTCTTTAATTTCCTGGTTGACACATTCATTCTTTAGTAGGATGCTCTTTAGCCTCCATGTATTTGGGTTTTTTCCAAACTTTACTCTTGTGATTAAGTTCTAGCTTCAGAGCATTGTGGTCTGAAAATATGCCTGGAATGATCCCAATCTTTTGATACCGGTTGAGACGATTTGTGACCCAGGATGTGATATATTCTGGAGAATATTCCATGTGCACTAGAGAAGAATGTGTATTCTGTTGCCTTGGGATGGAATGTTCTGAATATATCTGTGATGGCCATCTGGTCCAGTGTGTCATTTAAGGCCTTTATTCCTTGTTGATCTTTTGCTTGGATGATCTGTCCATTTCAGTGAGGGGAGTGTTAAAGTCCCCTACTATTATTGTATTATTGTCAATGTGTTTATTTGATTTTGTTATTAATTGGTTTATATAGTTGGTTGCTCCCATGTTAGGGGCATAGATACTTAAAATTGTTAGGGGGTACCTGGGTGGCTCAGTGGGTTAAAGCCTCTGCCTTCGGCTCCGGTCATGATCCCAAGGTCCTGGGATCAAGTCCCACACTGGGCTCTCTGCTCAGCAGGGAGCCTGCTTCCCCCTCTCTCTCTGCCTGCCTCTCTGCCTACCTGTGATCTCTGTCTGTCAAATAAATAAATAAAATCTTAAAAAAAAATAAAATTGTGGGGCACCTGGGTGGCTCAGTGGGTTAAGCCGCTGCCTTCGGCTCAGGTCATGATCTCAGGGTCCTGGGATCGAGTCCCACATCGGGCTCTCTGCTCAGCGGGGAGCCTGCTTCCCTCTCTCTCTCTCTGTCTGCCTCTCTGCCTACTTGTGATCTCTGTCAAATAAATAAAATCTTTAAAAAAAATAAAATTGTTAGATCTTTTTGTTGCACAGACTGTTGGGTCTGTTATCAAAGGAACGAGGCTGAGACAAAGTGAAAGTTATGCAAAGCCTTATTTTATGCCAAGCATTAGAAGTTAGACTGACTGGCCAGGAGAACGAGACTGAGACAAAGTGAAGGTTGTGTAAAGCCTTATTCTATGCCAAGCATTAGAAGTCAGACTGACCGGCCAGGGCCACCTCCGAAGAGAGCGACCCCCCTTGGTCTTACAGGCTAGTTTTTATAGGGCACAACTGCAGACCTCTACATATATGGCTTTGGCTGTTTGGATGTCTTTTACTTGTCTGGCCTTATTTTAGGTGTGTGTTTTAGCAACGGTTACCCAGAACCGATATCACTAACTGCTGAGGTGTTTATTAAACAACAAAATGGCTACCTAGGCAACATGGCAACAACAAAATGGCTACCTAGGCAACAAAATGGCTACCTGGGCAACATGGAGTCACTCTGGCTAAGCAGGCCCAGGCAGGCCCTAGAGGTTTACCAGGTTTTAACGTGGAATCAGACTGAACATTCCCCCCTTTTCTTTGGAGATTAGTCAGTTTTTTGACTTTTTAAAGAATCAGTTAGTGCTGGAATTAAGATGGGAATGGCACACTTTGTCCATTTTATCCCTGCAGTAAGATGTTAGAATCCCTTGGGTCCTTTATAAGATGACAGTAAACGGTCCCTTCCAACGAGGCTCCAAGTTTTTCACTCGGTGGTGACGTATCCAAACCAAGTCTTTGGGTTGGTAAGGATGTGGTTCTACCCCCATCTCTGTCTCAGTGTAGGCAGCCTGGATCCCTGCATGGGCTCTTTTTTTTTTTTTTTTAAGATTTTATTTATTTATTTGACAGACAGAGATCACAAGTAGGCAGAGAGGCAGGCAGAGAGGGGGGAAGCAGGCTCCCTGCTGAGCAGAGAGACCGATGAGGGGCTCAATCTCAGGACCCTGAGATCATGACCTGAGCCGAAGGCAGAGGCTTAACCCATTGAGCCACCCAGGTGCCCCCCTGCATGGGCTCTTTTTAAGACAGACTGTAGTGCCTGCAGTGACTGGAGTATAGACTGATCAGTCATTTTTGTTAGGGTAACCTTTTGTAGCCGTGGGCAGAGTGGAGGGGGTCTCCCGAACATTATTTTAAGTGGGGTAACTGTAAGGGCTTACTTAAGCAGGGGGAGCCATATTGTTGCAGTGAACTTAGATTGACCCTGCCCCTCCCAGAGGAACTTCCTTGCAAAGCCTAGATGGAGGGGCGGGTCAGGCCAGGTGAAGACATCCAATCAGAGGGGCACACATATATCTACTAGGGTAAATTGAAATTCAATTGGCTGCCCATGTGTAACCTAGCAGTTATTTTGTGTGTGGCAGATCTAGCATGACTGTGCAGTTTTCTCTGTGTGTTGCAATCTCATTGGCTACCTGTGTATAGCCCGGCTAAAAGTGCCTCTATAAAAGTTGGTTTGTGAGGCTAGTAGGGGCAGTCTCTCGCAGTCTCGCTGGAGCTGTAAGAGCTGTAGGGAGGCCTTGCCAGAGCAGCCTCCCTCCAGGGAGTGGCCTTTCCAGAGCAGCCTCCCTTCCGGGGAGAGGCCTTGCCAGAGCAGCCTCCCTCCGGGGAGTGGCCTTGCCTGAGCAGCCTCCTTCCGGGGAGTGGCCTTGCCTGAGCAGCCTCCTTCCGGGGAGTAAGAGCTGTCGCCTGTAGGAGCAGGAGCTGTGAGCCTCGTCGGGAGCGGTCTCGCTGGAGGAGCAGGAGCTGTGAGCCTCATCGGGAGCGGTCTCGCTGGAGAAGCAAGAGCTGTGAGAGCTGTCAGCGAGAGCTGTCAGCTGTAGGAGTCGTCGAGAGCAGTAAGGACTGTCAGTAAGTGCTGTCCGTAAGAGCTGTAAGAGTCGACAGGAGTGGCCTTGCCAGAGCAGCCTCCTTCTGGGGAGTGGCCTCGTCTGGGAAGCAGCCTCGTCGGCAGCAGCCTCGTCTGGAGCAGTCTTGTCCAGAGCGGCCTCGTCCAGAGCGGCATCGTCAGAGAGCGGCCTTGTCCAGAGCGGCCTCGCCGGGAGCAGCGTCATGGGGAGCAGAGTCTGCATCATCGGGGCTGTCGTCCTCGTAGTCGTCCTCATCGTCGTCATCGCCTCTTTGTCGTTGGGAGCGGCCTCGTCCAGGGAGCGGCCTTGCGGGGGTCGTCGTGGTCGCCTCTTCATAAGAGACGGCCCCTACCGGCTGGGTTGGTTTCTGATGCTGGCACGAAATAAAGCTTCGCTTGACTTTCGCTTTGCATCAGTCTTGTTCCTTTGATCACGGACCCTAACAGTAACCTTGTTTAAGTAGGGTGTACACTGGGCCTTAGGGGGGGAAAAGGGAAGGAGATCCACCCACCCACCGCCGGTTTTCAGAATTAACTTTGTCAAGGTTTCTTTAAGATTCCAGTTCATTTTCTCTACTTGTCCAGAACTTTGGGGCCAGTAGGCACAGTGTAGTTTTCAATTCGTGCCTATGGCCTTGGCCAATGTCTGTGCGACTGAACTCACAAATGCAGGGCCATTGTTTGACCCAATCGTGAGAGGAAACCCAAACCTAGGAATTATTTTTTTAGTAGCTTTTGGCTACTATTCCTGCCATTTTATGTTTGGTGGAAAAAGTCTTTACTCAGCCTGAAAAGGTATCCACAAAAACTAACATATACTTGTGTCCATATTTTTTTCATTTTATTTTTGTAAAATCCACTTCCCAATAAACTCCTGATTTTCTACCTCTTTCTCTTCTTCTCTTTCTATCCTAGATTTTCCCCACATTTACCGCCTGACATTGAGCATATCTATCAACCACATCCTGAGCCATACACCCTAATTTAGATACCTGAAACTGCTTACCCATGAGTTTCTTAAGTTTTTATGTTTTTAAATGAGTGCCCTGATGTATTTGGCTTACTAATTTTTTCCCTAGCCTTCGAGGAAGAATTACCTTTCCTGTTTTAGTCTTAGCCCAATCCCCTTTATAGTCTAATTTAGTCCATTTTTGTAAATATTTTAAATCTTTTTCTGAAGAGTATGGTTTTTCTGGTAGGGCTGGAGCCGGGAGTATAACCAGTTTTTGTGCCGTTTCTCGGGCTGCTTGTCAGTCCCCTTTTGGTGCCCCAGGCAATGCATAATGGCCACCTCTCTCGGGTCCCAAATAGTCTGGAGGAGAGCCAATATTTTTTCTCTGTTTTAATTTTTTTTTCTTCTGCTGTTAATAGCCCCCCCCTTTTTTAATAAATAGCCCCATGTATATGGAGAGTAGCAAAGGTGTACCTGTTGTCCGTATAGATGTGTGACAGGGCCGCTTTCCAGAGCTCCTGCTCAGAAGAAACCACCGCAGCCCCTGCATACCTCTTTTCATCGGCCATGTAGCTACTCCCGTCTGTGAACAGAGTCATCTCTGCATCCAGGAGGGGAATGTCTCTGAGATCGGCCTTATTTCTGTGACCTGGGTTAGGACTTCTCCGCAGTTGTGTGGGTGGGGCGGGGGTATCTGTTGATTACCTGTTTCCTGGACTCAGACAGTGAATGCACTCCCTCATGGAGATCAAAGTCTAAATAGGTGGCTTGTCCCCTGCAAGCATGACTCATAGTCCTCAGCAGCTATTAGCAAGTACTGTGGTCAGTCAGCTCCTCTGGCAGCAATGTGGCTGGATTTAGCATCGCTGGGGGCCAGAAAGTCACTTCCAGTTCATTGAGGAGGAGGGCCTGATACCCCGTCACTCGGGCATTTGTTTCTTTTCAGGTGAGCTGGCCTTGGAACCCTTTCTGTGGGTCAGACCACTTAAAAGCAAAGAGGGGCTGAGACTCCCTTGCCAAAGGTATGTAGAAAAATGTATTCTTGGGATTTAAGATGGTATACACAGTTCTTTTGGGGCCCAGGAGGGAGATTAGGGTATAGGGGATAGGCACCATCGCGTGGATATCTTTAACCCATTTGTTGATTTCCCGCAAGTCCTAAATGGGTCGGTGCTCCCCAGTCTCGGCCTTTTAGATGGGCAGCAAAGGTGTGCTTCATGGAGACTTGCAAGGAACTAGGATCCCATCTCCTTGGAGGTGGTTAATGTGTTTTCTGATCCTTTCCTTTGTTTCCCAGGGGAGGGAGTACTGCCGGACGTGAACAGCTGTGGCCATCGCTTTTAACTGTATCACTACTGGAGGCAGTCACTTGGCCAGGCCAGGGGGCTTCCCTTCTGCCCAGACTTTAAGAAACTTGATCTGTAGGGTTTGGAGAAGGCTTCCCGCCCCTGTCTCCTCTGGTTTTGAGACTGGCTCTTAAAGAAGATGTTTATCTACTGCTGCCACAAGTATCTGCATAATGGGCTGTCCCAAAGTCACAGTCATGTTTCCTTCTGAGAACTGAATGCCAGCCTGTAGTTTGTGAAGGAGATCTCTTTCCATCAGGTTATATGGGGTATTAGGGAGGACCAAGAATCGATGCTGGACTACTCCCGAGGCCAAATTTAAAGTCCTTTTTGTTGTTCATTTATGTCTTTTTGTGCCATTTGTCCCTGTACCCAGACTTCCTCTTCAGATAATTTTCCCAGAGGCTTTAGTAATGATGAAAATTGGTGGACCTGTGTCCACCAAAAAATCAGTTGATTTCCCCTTTACCTCAATTTTAGCCTGAAGTTCAGGGAGGGGCTCCGAACCATGGCCCCTTCAGTCTTTGGTGGCCAGCATTGTCGTTTCCTTTTTAGGGCACTCCCTGACCCAGTGTCCTTTTTTCTAGCGGTAAGCACACTGATCTGAATCTAAGTCTTCCCGCCTGCTTTCTCTGTGCTTAGGCTTTTTTTTTTTTTCACTGACCATCTCCTACCTGCCTTTTCCTTTTTTACTGACCTCTTTCCCCCTGTCTCCTTCCCACCTCATGTAATGCCAAAACTTTAACTATTTTTCTAGTCTGTTTTTTTGTGTATCCCTGTTGTTAAACATCTTTTTTGCTATTCCCACTAACTCAGTCAGATTTTTCTTTTTAAATCCTTTAATTTTCTGAAGTTTTCTTCTTATATTTGGGGCTGACTGACTGGCAAAGGCAAGATTTATTGCCCTCTCATTTTTGGGCACCTCAGGATCTATTGGGCTATACATTTTATAGGCTTCAATAAGCCTTTCTAGACAAGCCCCCGGAGACTCATCCTTACCTTGAGTCACCGCACTAATTTTAGATAAATTTACGGGTCTCCTCAAAGCCGCATGGAGGCCTCCCAGGAGAGCCTGGCAGTAGAAATGTAGCCTCTCCTTACCTTCATCAGAGTTTGGATTCCAGCTGGGGGGTTCCTTTGGGCAGTAGTCCTCCATTCGCTGGGGATCGAGGTCCCATGTTACTAGTTCTGGAAATTCTTACCGATTTTAGTTTAATATATTGAATACCTGTACAAAGCTACATCAAGTACTCAATGTTTTAGCATTTTATCCCATTTTGTTAAAACCTAGATGTCCATAATTTAATTCCATTTGTCATCCAACCAAAACTTTAAAGTTTCAGGTTACCAAAGATTTTGAAAGCTACTTTAACAATTACCCATTAAAACTTTGAGACAATTAACCATCAGTTCAGTCATCTCTGTTAACAGATTTTAACAAATAACATGAGCTTATTTGACCTTAAGTAAACTTTGATTGAAGTTTCACATTTACTGCTGTAACTTTAAAGACATGTCTATCTTAATTAAACAAACAAACTTAACTTAGTTTAAATACTGGTTTACGTTTCACCTGGACCCACCCCACTTTGAATGTTTACCTGAGACATGGGTGGGACGATCTGGAGCGGGGGGGGGGGGGTGTTAGGTCCAGGGGCTGCTCTTCTTGCTCCTTGACAGTGAAGAGAGAAGGAGCCATGGTGCAGGAAGCACCAAGGATGATCTAGAGGCCAGTTATGCAGGCCATAGCCAAGTTGGTGCAGAAACAGAAGGGGGAGACAGAAGAACAAAGTGCTACCAGAAGGCAGAGAAAGGATTCCCAGTTTTAGAGAGTTTTCCTGGGTAAACCTTGTCACCCTACTGGGTGGCTTTACCTTGAAAATACTTGAAATGCTGGAGAACAAGACCGGGTGTCATAGGTCCCTTACTCCCTGTTTGCCCCATTTCTTCAAACACAATAAACAACACAACAGACAACAAAGACAAGACACAGAAAACCACAGACACAGTGACCCTTACCCAGAACCTGCCGCTGGTGGGGATTTTCTCGGTCCCCTGCAACCACCAGCTGGTGGGGATTTTCTCGGTCCCCTGACCGCCTAGGGGGACTCGAACCCCCTGGCGATCTACCAGAAGAGGGATGGGGCATCCCCGCATCCACTCCAGCCCTGGAGAGCAATGCTGCGTCCAACTTCTCCCTGGTAGGCCATACCCTGGAGCTCTGCAACCAGGAAGACAGACCAGATCCCACAGAATAAAATCTGGAGATCTTACCTCCGGAGGCTATTCACAGAAATTCTGATGCTGGCTCAGTTCTCGTCGTTTGATCCCGGATGAGCCCCCAAATGTTGGGTACATTATCAAAGGAATGAGACTGAGACAAAGTGAAAGTTATGCAAAGCCTTATTTTATGCCAAGCATTAGAAGTTAGACTGACCAGCCAGGGGAACGAGACTGAGACAAAGTGAAAGTTATGTAAAGCTTTATTCTATGTCAAGCATTAGAAGTCAGACTGACCGGCCAGGGCCGCCTCCGAAGAGAGCGACCACCCTTGGTCTTACAGGTTAGTTTTTATAGGGCACAACTGCAGACCTCTACATATATGGCTTTGGCTGTTTGGATGTCTTTTACTTGTCTGGCCTTATTTTAGGTGTGTGTTTTAGCAACAGTTACCCAGAACCGATATCACTAACTGCTGAGGTGTTTATTAAACAACAAAATGGCTACCTAGGCAACATGGCAACAACAAAATGGCTACCTAGGCAACAAAATGGCTACCTGGGCAACATGGAGTCACTCTGGCTAAGCAGGCCCAGGCAGGCCCTAGGGGTTTAGCAGGTTTTAATGTGGAATCGGCCCCAACAATACCATTTGAGTATGATACAGTGTCCTTCCTCATCTCTTATTATAGTCTTTGGCTTAAAATCTAATTGATCTGATATAAGGATTGCCACACCAGCATTCTTTGGATGTCCGTTAGCATGGCAAATTGTTTTCCACCCCCTCACTTTTAATCTGGAGGTGTCTTTGGGTCTAAAATGAGTTTCTTGTAGACAGCATATTGATGGGCTTTGCTTTTTTTTAATCCATTCTGATACCCTGTGTCTTTTGATTGGGGCATTTAGCCCATTTACATTCAGGGTAACTATTGAGAGAGGAATTTAGTGCCATTGTATTGCCTATAAGGTGACTGTTACTGTATATTGTCTCTGTTACTTTCTGGTTTACTACTTTTAGGCTCTCTCTTTGCTTAGAGGACCCCTTTCAATATTTCAAGATATCCAAACCTGATAATAGAGCTGGTTTGGTGTTTAAGAATTCTTTTAGTTTTTGTTTGTCCTGGAAGTTTTTTCTCTCTCCTTCTATTTTCAAGGATAGCCTAGCTGGATATAACATTCTTGGCTGCATGTCTTTCTCATTTAGTGCTCTGACTATATCATGCCAGTTCTTTCTGGCCTGCCAGGTCTCTGTGGATAAGTCTGCTGCCTATCTAAAATTTTTACCACTGTATGTTACAGACTTTTTGTCCTGGGCTGCTTTCAGGATTTTCTCTTTGTCACTAAGGCTTTTAAGTTTTACTATTAGATGACAGGTTGTGGACCTATTCTTACTGATTTTGAGGGTGGTTCTCTGCACCTCCTGAGTTTTGATGCTTGTTCCCTTTGCCATGTTAGGGAAATTCTCCACAATAATTCACTCCAATATACCTTCTGTCCCTCTCTCTTCTTCTGGAATCCCAATTATTCTAATATTGTTTTGTCTTATGGTATCACTTATCTCTCAAATTCTCCCCTCATGGTCCAGTAGTTGTTTGTCTCTCTTTTGCTCAGCTTCTTTATTCTCTGTCATTTGGTCTTCTATATCACTAATTTTCTCTTCTGCTTCATTTATCCTAGCAGTAAGAGCCTCCATTTTTTATTGCACCTCATTAATAGCATTTTTAATTTCAGCTTGGTTAGATTTTAGTTCTTTTATTTCTCCAGAAATGGCTTTTATTTCTCCAGACAGGGTTTCTCTAATATCTTCCATGCCTTTTTTGAGCCCAGCTAGCACCTTGAGAATCGTCATTCTGAACCCTAGAGCTGACATATTACCAATGTCTGTATTGATTAGTCCCTAGCCTTTGGTACTGCCTCTTGTTCTTTTTGTGGTGAGTTTCTCCGCCTTGTCATTTTATCCAGATAAGAATATATGAACAAGAGAATAAAATACTAAAATGGTTGCAAAGACACCAGAAAAATATGCATTAACCTAATCAGAAGAGACCCCAAATTGTGGGGAGAAGAAAGAGGGTAAAAAGAAGTTAAAAATTTTTTTTAATTAAAAATAAATATTTTTATATATATATTTTTTATATATACATTATATATACATATATGTATATTAATTAGACTGGTGAATAGAACAGAGCCACCCACTTGATTTTGGGTGTATTTTGGTCTCTTAGAAGAAACTACCTCCCAAAATTTTAAAATACAAGATAAGGGTAAACAAAAATACAAAAATAAGGGTAAACACGATGAAGGGATGGAATTTGACTGAAATATGAAAATTTTAAAAAAATTCTAAAAAAGGAGTTGATAAATTGATTGGGAAAAGAAAGACAAAGAAAGTGGAGAGAATTTGTTCAGGGTGGAGACTAGAAAAAAGCCCCGTGCTAGACCTAGGGTATATTTTGATCTATTAGAAGAAGTTGTATCCCAAAATTTTTTAGAAGAAAAAATCCTATATGTATACAAAAAATAAAGTTAGGTACAACGAAGGATAAAATATGACTATAATAAAGATTTTGGGGGCAGGAAAGGTATTGTTAAGATAAACTAGTTAAAAAACGTTAAAAGAGGAAATAGCAAAAGTTTTAAAAATTAGAATAAGAAAAAATTAAAAAATTTAATTAACTTAGCAAGATTAAAGAATCATGGGGAGAAAGCCATGAATTCCATGCTTTTCTTTCCCCTCCTCTGGAATTCCGCTGTTCTCCTTGACCTGTGAGCTTGGTCTTGGCTGGATGTTCTTGCTGATCTTCTGGGGGAGGGGCTTGTTGTAGTGATTCTCAAGTGTCTTTGCCTGAGGTGGAATTGCACTGCCCTTGCCAGGGGCTGGGCTAAGTAATCTGCTTGGGTTTGCTCTCAGGAGCTTTTGTTCCCTGAACGCTTTCCACTTTCCGTAGAGCTCTGGAGGATGGGAATGAAAATGGTGGCCTCCCAATCCTGGCCCAGAGGAGCCGAGAGCTCGGGACGCCACTCCCCAGAGCACCTTCGGAGAAAAACAATCCCTCCCATCTCCCTGGTCTCCGGCCGTGCTCCAAGCTCACCCGGCCTGTGACCGAGCGTTTCTATCTCTGGCACACAGTCCCATTTGGAATATCCAAACCCAGAAGATTCCTGCTGCTCTGTCCTTCCAGGGGAGGGTCTCCCCAGATCTGCCACTTGTGGGGTCCCTGCTCAAAAAGCAGTGGTCTATGTCACGGATCACAATTTAAGGTAACCCCTAGTTGAGATCTCACTCCTCTGCTCTGTCTCTGTAGCCAGCTTCACCGCTCTAATACCTGTGAGCTCTGCTACACTCAGACACCCCCGATCCCTCTGTGACCTCGTGGTACCTGAGACCACGCTGTCCCCATGCATGCTCCACCCTCACTTAGCCCCTGGAGTGATGTCCCTCAGTGGAGCAGACTTTTAAAAGTTCTGATTTTGTGCTCCATTGCTCTGCTGCTTGCCAGGAGCCAGGCCCTCCCCCCACGGTCTATCTTCCTGTCACTTCACTTCCCTTCTCCGAACATACTATCTTTCAGAAAGTGGTTGATTTTCTGTTTCTAGAATTGCTGCTCTTCTCTTCAATCTCCTGTTGGATTTGTAAGTGTTTGGAATGGTTTGGTAACTATCTAACTGAACTCCTGCGACCTAATGTCATCTCAGCCTGCTATTCCTCTGCCATTTTTACTCCTCCCCCTGTCTTGTTAATTTTAGCCATTCTAACAGCTGGAAGGTGGTATCAAATTATGGTTTTGAATTCACTGATGACAAGTGATGTGGAGCATTTTTTCATGGTCTGTTGGCCATTTGTGTGTTTTCTTTGGAGAAGTGTCACTTCCTGTCTTCTGCCCATTTCCTGAGTGGATTCTTTGTTTCCTGGGTGTTGAGTTTGAGAAGTTCTTTGTAGATCTTGGATACCAGACCTTTATCTATAATGCCATTGGCAAATATCTTCTCCCATTCTGTAGGTTGCCTTTTAGTTTTGTTAATTGATTCCTTTGCTGTGCAGAAGATTTTTACTTTGATGGAGTCCCAATAGTTCACTTTTGCTTTTGTTTCCCTGGCTTTTAGAGACATGTCTTGCAAGAAGTTGCAGTGCCCAAGGATGAAGAGGTTGTTGCCTGTGTTCTCCTTTAGGATTCTGATGTGAGACAAGAACCAATTATCCTTCCTTCCTGATTATATTTGAGCCCTCTTTCTATCTTGGTGAGTCTAGCTAAAAGTTTGTCAGTTTTGTGTATCTTTCCAAAAAAGGCAGCTTGTATTTTCATTGATCTTTTCTCTTTGTAGTCTCTATTGCATTTATTTCCACATTCCATTTTGTTATTTCCTTATATCTGATTTGTGGCTTTTTAAAATTTTCTACTTCTTTCCCATTAAAATTAGGTTGATTATTGTAAAGCTTTCAGATGGATTGATGAACTTCCTCCTTAGAGCTACTTTTGCTGCATAACTTTTAATAGGTTCTCTTTTTCATTTCTTTCCAGGTACTTTTAGATTTTCTTTTGATTTCTTCTTTGACCATTGGTTGTTAACTAGCATGTTGTTAATTTCCACATATTTTTGACTGTCCCATATTCTTGTTGTGACTGATTTCTACTTTCATACTATTGTGGTTGGACAAGATTTGAACCAGAGCATGAAGGGAACACTCAGTTTAAAGTTTAGTTTCTTGAGGTATTTTCTGAGGGCAGACCATGACTTCCATGGGGACAGAGGTAGGTTTCGTGAGACTGGAGAGGGGCTGGTGATCAACCCTTGTTAGAATTACTGACTCCTACCATGCAGGCTGTGTACCACCATTCACACTGTAGTCCTGATGGACTTGTACTTTGTTAGAAACATTTTGTAGGAGATTCAGGGGTGGCCATCTCTAACAGAAAGTTGCCACGTGGGTTCAAGTGACTCTACATCATACGATGATGCAAGGTAGTTTCACAGTAAACATGACCAAAAAACATTTAAATGACAGAATAGTACATAGTTAAACATACTCTGTACTATGGCAGTGGTAGGAAACAAGAACGATGGGGTCAGAAAAGGGGATGGGAGTTCCGAGAAGCAGGTTAGAGTAGTCTGGGGGTAGGGGGTGTTTCGTGGAGGAAGAGACCAGGAGGCTTGCCATGGGTTCCAACAGTGCAGCATCAGGGTGTGCTATCCGCCTGACCCAAAACCCCCAGGGGCATTGGAGCATTCTAGCTCCAGAGGATCTACAGACTGCAAATTGGCCTGAGCAGAGCCTCCATGGTCTATCTTCTCGGTTCCTGGGTGTGACTCCTTCCGTCCTTCTGGAAGCTGTTGATTCACCTTTTGTTTCCTCTGAGCTACACTATTTTGTGGGATCCAGGGCTGTTATTTGACATAAATTCTTCCTGAAAAGAAGTGGAAGAGAAGTCACCCTTGTTTCCTAAGTAGACCTGAATAGAGTCAATAGTCATAGCCTTTCCCAGCCCCCTGGGCCTTCATGTGCTCACCAACTCCGAGATTTTGAAAACATCTATTTTAACAGGTTGAAAGAATGACTTTGGCTTTTAAAAAGTTCAACAAGGTGCACCTGGGTGGCTTAGTGGGTTAAAGACTCTGCCTTTGGCTCAGGTCATGATCCTGGGGTACTGGGATAGAGCCCCACGTTGGGCTCTCTGCTCAGCATGGAGCCTGCTTCCCCTCCCTGTCTGCCTGCCTCTCTGCCTGCTTGAGATCTCTGTGTGCCAAATAAATAATTAATTTTTTTTAAAAATAAAAAAATAAAAAGTTCAACAAATTCACACTTTTCATAATCTGTAAAATGATTTGTAAACAGTGAATGAACAAGATTTGACAGGATGATGGAAGAATTGGCTTTCTAGTGGGGTTTGCACCAATGTTTACTCACTGTTACCCCCGTGTGGCCACTCTCCACATAGCATGTTGCCGAATGTGTTTCAACTTAGCAGGTTCAAGGGAGAATAAGACAGAAGCTTGGTCCCTGAATTCATTAGCTCCTAAAAACCATCCTCTACTTTATGAGCGATATTCTAAATCGAGTATATCTTAACTAGATATTAGGGTTAGGATCAGGGTCAAGTTGCATACATTAACTATGAACAGCTTTTTGTATGTCCCTCTTACCTGCCTAAAGTGTTTTTAAAAAATAAAGTGGGAGAGGATATAGTCACCAAAGCATTGAGCACATTACCTATCCTGGGAAATAGGTAACCAAACATAATTATTGTTTCATCTTAGCTGAGGACCGGGAGCTGGTCCTACAGGTACTTGGCAGGTAGCATCTGTGGCCAGCTGCCCATCTCCCCCCGACACCCACACCCAGCTCAGCACATCCTCTGCTCTGCTCAAGGGCAGCAAACAGACAGACCAGGTGCAGGTGGGACTCCCTCCAGTCAGGCATGGCTTGCTTCCAACAGGTAGAGAAGTGGGCCAGCTCACATGCACCTGACGTGTTCTTTTGGTTCCTTGCTATCTGCCTCCCCTTTCTGTCATCCTGGTCCTGAACCTTTAGTTCCTGTGAGAACTTGGGTTTGCAGATTTCTGTTGACATTTCAAAGCGTAAATCTGTGTTGCCTTTGTTCCCTGTCATTGGGTTGGAGATGAAGGTGGGAAAAGTCATCATACTCTGAAAGCAACAAAAAGAAATATCAAGTGTGCCCTGCCCCCAGCACCTCAGGCTTGAAAGCAATGGCAAACTATGTACTTCATGTTCTAAACCATCAGCTTTAGGGATGCATAGATACATGTGAAATGAAATTGTACTGAAAGAAATCTCGTTACTGAACTTTTGCCTTTTGGAAGAGAGTTTAGGGACACTGCCCCTCACCTGCCCTGTCATTTCCAGTCTGGCCAATGCCCAGTCACACTGACACATGTAGCCACGGAAGGGCAGAACTGTGACATCCTCCTGGAGCACCTCTGGTCCCCCTGCCTCCCGGTCTGGCCAACTCTACATATCCCCAGTCCTCCTGAGTGTCCCCTGTCATGGCACTTGTCACACAAGGCTTTCATTTGTTGTCTCTCGATCCTCCTTTCTGATTGGAGTAGATCTCTCTCACAGATGCCTGGCTGGATGATAGGTGGATGAATGGTTTTGGGATCTTTTGTCCTGGACAAGCAAGCATCCTTCAAAACTCTGATGGGCAGGGGAGTCTCTGTCCCTCTGTGTGCCCCTAGCCTCCCTGGAACCTAGTGCCCAGGACAAGGGATTTGGGAGTCCTCCCTGATGAAGTTTGTTCTATGAAGGTGGCTTCCTTCTGAGATCATTACAGAACCACACTGTGTGGATATTCCTGTGGGACAGAAAGCATACTACTCTACTGTATTCTCCTTGCACACTGTGGCTAACAAAGAGGAAACACATGCTCACACTCACAAGTTCACACTTAACACCTCCGTCTCTGAGCTTCACTACCCTGTAAACGACAGTGAATTCCCGTTGGGCTGCAGACACGTAGACGTGCCATTCACGGTGTCAATAGAGGAGGATGGAGATGGAGTTCTGGCTTTGGAAGTCCTTGCCTCCAGGGGTGAAGAAATTAGATTTGACCCAGAAGGCACTATGTTCTACTCAAAGAAGTGACATGATCCTAGGATCTTGGAGACCAGGGATCGGCACAGACTTTTCTATAAAGTCTTCTGTAAAGATTTTCTGTTAGGTGTTGCAGTCCATGTGGTTTCTCTGACCAGGTCTCCACTCTTGCACTGTGGCTTAAAAGCAGCCACAGACCGTCCATAACTAATGTTCCAGCCGCACTTGATTGACAGAAGACAGGGGGCGGTCCCATTTGGCCCATGGATGCTAGTTTCCCACACCCCAGATCTGCAACATGATGGATGATGGGAGAGAAGTCTCTTCTTTTCCAGCAGCAGAGTGGGAGTACACTGGGATCTATCCTGCCTGACCCTGGCCCCTCCACTTGAAAGGAAAAAAAAAAAAAGATGATAGATTGGCCAACAATTAAGGCTTCAGGAATTCTTCTGCCTTTCTCTGTAGGCCTTGAGCTTCCCACAACAGGTTGTCTGTGGCTGAATTCCATGGAGGTATTGTTTGGCTGAGTATGTCCCATTGCCTGGTAGGTGTATCTTATTCAGGCCAAGGCCATGACCACATGTAGGGTTCTCCTGAGTTAGCAGAGGATCTAGCAAGTGTGGGCTTTAGGATGAGTCCAATTCAGCTGTCAGCAATGTTATGGAGCACCTGGCTTCATGGGCCCTCTGTGGCACTGGCACAGTCCTGGCCAAGCCACTTCTGCAGTCGTGATGGAAAAGCCCCTGGCCTGGGTGGTCCACCCCATGCTTGGCTCTGCAGGCTGGGACCCAAGGTTCCTGCCACCTCATTGGCTGGGACCAGGTCACATGCCCATGGATGAGCCAATCCCTGGAGCCAGGGAGTGGAGCCGTGGAGACTGGCACAGGTTGTTAGGACCTCTGTTGTAATGACTTTCCTAATGTCTGTGGTGGCAAGATCTTCTGGGATGCATCTGTTAATAAAACAAATATTAATTTCTGAGAGTAAGTGGGTCCAAGGTGCTTGCTTAGCACCTAGCACCTCAGTCTCAGCACCTCAGTACTACTGTACTGCTCTGCAGAGACAATGGCTGAGAATGAGCAAGGTGGTTGGAAACTGGTCTGGAGTGCACAAGGGAAGGGTGTGTGTGTGTGTGTGTGTGTGTGTGTGTGTGTGTGTGTGTAGGGAATTGGAGATAATAGCTCTGGCCAGCTGTAACTCCAACTTATCTAGCTTCAAGAAGGTGCGGGGAATCCATGGTATTACACCGTCCATCATTTTGCAGATGAAGAATATGCCTTTTGCATGTAGTATGGCAAGACTCGTTCCAAGTGTACTCTAGTTGGTATGGAAGATGGGGAGAGCAGCACCCTCCATCTGCTAGGACAGGCATGAGAGGCTGAGTGCTCACGAGAAGGTGTCTGGCTTTCGCAGGGCTCACTGTGAGCCTGCACACAGGACTGATGAGGACATTCAGTTTTATTCTGAGGATGGAGTATTGGGAGAATGCGGTGCCCTGTGTAATCCCGGGAAGAGGACGGTTCTGGAGGCCACTATACAGTTACTTCGTGGGAGTGGGGGTGATCTGCAGCAACCGCTTCGTGAGATGTCTGTCCTTTATTGTTCTGGGTGTGGTTTCTGTGACTGAGTCCTAATGGCTGGGATTTCCAAGGAGTGGGATTTTGGGCTTCGCTGTAAGAGTTGGTCCACCAGGAGTGGGCAAGTCCTGTTCTGCTGCTGAGAAGTGTGTCTCTAGCGCTTAGAGTGTGTATTACAAGCCTAGAGATCAATGGTGAGGTGGTTACAGTGTGGTCAGCAGGCTATTGCTATGGATGATTTTTATGGGTGAATTCCATAGGATGAGAGGTTAGATCTTATGGTTAGGGATCCTCATTAAGTGCCCATAAAGGGTGTTAGAATTTTCTGAGTTTCATATTCAATATTTTTTTGTTACTTCTAATAGCCCTCCTTGTACTTGGTATTCCAATGAGAAGTGCATTACAATACTGCCTACATTTTACCCCTGTGTTGATGAGGATTTGAGAGAGGAAAATGTTGTCAGTGCTTCCACAAATTGTACACTGGAACAGCCAAATAAGAAAATTTTATTTTTGACACAAAGTAAGATGTATCCTGCTGGGATTCTTAGTTTAAGCCAGGGTAGGAGGCCCTCTTTTGGTACTGGTAAAGAGTACCATAAGCCTTCCTAGGGAACATTATCAGATTCTATTGGAAACTTAGTCTTCGTTATTGTGGAAGAATCAGGAGTCGACCAGTTATTTGTCTCCTGTTTCATTTTCCATGAACAGTTCCGCAATATTTGGTTTCACACGTCACCATTGTGAAGTCATCCCAACTTCGACAGCAGCTTCCCCTTCTCTGCCAAGGGTTTGTTTGAGCCAAAAGTGAATTGTGGGTAACTGGAGACTCTAGGTTCAGAATGCTGTCAATAGGGAGTTACTGAGATCTTAAGTTCTTTTTTTTTTTTTTTAAGACTTTTACTTATTTATTTGACAGATAGAGATCACAAGTAGGCAATGTAAGGGCCTGGTTAGCCAGAGGAACTTAGTTGCAAACCCCAGATATAGGGACGGGCCAGGCCGGATGGAGACATCCAATCAGTGGGGTGCGCATATATTTACTGTGGTGAGTTGAAATCCCATTGGCCACCTGTGTGTGGGCCGGGCTCAACCACCTATATAAAGGTTAGTCTGTGAGGCTGGGGGTAGTAGGAGTAGTAGGAGTAGTAGGAGGAGTTAGAATAGCCGTTAGGATAGCCGTTAGAATAGCCGTTGGGATAGCCGTTAGGGTAGTCTTCAGGAGAGTTGGAGCATCGTGGTTGTCCTGGTCACCGTAGTCGTAGGCAGCGGCGCCACCACGAGTGGCCTCGCTGGAGCAGCATCATTCTGGGGAGTGGCCCCATCCAGGGAGCAGCCTCACCAGAGCAGCCTCATTCCGGGAAGCGGCCCTGTCCGGGGAGCTGCCTCTTCGGCAGCGGCCTCGTCCTGGGAGCGGCCTCGTCCAGAGGGGCCTCTTCTTGGGAGCAGCCCTGTCTGGGGAGTGGTCTTGCCGGAGCAGCCTCATTCCGGGGAGCGGCCCTGTCCGGGGGCCTTGTTGGCAGTGGCCTCGTCCAGAGCGGCCTTGTCCGGAACGGCCTTCTTGGGAGTGGCCTTGTTGGAGTCGTCGTCGTCGTCTCTTCGTAAGAGACGGCCCCTACCAGTCGGTTTGATTTTCGATGCTTGGCATAAAATAAAGCTTTGCTTGACTTTTGCTTTGCATCAGTCTTGTTCCTTTGATCACGGACCCTAACAGGCAGAGAAGCAGGCAGAGAGGAAGGGAAGCAGGCTCCCCGCTGAGCGGAGAGCCCAACGTGGGGCTTGATCCCAGGACCCTGAGATCATGACCTGAGCTGAAGGCAGAGGCTTTAACCCACTGAGCCACCCAGGCGCCCAAGATCTTAAATTTTAAACAAGCTCCTGATGCCCAGATGAAATACATTTCAGATTTAGAAAGTTCACATAGAAATTTTGTGTCCATGATGACAACTGAAGAAAATGTGTCATCCCTAAACCTAACCTTAATCCCTAACTTGAATGCTCCAACCTAACTACTGACCTTAAAGCCCAAACTGGAACCCTGAATCCCAAACCTGAAATTGAACCTGAAACTTGGACTCTGAACCTGAGCCCTGGATCCATGCCCTGAACCACGAACCCAAACCCTAAACCAGAACTCTGAGTTATGAGCCCTGAACACAAACCCCAAATTTGACCTTGAACTTCATCCCAGAGGCCCTGAGTCTTAAACCCTAAATCATAAACCTAAAGCCCTTAACTCTAACTGTTCACTTGCCCCTCACTGTAAATCCTCATCCTGACCCTAAACCCAAAGCATGATCTAGAACTCTGACTGGAACCTAAACCTGAACCCAAATTCAAACCTTTCACCACACTTTGCATATGCATTCACCACTGATGGATAGCTGCAGTTTCCACCTTTTGATTCTTGCGAACACTGTTTGGGTTGGACGCTAGGGTTAGGTTCTTGGACTGAGGTCAGGGCCAAGCTTGAGAGCAACTTGAAGTCAGTGTGAGTCTGCGTCAGGACCAGGGTCACGTTTATGGCCACTGTTTGGTGCAGGGACTGTTGTCATTCCATATTGTTTCAAATTCATTGTTCCTTAGCTAATTTTGGTTGGAGCTAATTTTTTCTTGGAGAAGTTGGGGAATATTGGTCTCCATGTAGCTTGAATTTCCAGAATGAAATGGCTTCAGCTGGACCCTGGGAGGGAGCAAGTGCTTCCACTGAATGGTGAGCTCCCCTCATCTTGCACTTGCCTCCACTGCCTGCATAGGGCAGAGGACCCCAGCTCCCGCCCTGAGCCTGGCCTGTGCAGCTGCGGCTGGGTCAGGAGCCTGGCCTCCTCAGGATCTGCGGTGGAGACTTCCGGAGGACGTGGGGCCGCTCCCACGAAAACTGGACAAGCTGGGGAGGATGTGGGTCCACATCCACACTGACAACCATCCAGCCCCCTTAGGACCGGCCTCTGCAGGTAAGCAGAAGTCGCCTGAGCGGGGACTGGCAAGGGGGTGCATGTTCTCAGGACCCCATGGAGGAATGGCGTGCTGTGTATACACTGGGGTTTCCATCATTTTGTGTGTGGTGACGTGGCCTCCCACGGTGCTGTGCGCGGGGCAGTGGGGTTTCCTCTTTCTGGGCTTGGATGCGTGCTCCGGGTCCCACGTCTGTGTTTGTGCACACATGGATTTTGTTCCTGGGGCTCCTCAGTCTGCAGTCAGGGAGCGGCCGCCTGGCTCAGTGCTCATGCTCCCCCCGCCTCAGCCCTGCAGTGTCCTTCCCATATCCACACCTGTTTCAAGGTCGTTCTGGTGTCTGAAAGTTCGAGAGCAACAACACAGACTCTACACAGCTTTGGGGAGAGTAGGTATTTTCACAGTGTTGGTTCTTCCCTGAGCACAGAGTGTCTTCCTGTCTCCGTGGGTCTCCCTCCCTGTCTGTCATCGGTGTGTCATGGCTGTTAGTGGACAGATCAGTCCCCTCCTTGGTTCAGGGGGCTCCTAGATGTCTTGTTCCTTTGGATGTAGTTGTAAATTAGATTGTTCTCTGTAGTCTCTCTCTGATGGTTCCTTCTGAGCACGTACAAATGCAATTGATTTGTGTATACTGATTTTGTTCCTTGCAAGTTTCTTGAGCTTATTAGTTCTGTTTGCCTTAAACTCAAACAGCCAGTTATTTGACCAGTAAAATGGGTTTATTGGGGAAGAACAGAGAATGGCAACCTGGGCTGAGCAAGCTACGGTCACATCACAGGCAAGTGCAAGAAACAAGGGAGAGGACCATTATTTCATGGAGGAGGAGGAGGAAGTTGGGAGGGTTGCTTGGAAGGAAAATCCCCTGCAGAAAGGCAGGGGTTTGGGGCAATGGAGGATTCTCACAGGTTGAGCTGCAGGGATGGTGATTTCTTGTAGATGAACCCTCCCGCTTCCCCTGCGGGGCCTGGAATGGATGAGTCTCTCCTGTGGGGGATTGTAATGTGGGGTCTGCAATGGGCACTGAGTGCCAGGGGGCCCCTTCCAGCCTCCCCGTCTGGCGTCCCAAGTCCACTTTAGTGAGGCTTCCCTTCCTGCTTTTTCATAGTTCTAACCAGCTTGTGGTGAAGCGTTGTGGAGAATTGGAATTCCAAATCCCACTGCTTCTACTGCACCAGAGACAATGTGGGGGGGGGGGGGATTTAAACCTCCCACGAGTCTCCCGCTAACATGTGGCCTCCTACAAGGGCGAGCAGTTCACCTACAGTGGGTGAACTGGATCTGGGAGGGCTTGGCCTCCATCCCAAAGTCTGACGTCCTCTCTGCTTCTGTGACATTGTGCTAACGTGGATGTTTGGAAGAGTCATTTACTCTGCGGTGATTTCAAATTTGCATTAACTTATCACAGCAGCACAAATACACTTCCTCTCCACACTCAAGACTCCCCAGCTATCGTTTCTTTCCATGTTTGCCACTTCATACGGACTAATTCGGTGCATTTTACCCCACAGAGGGACACTGTCCCAAGGAACCACCATGTAACCTGAAAGGAGGAGATCGTCACAGGTTCCGCCTTATAAAAAAGACCACAGGCCCATTTCAACTGTGTCCACCTGCCTGACTGTCTGAAATGTCTTTTACCATTTTCCAGGCTTCTTCTTCTGGTTAGGGTGAGGGTTAGGCATTAGAGATTAGGAGTTACAGTTACTGTTTAAGATTTAGGATTGGGGTTAGTTTAGGGATAAGGTGAGGGTCAGGTTCAGAGTTTGTGTTCAGGGGATTGATGAAAGTGAGGGATTGCTGGGATGGGCCCAGCTTTTGCCTTCAGATTTCTCCTGCCCTGAAACCTTTCCAGTGTCCCAAATGGCAGCGTTTTCTTCTGTGTTGGAGCCTTAGTCCTCAAGTATTGCTCAGCTGTCCGCACTCCCTGGGGCATTAGAGGCAGACCCTTGGGGATGGACCTCTCAGAACACAGACCTCTCTAGTGAAAGTGTTAGGGCCTAGGACATGGCAGGACTAAACTGAAGGTGCATCAGTGAGCTTCTGGGGGCTGAGATGAGGGCGTGGGTCAGGATGAGTGTCAGGATCTGGATCTGTGTCCAGGCATGAACTAAATGTGGGTGTGGCCTCAGGTGGACATACAGATTTTTCCTACTCTGAATCCTTATCAGATTTCCAATTGGCACAGGTTCCTTCTGGGGGATAGGCACAGTCCTCTGGTATTGTTCATGTCTCCCCAATATGTGGGGCATACATTCCAGCACTCTGGGGACAGAACCCTGAAAACCCAGCCTACGGTTAAGGTTAGGGCCTAGAGGCATGTTAGGCGTGAACTTTCCAGGCTGTTTCTCTCTCTGCTGGGGGATGAGCTGACACAGAATGTCAGGGTGTCAGACTCCAGCTTTGTGTCCAGAGGGCTGCTGAACCTGGGGTGGTGGCCTCAGATGGCCATGCAGATTTCTGCAGCCCTGAAACTTTTCCAGAGTTCCAACAGCCAAAATTTCCTTCAAAGAGGCAAGCTGAGTCCTCTGCTATTGCCCAGGTGTCCTAAACTCCTGCCCTTTGGGGCACAGCCACTGGGGATGGACTACTCAGAACCCAACCAAGGGTTAGGGCTAGGGCTTAGAGGTATGGAAGGGCTGACCTAAAGGTGCTTCTGGGAGTGTTCTGAGGGATGAGTTAAGGGCATGGGTCAGGGTGACTGCGGGCTCTGGGTTTGTGTCCAGAGGTCCACTAAATATGGGCATGGCCTGAGGTAGGCATGCAGATTTCTCTTGCTCTGAATCCTTTCCAGCATTCCAAATGGCGGTTCCTTCTGGGTGGCAGGAGGAGTCCTCTTGTATTGCTCAGGTGTCCACAATCCCTAAGGCTCGAAAGCCAGGCCTCTGGGGACAGAAGACTCAAGGCTAAACCTATTTTTAGGTTTAGGGCCTAGACGCATGGCAGAGCTATATATGCACACCTTGAAGCAAAATTTCCAGGGGGCTGAATTCGGGCATCGGTCAGGGGAGTATCAGGCTCCCTGTTGTGTCCAGGGACCCTTGAATGTGGGATGGATTCAAGTGGGAATGCACATTTGTCCTGTTCTGAATCCTTTCCGGAGATCCAAATGGCAGGGTTTCCTTCTGGGCGACAGAGTCCTATGGCATTTTTTTAGGTATCCCCAATGTGTAGCGCTTGGCTGCCAGGCCTCTGGGGACAGAAGCCTCAAATCCAACCGAGGGTTAGGGTGAGAGCCTAGGGACATGGCAGACCAAGTCAGCCAGAGCTGAGGCAAACAACTTCCTGGGGGCTGAGTTGAGGGCTTGGGTCAGGGTGAGTGGTTGGCTTCTGGTTCAAGTGCAGGGGGCCCATAAACTTGGGGGGTGGCCTCATGTGGGCACGCAGATTTCTCCTGCTCTGAATCCTTTCCGCAGTTCCAAATGCCAAGATTTCTTTCTGGGTGCCAGGTGAGTCCTCTGGTATTTTTCAGATATCCCCAATGTGCAGAGCTTGGCTACCAGGCCTCTGGGGACAGAAGCCTCAAAGTCCAACCTAGGCCTGGGGTTAGGGTCTAGGGGGATGGCAGGCCTGATTTTCTGGTGCTGAGGTGAACTCCTTTCCACAGTAAGTTTCCTTCCTATAAACATCAATCGGTACATGGAATTAGAACTTGTCAAAGAAATGTGTCACTTATAAAATGTCTTATGGTTTTATAGTAAATCGAGATCTTTATTTATTTTGAAGTGTAAGCTCCAATAAGGCAGGGATGTCTGGGTGGCTCAGTTGGTTGAGCTTCTGCCTTCAGCTCAGGTCATGATACTGGGGTCCTGGGATTGAGCCCCAAATCAGGCTCCCTCTCCCTCTGCCCCTCCTCCCTGTTCGTGCTCTCTCAAATAAATAAATAAAATCTTGGAAAAAAACGTCTTTCAACAAGGCAATGTTAAATGTGTGCTACCACATATGTTTATTCACCTTTACCTCAGGGTAACAGTTATGCAAATTATTAAAAAAATTTTTAAAACCTTTTAAAAAATTTTTTTCAAAGGTTTTATTTATTTATTTGACAGGCAGAAATCACAAGTAGGCAGAGAGGCAGGCAGAGAGAAAGGGGGAAGCAGGCTCCCTGCTGAGCAGAGAGCCCAATGTGGGGCTCGATCCCAGCACCCTGGGATCATGACCTGAGCTGAAGGCAGAGGCCCTAACCCACTGAGCCACACAGCCGCCCCTAAAAACCTTTTTAAATTTTTTAACCAAGCTAATTTTATAGACTTTCTTTATTATGGGGGGGGATGCAAACAGGGGGAGAGGCAGAGGGAAAGAGAATCTCAAGCCATCTTCCTGCTGAGCCCAGAGAATGAGTGAAGGCTTGTTCCCAGGACGCTGAGATCACTATCCAAGCCAAAGATCACAACCTAAAACCAAGAGTCAGATACCCAACTGCCTGCACCACCCAGGCACCCCTAAAAACGTATTTTTAAAGAAATCAAAATAAATATCTTACCTGTTGAATTCTTTATCCTTTCTGGATTCTGTCCATGTGTTGCTGGGTTATTAAACATATCAATCAAAGGACTAGTATACGCTCTGGCTGAAGGAACTGGGGGCACCTTTGGCGAATATTTAGGAGTGTCATAATCTGTACCAATCTGTGAAAAAATTCCTCATTAGTTTAATATTAGTGTAGCACAGTGATGGAATTACAGAGATTCCCAGGGCTATTTTAACATGCTTTAAATTCCACTTTCTTCCCAAAGTTCTCTTGGTTGGATGGCAATGCCCCATTCTGAATTATTTCACTAATGTCACATTCTTTTTTTTTTTTTATTTTTGTCATTTTTTTTTAAAGGCATTTACTCCCCCATTTCCTACCACCTCCTGGCCACCACTAATTTACTTTCTGTCTCTATGGACTTTAGGGTCCCTCCTAGGTACTACTTAGCTACAGGATTCTGTATTTATTTTTAAAGAAGATTTTATTTGAGAGATTGAGAGAATGAGTGGGAGGAGGGGCAGAGGGAGAAGCAGACTCCCTACGAAGCAGGGCCCTGGACCCTGGGATCATGACCTAAGCTGATGGCCAATATTTAACCAACTGAGCCACCCAGGTGCCCTAGGATTCTACGTTTAAAACAAAATTCAAAGATTTTGCGTGCATTACACCATTGATTTCTAACATCTTGTTTTGATAACAAGACATCTGGTACCAGTGGAGTTCTCTTTTCTTTGTAAGTTATCTATTTTCCTCCCTCTCTGTAGGTATTTAGAATTTTCTATCCCCTGACCACAATCTATCAAGGTTTTCTTTTTTTTCCATTTGTCCAGGCTCACTGTGGCTGCTGTGTTAAAGACTAGGCAGAGTCAACTACAGTAATCTCTGCAGGGACTACAGTCAGGGCACTGGAGGGTTGAGAAGTGGCTGGACTTGGATATGCTTTCAAGGTGGAAACAACAGGGCATGCCCAGGGGTTGACTGGGATGGGCGGGGAGGAGGGAAGGAGTGGGGAGAGAGAGGGAGAGAAGTTCACACTTGTGCCCAAGCTACTGAAAGGATGGAGCTGCCATCTTCTGGATGGGGAAGACTAGAGAAGACCATTTAGAGTGAGAAAATCAGTCATCTGGTTTTAGACAAGTTGAATTTGAGATCCCCATTAGATATCTGGTGATGATTTTGAGAAGGCAATTGGGTATCTCCAACCTAACATTATGTTTACATCCTCTCTCCGTTTTTGTTCTGTGTTTTGGGAGAGCTCTTTGGATGAATTTCCCAAGCAGTTCCATTCTGTGAATGAGCCCATCCACTGGTGTGGGGGTTTTGGGTTTCCTGCCACCAGGGCAGCTTGGAATTGAGTAATTCTGCAGACTGTGAATCAGAGAGAAATACAACAAAACACAAACGTATACTGTTCAAAGAGCTGAGAACAGTCACGTCAAATATTAGTGATAATGTTTTACTGGCTTACCACCAGAAGTGTGAGAGCTCTGTGTCAAATTCAATGAGCACTTAGCCATCTGTGAGCTGTGTTATTTGTGTTGTGTTGAGCTGTTTATTTGCTGCAAGAGCTGTGGGCCCCTGTTCTACATGAGCTTGCCCTCTCCCTCAGTGTGAAGGCAGAGTTGAAGACTGACGCAGAACAAGTTCAAACATGAAAAGGGAAGGGTTGAGTAATCTTATTAAGCCCTGTTTTCCCGAGTGGCCCCAGAAATGCCGATCAGTGCTTTCTTCTTCCCACTCCTAACAGAGGGCAAAACCCTCGCCCCAAACAACCTATGGCCTCAGACTGTAGTCCTGACATGCCGACTGCTTGGGCCTACTTTGTCCAAGAAGCCACTGAAAGGACTGGGATGCTGGAGTCAGAAAAAGGGAAGGCACAGAAGCGGTCTTCAGAAAGGTGAAGAGACTTCCAGTGGAGAAAAGAAGTGAACTTCCTTCATGCTAAAAAGCATAACTGGGATCCAAGGTTAAGCATAAGAGTCTGCCACCAACTAGAGCTCTCTGCAAATGGGCCAGATTGTCTTGTGACATAGTGAGTACCCCATCACTGGCAGGGCTAGGCCACAGGAAGAACTTCAGGGTCACTTGACTTATGACCCTGCCCCAGCAGGACACCCTCACCATGGAAACAGACACTGCTGAACTAAGTACAAAGTGATCATCTAATACTGCAATTCTTTCCTTTCCTGTAACAATGTTAGATCTTAGGGCTTTAGATTTAGTAGATGAATGGTCCTTCAAGTTGCAAAAACTTTATGGAATGTGTAACATATGACCTATGCATACATACAAGGCCAAGTTGTTCCCCCTGAAAAAAAGGAAGTTGCCTTATTTTCAAGCTCTTACAAAGCTTCTACCATGGAGCACTCTCTAAATTATTATAAATAACAATGAATATTTGACTTCACTCAATGCTAGTTCTTTAGATGCTTATACAGGCCCAATAAAATTTATAATAAAAAAAAAGGAAAGGAAAGTAACATATATTTTGTAATGATTCCTAGAGGTAAAACCTCACAATTATGTGTGCTGGAAGGAGGGCAGTAAAGCCAGCTCCATAGGTGATGAGATCACGAGGAAACACCTTGAAGAGGAATGAAAAAGGAACCACAACTGCCTTGATACTGTGAATGGGTCTGTGGCTGGGACAGAACTTCCAGGGACACCTCTCTGCATGGACTCCCAAGGTGAACACTCAAACTACCCAGCTGGGGTGGGCCTGGGACCCACTGGGACTCATCCCATGGCTCTGGTGAAGGCACTGAGCTGAGGATACATCAGAAAGAGTCTGAGAAAAGCTGACTCAGGGGTGAGAAAAGAAAAAAAGTATTTATTCTTCATCATTAAGCATTATTTAATGAAAGATTTTAAATATGGATATACTAATAAATTAATCTTATAAGCAATATTTAACCATTTCATCCACATTTCTGAAAGTTTACATAACAAAGTGGGCCAAGAGGTATTTCTCTGGCTTCTCTTCTCATCCCCAAACTAGGCCCACCGCTTTACATTGAGGCACATGTGGAAGGTGAGACATTCCAAGGGCATTTGAATATGAAATTGAATTATTAACAATAACAAAACACTATCACAAACCCACCTGTAAATGATAATAATGTAAGTGATTTGCAAAGCTACAGTGTTTGTCGACCAGAAAGCAGAAGTGCCTTTTCTCTTCAAGTAGAGCTTCTTTGCAACCATCTGCAATACATTTCTGGATTTCGCTCTGGCGAGATGTAGTGGTTTCTACATACTAGGAAAATAAATAATAATTATACAAATATGTCATGAGGAATGAAAGCTGAACAGCCAAACATTTATCTTGTGCCATCTTTACACTTAACAAAGTTGTAAACTGACCTGAGCAGGTATCATCATTCTCATTAAGATCCCTGACTCGTGTGGAAGGATGTTGCCAAAGGGCCTTACATTCTGCACAGGGCAATCTGCACAAAATATTACTTCATACTTCAGGGATAAGATTGTGTTCTACTGGAAAATCAAGGGCTTTGAAACCAGAAAGTTCAAATTTAAACACTAGTTCTAATTAACAACTATGTGACTTGGCCTAAGCCCCATTTTCTTCATCTGTAACATGGGGAGAGTAATGCTAATCATGGAACATCTCTTACCAACACCCCCCGCTGCCCCCGAATCAGGAGAAAATGCCAGTGTTTTTAGGAGGCTACTAATTATTTTTAACTCTGGAAAACTCTGTAGCCTTCAGCTCATACCAAGTCAAAAAGGCTCCTTTTTAACCTCAACAGTGGCATAGCAGTGAGTGGATGTACAGTATAGTATAGTGTAGGCTGACTGAGCTAAGTAAGCAGCCCTGTAAATTGTACAAATTGTCAACAACAAAATAAAATAGTGCTGAAAAGTTCACCTCAATTTCTCTGTGTTTGCATTTGAGTGCATTTCATCCTCCTTGACTTTTCCTTCTGATCTTCTTCAACTCAGCTTGAGATTTCCGTTTGGCATCTTTTGAGAGTTGCCTGTAAGTTAAACGTTGTGCTGATGTGAGTGCAGCACCATCCCAGTTGTTGGGCAGTTACACTGGCTAACATTTCCACTGGGCATCACCCTGCACACCCTCACCTCACGCTGCTCCCTCCCTTCAACATGTAGCTTTGTTTGACCTAAACTCCCCTGTTCATACAAGGGGCTACTGACCCCAAGGGCAGCTCTTAGAAGACAAGTATGTCTTTTATTCCTTGTTTTCTCAAAATTTTTTGGACACTGAGTGTTAAGCGCTTTGGTGAATAAATAAATAATATTAACTCACATGCTTCTGTTTTATGACTTATAATTTTTTAAAAAAGAATGAACAAGTACAAGCACTTCAGATTATTTTGGGTGCTGTGTAGCAGTGTTTTGGGAGCTTCACAGTCCTGGGTTTAGAATTCTGGTGAAATCCTTCACTTCCTGTGTGATCTCAGCAACTACTTAATTTCTCTAAAATTCATGTTTTCCCTTTAATCTGTACAGTGACGATAAAAGTAGCTACATTATGGAGTTTCTGTAGGGATAAAGATCTGATAATGTATGGAAAACGCTTGCCATTACATCCCCCTCAGCTATTGTCCATGGTCCTGCCACCTTCCTCCAGAGTACACAGAGCACACGCACACAGAAGCAGTGAGGTGATTTCAGGGTAACTACACTGCTTACTACCATGTGGGGTCTTGGTGAGAAGGGGACTTTGAATGCCAAGGAAAACAGCTATTCCATAGCATATAAGGGAGATGGCAAGAGCCATGTGACAGGGTTGGAGGGTCAGGCAGAAGGAGAAAACTGCTGGAGTCATCAATACGAGGGGACAGGCAAGGGACACCATACAGGAACAGTCTCTGATGAATGGACCTGGGGGCCCCAGGGAGCCCTAGGTGAGGTTCTCCCACCCACGTCTCACATCCTGAAGTGCTGGTTTGTGAAAGCAACAGCTGCACTCATACAGATGCAGATGTTGTCCCCATACACATGTTCTTTGAAAACAATGCTTTGGAGAAGCAGGAGGATTCCTTGCAATATTTTCCTCTTTGCTTTTTAATAAAGATCTCAGGTGTTAAAGCAAACAGGGCACCCAGCTCCAAGAGACCTTTCAGTTTCATGCACCTGTGTATATACTCAACACTAAACTCTGTCCATGTTCTCTGCTGCTGTATAAACAGTGAGAGAAAGTTCTCCTCTGGCTCAGAGACCAGGCAAGTGCAGCCTCCTGGAACACCAGGCCCCTATGCCCATACCCACCTCCAACCATGGAGGTAGAGAAAACCGTGTACTTACATTCATGTATTTTCCATCAAGTTCCATCTTCTTCTCCAGCTCATGTATAATCTCTTTATGGAATTTTTTAAACTGTTAACAAAAGGGATTAAAAAGTCATACCAGATTTGAGACATTAAGCAACATAAAGTTTAGAAATAAAACACATTTTATTTTTATAAGTACATGAATAGTTTACATACATTTTCATCAAGACTCTCATTGAGTTTCTTGTGGGTACTTAAAATCTCTAAGAGAACATGGTCTGTGAATAAAACCAGATGTTAAGGGGAAAAGTCACTGTGTGGATTTTGTAAAGATATTAAATAAAGTAAAATAATGGAATGAAGCACAATCTACCACTGCCCTCTGGTGCCTGGAAGCATCAGGCCCTGTGGCATGTTGGAAACATGGACTGTGTGCCTGTGGCAGGGTTGGTGCCAGAGGGGCACAGGCCCTAGGAAAGTTACTTTACAACACTGTTCATCAAAAGAATGCCAACTTTGTCTTCAAATTCACATCATGCTTTCTATATTTTCTCATTCCTTAAGCTGAATCTTATTTATCTGATTTAATTTTTAAATTATGCAAGATTATTATGGTCATTATAGTAACTATAAAAACAAATGACTTATTTTTATCTAATCCCCAGAATAATCTGATTATCTGTCAGGCATAAAAGATAACGGTTACTTTTTCTCATATTAGTTCTTGTATCATTTTGGAAAATATTAATACCATGGGAAAATGCAGCAAGGACAGTGCTCTGCCTCCATATCTCCAGGGACTACATCCATTCTTTGAAATAAGTACAGTCATGTGGAAAATGTTGAGAACTGAGCTTTACTCCAAAAGCAGCAAGACAACCACTTGATTTGCAAAGTACCCCTCTTGCAGTTTGAGGCAGTGTGATGCATCTCTGCTACTAAACTCTGATAAAATGAACAAGAGCCTCTCCCTGTTCACTTACCTGTAGGAACCAAACAGGTCTGATATCTAAGAACTGGAAAAAAACAGAATCATTTGAACAGCCACCAGACCATAATAAACAATAACAAAATATGTTGGGTAGATCTTCCCACAGTTGGTAGGAATTCCTTGGGAAAACTGAAAGGCTGCCGATGAAGGAGAACTAAAATTAAGACTATGGTAGATACAGAGAAAGAGAAAGAATACCAACTAGACTATGACTTCAGCTATCACCTTTACACAAATGATACTAGAGTGCCCTGTTTTAGAAAGATTTAGGACATGATTCTCGGGGCGCCTGGGTGGCTCAGTTCTTAAGCGTCTGCCTTCGGTTCAGGTCATGATCCCAGGGTCCTAGGATCGAGCCCTGTATCGGTCTCCCTGCTCGTCGGGAAGCCTACTTCTCCCTCTCCCACTCCCCCTGCCTGTGTTCCTCCTCTCACTCTCTGTCAAATAAATATAAATCTAAAAAAAAAAAAAAAAAAAAAAAGACATGCGACTCTCAAATGGCCAGTCTAGTCCCCCCACTCCATCTTCAGACTAAGAAATTCAGCTCCTTCCTGAACATGTCCAACTGGAAGTCTCATTAGGTAACTCACATTCAACGTGTCTAAAAGTGAATTCACCCCATAGTCTCCAATCCCAGCTCCTAGCTGCTAGCTCACAGCCAGTCACATGGGGTTGACACTTCACCCATATGTCACACTCAATGACAAAGACTCATTCCCTTGTGCATATGTGTCATCACTTAGGCCAGCCTATACGGTGAAATCACACCCCTTACCTTGGTTCCTTGGGCAACAAATGTGCCAGCCCTTCCCTCCCTGGAAGAGAATGTATGTGGGAATGACTTGTGACGTCTCTGTGGGCGCAATCATCTGTTCCATGAGGGGTGGGGGAAGAGTATCCCTAGTCTGCCCCCCACCAATACATTCAAACCTACCACTTGGACCTCTTGGGTCTTGCCCCTCAAGCTCTTACCATTTCTCTCGACTCCCAGCTTGTACTCTTCCAAACCCTCTTCCTCAGGGGTGCCAGGGATCCCTGAAAATCAACTGTACCAGAGCATTCCCCCAGCCTCCATAGTGTCCGAGATAAACCCAACTCCTCAGCATAAAGCCCACTGTGAACAATGCTGCTTAAAATAACCACGGCATGGTGGGGACAGAGACTATCCTCATAAGGTTATAGGTACATAATTATAGGTACAGTATTAGGGATATAGAGTTGGGAATTCAAGTTCCACAAAGTGAGAAAGGCTTCGTAAATACCACAGGCTTCCCACTGACATCCAGTAGGGACATGCATTGGGAGTAAGACAAAATCATAGGACTAAGGGCAATACCAAAATAGAAACACCAGAAAAAATCTAAAATTAAGCCTCTACAAATCAGATTTATCCACTAGTAATTTAACTGCCTACCAGAATAAAACTTTACAATCTTAAGAGGAAGATAACAAGTCTCTACACATTTTATCACAATATTAAGCATAGGGAAAAAAAAAATCAGGAGAGAGGGTGAATGGCAAAACTACAAACTCTGAACTTTTAGTGGTTCTTTTTAATTCCAAAATATATTATTTTATAATTCTAATAATAGAAATAAAAATTTAATAAATAAAATTTACTTAATATAATTTGTAATATAGTATAAATTGTGTAGTATAAATTGATATAATTTTTTCCCTTTTGTAACTGGTTCACTTAGTACCATGTCCTCAAGTTTCATCCATTTTACAGTATGTATCAGAATTTCCTTTTAAAACTGAATAATATTCCCATGTATGGATATTCCACATTTTATTTATCCATTCATCACTTGGGAAAAAATGTTGATGGACACCTGAGTTCTTTTCACCTCTTGGCTATTGTGAGTAATGCTGCTATAAAAACATGGGTGTGCAGATATTTCTTCAAGACTTTCTTCTTCTTTTTATTTATTTATTTATTTATTGTTAGAGATTTTATTTACTTTTTTTGACACAGACGGAGAGACAGAGAGAGCGAGAGCACAAGCAGGGAGTAGGGGCAGAGGGAGAGGAAGAAGCAGACTCCCTACTGAGTAGGGAGCCCAATGAGGGACTACACCCCAGGACCCTGGGATCATGACCTGAGCCGAAGGCAGATGCTTAAACCGCTGAGCCACCCAGGCACCCAAGACTTTCTTTTTATTTTTTTGAATTCAAGTATAATTAATATACAATGTTATTTTTTTTAAAGATTTTATTTATTTATTTGATAGAGATCACAAGTAGGCAGAGGAGCAGGCAGAGAGAGAGGGAGAAGCAGACTCCCTGCTGAGCAGAGAGCCTGATGCAGGGCTCGATCCCAGGACCCTGGGATCATGACCTGAGCCAAAGGCAGAGGCTTTAACCCACTGAGCCACCCAGGCGCCCCTACAACGTTATATTAAATTGATAAAAATTTTAAATAATTCCAGAACTATTTTAGATCTATCATAGATTGAGAAAATATATAAATATGTTAAGGTTATTGGGAGCCAATGTTCACACACATATCCAAAATATGTAAGTGCATATGCTTATTTTTATACGTCCAAGTGTATATATGCATATATATGTATATATATAGGTCTGTTTTTGTGTCTATTTATGTTTATAATATACACTATATATATGCATATATTTCCTAGCTCTGTTTGCTGAAAAGACCAAGATGATACCTCAATAGCAATGAGCACACCTAATATTAAAATTTTACCTTCTAATATCATTCCCCACTATAAAAGGAAGTATCACTCCTCAGAAAAAAATGGCCATTGATTCCACAACTGAGAAGAGACAAGATGAGCCTGGAACACACTATTATGCAAGAAAGTGAGGAAGTATACAAGAATAAATGAATGAATGAATGAGTGAACAAATGGATGAGAGTCAGCCTGAAGGAGCTCCTACTGGCCAAATACAGGAGAGTTTGAGCACCAAAGTAATTAAGACAGTAATAAGTTATAAAACATTGAAAAAATCTTGGAATCCACAGGTCCACAACAATAAATAGATAAAGAGGCAGGAAAGCAGGGTTCCTGCTAAAAGTAAAATGCCAAGTGCCAACTGGTAAACATGGAGGGAGTGTTAAGAGTTAGAAAATCATCATTCAGCAACAAGTAAACACTGGCCCCAGGCAAAATCCATTAATAGATACTAAATCTAAGGAACAAATATTAATGAGGAGTAAGATATTTGCATAGTCTGAAAGTGTTCCCCCCTAGATAGCTTATTAGTAGCAGTAGTAGAAAAAAAATATTAACTTTACAGTGGAGAAATCAGACAAACCCTTCACTGGGCAATCAAAATTAGTGTCACAAATGAGAGGCAGATGAACACTCTATGCCCAGATTTGATACTACAGGACACAAAATGACTTAGCATTCTAGCCAAGAATGTACCACCTATATCTAATCACAAAGACCTGGCATTTCAGAGGTAAGATCTTGTGTTCCTGATCATTCATCCCCTTTTAGGGTTTCTGATACAGGTTCTTTTCCTACCAATTCTTCAGCCAGTATTAAATTTATTTATTTGTTTATTTTTGAAGAAGAATAAAATGATTTCATCTTCCTCTGGTGGTCAATCCCGTGCTGGTTGATGAAGAAGTATGTGGAATTCTCTGAGCTAAACAGAAGTTGTAGCTACAAACCTAAACATTTCTTCCCTCTTGGAGAGGAGTGGAGTCCCTTTAGACACAGAACAAATGAACTTTTATATATTGGTCTAGAATAGGTTGCGCAAAGGACATTGTTCTTTTGTAATAAAAGGCCAGGAGCTACCACTGATCTCTCAGCAACAGAACACAAGATGTTTAGGAAGAAGAACTCATGAAGATGAAAGGCTGGTCAAGGAGGCTGGAAAAGAATGGGGTGCTGTGAAAGCAAAAAGATTGGAAGCATTTTCAGATAGTGGGGTGCTCTGGACTGTAATCACCCACAGATAACTCAAGGGGCACAAAGATTTGGGCAAAGGTCAGAACATCTGCAGAAGATGCAATGGTCCCAGACAAGCCTCTGGTAAGTTCCTTCACCTCCTCTCTCCAGGTAACCTCAAGGAACATCTGTACTCTCAGCTGTACGGTGATAACTAGAATATCTACTTCACAGGGTTGGTGAGTATAGTGCCTTCCTGTGCTCTGAAGAGAAATACTGACTGGTAAGGTGTGTGCATCCAGACATGAGTAGCAAATCTGTTCAATAAAGCATGATACCCAACAACAGACCCATATGGCTTTCTTTTTGGGTGAGTACTTGTTTTCTGGAAATAAAGTCCACATACAAGGCATCAACTTAGAACTAGTTACCACATTTGTTTCTATATGTGTGTGTATGTATGTATGTATATATGTATATATGTATATGCATATGTATATGTATACATATATACACATACATACACACATATATCTATACATACATATACATACATATATACACACATCTATATGTGTGTACGTATGTATGTGTATATATGTATATATGTACATACATACATATACACATAGAAACAAATGTGGTTATGTGGTTATATATACAAATATGTATATATATGTATATGTACATATATATACATATATATGTGTATATATACACAAATATGTATACACACACACACACACATATCTATGTAGTCTTTCAAATGCTTAAATATGAAATGCTTAATATGTTTTAATATGCTTAAAATGTTTCAGACTTAAACATCTTAAACTTCAATTAACTCAAATTAAAACTTACAAAAAAAGACAAATGGACACCTACCTCTCCTAAACTGAGCTCAGTGTTACTCTTATGTTTCTTCCCCCATTCCTAGGGTCCCCAAAAGAGAAAATGTCCATCTGCTATTATCAAAAAAGAACACACACAGTATACTCTACTTTCCTCCACCTCATAGCCTTGGCACCTCAGTTTTAAGTACTGACAATGTACAGCTAAACTGTAACAGGAATGACCCATTAGAGAATAGACACATCTGACCAACCGCTGTTGGTTAGAAATGAACTGCTGAGGGTACTTCTGGTTTCCGCTCCAAACATGTAAAAAGCTTGGAAATCATCAGTCTCTTACTCACATCAAGAAACAAGTTAGGGGCACCTGGGTGGCTCAGTGGGTTAAGCCTCTGCCCTTGGCTCAGGTCATGATCTCAGGGTCCTGGGATCGAGTCCCGCATCGGGCTCCCTGCTCAGTGGGGAGCCTGCTTCTCCCTCACTCTCTGCCTGCCTCTCCGTCTGCATGTGATATCTCTCTCTCTCTCTCTCTCTCTCTGTCAAATAAATAAATAAATAATCTTTAAAAAAAAAAAAAAGAAACAAGTTAAACAAATCGAAAAACAACAGTGCTTCTTAGATTCATTAGAGAATTAAGTTCACAGGTAAAGACCTGCCCCGAAAACCAGAGATAGGCAATATGGAGAATCATAGTTTACTGGCAGCAGAAACCAATACAGGGCCAGTACTGCTAGAAACTTTTCAACGGTAACTGATGGTTGCTGGAGGCTCATCCTGGAGCAGCTTGAGTTAAAAACTCCAGGGTGCTCAGTCTTACAGGGGAGTCTCACACTTTCATGATTATTACTGCTAGAAGCCCCCATGAGTTCTTACTATGAAGACTGGAGAAAATCCCCCTGGGGCTTCTGGTAGGGAGGGGGAGATAACCACTTTGAAATCCGCCCAGTGTTGCTCTGTTCTTGTTTTGTCCTGTACAAGGAAGGCCAGCCCTCAAGAGAAACTGTCTTACTAAAGCCTTATCTGACCTGAGGAAGGACAATTAGCTAAATCCAGCCCTCCAGCCTTCCTGTCTCAAGTAAGTAAGGGGGGGCGGGGGAGGGAATGAAGGCTAAGAAACTCTTCTGAAGGTCATATCCCAAGCACTGTGACTCACTAAAAACTAAGAACACCCCACAGAACAAAAAATGGAGATTTAAATATAAAATTATAGAATTATACCCCTCCTCAATTACTTTACTATTTATATCACCCATCAACAGGGTTTACGTCTGACTTCACTTGGAAGGGTTTTTGAAAGAAACCTAAAGACAAAAGGTGGTAGAGGGAAATAAAAACAAGGACATCAGAGGAAAACTGAAGTCTGAGGTTCTTCCAGAGAAAATCATATAGGCCAGAAACTTGGATCACCATATAGAAATGAAAAAGAACAAAAGAAGCCTCATTTCAAAGGGAGTCAGTAAGCCCTGAAGGGGGAGTTCTGCACACCAGCACTTGTACCACCTAAAGACCTCAGCAGGAAAAAAGCAGTATATATGCATTTCCCAACAGGAAGCAGCTTACCACCCCAGGAGGAGGGAGAATGTCCTCCAGCCCAGCAAGAGCTCAGCCATGAGAAGTCCCCACAACCCTGAACTCTCTCCCTCCTCCAGTAGGCTTTCATTCCACACAGCCCCTAACTTCCTCCTTTCCTCTGTAAAAGCAAGCTCCCCTCCTTTGTTTTCTACACTTTCCTATAGTTTGTTACAGTTTGTACACCCCAAATTGCAATTCTCAAATAAACTAATTTTGCTGGTCCACTAGCGGGCTTTTTACTTTTAAGGTTGACAGAAATGAAGAGCATTAAAGAATAAATGAAGATAATTAAATCTTGTATTTCTTATTCTTAATTAATATAACAGATAAATCTTTATTCAAAGTAATAATAAAACAACGTATGGAGTGGTTCAAGCTTGTGGATTAAGTCCAATGAATGACAACAGTGCTACAGAGGGCAGGAGGGAGAAATAGTAATGCTCTGCCACAAGGAACCTATGCCCCCTCTCCCCCATGAAGTGTATGGTAGAATCTAAAAGTAAACCTAGAATGGTTGTAAATATATACTACCAAACCTGAGGGCAACCACTAGAAAAGCTATTTTTTTAAAGTATAATCAATATGCTAAGAGAGGAAAGACAATGGAACATAAAATGCTCAATTAAAACCAGAAAGGGCAGAAAATGGAGACGATTTTTTAAAAAGAAAATGAACAAGTGCAAAGAATACAAAACAATTACAAGTATGGTGATATTAATCCAATCATGTCACTAATCATTTTAAATATAAATGGTTTAAATGTACCAATTAAAAGACCAGCAAAGGAGACAACAAGACCCAAGTATATTCTGTTTACAAAAAAGCCACTTTTAAATATAAAGAAATATATAATATCAACAGTAAAGGGATGAAGAAGATATGCCAAGCTAACACCCCAAAAGAAAGCTAAAATAGTTATAGTAATTACATTAAGAGCAGACTTCAAGACAAAAAATTATCCAGGATAAAGAAGGGCGTAACACTGGAATAAAGGAATCAATTCTCCCAGAAGCCATAGCAATACTTCCTGTGTACGTGCCCCTGAGAGAGAGCTGAAATGCCTGAGGAAACAGATGAGCCAACCATACTGGCTAGAGACTTCAGTACTCTCTCTCAGTAACTGACAGATCCAGCCAGCAGAATAACAGCAGGATAACGGAACTGAACAGCACCATCAATCAACTGATTCTAAACGACAGAATATTTCATCTAACAGCAGAATGTACATTCTCTTTTTTTTAATGGCCAGTCAGCCAACATACAGTACATCCTTAGTTTCTTTTTATTTTTTTAAAGATTTTATTTATTTATTTGACAGACAGAGATCACAAATAGGCAGAGAGGCAGGCAGAGGGAGAGGAGGAAGCAGGCTCCCTGCTGAGCAGAGAGCCCAATGCGGGGCTCCATCCCAGGACCCTGGGATCATGACCTGAGCCGAAGGCAGAGGCTTTAACCCACTGAGCCACCCAGGCGCCCCACATCCTTAGTTTCTGATGTAGTGATCATTAGTTCATTGTTGCGTATCACACCCAGTGCTCATCACACATGCATTCTCTTTAAGTGCGCATAAAACATTCATTAGGACATACCATATTCTGGGTCATAAAACATACCTCAGCAAATTTAAAAGAATGGAAATCATACAAAGAATGCCCCCCAGACCACAACGGGATTAAACTAGAAATCAGTAATAGGAAGCTGGTTGGAAAAAATCCCAAAATATTTGGAGATGAAACAGCAACTTCTAAATAACACTGGGGTCAAAGAGGAAATTAAGAGAAATGTAAAAATATGTGAATGAAAATACAACACCCCAAAATTCATGCAATGCAGCAAAAGCAATACTTAGACGGAAATTTATAGCATTCAATATGTATATTATAAGAGAAACATGTAAAGTCAATAATCTGAGCTTCCAATTTAGGAAACCAGAGAAAGAACAATTTAAACAAAAGCGAGCAGAAGAAAAGAACTAATAAAAGTTAAAGCATAAACAAATGAAAACAGGAAAACAATAAAGAAAAGTCAATGAAATCAAAAGCTAGCTCTTTAAAATACTCCTGGTAAACCTCCAGCTGGGATAACCTAGAGAAAAAGAGAGAAGACACAAATCATAGGAATAACTTGCTTTATTATGCTCCGCCTTATCACACTTTCCAGATATTGCATTTTTTATAAATTGGAAGGTCTGTGACAACCTCATGTGAAGGAAGTTTCTCAGTGCCATTTTCCAACATCTGCTCACTTTGTGACTCACATTTTGGTGACTCTCAAAATTACTCGAACTTTCTCATTAGTATTATATTTGTTATGGTAATCTGTGACCAATGATCTTTGGTTACTATTATAAATGTTCTGGGGCACCATGAACCTCAACCATATAAGACTGCAAACTTAATAAATGTTGTGCTCTCACTAGTCCACAAAGCAATAGCTTCCCTGCCTCACTTCCTCTGCTCAGGCTTCTCTATACCCTGAGATACACGATATTAAAATTAGGCTAATTAATAACCCTATAATGCCCTTAAAGTGTTCAAGTGAAAAGAAAATAAATAAATAAATAAATAATCTCTCACTCTAAATAAAAAACTAGATGTGATTAAGTTTAGTGAGGAAGGCATGTCAAAAGCCATGACAGCTGAAAGTGAGGCCCTCTTGCACCAAAACAGTTATCTGAGTGGTGAATGCAAAGGAAAGGTTCTTGAAGGAAATTAAAAGTGCCACTGAAAAAATAAAATTAAAAAGAAAAAAAAGTGCCACTCCAGTGAACAAATGATAAGAAAGCAAAACAATCTGACTGCTGATACGGAGACAGTTTTAGAGGTCTGGACAGAAGAGCAAACTAGTCACAACATTCCCCTAAGCAAAAGCCCAATCCAGAGCAAGGCACTAACTCTCCCCAAGCCCATGAAGGCTGAGAGATGAGGAAGCCGCAGAAGAAAAGTCTGAAGCTACATGGGCTGGTTCATGAAGTTTAAGCAAAGAAACTCTTTCCATAACATAAAAGTACACAGCAATGTAGAAATACAAGTGCTGAGCAAATTATCCAGAAGATCAGGCAGATCATTCAGGAAGGTGACTATGCTAAACAACAGATTTTCAATGTAGATGAAACAGCCTAATATTAGAAGAAAGATGCCATTTAGGACTTTCAGGATCTTCATAGCTAAAGAGATGTCAATCCCTGGCTTCAAAACTTCAAAGGGACAGGCTGACTCTCTTGTCAGGGGATAATGCAGCTGGTAATTGAAGCCAGTGCTCATTTACCATTCCCCAAATCCTAAGGCCCTTAAGAATTATGCTAAGTCAACTCTGCTTGTGTTCTGTAAATGCAACAACAAAGCCTGGATGACACCACATCTATTTACACTATGGTTTACTGAATATTTTAAGCCTACTGTTGAGATCTACTGCTCAGAGAAAAAGGTTCCTTTCAAAATACTACTTTTCATTGACAAGGCATCTTGTTTCCCAGGAGCTCTGATAGAGAGGTACCATGACATTAATGCTGTTTTTCTGCCTGTTGGCCCAACATCCACTCCGCAGCCCATGGATCAAGGAGTCATTTCAACTTTCAAGTCTTATCATTTAAGAAATATATTTCATAAGGTTATTGCTGCCATAAACAGTGATTCCTTTAACGGATCTGGACAAAGTAAATCGAAAGTCTTCTGGAAAGGATTCCCCTCTTAGATACCATCAAGAACATTTGTGATTCATGGGAAAAGGTCAAAATATCATTAACAGGAGCTTGGAAGAAGTCACTGAAGATGCGGTGGAGACAGCGAGAGAAGTGGAATCCAGAGTGGAACATGAAGGTGGGAGTGAATTGCGGCAATCTTGTGATAAATCTGAATGGATGAGGATCTGCTTCTTGTGAATGAGCAAAGAGTGGTTTCTTGAGACGGAATTTACTCCCGGGGAAGATGCTGTGAAGACTGTTGAAATGACAACAAAGGATTTAGAATATCACATAAACTAAGCTGACAAAGGAGCAGCAGGGATTGAAGGACTGACTTCAATTTTGAAAGAAGTTCTACTGTGGGCAAAATGCTATCAAACAGCACTACATGCCACAGAGAAATCATTTGTGAAGGAGTTAATTGATGTGGTAAGCTTCACTGTTGCCTTATTTTAAGAACTCACCACAACCACCCCAACCTTCAGTAGCCACCCCCCGATCAGTCAGCAGCCATCAATATCGAGGCAAAACCCTACTCCAACAAAAAGATTACAACTCACTGAAAGTTCACATGATGGTTAGCATTTTTTTAAACAATACTTTTAAGTTAAGGTATATATTTTGTTTTTCTAGACACTATACTATTTTACACTTAACAGACGAAAGTATAGTGTAAACATAACTTTTATATGCACTGGGAAACCAAAAAATTTATTTGACTGGCTTCACTGTGGTGGTCTAGAACCAAATTGACAATATCTAGAACCAAACCTGTACTAATATCAAAAATGAAAGAGCAGCCATCACTTCTTATCTCCTAGACATTAAAAGAATATAAACTCTATGCCACAAATTTGATAACTTAGATAAAACAGACCAAGTTCTTGAAAGACACAATCTATCAAAACATGCACAAGAAACAGATAATCTGAATAGGCCTAGGTCTAATAAAGGAATCAAATCAACAATTAACAATCATCCATGGGATGCCTGGGTGGCTCAGTCGGTTAAGCAGCTGCCTTTGGCTCAGCTCATGATCCCAGGGTCCTGGGATCAAGTCCCATATCAGGCTCCCAGCTCAGCAGGGAGCCTGCTTCCCCCTCTGCCTGCTGCTCTCCCTGCTTATGCTCACTCGCTCTTTCTGACAAATAAATAAATAAAATCTTTTTAAAAAATTATTATTTATTTTTTATTTTTTTAAAAAGACTTTATTTATTTGACAGAGAGAGAGGCAGGCAGAGAGAGAGGGAAGCAGGCTCCCCACTGAGCAGAGAGCCCACACAGGGCTCGATCCCAGGACCCTGAGATCATGACCTGAGCCGAAGGCTTTAACCCACTGAGCCACCCAGGCGCCCAAATAAAATCTTTTTAAAAAAATAATTAAAACAAACAAACGAACAAACAAACACAATCATCCAAACACAGAAAGCAACAGGCCCAGCTGGTTTCACTGGTGCATTCTACCAAATATTTACATATTTGGAGAAAAGATACCAGTTCTCTACAATCTCTTCCAGGAAATAGAAGCAAAGGGAACACTTTCTAATTTATTCTATGAGGCCACCATTAACCTAATACCAAAACCAGATAAGGGTATATACCCAGATAAGAGTATAAAGGTAAGCCAGGAAGGGGTGCCTGGGTAACTCAGTTGATTAAGCATCTGATTTTAGTTCAAGTCACGATCTCGGGGTCCTGGGATTGAGCCCCATGCCGGGCTTCACACTCAGTGGGGAGTCTGCTTGTCTCTCTCCCTCCCTGTCCCCCAGTTCATGCTCCCTCTCTCTCAAATGAATAAATAAAATCTTTTAAAAAAGATACAGTAAGAAAGAAAAACTATGAACCAGTATCTCTCATAAAGAGAAATGCAAAAATCCTCAACAAGGTATTAGCAAACCATTTCCAGTAATGTATGAAAAGAATTATACACCGTGACCAATGGAACTTATTCTTTGTATGCAACACTGGTTCAACATTCAAAAGTCAATCAAGGCAACTCATCACATCAACAGGCTAAAGTAGAGAAGAAAAATCATGTGATCCTATCACTGACCTTCCACCTTCACAAAGATTATACTCAAAATCTATCATAGACTTAAATGCAAAATGAAAAACTATAAAACATCAGATAAAATCTATATGACCTTGGTTTAGCAGTAAGTTTTTAAAGACAACATCAAAAGCATGATACATGAAAGAAAAACACTGGTAAGTTGAGCTTCATTAAAATTAAAAACCATGGGGCGCCTGGGTGGCTCAGTGGGTTAAAGCCTCTGCCTTCAGCTCAGGTCATGATCCTAGGATCTTGGGATCAAGCCCCGCATCATGCTCTCTGCTCAGCGAGGAGCCTGCTTCCTCCTTTCTGCTTGCCTCTCTGCCTACTTGTGATCTCTGTCTGTCAAATAAATAAATAAAATCTTAAAAAAAAAAAAAGTTAAAAAAATTAAAAACCAGTCTGTGGGGCACCTGGGTGGCTCAGTTAGTTAAAGATCTAACTCTTGATTCCAGCTCAGGACATAATCTCAGGGTTGTAAGACAGCCCCATGTGGGACTCTGCACTGGGTGTGGAGCCTGCTTAAAATTCTATCTTCCTCTGTCCCTCCTCCCCCCTCTCTAAAATTAAAAACTGGTCTGTAAAGGACACTCTTAAAATAATGCAAAAACAAGCCAGACTGGGAGAAAACATCTACAACACACATATCTAAAGAACTTGTATTCAAAATATACATAAAGAACTATTAAAACAAAAAGAAAACAAACTCAATTAAAATAGGAACAAAGATCTAAACAGACCTTATCAAAAAAGATATATGATGGTAAATAAGCATGTGAAAAGATGCTTCACATCATATACCATTGCAAATTAAAATGAGATACCACCACATACATATCAGAATGGCTAAAATCCAGCAAACTGACAACACCAAATGCTGAGAATGTGGAGTAACAGGAACTCTCATTCATTCTGGTAGGAAGCAGAATGGCACAGCCACTTTGCAAGACAGTGTGGCAGTTTCTTACAAAGGTATACAGTCTTACCATTCAATCCAGTAATTATGCTTCTAGGTATTTACCCAAATGACTTGAAATCTTTTGTCCACAGAAAAAAACAGCATACGAATGTTAATAGCAGCTTTTTCACAGTGCCGAAACTTGGAAGCAACCAAGATGAATGGAAAAACTGTAGTGCATGTGTACAACTGAGTATTATACGGTGATAAAAAAAAAGAAACAAGCTATTAAGCCACAAAAAGACATGGAGCAAGCTTAAATGCATACTGCTTAGTGAAAGAAGCCAGTTTGAAAAGACTTTGGACTATTAAATCCCAACTAAATGACATTCTGGAAAAGGCAAAACTACACAGACAGTAAGACAATCAGTGGTTGCCAAAGAGGCTGTGTGTGGGGTGGATACCATAATGGTAGACATATGTCATTAAAAATTTGTCAAAACTCATGTAAACACAAACAGTAAACCTTCTATGGACTTTAACTGATAACAATGTATTGATACTGGTTCATCACTGAGTGGGGGAGAGAGGAGTCTGTAGGAAGTCCAGGTAAGATCTGTTCAATTTTCTATAAACTTAAAATTCTCTAAAAAAAGAAATCTATCAAAAACAAAATAACACAAAACAATAGAACAGCCATCTGGAACTGACAGTAATTAGGAACTAGTACCCTGTTCAGAGGAAAACACAGACAGTGTCTGAATATTTCTGGAAGTTACTAGTGGACAAGAACTTCATCTTCTGATCCTAGTCACCTATGTGATGCCAGTGCCTGCCTGGCACATAATAGTCCTTAAAAGTCTGACCAATAAATAAATAACCTAAACAAATGAATGAAAGGTAATTGCAGTGAAAGAGAATATAAAGTAGTACAGTGGGGGCAGGGAAGGAAAACTCTGGCAAGTTTGACTCATCATGAGGTGGTATCTGTAGCATTTGAATTTATTGCTGTATACATAGGTGTTACAGAAATTCCCACAGGAAGAATGATTTTTGTTGAACCTTTATGCCTGGTCCCCAACTTGCCCTCTCCTTCCCCTCTTCCTCTCCCCACCCCCACTCAACAACTGGTTTTAGATGAAGAGGCTTCTGTTGTGGCAGTAGAGACCCCTGCTGTATCTGGCCTGTGAGCATCCAGCATTCATCTCCAGGACCCGAAGCCCTGGAAGAACAAGCTCTCTCGGGCAGGGCTGGCACCCACACAGACAGGTTTCCATCCTTAGAGTCTCCAGGAGCAAATTCCTGGCAGCTTTTGTTTTCTATCACCAAGGTTTAATAACACCAAGATCTAGTCTCAAAGAATCCTGAGTCATAAATAACCCATTAAGGAAACCCCCGAAAAAAACCCCCAAAACAAGGGACATTTTGTTTATAAAATTTTCATTCTGCCAAACAAGAAACTATAATACCACACTATGTGGGTTCAGTGCTGGACACCTGCAACCCAGGTTGTGAGGACTAAGTGTCCTAACCAGGGAAAAGTGCCAAGAGCAAGACGCAGGCTAAACACTCAGTGTCAGCTTCCTTCAGCTTCCTGATTTCTGGTAAAAAGTGAGAAAGGAAAGATAATGCAGAAAAGGAGGAAGTTGGTACAAACCACTTACTTTGGAAGTTTGGAATAAAAGAAAAGTGAACTATGAAGGTAGTTAGAGACAGCCACACTAAACAATTTTTTTTTCTTTTTTAAGAAAGGGGATAACTAATAATAAGGTTTGAAGAATAAATGGAAACTAATAAACCCTGTATGACATATGAATTCTTAATTTATATAAAAAATGCTTTAAAAAGAAAATATTACTGTTATTCTTGCATAAGGACTTAAAATCCCAATGGAATTATCATTAGAAAACATTCTAGAGGGGTCCCTGGGTGGCTCAGTTGGTTAAGCATCTGCCTTCAGCTCAGGTCATGATGCCAGGGTCCTGGGATTGAGCCTGCATCAGGCTCCCTGCTCCGTGGGGAGTCTGCTTCCCCCTCTTCCTGTAGCCCTTCCCCATCTCGTGCTCTCTTTGTCCCTCTCAAGTAAATAAAAATCTTTAAAATAAAAAAATTTTCAAAAAGAAAACATTCTAGATATTTTAAACTCAAGTCTTTTCAGTGAGGCAGAGAACAAATGCACGCCTAATATCACAATCCAGTCTGTCAACACCTAAGGTAGGACCTAGCAGAGATGTCCTCTCTGAAAATTATAACCAAATATGATGTAAAGATATGGGAAGATTCAGAGCTTAGGTGCTAATTCTGTCATTAGGATTGATAAACTGATTCAGGGAGCAAATTAAATGTTTACCCACTTCATTTTTGATTAGCAGTTAAACTAATTTAGCCCACCTGCTGTACACAAGCACCGTCAAGGTAAGGCACAAGATTTGCAATGAAGGAAAAATATTTCCCAAGGTGGGTTTTTTTAATTAATTATTTTTTAAATTAACATATAATGTATTATTTGCCCTAGGGGTACAAGTCTGTGAATCATCAGGCTTACACACTTCACAGCACTCACCATAGCACATACCCTCCCCAATGTCCATAACCCAACCACCCTCTCCATACCCCTCTCCCCCCGCAACCCTCAGTTTGTTTTGTGAGATTAAGAGTCTCTTATGGTTTGTCTCCCTCTCAATCCCATCTTGTTTCATTTTTTCCTTCCCTACCCCCTAAACCCCCCACTTTGCCTCTCAAAAATCCTCATATCAGGGAGATCATATGATACCTGTCTTTCTCTGATTGACTTATTTTGCTCAGCATAATACCCTCTAGTTCCATCCACATCATTACAAATGCAAGATTTCATTTCCTTCGAAGGCTGCATAGTATTCCATTGTGTATATATACCACATCCTCTATCCATTCATCTGTTAATGGACATCTTGGTTCTTTCCATAGTTTGGCTATTATGGATATTGCTGCTATAAACATTTGGGTGCATATGCCCCTTCGGATCACTACATTTGTATCTTTAGGGTAAATACCCACTAGTGCGATTGCTGGGTCGTAGGGCAGCTCTATTTTCAACTTTTTGAGGAACCTCCATGCTGTTTTCCAGAGTGGCTGCACCAGCTTGCATTCCCACCAACAGTGTAGGAGGGTTTCCCTTTCTCCGCATCCTTGCCAGCATCTGTGTTGTTTCCTGACTTGTTAATTTTAGCCATTCTGATAGGTGTGAGGTGGTATCTCATTGTAGTTTTGATTTGTATTTCCCTGACGCCGAGTGATGCGGAGCACTTTTTCATGTGTCCACAGTGGGTTTTAATGTGCCACTCTTATTTTAGCTAAAAGTTTGACATTAATGTATTCAAGCTTATCAATTATATAACACAAAGAAATAATTTATCAATTTTACATCCATATACAGATTACAAGCAATTGTTTTCTTTACATGTGAATGTAAAAAACAGCATCAGCATCAGAAGATTAAAAGTTTTCTACAAGCTATTATATTGAGGTGAGTTAACATTAACTATTCATCTTCCTTTTTCATCGATTAGTAGATTAAGGCTAAAATATAACCATTTTGATGCTAACAAAAATGAAAGCAGCTGTATTATCAATAATGAATGAAGCTGACAACTAGTTATTCCATATAGGATCACTAATTAACTATCGACATTTTCATGCAAGCTAAAAAATGCCACATCTGAAATTTTTTAAAGTTCTTAAAAATACTGAAACAGGTGGACATGTGAAGTGTCCAACTTGATTTCAGCTTAGGTCATGATCTCAGGGTTTTGAGATCAAACCCCTGCTTAAGATTCTCTCTTTCCAGCTGAGATGCCCTTCAACAGATGAATAGATAAAGAAGATATGGTCCATATATGCAATGGAATATTATGCCTCCATCAGAAAGGATGAATACCCAACTTTTGTATCAACATGGACGGGACTGGAGGAGATTATGCTGAGTGAAATAAGTCAAGCAGAGAGAGTCAATTATGGTATGGTTTCCCTTACTTGTGGAGCACAAGGAATAACACGGAGCATATCTGAACATTAGGAGAAGGAAAGGAAAAGTGAATTGGGGGAAATCAGAAGGGGAGATGAAGCATGAGAGACTGTGCACTCTGAGAAACAAACTGAGGGTTTTGGAGGGGAAGGGGGTGGAGGGGTGGGTAAGCCTGGTGGTGGGTATTGAGGAGGACACAAATTGCATGGAGCACTGGGTGTGGTGCATAAATAATGAATCTTGGAACACGGAAAAAATAAAATTAAGAAATATAATAAAAACAATTTAAAAAATAAAAATGGGGAAAAAAATAAAGGTTATGGGACAATCCTAATTTTCCCCATTGATTATTAAGAAGGCTTTCAACGGTTTTAACTTGCATGGTCATTTTTATGGTCCTGCATTGCGGTCTAAAAGGAAGTCTGCGGGGGCGCCTGGGTGGCTCAGTGGGTTAAAGCCTCTGCCTTCGGCTCGGGTCATGATCCCAGGGTCCTGGGATCGAGCCCCGCATCGGGCTCTCTGCTCCGCGGGGAGCCTGCTTCCTCCTCTCTCTCTGCCTGCCTCTCTGCCTGCTTGTGATCTCTGTCAAATAAATAAATAAAATATTTAAAATAAAATAAAATAAAATAAAATAAAAGGAGGTCTGCGGGGTGCCTGGGTGGCTCAGTCAGTTAAGTGTCTGCCTTGAGCTCAAGTCATAATCTCAGAGTCCTGGGATTGAGCCCGGGATCAGGCTTTCTGCTCAGTGGCCAGTCAGCTTCTCCCTCCCTGATCTGCCTCAAATAAATAAAATCTTAAAAGAAAAAAATAAAAATAAAAAACAAAATGAGGTCTGTATGTAAAATTAATGAATTAAATGCATCATTTCAGAATTCAGAAAAATACAATAGAGTAAACCCAAAGATAGTAGAAAGAAGAAAATAAAGGTAAGAGTGCAGATTCATGAAATTGAAAACAAAGATACAATGGAGAGAACTGAAAAACTGGTTCATGACTAATCAGGAATAATCAAGGAAAATGTATGTGCTTACACACTTATATCACTTACATCACCTACTCTAACTCTACAGAGGAGAATAATGTCAATGAAAAATTGTACTGTTTTTGAGTTCTCAAATATTTGAGCATAATAAGTGGCAACAGAGAGGCATCTTTCTGGTCTTCAAAACTTTAGAGACCATAAGACACATTACCTGACTGCATTGTCAAACAGTTCAGAAGGTGTTGTCATCATCCCCTTTAGCATGCCAACTGGCTCACAGACATGAAATATTGCCCAAAGTCAAACAAGTTGACAGCAGCACACTGAGGTGCTGGGCAACCTGCTATCTGCCAGGGTCTCAAGGGAAAATAAAATTTAGCCTGGCCTCCTTGTCCTAGGTCATAGGATCTTTCCTGTGCTTCAGTTGGGGAGGGAGGAAGCTCTATGATCCATGCTGACACTGACGCCACCTACCATACTCTCTAGCGGTCACCAACTCTTATAACCCTTGTTCTGTCTCGCTTGCCTACAGAGCACATAGTCAAGGACCCAATATGGTTGTCCACCAAGTGGAAGAAGGTGACCACCAAGTTACCCTTAGGGCTTATTAGCCACATCAAGGAAACCCTGGGTTATTGCCCACTCTGCAAATCATGAAGGGAAAATTCATCCATGAGGCAATGTATGAAGTACATGACACACAGAAGGCAGGCACTTAATGAGATTTAAGTTTCTGTATGAAGCACAGCAATACAAGCGCAAAAGTCAAGCAGTACCTATAAGAGCCATATATGCTATTTTATCTAACACACATTTTACATACATATAAAACTTCTCTCTAATTTCCATCCTTCCTAATCCTGTAACATAATACCTGGCATTTATGGTCAGCACCCTAGTGAAATCACCACCCTTTCCCAGGGGACCAGTGAGCTCTCATCACCACAGCTGCCAGCCTCTCTTTGGCCTCTTTCGCCACTGACACCCTGACACTCTGCTTCCTGCTCATCTCCTTCTTGAAAAGGTCCCCATCATGGGGTTTCCATGTTCTTCCTCTTTAATGGTCCCTTCTAGGCTGGCTGGCTCTTTTTCCCTTTGCCTCAGTGAAGTATGGTATAGTGCAAAGAGAGGAACTCAGATTCTAAGGTTGAACCACCTATTATCAACTGTGTGATCTAAGGCACACCCTTCCCTTCCAGGTCTCACCTATGAAGTCAGAGATAGTGAAAGTGCCTACACCCAACTCAGGGCCGTTGGACGGATGAGGTGAAATAACACCCACTGGGTGCTGCGCCCTATGCCTGGCAGAGCCAGCACCTGACATCTGCTGTGAGACATGCTGTATATGAGCATCCTCAAGGGAAGAAAAGACCGGAAAAGAATATAGTGGTGACAAAGTACTTGTGTTAAAGTGGTAAAATTACAGGTGACTTTTTTCCTCTGGTCCCCCAGTTTGTTTGTTTTTTTGTTTGTTTGTTTGTTTGTTTTTTAAAGATTTTATTTATTTATTTGACAGAGAGAGAGATCACAAGAAGGCAGAGAGGCAGGCAGAGAGAGAGAGAGAGAGAGAGGGAAGGAAACAGGCTCCCTGCTGAGCAGAGAGCCACGCGGGGCTCAACCCCAGGACTCTGAGATCATGGCTTTAACCCACTGAGCCACCCAGGTGCCCCCGGTCCCCCAGTTTTAAAAAATGAAACGAGGCTGTGAGGTCACACAGACACATGAACAGAGAGGAAGAAGAGAGGAGGAAAGAAAGTAAAGTAGCAGAGGCGGAGAAAATGCACCTCAGAGTTCATGATTACAAGTCACCTAAAGGCTGAAAAGAAAAACAAAAAGGCAGAAAAACAGAAACTACCCCCCAAATCCCTAACCCTTCCTCTGCTTGGAGTCCCACTTCCCAAATAGGAACAGACTGCAAAAGATGGCTATGGTTTTCAGGAGAAAAAGCAAGTGTCCAGGAAAAGCAACAATCGTAATGTCTGAAGTATATACATGCTAGTGAAACCACACTCCATGTGGGAGAAAAACAATCCCACTCAGAGACACAGAATGCCGGAAGCACTATGCAGTCTGAGGCACAGCTAAAGTGAGGACATTTGTTTAAGTCCTTTCCTTTCACTGAAAATTGCTGAAACAAGACCTTTGAAATCTGTCCTCCTAAAAGCTATGTCCTCTCCCCCTCAGATGTATTCCTTAGCTGACAATGCTGAAGAAAGCTCTCTGGCTGCAGGGTCATGAGACATGAGGATGTATATGCTGGGGCTGCCAGAGAAAGGTTTCCTCCTTTGTAAAGGGCACAACTGAGAAGAAATTCCCTTTCCTGCTTTTGGATACAATGGGGAGAGAGAGGATGTGATGCTTAAGACTAGCAATGGCCACCATCTTGGCCCCATGAGTTAGACTTGAGGATGAGAAGGAAGAGAGATGGGACCTAAGCTCTTAGTAATCATTACCTAACTAGGAATTTGTTACCCCTGGCCTTCTCATGTGGGTTAATGAACATCCTTTATGCCTAAGCCACTACTAATTGGGTACTTGTTACTTTTAGGCAAAAGCATCTTAAAATTATTCACAAAGCATTTGGTGAGCTGTTGTGTTAAGAGGGATATCTAAATGAAAACACCCATAGCCAGGAATCAGAAATGGCATGGCTACAGCTCCGTCTTAATAGATGCCAATCCAAATGACAAGTATAAAATAAGCAAAAGGTGAATCACCTTTTTCCTCCAGCTTTTAGCTCCTTTCCCCCTCCCCAAAGTGAGAAGAGAGACTGAAATGCTCAGTTCCTAATTCACACTCATAATACACTTGGTCAGGTTTTCCAAGTAGAATCCTCACACCAAATTTCTATGAATTAGGTCAATATTTTACCTAGAGGATATTTTCTTCCACCTTCCAAAGTACAAAAGTATCAGAATATAACAGAAATTTCATGTAGGGGCACCTGGGTGGCTCAGTGGGTTAAGCCTCTGCCTTTGGCTCAGGTGATCTCAGGGTCCTGGGATCGAGCCCCACATTAGGCTCTCTGCTCAGCAGGGAGCCTGCTTCCCCCTCTCTCTCTGCCTGCTGCTCTACCTGCTTATAGTCTCTCTCTCTGTCAAATAAATAAATAAAATCTTTTTTAAAAAAAAGTTCATGTAAAAAAGTACATAAAATCAGAAAAGTTGTCCTACAGCAACATTAAAAAATATTTGAATTCAATATTAAAATGAAAACTACTCCTGTAATCTCAGTTTTAGAAAGGATAAGAATTCTTCAGCATCCCTTTCAGTTCCTTCCTAAGCAAAATTTTTAACTGAAAATTTTAAGACTAGGATTTGTTAGGGATGGGGGGGGCAGACACAAAGGTTTTTCAGAGACAATACTCTTCAGGAATGAAAAATTTGAATTGATTTGTGATATTCACATATGAAATGCCCCTTCAGTCTTATCAAATGGGATTTATAATGTTTCATAATAACGTTATGAATATCAACACCAAAAGTCAGTAATTAGACAATAAAACCTTCTTGAAAAATGAGAGAAAACAGAATCTACCTTAGGTCTCTTTCATCTATGAAATCTGATTAGTCTTTCATACACGGAATTTAAAGAGACATACGGTAGTATTTTAGCCTACAGTTTAAACAAAATAAAAAACCAGGCACGGGAAAACAAATTAAACACTGGGCAAGCAAAGCTTGCTTGGGCGGCACTTTACTGTAAAATTGCTGCAGGTGAGCAGAAAATTACTAACTAGACTACATGGTGACTATAAACAAAAAGACAACCTGAAACAAAAATAAAACACAGAAGTTATTTCCACTCCCTCCAAATAGAACACATATCCACATGAAAGAAATTTTGTCACTGCGACATGGTTTCCTCGTTGAAACCGAAGTTTTCAGCCTGTGTTTGCAACAACATGGTTGCTGTGGAAATAGCTGATTCAACATTATGAATTCACAGCTGAAAAAAGGTGTGGAACAGAAATCTGAAACAGTGGCAAGAACCATAAAACATTAAAAAGGCACAGTGAATGACAGTGAATCAGAGCACCATATGGTTTAATGTAGGGGTCACACATTTTCCCGAGGCCCCTGACACAAATAGGATGTTTCTTTTCAATTTCAAACCCTATTTTTGGAAACCTCTAATCATCTCCATCATCCCAGTAAGTTTTACTATCTGCTTCTGTCTACACAAAGCAGTGTGTATTTTATTAAACTGACTCTGCCGAGGACAGAGTTTCTAGAGTCCATACCTTGCCAGAACATGCACAAGTGATGGCACCAAAAGAACACGAGTCAGGGCTTTGAAAAATTTCTGCATGTAACTATTCTGGACTATTAAATAGAGAAGTACGGACTTACTCATCACATGACATTACTTCAGACTTAGGTTTCAAGACTCTTTACAAACTCTTCAAGAACCAAAGTTGTCAGAGAATGTTCCCGAGCCCCAGTTCCACTTCACATCCTGCAGCCCAGCCCCCAACCCCAACCCTGTTATCACACCTTCAATTTGTTCCGCCACTTTTATGGGCCAGGTAAGAGCTCGCCAAGCAATCCTGAAAACCCTTAAGGCACTTTATATAGAAATGATGTGAATTATCTGAATCCTAAATGTATATGTTCCCTACAACCCCCACCCCACCCCCCTTTCTGCTTTTTAATTGGAGAAACACTTTTCTTTAAATACACACACTTTACCAATATTTTCCTCTGCTATTCTGAACATTTCAAATTATGGCAAACATTTTGAAGCCAGAAACCTTACCTCTTGTAAAATAAAACATATTCATTTAAAATAAAACATATTCTTTCTTTATTTAAGATTTAAAAATCTTAAATAAAGATTTATGATGGTTAGGTGTGGGGCTATTAGAAAAGGAAAAACAGCGACTTTTCCACCTTTAGGAGAGGGCACAGTGAACGGACTCTGTAAACAGAAACCAAGATTCCCTTGGTGGCTGGAGGTGCTAAGGGTGTGGCAGGCCTCCCAGTGTGCACGGGAGATCAATTCATACCAGCAAAACCAGCAAAATCACAACTGAGAGCAACTGTGGAAGCAGCGAGAGCCAAGAGCAGGACGTAAAGGAGGCTGACTTTGTGCTAGGTGAGTCACAGGAAACACTCCTGCCACAGTCAGGAGGCCTACCATGCCCATCTCCTTAAGAATGTAGGTCAAAGCTCCCTGGGCTTCATGCTCTAGGGATCCGAGGGGAAGGGCTAGGGCCTTAAGTTTAGAGGCAGATGCCCAATTCCTAAGGAACAGGGAGGCCAGCCACTGGCCTTGGCCTGCCCTCTAACTAAGCCTCCACTTTCAACAGACCACAGCAAACTCAATCATCCTAGAAGTGAACACACTGGAGTACTGGGCTAGCTCTTCTTACTGTTCTGGATTTGGGCCACTTCGTATGTTCTTATAAGGGCTCACAGGAGGAAAGGCCCTGGAACCAGCTTAACTTGTGTTTGTATATAATGGTTGGTCAGCTCATCCAGCTCTGTCAACACAGGGGACCCGGTGGCAATCTCACCAATCTTAGCCACTCCATCATAGTAGGCTTTTCCCGCAAGGATCATAGCTAGACAAGGAAGGTAACACAAAAAAATCATCACTTAGACAAAGACAAGAGTAAGTGCCATGGAGGTTTGCTTCCAAATACCTCTCAGCCCCTTCAGGCTGCAGGAAGGTTTGGGCTGTGCCAAGGATGGCTTTCAGAAGGCAGGGCTGGTGCTTAATAGCTGTGTGAGGGGCAGAGGTCCCTCCACTGCACTTCCAGAGGCCCCCACTCAGTGCAAAACCCTATAGGATCCTCACCTTAGACAAGACCTGGAGAACCTTAACAACAGGCTCTGGAAGTCCAGAAAAGATCCTGCCTTCATCACGATGCCAGTTCCAGAGTGAATGTGTTTTCAACATCAAATAAGGGCTGCAAACATATTCACTCCAGCAAGAAATCTTTCCTCAGCTAGTTATTCTACAGCTCTACAGGTCTGCAGCATTATTAGTTAGGGGTGCCTGTGTGGCTCGGTCGTTAAGCCTCTGTCTTTGGCTTACGTTATGATCCCAGAGTCCTGGGATCGAGCCCCATATCAGGCTCCTTGCTCACTGGGGAGCCTGCTTCTCCTCTGCCTGCCATTCCCCCTACTTGTGCTTGCTCTCTGTCTCTGTGTCTCTCTCCCTCTCTCTTGCTTGTTCTGTGTCAAATAAATAAATAAAATCTCAAAAAAATAAAAATTAAAAAAGTAAGAAAGAAAAAGGTATTCTGAGCCACAACCAATATATTTGTTGTCAGGGAAAAAAAATCTATGATATTTGAAATACATTATCATTCTAGAAACAGAACAGAATGACCTGAAAAGTAACTGAAGGTTCTATCCTCCCCCCACCACCTTTTTCTCAGAGACGAGGGAAGCTTTCATTGCTATTTTAAGATGATTAGAATAGAAGCTGGATTCTAATCATCTTAAAATAGTATCTCTCCTTTCAAATTGATTCTGATGACTAAATTTTAAGGTACAAAAATCTGTTTTTGATTTTTCTTTTCCTTTCTTTTTCTTTGGGGAGGGGAATTGGGGGCAAGAGAGACCTAGGTTTGAATTCTACCTTACTTATAAAGGTAGCTATCCTTTCTGAAACAAAGGACGATCATCAAGAAAATGTCTTAACATGAGCACTGAACAAACAAATGAAAGTTATTAATATGGATTCCTTCTTTCACTTTACAAAAACCAGGCTTTTCAATAAGACCTAACCTATTTAGAATGATTTTGAAGAAAATTTACTTCAAAGACTAACTTTGAGGAATACAGAATTTTGGAGCTAAAAGAGCCCTTAGGAATCTCTAAGATTCCTTTCCTTTTACTGTGAAGAAAACCAGAGGCCATTCCAATGGCTTTGCCCCAATTTTATAACGGGTATTGTTTTAAAATGGTGAATTAAAAAGGCATTTCAAGTCTAAAAGGGGGAGTTACAGAACAAATTATGTACAAGTCCAGCTGAAGATATTACTAGCCAAAAAAGTAGTAATGCTCTATTATAGTTATTTCATAAGTTTGAGAATAACCTTAAAGTATAATTGCAAAAAAAGAATAACAAGTAGCATTTATGTGGACTTTCCATGCCATTACCTAAGTTCATCTACCCAAGAATATGAAGATGTTGGTCAGAGGTATTATCAACCTGTTTCATGAAGGAGAGTGGAGTGGAAATATGCTGGGACATGCCCAAGGTCAGTGGCAAATCAGAGGGAGTGCATTAAACTCCAGCTAAGGTCACCTTCTCAGTTCTAAATTATAGTGCTTTCTGATTCTCTGGTGTCAGCTAGAACGGAAGAAGAGAGGACTCCACCTAAAAACAAGGTTGGTATCCAATAAACTGTCAAGCTAATACGTGCAATATTTTAGTATGAAGATTTTATATTTTAAGATACAGATAAAGCTGAAAAGCAGTGGAAGAATGGCATGAAGTTTTACACAACATATAAACAAAATTTTTGGTTTGCATTCACACATTATGTTGAAATTTTTCATTAACTGATGACTTATGTTTAAAACTAACTTCAGAATGGCAGGGGGCGCCTGGGTGGCTCAGCGGGTTAAAGCCTCTGCCTGCCTCCATGCCTACTTATGATCTCTGCCTGTCAAATAAATAAACAAAATCTTTTTTTTAAAACATCTTATTTATTTGATAGAGATCATAAGTAGGCAGAGAGGCAGGCAGAGAGAGAAAGAGAAGCAGGCGTCCCACTGAGCAGAGAGCCCGATGCGGGGCTCGATCCCAGGACCCTGGGATCATGACCCTAGCCGAAGGCAGAGGCTTTAACCTACTGAGCCACCCAGTTGCCCCTAAATAAATAAAATCTTAAAAAAAAAAAAAAAACAAACCCTAACTTCAGAATGGCAAAATGTCCTTGCTTTTACAATAAAGTAGAGCTAACTTTAAAAACTACATAATTGATCCAGAACTTAATAAAGAGTCAAACAATATTCTCATAATTTTGCCATCCCCGCTTTGTGAATAAGAGAGTTTAAGAGAGTTTCTATCACTTATTGTTTTAAGGAAACAAAGCACATTTGTTCTATTTTAGTAGTTGACCAACTAATTTACCTATCTAATCTATATACTTCTACCAGATTAATTTTCCCTTAAGATATGATTTCATCAGGCTACAATTCTGCTCAAAAACTTGTAATGGCCTCTACTGCCCAAAGTGTAAGCCCATATGTCATAGAGTTCATGGTAGATTTGTATAGTAATGGCCTTCAATAAACCACACCTCCCAGAATTCCCAACCTTTGTAGTTGCCTATACATCGATGGGTGGTTTGGTCATCTGACTTGCCTTGGCCAATGGGATGTCAGCAGGATAACTCCCACAGAGGTCTGCACTCTTGCAACAGCCTGCTGTGTCGCTGGGAAGGAGGGAGGGAAGGAGCCCAGCGCCCTGGCTGACTGCAGCTGCAGGACTGAGCCCCTGGGGGCTAGAGAACTGCACTGTCTTTACAGGACCTTGAGAAATAATAAACTATTGTCTTAGGCCACCAAGTTTAGGGACCCTTGATAAGGTGACAATAGGTAACTGACGCTGCATTCAAATGCATTAATAACCTGACCCTACTCCACCTTGTATTTTACTATTCCCCAACAGCTTCCCACCCATGCCAGTGTGGGTCTCAGATCTTGGCTTGGGTGCTGTCTTTTCTGCCTGAAACTTAACATCCGTCAGTTAGCACAGCTCCTACAAGGCCCACTGCCTGCTCCATTCCCCACCAACTTTCACTACTCAAATTCCTGTGATGCTGCTCATTCCATGCTCTTTGTTAGCTTCGCATGTTGTCCTGATTTATGACCCAAGTGTCAAATGCACATGTGGCATCCTAAACTATGCTACAAATTCTTCAAGGACTTTACAAATTCTTCTTGATTTCTCAATGGCTTCAGTCAAAAACAGATGGCCTGCAAAGAAACCTGGAAATACTTTAGAAGTGCAGAATAGTCCCTTTAGGGAGAAGCCTTGTTAGCAAGAGACTAAGCTGCTGGCAGGTCATTGAGTCACCTTATAAAACTCTGCCTCAGAGAGGTAACAAGCGCTAGAAAAAACCAACCAAACAAACAAACCAACCACTGGGGGTCATAGTGATTTCCTTCACATGGGCATCCAAGGCAATGACTTTGTGGCCTTGTGCTAAGAAGTCATCAAGGGAGAGTCAGCTGTGCAAGAATTCTGAAACAAGTCTCCTTCCTGATCTTTGAAAGGGTGAGGGGTTACCTACAGAAGTCACTGATACTGCTTGGGGGATGAGGGAGGATTTCCGAGCGCTGCAAATGTCTGGCAAACAGCACAGAGATGCAGAAGAAAGTAAATAAGCACTTTACTTTTCCGTGACTATGACAACTGGACACCTGTCATCCAAAGTCTAGCTACCATACCCCCCTTTTCCTGGGGCATACTTATGCGGAGGGTGTGTAAGTTCATGGGTTTATTCTCAAAATCTCAAGAGGTAACAACCAAAGGTGGGCCATGGTGAAAGGGAGAAACAAGCTATACATAAAAAAACACATAACCTGATCTTAAGTTTTCAAATCTAAAACTGTTAAAAACTAAATTTTCTACTTACATTACTTGGTGGTCTTAGTGTGGTATAGGGTGAAATGGGGTCTGAACATTTTGGGGGTGACACTTGTTACGTAAGGAGAATTGTTTTGACTGTGTTAGAATTTGGTGATTTGGCATCTCAAGTTTTTAAGGTGATCATTGATAACATTCACCTTTTAGTAGGGAAATGCATGTAGAGATGCAGGTCAGCTATCTCAAAAAAAAAGTCTTGAAACTAGTGAACAAGTCTGGTTCACACAGAGAGACAAAAGCAATGTTTGAATTCATTTTACAGAAAACACTCATCTTGAAATGAGATCTAAGTTCAACCTTTAATTTTTCCATTCAGGCTAAAAATTTGCTCATATCACTATCAAAATTATAGACCCAAAGGCAAGAGATTCTTCTTTATAAAGAGAACAATTCCTCTGCTACAAGATACTAACAAATATCTTAAATACACATTTCATACGTTATTAATTCACAAAGAATTTGTTTTGCACAGTGGAAAACATATTGACGGCAATGACATAAAATACCGAGTCACATCAACAACCATGATTTGATCATTAAATGTATCACTTATAACAGTCTATGATTCCATTTATTCATTTCAAATACACTAATATCCTATCATTGCAAACTTCCGTAGAATTAAATAATTTCAACCAACTTAAAGATCTTTAAAAAATTCACTATTAAGCACATCAAAATAAATAAGTAAAATATTTACTGAATGGTTTTTATATGTGCACTATATTTATAAATTTAGAAGAGACTTACCATTAACAGCTTTTTCATAATTTTTTCCTAGGTTTATTAAATTTCGTAGCCCAGGATTGAAATGTTCCATAACATTCTGACAAATAAACAAAACAAACTAATAAAGTAAGCAAACAGTAGATCAAATAATCTTTAGATTTTGTCACTACATAACCTGGGATACCTATGTATGCTTGCCAGTATAGTCTACAATGCCATGAACGTTTATTTCAAATAATAAAGAGCACATATTTCCTTACGGATGGAACAGGGTCCTTGCACCAGCTAGGCATGTGTAACCCTTTTCCATTGCCCAAGGGCTGCCTAGAACCTACTGTAAGTGGAGCAAGTGGCAGATACGCATACCTACAAAGCATACCCCACAGGGGCTGTGGGGCCAGAAGCTGATGCTCCCTTTGGGGTTTAAGTAGGTTAATGGTTGTCAGGCTAGGGTTAAAAACAGGTGCACATGATTGGAACTTAATTATATGAGCAATGTCTTGAACAGAAATTTCTGAGATCTTGTTTTTTCATTAAGTACTTATGTAGTAACCATCAAGTGGTAGGTCCTATGCACACAGTAGATGGGAAGGCATGGTTTCCCTATCATGGATTTCATGATGCCATAGCATGCAAATGTTATAGTTTTCCTTTTTGAAAGTGTCATTCCTGTAGCACTAGAAAGTAATAAACATAGAAACTATTGTTTCTATGGTAACTATTGAGACAGGCAATTATTTAGACTGTTGACCTAAATTTAAAATATCCTAAATCGAAGTAGAGACCGTTCCAACAGGGCTCTGACTTCTTGACTCAGAACACATGGTGACTGAATGTATCTACAAATACATTCCACCTACGAATAATGAGCTTCACAGTATTAATCATTCCAGACAGACCATTCAAGTCTCCTTACTCTCCCCCTCAAAATGTGAACCCTGTTTGTAGAGGACCAAGCAATAAAAAGAATGAAAAATACCCAACATTCAAAGAGGCAGATACTTGATATACATGCTCTGCTGGATAAAAAGGTTCTCCTTTATAAATCAGTACAGAGAGAATAACCTTTATTTTATCAAACAGTGATAAAGGCTTATCATGAAAAACAATCCCTCAGACCTGAACTTACTCCCAAGAGCACTTTCAACTAAGCTGTTATTCTTGTATTTATTTCCATAGTTTTGGATAATATTCTTGATTTTTCAATTTTGGAAAATAACCGCTGGCTTTCTACTACAGTACATGAGGGCTCCGCTCTCCACACCACCCCTTTCCCTACTTCAATCTTTCCTATATAATTAAAGGGCAATTTCCTAGTAAGTCGATAGTGTTTATTAGGACTTTGTAAATACCCGTCATACAATGCAAGGAATATACTAAGGATTATGTTTCCTTTCTTGATACGGTCTCTCTTTCTCCTGGGATTAACAATCATCTCATCCCCCTCCTCCCAGCTTAGTTTTCAATGAATCCACCTTAAATTTTTCCACATGCTCTATCACATCTAACAGAAGTCTATCAGTATTTTTCAAATGCACAAAGTTGTCAGCTAATCTTCCATTCCATTTTCTCCCAGAACTTCCTCCAAGGACTCTCCATCCTCTTGCTCAGTCTGGCCTGACTGTCCCTGCCATGCTGTTACCCTTGCATGTCCCTTTCTGATCCCCTGTGTTAGAGTTTTTGTTACCTGGACTCCACACCTTCCTCTTTCTTATTTATTCCTATTTGCTGGAGATCATTTTCCAAGAGAAACCTAAGAAATGATGCCCAAGAGGTAAGTCTGAGTCCCCATGTGTCTGAAATTATCTTTACCTTGACATTTGATTGATATTTTGCTGGGTAGAGTATTACAGAGCTCAAGTGGATTCTCCCTTAGAATTTTAAAGATATTGCTCCACTATTTTTAACATCCGGTTTTGCTATTGATAAGTCAGTTGTCATTTCTTCTTCCTTTGTATAGAACTTTGGTAGGGGGATGCTTATTTCTGGAAGCTCTGTGTACTACGTAATGGTCTACCTCAGCGTGGGACTTTTTTCATTTATTTTACTGGGCACTTGATTCACCCCTTCCATATAAAAAATTACATCCTTTAGGTCTGAAAAATGTTCCTATTTTATTTCTTATCTCTCCCAACTTTCTGAAATTCTGATGAGTATTTTACATACCCTGATTTCTTCTCTAATCATTTTACCTTTCTTCTCTGATTTTCCACTTTTTGTTTCCCCATTTCTGACAGCTAACAACTTCACATTCCAAACTCTTTTATTATGTTATTTTATTTTTAAAGATTTATTTATTTTGGAGAGAGGGAGGGAGGGAGTGCACCCAAGGGCAGGGAGGGGCAGAGAGAGGAGAGACAGAATCTTGCGCTGCGTCCCCACTAGGGCTCTTTCAGAGACTTTAGTTATCCTCCTGCACCCCTCATCCTGTTTCTCTTCAGGATTTATCTGAGAGATAGAGCACGAGTGAGTGAGCATGAGAGAAGGGGTAGGGGCAGAAGTAAAGAAACTTCAAGCAGACTCCCCCACTGAGTGCGGAGCCCAGTGCAGGGCTCAATCCCATGACCCATGAGATCATGACCTAAGCTGAAACCCAGAGTTGGATGCTTAACCAAGTCAACCAGAGTTGGATACTTAACCAAGTCAACCAGGCACCCCCGGTTATTCCTTTTTAAAAGCATCGCATTCTCGTTTTGTGAATGTAATATTGTCTCTAATTTGAATCAAACTGAAAGTAATATTTTTTTATTTTTAAAAAATTTTGTTTATTTTTTAATTTCTTTTTTAAAAATTTTAATTTTTTCTTTCTTTCTTTTCTTTTAAATTAAATTTTTTATTTATTTTCAGCGTAACAGTATTCATTGTTTTTTCACCACAGCCAGTGCTCCATGCAATCTGTGCCCTCCCTAATACCCACCACCTGGTTCCCCCAACCTCCCACCCGCCCCCCACCCCTTCAAAACCCTCAGGTTGTTTTTCAGAGTCCATAGTCTCTCATGGTTCACCTCCCCTTCCAATTTCCCTCAACTCCCTTCTCCTCTCCATCTACCCTTGTTCTCTATATTATTTGTTATGCTCCACAAATAAGTGAAACCATATGATACTTGAAAGTAATATTTTTGTTATTTTCTTCCAGGTCCCCATGTTATCTCCTGATTATTTCTTTTCATTGTTTGGTATCCATCTGTCTTTTATGTTGGAGACTTTCATGAAACATCTGGTGAAACGTGATCACCAGTTCGTATTTAAGAGTAAAGCCCGAAAGAGGGATGACTAGGTGGCTCAGTGGGTTAAAGCCTCTGCCTTTGGCTCAGGTCATGATCCCAGGGTCCTGGATCGAGCCCCACATCAGGCTCTCTGTTCGGCAGGGAGGCTGCTTCCTCTTCTCTCTCTGCCTGCCTCTCTGCCTACTTGTGATCTGTCTGTCAAATAAATAAATAAAATCTTTAAAAAGAAAAAAAAAGAGTAAAGCCCTAGAATGGTGGTTTGAAGCTTGTGGGTGTGGGTGTATACACAGGGTGGTTGTTGACTAGGCTTCATTTGGAGTGACTGGACAAGTCAGCTATAGAGAAACTGGCCCTGTGACAGTAACCAGGGCCCACTGAGTCTCTTCAGAGAAATTTCTCATTTTCTATTAAGGGTAGGGGAAAAGGCAATCACCAGGTGGTCAGCTTTCCCCATCACAAAGGGGAGTGGGTTGGGAATTCCACAGTTTAGTGGCCTGATTTTTACTGAACTCCCCTGCTCTCTGCTCCAGGGTTTCTTCCCTCCTGCTGGTGTTTTCACATGGAGAACTCCTCTGATTCAATATACCCTAAGATTAAATCTCCAGTCTGCCAGGCAGAGAGAGCTGCTGGTAGTACTGGTGACTGGGGTAGGAAAGGGAAACTAGCAGTTTAACCAACCTGTGTAACTCCTACTCCAGCCCTGGGTGTCCCCTCCATCCCAACCTTCTGTGGGGCTGCTCCTCAGCCTCTGGGTGAATGGCTCCACCCTCATCAGTTCTCCCACTGCAGATTCTTTAGGTTTTCTCAAGGCACATACCACTCCTCTGTCCATTTTCTATCACCCCCAATTTTCTTAGGCCTTTTGTCAACTGCTAAGTGTTTTTTCAAGCCTTTACAGCATGGGTTTACGGTTCCCTCCCTTCCTTTTAAAGTTCTGCTGCTTTCAATTAATGTATTATTTGAAGAAAAAGAAAAAAAAAAAAACCTCATGGTCAATCTGCTGTGCTCAACTGGAAGTCCATTCACCCTGTGTTATTAGAGCCCCTGTCTGAGCCCCATTCACAACCAATAGTCATAAAGCCCCAAAGCCAAGGATGACTCCCCTACCAGTCTCTCTGTAAGATGGCAAGCCTCAACACCTGATCACAGGGACCTGTGGCCACAGCTGCTATTTCTATCATCTTTCTCAATTCCCGTTTTGTTTTTAAGCCATTTTGAAATCATTTAACATTCACAAGAAGTTGTAAAAACTGCACGGAATTCTCAGGTAGGCTTCCCCTAATGGTAACTTATATAACCATAGTACAGTATCAAAACCAGGAAACTGACAATGGTACAACACTTATTAGCTAAACTACAGACTTTATTTGTATTTACCGGTTTTTATATCACTCATTTGGGGGAGAGGGTACATTATTTCTATGAAATTTTACCACATATGCAGATTTGTTTAACCATCACCACAGTTATAATATAGAAATATTCCATTAGCACAATGATCGCCCTCATGCAACCCCTCTATAGCCACATCATCCTCAACAGTCTTGGCAACCACTGATTTTAATCACTGTAATTTTGTCATTGTGAGAATGTTATATAAATGGAATTATACAGTATGTGACCTTTGAGACTGGTTTTTTCACTCAGCACAATGCACATAAGAGCCATCCAAGTTGCTGGGTGTTATCAATAGTTTATTCCCTTTTTTGGCTGGTAGTATTCCACAGCATGAATGTATCACAATTTATACATTTGCCCATTGAATATATGGGTTGTTTATAGTCTTCTGCAATTGCAAATACACCTGACATGGACAATCACATAGGGGTTTTCTCGTGAACGTAAGTATTCATATCTCTAGGATAAATATCTAGGAGTTCAACTGCTGCATCATATGGTAGTTATATGTTCAATTTTCTAAGAAACTGCCAAACTATCTTCCTGAGTGCTTGTGCCATTTTACATTCCCATCAGTAATGTATGAGAGTTTCAGTAATTTTTTTTAAAAGATTTTTTTATTTATTTGACAGAGAGAGCAATCACAAGTAGGCAGAGAGGCAGGCAGAGAGAGAGTGGGAAGCAGGCTCCTCCCTGAGCAGAGCCCGATGGGGGCTCGATCCCAGGACCCTGAGATCATGACCCGAGATGAAGGCAGAGGCTTAACCCACTGAGCCACCCAGGTGCCCCAGTAATTTTTAAAATCTAATAACTTCATTAGAAAATAATTACTTTTTAATAAAAAGATAAAACTACTCTTCAAATATCTCTTTTAAAATTCTTATAATAATTTTACGAGACCAAGTCTGGATGTTGAGAACGTAAGTTTTTTTTTTTTTTTTAAGATTTTATTTATTTGCCAGAGAGAGAGAGAGAGAGAGAGAGTACACACAAGCAGGCAGAGGCAGCGAGAAAAGCAGGCTCCCTGCAGAGCAAGGAGCCTGATGCAGGACTCGATCCTAGGACCCTGGGATCATGACCTGAGCCGAAGGCAGCGGCTTAACCAATTGAGCCACCCAGGCGTCCCGAGAAGGTAAGTTTTAATTAAAAGATAAAACTTTAAAAAAACATCATTTAAAATTCTTACACTAATCTTTTAATGCTGAGTCTCAGCGGGTAATAATATAAGGAAACAGATACAGAGTTAACCCCCCTACTAGCATATAAGCAGTCATAAAAAGAAGCCCAGACCTGTGTTCTTTCTTTCTTTCTTTTTTTTTTTAAGATTTTATTTATTTATTTGACAGACAGAGATCACAAGCAGGCAGAGAGGCAGGCAGAGAGAGAGAGGTGGAAGCAGGCTCCCTGCTGAGCAGAGAGCCTGATGGCTCAATCCCAGGACCCTAGAGTCATGACATGAGCTGAAGGCAGAGGCTTTAACCCACTGAACCACCCAGGCGCCCCTGTTCTTTCTTAAGATTATTCCTAGTTCAGCTTACCCAAATAAGGGGAAAATATAATTTGGTCTCTTAATATAATTCTTGAAATGCTTACATGTAAGTCCTATCTTAAAATATGAAAAACAATTAACAAGAACTTCCAAAGTTAACACCAAGCATAAACCACTATCCAAATGATGCTACTGGGGAAAAACAAGTTAACTACTAAGACCTGGGACTACAATAAGCTTCATAGAAAAATATAAGGGTTTTTTTGTTGTTGTTTTTTAAAAGATTTTATTTATTTATTTGACAGAGAGAGAGATCACAAGTAGGCAGGGAGGCAGGTGGGGTGGGGGGTTGGGGGGGTAGGCGGGTGGGAGCAGGCTCCCTGCTGAGGAGAGAACCTGAAGCGGAGCTCTATCTCAGGACCCTGGGATCACAACCTCAGCTGAAGGCAGAGGCTTAACCCACTGAGCCACCCAGGCGCCCCAAAAATACAAGTTTTTAAGCTTGAAAGTTCAACAAATACTTCAATTCCTTATTATTTAGCTTTAGCTACAGAAATATTTTCCCCCAGGAACTCTGGTCCCTTTGAACAGTGGAAAATCCGCTTCTACCCTGGCTCTTGGCCATTAATCTAGTAATTTCAGCTGAAGTACATGAATTTTTGAACCCAGGAACAAAAAAGCAGTGCTGCCTTTGTATTCCACAATCTGCAAAGTTTTATAAGTAGCAGTGGCTGTCTTTGTCAATTGAATGGGCCCCTCTTTTTTTTTTTAATTGGGTCAAAGGTCATATGCTTTGTTAAGGCTTGTTGAGACCCAAATTTCTTATATAGCCTAGGATTTTGAGAAAATCACCAGTAGTAATGAACAAATCCATTTTAATGTAGGTTTGGCACTAAGAATAAAAGGTTCAAGATACAAAGTACAAAAACAAAATAAATTATAAAAGGTATTAATGGTCCAAGAAACACTATTTTGTTATAATCAGTAACAAAAGCTTAGTATGTATTTTACCTGTTAATGCCTGGCAAGGAGGATAATTTGCCAAATCAGTTTCAACCAGAATGAGTTTCATTTCCATTCAGAGAGCAACATGGGTAGTCTAAACTAAAATAACTGGTGATATCACTGTACTACTTGTGCTGAGTCTCATATGAAGAAGAGTCTCATATGAAGAAGATAAAAGCTCAGTGGGGGTGGGGAGGAAGCTCAATCAGTGAGAGTAGGAAATTAACGATTAGCTGTTCTAAACAAAATGTTGAGGAATAGACCATTCAGAACTAGAAAGCACTTTCCACTAGATTTCTAGCTGGTCCATTTATCTCATGCTTTTTCCTTTGCTTCCTGCAGACCAACACATTATAATTTTAAACATAATTATACAATCTCAGGATGGCTTTAGTTTCCTCACTATTTGTATTTTTTCTTTCATTTTTGAAAAATTATTACCTTCACCAGTATGGAACTATAGACTATGAAGCATAAATTAATACAATTATGACTAGCCAGATAGTTAAACTGAGCTGAATTTAAATTTCTAAGAACTGGTTTCTTTACATTCCTTTTTTCAATTCTGTACAAGACCAAGGACAAATTATTTGGTACTTCTCATTTGAAAAATGCGGGTAATATTTATACTGGAATAAGCTTTTAAAAGTGATTTAAGAATCTCTAGTAGAGTTTTGTATTTTTCATACCCATCTTAAATGGTGAGCACAAGCCAAGTAAAGGAAAATAAGACAACAGAGATGTTTTGCTTGAAGTATTAAGTTACAGAAGAAATATTCAAGCATCAAATTCATAAAACACAAAAATGCTTATCAATCAAATGTGAATAGTGTTTTGGTTCTCCTTCAATCTGTATTACCTATCTATGCTACTAGCTATCAACTTACAGTGTTTATCAATTTGTATTATCTATCATTTTTAACCCACCATCCCAGTAGTAACGGGCCAGGGGAACATGGGATGAAAAAAACTGGGCGGGGGAGGGGGGGAACCCTGGGCAAATCACATAAACACCTCGCTAAGCTTCAATCTCCTCCTCTATTAAATGTAAATAATGATCATTTGGATCTCATGAGGAGTATAAAGATTCAATGAGATAAGTATTTATGAACACTGATGTGCTCTTCCAAGCACTTGATAGTACACACTGAATCAACTGTAATAATTGATATTCCAAGACAAAAGTCTAAAATATTAGCCAACTCTTCAAACAGATGAACATTCCCATTTCCACAGATGTCTCCAGATACCTTACTTTCTGTCTGTACCATGAAAGTAAATGATACTGGCTATTCTACCTTGAAGTGTCACGTCAGGATGAGAGAAACCATGAATACAAAAACCTCTAGAAAAGTGTGGGATACAAAGGAAACTGAAAGTGTTATTTCTTTTACTCAGTGAGAACATTTTATTCCTTTTTCTCCCTATGGGATACATTTGACGTTTATGGTGTACCACTATTTTTCAGGCTCTATGCCTAACATTTTACATGGGCTGTCTCATTAGATCCTAACAACATGATTATTATTATCTTCATTTTATGGGTGAGACACCAAAGCTTTGAGATGCTAACTTGAAAAACCTTGCTTAATCAGGTCCCACAGGTAATGCCCAGGCAGCCTCCCTGCTAACCTTTGCACTCACCCCTCAGGACTCAACCCCTTGAACTAGATTGTCGGATCAAGTGACTGAAAATGCTTATATGACAGAGCACTATTCTAGTATGAGAAATTATGGGAGTCTCTACAATATTTTCTTTTTAGATGATTTCTTGTGATAGTACTCCTGACTTTTTATGAATAACATCTTCTAATGGCAGCACAATATTCACCAATTCTACCCAAGCAAACAAATATTTGACATTCTTCTTCTATTTCCCTTAAAAAAAAAAAAAGTAAAGAAGATTCCTCAACTACCTGTGGCCTCATAGGAATAATGGTCAATACTACCATATTGATTTCCTTCAGCATCAAGGAATCACAACACTTCAGAACGACATTACCAAACCACAGGATGCTCTAACCACCTCAGTAGATTCTCCCTAGGGAGCCATCAATTAAGAATGCTGTTCATTTTCTAACTCCTATTTTATACTTTTATATGTACATGTATTTAGTCATGAATGATATATAATTTTCCTTTGTACATTTTAATAAATGGTATCATAATACATTTCAGCCACATTTTTTTTTATTCAGTGTTATGTTCCTGAGACCTGTCCACCTTGTCGTATAATGACTAGTCTATTCCTATTTAACCTCTGTATGGCATCCCATTGTGACAGCTAGTTTTAGGAGTCTGCACGACGGGTATGGTACCCAGTCAGTCAATTAGATACTAACGTAGGTGTTGCTGTGAAGGAATGCTACAGATGTGGTTAACATCTACAACCAGTTTACTTTAAGCATTATTCTCAATAATCTGGGTAGGCTTCATTTAATCAGCTGAAAAGCCTTTAGAATAAAACTAAGGTTTCCCTGAGGAAGATGACATTCTGCCTGTGGACCGCAGTATAAGCTTCTAGTCTGCCAGCCTGCCTACACATTTCAGACTTCCCAGCCTTCACAATCAAGTAAGCCAATTTCTTCATTTCCTCTGAGTGGCATTTAGATGGTTTACAAGTTATGGCTAATATCAAGTATGGAGCAAGGGATTGTACACGTGTCCTTGAACACACAGGTATGAAGAAATTACCTAAACAAAGAATTGCTGAAGCACAGGGTTTGTGACAGATTTTTCAATTTTGTTAGATACCACCAGACAGGTGTACCTGAGTGGCTCAGTAGGTTAAGCATCTGCCTTCAGCTCAGGTCATCATCCTTGGGTCCCAGGATCGAGCCCTGCATGGGACTCCCTGCTCAGTGGGAAGTCTGCTTCTCCCTCTCCCTCTGCCCCCCTTCCCCTGCACACTTGCGCTCTCGCTCTCCCTCACTTGCTCACGCTCTCTCAAATAAACAAAACCTTAAAAAAAAAAAAAAAGACACTGCCAAATACTTTGGAGAAAGCAGCTGCAACATGTGCTCCTATAACCACTGTATGAAAGTACTATCCTACCACACTCGAACCAACACTCGTCAAAGTGGAAAACGGTACTGTTGTAAAATAACCTTCACTGTCTCCCCTGTCAGCATTAAAAAAGTACACATGACTGGAAATATCTAAGTAGGAGAGGAGAAATGATGAAAGGTAGTTTACCCGTATATTACAATGGTTTTAGGCTCAACTATCTGTCATAGATTAAGGTTATCAGAGAGCATTATCCTTAACAGTAGGATAGGGCACCAAAAGCCTGGATATTTCCCATAATGAAGCAGGTTTGGACTCTGGCCACTCTGTCCCCTGCCTCCAATCATTGTGCTCCAAGGCACAATGGCCTCTGGACTGTTCTCAGAACAGGTCAAACCCATTCTCACCACAGGGATTTTGTACTTGCTCTCCTTCTGCCTGAAGACTCTCTTCCTGGATACCCACCCACCAGTCTCAGCACCGAAACTCTGAGACACTTTGTTCTGCTTGCCTCCTAACGTCCGGTAGCAGCTCCAGCCTTCCCTTCTCTCTAGCTCTGTGCTTCTCTTACTTCAAAAGGCTGTTCACTACCTCACAGGATACAACACATCAGTTTACTGCTGTCTTAGTAGGAACTGCATATAAAAGGCCAAGGACAACCTGTAGCATCAAGGGCAGTGCCTTGATCATTTAATGTACTCAGCAGCAGCAGTTTTCGATTACTGTTGTTGTTCTATAAGACACATATGTGCTCATGGATGAATCAGCTGCACATGGATGATGTGCCCCCAGCTCATCAGAACCTACTCAACAGACAGTGACCCAGGAGGCCAGTTAGCTACGAAAATCAGGCATGAGGTGATCCACCGCTTGCAACTTCATTACCTCAAAGTAACAGCTCCAACAGAGGGTCAAAAAAGCTGTAAGGTTCTGCCCTATAACTACAAGTCATAATTAAATTACAAAATCTGAAAATGTCAGTGTTTTCCTTTTAGGAAATAGGAATAGGAATAGGAAGGAATTTTGCCTTCCTAATCCTATGTTTCTCCAAGTTGATTTTTAAATTGATTTTAAAATTACTTTTTAAGTATCAGACAGTAATGTGGCCCTTTAAAAAGTACCTTATTGGGCATGTGGGTGGCTCAGTTGGTTAAGCAACTGCCTTTGGCTCAGGTCATGATCCCAGAGTCCTGGGATCGAGTCCCACATCAGGCTCCCTGCTCAGCGGGTAGCCTGTTTCTCCCTCTCCTCCCTGCTCCTGTCCTCTCTCATTATCTCTGTCTCTCTCTCTCCAATAAATAAAAAATCTTAAAAAAAAAAAAAAAAGTACCTTGTTAGGGGCACTTGGGTAGCTTAGTCAGCTAAGCAACTGGCTCTTGGTTTTGGCTCAGGTCATAATCTCAGGGTCCTGAGATCGGCCCCCATGTCAGGCTTGGTGCTCAGTGCAAACTCTGCTCGTCCCTCTCCCTCTGCTCCTCCCCACCCCCCAAAATAGAAAAATAAAATCTTAAAAAAAAAAGTACCTTGTTAGAAATACCTCAAATGTCCACCAACTGGTGCATAAATGATTATTCAACCATAAAAAGGAATAAAGTATCAATACACACAACATAGATGAACATCATGCTAAGTGAAAGAAGTCACAAAAGACCACATATTATATGATTCAATTTATATGAAATACCTAGTAAGACAAACTATAGAGAGCAGAAATATATTAGAGGTTACCTGGGGCTTAGAATGAGAATGAGGAATGACAGCAATGGTCACAAAGGACTTTTTGGCATGACGAAAATGTTATAAAACTGGATTGTGGTGATGGTTACACAATTCTGTAAGTTTACTGAAACAAATCACGGAATTGTACACTTAAAAGTAGTGATTTTTTTTTTTTTTACTGAATTATACCTCAATTAAGTTGTGTGTTTGGTTGTTGTTGTTGTTGTTTTTAAAGGAAAAAAACAGCTATAACAAAAGCCCTTGACTCTTCTTAACGTTCCAGGCTGCTAAGGGCTCAGGCTTTAAACCCTTAATGCTATGGAATGCCGCAAAGTTATGTCTTTGTTCATTCCTTGGTTGTTTCCAACTAGCCTGCCCACAGACAGCCAGGTGTATTGAGATGTAGGTCATGCACTGTGCTTTGTGAACACTGGTCCAGCACCATCCCGAAAAGTCCTACTGGTCTGCAAGCATTTTCCCATGTAGCTGTTAGCAGCAACTTCCCCTCCTAGAGTGATAATCAATTAGATCCATTAGTAGAAATAAATAACCCAGCTATTTTGAGAACAATCTCCTGCTGGATTAGCAGTTGCCTTTCCAGCTATGACTGGGGAAAAAGTTTGGCAAATGTTTCTCTCCAGGAAAAAAAAAAAAAGTCGTTTCTGTGTCCTTTTATAAAGATAGTTTCATAGGAAATCTTTAGCCCACAGAGAAAATTCACCATGAAAGTTTCTCTCTGACTTAAAAGTTGTTTTGCCTGCATTCTTCCTTTTCTTTCTTCTCTTCCACCGTATCCAAGCTTTGGTTTATAAGTAATTATTTCTGCAAAAGTGGTTCTTCAGAGCGCAAAGGGCATGCCAGAAATGAAGCCATGACACCCTCAGAGTTACATGGCTCCATTCCTTGGGACATCCTGAGCACTGGGCCAGTGACCAGCAAAGCACAGGGCTAGCTCTTTGGGCTTAGCTTCTCCTGAAAGAATATTCTCTGAATGTTCTAAAAGCACCTATTAGATCATGAGCTCCTTAAGAACCAACCGAGAGATGAGAATCAGTATAATCATCCAGAAAACTATGTATTGCTACCTCTTAAGATATACTACTAGAAGCAATAACATCTCCATGACCTTTTATTTCAGATTTCCTTGACAAACTCCACTTTCTCTAGTCTCTACTCATTTAGGTAGCAGGAACTGTTCTGAAGCAAAAGCAAAGTTAAGCAAAACAAAAAGATCCCACACTGGCAGGGTAAAGTAAGAAGTATGCTCTTATAACTTTCAAGGATTTTGCATGAAATTATCAACCCTGTCAAGAAAATTAAGTCCCAGCGCTATCCCACCCAGTAAATTAGTGTAAGAATCTAGGTACTCAATTGTTTTATTTTGTTTTAATTATGAAGGGAGAACCATGTTACAGGCAATTTGAGTCCATGACCATCCTTGATGAAGTAATTTGAAGAAAGAGTAATGACCTGAATCCTGCTCAACACTACAAAGTTTCATTCTATTTTAAATACTAGACAAAAGTTTTACATTTGTCTGCAGAATTATTTGAAACCACTTTCCTTCTAGTTTAAGTGCAGACAATTATACTGGGTCCAAGGTCCAACAGGTGATTGATTGATATATATATATATATATATATATATATATATATATATATATATGTATATCTCCACAGAGATACATATTTCTTGGCAGTGCAAAGAAAGCTTTTGGGGCTAAAAGCAGGCATTCCTAGCCTTGGCAATTAGCAAGCTATCAGACACTGTAACAATGTCTGACCCACACTGGCCTCAATTGGACAACGGATTTGGGGACCCTGCCCCAGATTTGAAGCAACTTTTGGACCTTGCACTTCAGGGGGAGTAGTACCTAGGAGAATGAAGTAAAAACCACTTCTTGAAATTCCAACTACGATGAAATCCGTATCCATTTTTGCTTGGTTCCCAGAGATGCACGTTCCTACTTAGAATAGAAACACAATCCTCCTTACAGCTAGAGTACCAAGAGGACTATTACATAACTCTCAATGGGAATCTGAAAATGGGCCTCTTCCAGTATTTTCCTATGGGTGGGGGGCAGGAAGGGTATTGTGGCAGATACAAGATAATGTGTACTTAGGTTTCGTTCCACTAATTCTGTAAAGTTCTTCTCATGTTTGGGCCTTTGAAACAACTATATATGTATGTGTTTAATATTTATTACATATCTACAGTGAACAGTGAACCCAGTCTTATGCTGGACATACAGAACACAAAGATGAATGAGGGAAGCATTCTAGCCCTTGAAAATGCATTGTCTAATAGGGAGACAGGTATTAAAAAAGTACCAAGGCAATCCAGACTGACATGGTGAAAATAAGAAATGCAAACATCTTTAATATTACTTGAATATCATGGGGTCAGGAGGGAGACAAACCATAAGACACTCTTAATGTCACAAAACAAACTGAGGGTGGCCGGGGGGAGGGGGATAGGGAGAGGGTGGTGGGGTTATGGACACTGGGGAGTGTATGTGCTATGGTGAGTGCTGTGAAGTGTGTAAACATGGTGATTCACAGACCTGTACCCCTGGGGCTAATAATATATGTTTATTAAAAAAATAAAAAATTTAAAAAAATATATATATATTACTTGAATATCACTTAGAAATATATACCTTTGGGGCACCTGGGTGGCTCAGTTGTTAAGTGTCTGCCTTCAGCTCAGGTCAGGATCCTGTGCTGGGATTGAGCCAGGATCCTGGGATTGAGCCCCCCATCGGACTCCCTGCTAGGCAGGAAGCCTGCTTCTCCCTCTCCCACTCCCCCTGCTTGTGTTCCCTCTCTTGCTGTCTCTCTGTCAAACAAATAAATAAAATCTTCTAAAAAAAAAAAAAAAGAAATATGTAACTTTATCACAGATAAATGGTTATCTATTAAGGGAACGGCAATTAAGTTACTGGGTCTCAATCAGCTGTCAACAGATAAAATACTTAAAAGACTATAGAGCACACTGGACTATTTGGTTGAGTGTTCCTACCTGCCTACTTACTGTTTTTAAAACAGTAAGGTGTGTCGTAGAATAAAAAGCAAGCAATGAATTTATAGGAGAGAATGTCTCATGTGCTGGGTCACATTTGTTTAGAAAGCCCTTAAAGTACTTAACAGGGAACAGGAACTTTACTAGATCAAGGTAAACCGCTGACTTCATATACAAGTGACATTATTTTTGTATTCACTAGTTGTTTCCAAATGCTATTCTTACATCATATCTCAAATAATTCTAGTGGAACTTCCCTCACCCAGACCCTGTGAAATGGATGATTTGTTTTCCATTAAAACTGCAACCCTGGGGCACCTGGGTGGCTCAGTCCGTTAAGCATCCAGCATCCAACTCTTGATTTTGGCTCAGGTCATGATCTCAGGGTCGTGGGATCGAGCCCTGCACCAGGCTCCAATGCTCAGTGTGGAGCCTACTTGGGATTCCTTCCCTCTGCCCCTCCCCCCACTCACACTCTTTCTCAATAAATCTTAAAAAAACAAAACTAAACTGTAGCCCTTGCAACTGAGAAATATTGTTCAGAAACCTAAAATAATTTAAAAATACTTCAAGTTTATTACATATAGTTCTCAGATACCCGTAAGGGGAATCAAAACTTCTAATTTCTTTTTTGGTTTTGTTTCTCATGTGATTCTCTCTTATCCAACTTTCCAAAGACTTCTTACAACTTGCCTTAAAACCTCTTGAACTTAACTTGCACATACATTTTTTTTTTCTTTCTTCCAATAGTGAGACAAAACAAAGTCCAAAGAACTGAATTGGTAAAGGCAGGACCCCTCTGAGAAAGAGGGTGGGGAAAGGAGCAAGGAAACACAATTGATATAGGCAAGCCAAGGGAAAGCAGAAAGGTTGGAGAGACTAAAACCTCGACATTGTTGTCCTGTCATAAGCTATAAACTCTAGAAAAGCACAGACTGTGTTTTTTTTTTCCTCCAGTGTGGTTCCTAGTGGTGACCACAGTGCTTGGTGCAACTGAGGTGCATAAAAAAAAACAGTTGGGAGAATGAATGTGGATAGTAAGCTTGACACATCCATAACAGATGCTCAAAACATCACAGCCATTATTACCAGTGCTAGCTCAGTCCCCTTGGCCACCAAGCTGAGGATTTTAACTACAACTGTGTAATAAGCATAGATCTTCAATATTTATTCAAGAAATTGTTCTGACTTCTCCTGTGCTCCAGCACAGTGAGGAATTAAGAAGGAAAAAAAAAAAAACCCTCAAGAAGTGTACAGCTCATTGACAGAAAAATTTGTGCCAATGATTTCAACGCTATTCTTTTATCAAATATTTACTCAGCTCTGCCTCTATGTCAGTCACTCTATTAGATACCGGGGATACGCAGTAAACAAAATAGATGAAAATCAATGCTCTCATAGTGGCTACATTCCAGTAAACACACGCTACTACTGCTAACACACTCTTCTAAGAGCTTTCATGTATTACGACGTTCAATCTTCACAATAACCAGAGGTAGGCACTACTATCGTCCTTATTTTATAGATGAGAAAATTGAAGCACAAGGTCAAATGGAGGACTATGACATTAAGTACATACAAAAATCTGGGATAAGAAAGGACGGACTGGTCAGCTGAATAAGCGATCTTCTCAAAGAGTGCAACAATTGGACTAAGTGTCCTATAAGGACAATGTTTTGCATGTTTAAAGTGTGCTTACACACTTAGAAATATACACTATGGTGGAACATAGTTGACGTCCTGCACCTCAAGCTGCTCCAAGTATAAGATGAAGCCCATGATAAAATAAACCAGTTGGTCAATACCTTTAGAGTTTTATTTAAAAAAAATACAAACATAGGGGCACCTGGCTGGCTCAGTCGGTAAAGCATGCGACTCCTGATTTCAGAGTTGTGAGTTCAAGCCCACGTTGGGCATACAACTTAATTTAAAATAATATATGTGTGTGCGTGCGTGTATGCATGCATATATATACACGCGCACACACACGTAATATATAAATATATACACATATAATTGAACCACTTAAGTTAAAGGAATTATCATTGTCATTTTCCTGATTTTCTTTTACCACCTGAGTTTCTGTGGCCAGATAAGATTGGTCTGTTAGCCTGGGTCTCAGACATCTATACCTGATAAGAATATGAAGGTGGCCAGGGTTTTCTTCGGCACAGCTTTCCCCTCCCCATACAGGCAGAGGCTTTCCTCCTCCTGACTCAGGAAGGGGCTGCTTCAGCCTGAAGGCTGAAGAGAAGCACTTAGGGTGGCTGGTAAACAGTTCACCTAAGATCTGTTCTGACTCCCAACTCCAAACTTCTTCATTATTTATTATTCTACACAATGTGTTCTCATCATCTGAACTTTTAGCCTTATTTCTGACAGGTTATTATTACTGCTTCTATACCTTTTTTTGTCCTTGTTATTACTACTTTTAAACCTTTCAAGAATACAGCTGTACCTAAAGGGATTGGCTTCTTGCAACATCAGTAACAAGACTCTTAAGCGATAGATGTAAAAACTGGAATTTGGGGGGTTCTCAGTTTTGTTGCATTCTTTTCTGTTGTATTCATAGTCTCTTAGTAAATGTTAAAAATGCATTCCCATAAGTAGTAATTAAGAGAAAAACAGCGAGATTTTAAATTAGGTTTATCTTTGAAAGGTTAGCTTGCAAAACAGAGGTTAAAAAATGGCACATTTAGCTTAGTTTTTACCCACCAAAGTGGTGTATCAATTTCTGCTTTTTTAAACCTTAAAATTATAAAAATAATCCACACAAAGAAACTGTAAACATTCTAGAAGATAGAGTAAAAGTGATTAAGTAAAAGTCTCCCTCCCCTGCCCTGTAGTTTAACCATTGCTATACTTCCATACTTTTATAGAAGTAGAAATTGCTATTGTTTAGGGACTTTTCAACCTCAAAGCACCAAATAAAAAGCTTAACCAACAAACCTGAGGCCATCTTTACCCCCAGGCTGCTCTCCTTAAAGCACATGTAGCTCCAGAAAGCTGTGAGCCATCAGTTAGATCTCTGAGGGGTGCTCATTTGTTTTGCTCCCTGGACTGGGAAAACCTTCTGGTAATATTTTTCATTTATTTTTGAAAAAAAGAGGAACCAGCAACTTTTTATCTCATTTACACAAGTCTCACCTGTATCCATAAGGACTTGAGGCAGCTGTTAAAACCAGAACACAGTCTCTAAAATAATCATCAACCAAAAAAAACAGACTTAAGGTCTAGAAAACAGAAATAGGCATTCAAAAATCAAGGCTGAGGAAAGTATAAACAAAAGTACACAAGCCTAGGGGGGAGGAGTCAAGATGGCAGAGAAGTAGCAGGCTGAGACCACATCGGGTAGCAGGAGATCAGCTAGACGGCTTATCTAACCATTGTGAACACCTACAAATCCAACGGGAAATCGAAGAGAAGAAGAGCAACAATTCTAGAAACAGAAAATCGATCACTTTCTGAAAGGTAGGACCTGCGGAGAAGTGAATCCAAAGCGACGGGAAGATAGACCCCGGGGGGAGGGGCCGGCTCCCGGCAAGCGGCAGAGCAATGCACCACAAAATTGGGACTTTTAAAAGTCGGCTCCAGGGACGCCTGGGTGGCTCAGTTGGTTAAGCAGCTGCCTTCGGCTCAGGTCATGATCCCAGCGTCCTGGGATCGAGTCCCACATCGGGCTCCTTGCTCGGCAGGGAGCCTGCTTCTCCCTCTGCCTCTGCCTTCCACTCTGTCTACTTGTGCTCACTCTCGCTCCTCTCTCTCTCTGACAAATAAATAAAAAAAAAATAAAAATAAAAAAAGTCGGCTCCACTGGGAGACATCGCTCCAGAGGCTAAACCGGGGAGAAACCCAGGCAGGGTCAGCATAACCCCAGGTCCCGCGGGGTCACAGAAGGACTGGGGGTGTCTGAGTGCCGCAGAGCTCGCAGGTATTAGAGCGGGGAAGCCAGCTACAGCGATAAAGCCGAGGAGCGAGCTCTAAGCCCGGGGTTACCTTGAACCGGTCGCAGGCTGGGTGGGCTCGGAGCGCGGCTGGAGGCTGCGGAGACGGAAGCGACCCGGTGCTTTTCTCCAGCTCCAGCAATTGACTGCTTTCCTCCAGGCACGACCGCAGGCCAGGGAGGCGGGGCGGTTGGGTGCTTTGCTCTGAGAGGCACTGAGGAGCGGAATCCCAAGCTCTTGGCTCCTCTGGGCCGAGAGACTGGGAGGCCGCCATCTTCATTCCCGTCCTCTGGAACTCTATGGAAAGCGCTCAGGGAACAAAAGCTCCCGAAAGCAAACCCGAGCGGATTACTTAGCCCGGCCCCTGGCAAGGGCGGTGCAATTCCGCCTGCGGCAAAGACACTTGAGAATCACTACAACAGGCCCCTCCCCCTGAAGATCAACAAGAAACCCAGCCAAGACCAACTTCACTCACCAAGAACAGCGGAATTCCACAGCAGGAGAAAGCAAATCCTACCTGGACAAAATGACAAGGCGGAAAAACTCACCTCAAAAAAAAGAACAAGAGGCCATACCGAAGGCTGGAGACCTAATCAATACGGACATTGGTAACATGACAGATCTAGAGTTCAGAATGACAATTCTCAAGGTTCTAGCCGGGCTCGAAAAAGGCATAGAAGATATTAGAGAAACCCTCTCCGGAGAGATAAAAGCCCTTTCTGGAGAAATAAAAGAACTAAAATCTAACCAAGTGGAAATCAAAAAAGCTATTAATGAGGTGCAATCAAAAATGGCAGCTCTCACTGCTAGGATAAATGAGGCAGAAGAAAGAATTAGTGACATAGAAGACCAAATGACAGAGAATAAAGAAGCTGAGCAAAAGAGAGACAAACAAATACTGGACCATGAGGAGAGAATTCGAGAGATAAGCGATACCATAAGACGACACAACATTAGAATAATTGGGATTCCAGAAGAAGAAGAAAGAGAGAGGGGAGCAGAAGGTATATTGGAGACAATTATTGGAGAGAATTTCCCTAATATGGCAAAGGGAACAAACATTAAAATCCAGGAGATGCTAAGAACGCCCCTCAAAATCAATAAAAATAGGTCCATACCTCGTCACCTGATAGTAAAATTTACAAGTCTTAGCGACAAAGAGAAAATCCTGAAAGCAGCCCGGGAAAAGAAGTCTGTAACATACAAGGGTAAAAACATTAGATTGGCAGCAGACCTATCCACAGAGACTTGGCAGGCCAGAAAGAACTGGCATGATATATTCAGAGCACTAAACTAGAAAAACATGCAGCCAAGAATACTATATCCGGCTAGGCTATCATTGAAAAGAGAAGGAGAGATAAAGAGCTTCCAGGACAAACAAAAGCTGAAAGAATTTGCAAACACCAAACCAGCTCTACAGGAAATATTGAAAGGGGTCCTCTAAGCAAAGAGAGACCCTAAAAGTAGTAGATCAGAAAGAAACAGAGACAATATACAGTAACAGTTACCTTACAGGCAATACAATGGCAATAAATTCATATCTCTCAAGAGTTACCCTGAATGTTAATGGGCTAAATGCCCCAATCAAAAGACACAGGGTATCAGAATGGATAAAAAAACAAAACCCATCAATATGCTGCCTACAAGAAACTCATTTTAGACGCAAAGACACCTCCAGATTTAAAGTGAGGGGGTGGAAAACAATGTACCATGCTAATGGACATCAGAAGAAAGCTGGGGTGGCAATCCTTATATCAGATCAATTAGATTTTAAGCCAAAGACTATAATAAGAGATGAGGAAGGACACTATATCATACTCAAAGGGTCTGTCCAACAAGAAGACCTAACAATCTTAAATATCTATGCCCCTAACATGGGAGCAGCCAACTATATAAACCAATTAATAACAAAATCAAAGAAATACATCGACAGTAATACAATAATAGCAGGGGACTTTAACACTCCCCTCACTGAAATGGACAGATCATCTAAGCAAAAGATCAATAAGGAAATAAAGGCCTTAAATGACACACTGGACCAGATGGACATCACAGATATATTCAGAACATTCCATCCCAAAGCAACTGAATATACATTCTTCTCTAGTGCACATGGAACATTCTCCAGAATAGACCACATCCTGGGTCATAAATCAGGTCTCAATCGGTACCAAAAGATTGAGATCATTCCCTGCATATTTTCAGACCACAATGCTCTGAAGCTAGAACTCAATCACAAGAGGAAATTTGGAAAGAATGCAAATACATGGAGACTAAACAACATCCTTCTAAAAAATGAATGGGTCAACCAGGAAATTAAAGAAGAATTGAAAAAATTCATGGAAACAAATGATAATGAAAACACAACGGTTCAAAATTTGTGGGACACAACAAAGGCAGTCCTGAGAGGAAAATATATAGCGGTGCAAGCCTTTCTCAAGAAACAAGAAAGGTCTCAAATACACAACCTAACCCTACACCTAAAGGAGCTGGAGAGAGAACAACAAAGAAAACCTAAACCCAGCAGGAGAAGAGAAATCACAAAGATCAGAGCAGAAATCAATGAAATAGAAACTAAAAAAACAATAGAACAAATCAATAAAACTAGGAGCTGGTTCTTTGAAAGAATTAATAAGATTGATAAGCCCCTGGCCAGACTTATCAAAAAGAAAAGAGAAAGGACGCAAATAAATAAAATCATGAATGAAAGAGGAGAGATCACAACCAACACCAAAGAAATACAAACAATTATAAGAACATACTACGAGCAACTCTACGCCAACAAATTTGACAATCTGGAAGAAATGGATACATTTCTAGAGACGTATAAACTACCACAACTGAACCAGGAAGAAATAGATAACCTGAACAGACCCATAACCAGTAAGGAGATTGAAAAGTCATCAAAAATCTCCAAACAAACAAAAGTCCAGGAGCAGATGGCTTCCCAGGGGAATTTTACCAAACATTTAAAGAAGAATTAATTCCTATTCTCCTGAAACTGTTCTAAAAAATAGAAATGGAAGGAAAACTTCCAAACTCATTTTATGAGGCCAGCATCACCTTGATCCCAAAACCAGACAAGGATCCCACCAAAAAAGAGAATTACAGACCAATATCTTTGATGAACACAGATGCGAAAATTCTCACCAAAATACTGGCCAATAGGATCCAACAGTACATTAAAAGGATTATCCACCACGACCAAGTGGGATTTATTCCAGGGCTGCAAGGTTGGTTCAACATCCGCAAATCCATCAATGTGATACAATACATTAATAAAAGAAAGAGTAAGAACCATATAATACTCTCAATAGATGCTGAAAAAGCATTTGACAAAGTGCAGCATCCCTTCCTGATTAAAACTCTTCAAAGTGTAGGGATAGAAGGCACATACCTCAATATTATCAAAGCCATCTATGGAAAAACCCACCGCAAATATCATTCTCAATGGAGAAAAACTGAAAGCTTTTCTGCTAAGGTCAGGAACACGGCAGTTATCACCACTGCTGTTCAACATAGTACTAGAAGTCCTAGCCTCAGCAATCAGACAACAAAAAGAAATTAAAGGCATCCAAATCGGCAAAGAAGAAGTCAAACTATCACTCTTTGCAGATGATATGATACTATATGTGGAAAACCCAAAAGGCTCCACTCCAAAACTGCTAGAACTTATACATGAATTCAGTAAAGTGTCAGGATATAAAGTCAATGCACAGAAATCAGTCGCATTTCTTTACACTAACAACAAGACAGAAGAAAGAGAAATTGAGGAGTCAGTCCTATTTACAATTGCACCCACAACCATAAGATACCTAGGAATAAATCTAACCAAAGAGGCAAAGAATCTATACTCAGAAAACTATAAAGTACTCATGAAAGAAATTGAGGAAGACACAAAGAAATGGAAAAATATTCCATGCTCATGGATTGGAAGAACAAATATTGTGAAAATGTCTATTCTACCTAAAGCAATCTACACATTTAATGCAATCCCTATCAAAATCCCATCCATTTTTTTTAAAGAAATAGAACAAATAATCCTAAAATTCATATGGAACCAGAAAAGACCTCGAATAGCCAAAGGAATATTGAAAAAGAAAGCCAAAGTCGGTGGCATCACAATTCCAGACTTCAAGCTCTATTACAAAGCTGTCATCATCAAGACAGTATGGTACTGGCACAAAAACAGACATATAGACCAATGGAACAGAATAGAGAGCCCAGAAATAGACCCTCAACTCTATGGTCAACTAATCTTCGACAAAGCAGGAAAGAATATCCAATGGAAAAAAGACAGCCTCTTCAACAAATGGTGCTGGGAAAATTGGACAGCAACATGCAGAAAAATGAAATTGGACTATTTCCTTACACCACACACGAAAATAGACTCAAAATGGATGAAGGACCTCAATGTGAGAAAGGAATCTATTAAAATCCTTGAGGAGAACGCAGGCAGCAACCTCTTTGACCTCAACCGCAGCAACTTCTTCCTAGGAACATCGCCAAAGGCAACAGAAGCAAGGGCAAAAATGAACTATTGGGATTTCATCAAGATCAAAAGCTTTTGCACAGCAAAGGAAACAGTTAACAAAACCAAAAGACAACTGACAGAATGGGAGAAGATATTTGCAAACGACATATCAGATAAAGGGCTAGTATCCAAAATCTATAAAGAGCTTATCAAACTCAATACCCAAAGAACAAATGATCCAGTCAAGAAATGGGCAGAGGACATGAACAGACATTTCTGCAAAGAAGACATCCAGATGGCCAACAGACACATGAAAAAATGCTCCACATCACTCGGCATCAGGGAAATACAAATCAAAACCACAATGAGATACCACCTCACACCAGTCAGAATGGCTAAAATTAACAAGTCTCAAGAAATGACAGATACTGGCAAGGATGCGGAGAGAGGGGAACCCTCCTACACTGCTGGTGGGAATGCAAGCTGGTGCAACCACTCTGGAAAACAGTGTGGAGGTTCCTCAAAAAACTGAAAATAGAGCTACCCTACGACCCAGCAATTGCACTACTGGGTATATATCCTAAAGATACAAACGTGGTGCTCCGAAGGGGCACGTGCACCCGAATGTTTATAGCAGCAATGTCCACAATAGCCAAACTGTGGAAAGAGCCTAGATGTCCATCAACAGATGAATGGATAAAGAAGATGTGGTATATATACACAATGGAATACTATGCAGCCATCAAAAGACATGAAATCTTGCCATTTGCGATGACGTGGATGGAACTAGAGGGTATCATGCTTAGCGAAATAAGTCAATCGGAGAAAGACAACTATCATATGATCTCTTTGATATGAGGAAGTGGAGATGCAAGGCGGGGGAGGTTGGGGGGAAGTAGGAAAAGAAAAAATGAAAAGATGGGATTGGGAGGGAGACAAAACATCAAAGACTCAATCTCAAGAAACAGACTGAGGGTTGCTGGGGGGAGGGGGGACGGGAGAGGGTGGTGGGGAAATGGACATTGGGGAGGGTATGTGCTATGATGAGTGCTGTGAAATGTGTAAACCGGCGATTCACAGACCTGTACCCCTGGGGATAAAAATACATTATATGTTTATTAAAATTTAAAAAAAAATGTTAGATAAAAAAAAAGGCACACACACACACAAAAAAAGGTACACAAGCCTAAAGAGCCACAGGGCTGTAATTATTCTGTACACATCTCTAAGTACAAAGTTGATGGGGGAAGTTACACCCAATACCAGAAGACATTATAGCTATACATGTTTATTTTTAAAAAAAAGAAAAAAAAGAAAAAAAAACTTGTATAGTTTACACAAAAAGAAGTGGCTTAAAAAGACCTACTTAATTAGTTAGGGTTCAGGAAAGATGCATTCCCACAAAATCAGATAAAGCATAACTTGGGGCATGTTTTCCGGAGGGCATTTTTCAACGTGTAGTAAATATGCTTTAAATTGTATCTACTCTTTGACCCATAACTCCATTCTGGGCACTGAGCTTAAGGAAAACATCCCAGATTTGTGCAAAGCTTTACCCATAATGATGTTTACTACAGTGTTTTAAGGGGAGTGGATCAATAAATTATTGATAAAGAACAGAGTACTGTGGAGTCAGCAAGCCGATGATGCACAAGATACTGAGGACACAGAGATGGACTAAAAACTATCGGGAAGTGTGACAGTAAGAGTTAATAGTGTTCTGGGTTGTGAGATCCAGATGACTTTTAACTTCACTGTGGATAGTCACAGAAATTTTGGAAATTCTCTTGTATCAGAAAAATCCTCAGATTAAAATCAACACACACAAAGAATAAAATATGAAAGTGGTAAATGCTAAGAAGTAGGATTTGGGGGATTTGTTCTCAAACATGCACATTCTAAGTGGGGCAAAAGACCCAAATTAAAACTGTCGTTTCCTTCACAAAGTAGAAGTCTTGAAACCTCTTGATTTAACTGTAACTCACTGAAATTCTTTTTTAAAAACTAGTCTATTCAAAGGGATAAAGAAGGAATGGTCCATATTACAATGGAATATTAGGCCTCAATCAGAAAGGATGAATACGCAATTTTTGTATGAACATAGATGGGACTAGAGGGATAATGCTGAGTGAGATAAGTCAAGCAGAGAGAGTCAATTATCATATGGTTTCACTTATTTGTGGAGCATAAGGAATAACATGGAAGACATTAGAAGGAAAGGAAAAGTGAATTGAAGGAAATCATAGGGGAAGATGAAACATGAGAGGCTGTGGACTCTGAGGGTGCTGAAGGGGAGGTGGGGTGGGGGGATAGGTGAGCCTGGTGGTGGGTATTATGGAGGGCACGTATTGCATGGAGCACTGGGTGTGGTGCATAAGCAGTGAATCCTGGAACACTGAAAAAATAAAATTAAATTAAAAAAAAATAGTCTATTATGCCTATAACATAAAGCAGGTACATTTTCAAGAAAAGTCATGCAAAAAGAAAGGGAAAGTTACTTTAATACTCAAATGAACAAGAAAATTCAATTAACCATAACTCTGCACCCCCTCCCCCAGCATTCTAGTTTGTTAAAACCTGGCTCATCTATGCCCTCAAAACCCCTTGTGCAATAAAACCTTTTGATGCATTCAACTATGACAGTTTTTTAGTCTATTAAACTTAAATTTATGTTTTATTCTACTGAGTACAACAGCTGTATGGCCTCTCTCAGACCCATGTTCCCTAGGTCTTAGGTTCTACTTTCTGACAGGAAGTATCCCCTAAAGAGTTGGGCTCCCTGCTGTGGTTGCAGACATCCAACCTGCAAATCTGGGGAAAACAGTTTTGTTTTGAATTTCAAAATTTTATTTGCATACACCTACCAGGGTGGCCAAAATTAAAAGGAAAAAAAATATATCCACTGTTGCCAAGGACAAGCTACTGAACTCTGGTACAACCACTTTGGAAAACTGCTTGGCAGTTTCTCCCAAAGCTAAATATTCAAATACTTTATAACCCAGCAACTCCACTCCTGTGTATATACTCAAGAGAAATGAGGGTCTATACCCATCAGACATGGACTAGAGTGTTCACAGCTGCACTATTCACAGTATCCTGGAGTAGTCTGAAAACAATCAAGAAAATAGATAAATTGTGATGTACTTGCACAGTGCAATACTGCACAGTAGTAAAACGGAGTTACAATTACTCTGACAGGGGCATGTCTTACAAACACACTGGGTCAAAGATGGCACATGAAATGGGCCCAACTAATCAGTGCTTAGAAGTTAAGGAGAGTAGTTATCTTGGAGGTAACACAGTGACTGGAAGGGGGCACAAAAGGGACTTCAGGGAGGCTGGTCATGGCCTGCATCTTGATCTGTGTGCTAGTTACACACACATGTTCAGTTTGTTGGTGATTTTGTAAGCTATATACATCAAAGCACACCTTTCAGTATGTTTATTATAGTCCAATAAAAAGTTTAAGAAATATATTTGCAAATGTCAACAAGTAAGTTCAATTAATATTTGTGTAGTTTTTATAATAATTTTTACTTTTGAACTGCAGAGTAAATAACTGCGTGGAATGCTGATAAATAACTGCGTGGAATGCTGATAAAAACAAAACTCCAATTTGTTGAAATTCCATGCACACTAGGTTTCCCCTGCAGGTCTGCCTTTGGCTCATAACAACAGAAGTGCCAGGCAAGAATTAATGCCCAATACTGGAATAATGTCACCAATGTAAACTCAAAAGCAACTTGGTGTCACCCGGCCAAGTGGTCCCAGCTTCCCAAGCTTCATAATAAAGGACACTGCTCTGTCTACATACCAGTAAAGGTATCATAGTTCTAAAACCTCTTTCCAATCAGGAAAAAATGTTATGACAAAAAGACAACCATTGTTTGTCTTTGTATTTTCATTCTACCAGACAGAAAGCTATAATACTGGGCTGTTCAGCTTAATAACTGATACTTGGCAACACTTTCTGTTGCTATGTGGCACTTGATTCTTACTGTCCTTTTTTACAGTCATCATGGAACCAAGAGCAAGTTGTCTGGGCTTCTGCAAATCCCATTTTGTCTTCAGCATACCTGAAGAAAGTAGTGTTATGGGAACAGACAAAAATATCAAATAGTGTATATAACTACAGCAATAAACACACAAGGCAACTGGAACCTTTGCAAGCTAGACCTTTACACCACAGTCCACACTGGAAGCCATCTACGCAGGGACATTTATTTCCATATCCCCAATTAAACCCAAGTCCAGGAAATTAAAAAACAAATAAACAAAACCTAGTACACATGCCGAGATGCTTGTCTGACTTGATAAAAGAACAAAAGTAACTCATTTTTTAATTAAACAAATTTTTGTTCAAAACAAGGATGATGAACAAAATGGCAGAAAATTCTGGTGATGTTTTAGATCACCAAACTATGAAAAGGCCTTTGATTTGTGCATTTGTTGACCACTAGAAACTAAACTACTGTACAAAAAGGAGATGAATTGAGGCTGGCAGGGTAAATGGCATGTGGACACTTCTCCCTCCTAGACTTTTATGTGTCAGTTTCTCAACAGTAAATGAAATTCACATCCACCTTGAGGGCCGGTGTATACTTAGAATGAAACAAAGGCTCTATAGAAAGTGTCAAGGGAGGTGGGGGAGCCTAGCACAGGTATTCACTAAATAAATACATGTTCATATAATCAACAAACTCACACACCTACTACCTGCCAGTAACCGTTCAGAATATAACAAAGCCAAGCTCCTCTCCTTTGGGAGCTCACATTCTAGTTGGAGAGGATGAGAGATAAACGAGTCTGTTATACAGAATATCATAATATACTAAGCACTACGTGGGAAAGGTAAAGTCAGTGGGATTGGGAGATGGATGGCAATTTAAAAAAATTTTAAAGAATTGTTTGATCAGGTGACATTTAAACAAAGACTTACCTATCCCTTCCCCCCTTTTTAAGTGACTTTCTCCCCCTTCACTGCTGCTTATTTAGCAAGGGTAATGTAGGTACAGGATGGATGACATCATACCCATACCTCCTCAACTTCCTAAGACTTTGGCAGTTCTAACTTCCAGGAAGGTGTGGTTACTCTTAATTAAGGGTTTGTTATTGTTGTTGTTTTTAACTTTACTTCTTCCTTGTACCACTAAAGCATGTATTCATCAGAAAACCATGTGAAATCACAAGCAAGCACTAAGGGCAAATTATGGGCATACCACGTAGAGACCGGGAGTGATCTTTGGCTGAACTCTAATTAGCAACAGTAACATTACTTGACATTTTGGGGGTTATTATCATACCATTTGTTTGTGAAGCCATAAAACACACATCCTCCTGGGATTCAGCATGGATCTCCAGTAATCATTTGTCTAAGGACACATTCTAGAGAACTCAGCAAATGTGTAAATAAATACTGAAAGATATTTGATACTGTATTACAGAGAATTACACTAGTTTATAATTCCTCACTTTTTCCAGAGAATTTATTCTTTTATTTCAAAGTTGGATAAATTTGAGTATTCAAAAAAAAAAATCTAAAATCCATACTAGCAGGTCATTAAATCTTATTCCCAGGTACTATTGTCAACAAACCTGGTTAGGTTATGTTTCTATTAGTAAAACACTGTAGGTTATTAGGTAACATAAAGGAAATCTCTTAAAAAAAAACAAAAACAAAAATTAGATTCAGTCAGTTAAGCATCCAACTCTTGATTTATGCTTGGGTCATGATCTCAGGGTCATGAGATTGAGCCCCTCATCCAGGCTCCATGCTGGGCATGGAGAGGCATTTCTCTCTCCCTCACCCCCTCTACCCTCCTCCCTCCCTCTCTCAAAATAAAATGAATAAACAAATTAAATAAAATAACTAGAGTCATCAAACTGCGAGAATTTTACCATATTAAGCTTAAATTGTTTTCAGCTTTAGTTGTCAGGGGGTGGGGTAGGAAAGAACTCAATGAAGAGGTGGTGAAGGTGTTCAGGCTTTCAATCAGACCTGTGAATGTAAAATTTCACTATGCATTTCCATCATAGTCAAAGCATGAGCCAGCACTGTTCCCTTCATAGACTACATATAAACCTTCTGTCTGGAGCTATAAATTCTTTTACCACCATTCAACATAAAAAACACAATCCCAAAACATTAAAGAAAAAATGGTGATTAAAGTCACAATCGACAAACACTCGTGAGCTTTTAATATGTTTCAAGACAACTGGGAACGGAAAGTAGTCAGTAACTAGTCTCTGATGTTCACTTTAACTTTGCAAAGTATGAAAATGATTTACACTGCCTAATGTCTATAAATATGTATAACCCAAACTTGAAATCTACACTTTTGCATCCTGCCCCAGTTCTTTGGGGTTGGCACTCGTGGCACTATAATTCACTTGAGTACAGCCCCTCCACTGAGTCATTGCTAAAAGTAAAACGAAGAAGTAGGAGAAAAAGCAAAGAGCTACTTCAGAGCATCTGATTGCTTGTCTCAAACTGATCTATCAACCCAGACTGGAAAGATATATGTGCTTGTCTTCTTGGAGGCAACTTAGGTGCTCACAGGTTTTTGTGCCCCACTAGATACTAAGACTGCCTGAAATCTGCAATGATCTGCATTCCTCAATTACATAGTTTTTCCTTAACTGACAGTCATCTGAGTAGCTCCAATTCCCCAAATCTAAGAGAGTCTTATTTACAACTGTCAACACCTCACACTGCCTGCCGCACTATCTTCAGGATTATTGAAATATTATCAACAATTTCTGGGATTTCTAAAAATTGCCCTCTATTAAGACAACACAGTTACTTACTGAGACCAAAAATGCTGTGTTAAATGCGTCTACCGTATCTATCCAAAGGGTGTAATTCACATTACCTATTTGTGTATCAGATGAAGGGAATCAATTATTTTGAACCCAAAGGATCCATTATGAATATATTTTCATTCTCTTCTTTATTCTTATCCTACAACAGTCCATAAACCTCTCTGAATTCAGGAATTCACTCTAGAAACCCAATTTCAGGGTTAAAAAAAAAAAAATCTATACAAGTGACCAAACCGTTGGCTTTAAAAAGTGCTACAAATGAATTTGGAGAACTTGTGTTCAATGAGCCTAAGCCGGATTAAAACAAAAGTTGTTTTGTAGTCCGTTAATAGCCAATGATTAAGCACGTATCTTTATTTCAACTGGAACGCATTTACAAGTACTTCAACTTACTAAACTGGCCACTATCCTAAATCTGTGTCTGTTACTGGAAAACCGCCTTCACGAGAACCCAAGTTAAGGGAATGACCGTCAACGCTTTCCTGCAGGTTAGGTCCATTTTACTGGGACTTTGCGGAGCAGTCGGTGTGTCCAGGCCGAGGGGCTCAGAGCGCCGCACGCGGCAGGGTCCCCGAGGGCGGCAGCGGAGGCCGGCAGCCCGCGGAGCCCCCCAGAGGCGCCCCTGGCGCGGCGCTCGGCTCCGACCCCGCGCGCAGGAACTAGGCGCTGCTCGCGCGCGGGGAGAGCTCGGGCGCAGCGGCCACACCTGCGCGTCTCCCACTTCGAGGGGCAGCTGACGGGAGGACGCGGCCCCCAGGGAGGGGACAGACCCCACCGCACCCCACCCCCCGCCCTTTCTCCGACGCCCTCCCGACACGTTCGGCTGTGAAACGTATGGCTAGCAAGGCAGCTCCAGCGCTGGGAGGGGTACGGGGGAGGGTGTTCCGCGTAAACTCCGCTCCTCGCCCGGACCTTCCCCCGGCGGCGACCACGAGCCCCGGCGCTGCCTCCCCGCTTGCCTCAGCCCCAAACTCCGACCCCTGTCCACGGGTCCCGGGCCTCCCCGCACCCCCAGCTGGGCCCCGCCTCCGGTCCCCCGGCCTCCAGCCCTCAAACCCCGAGGTCCCAGACTCGCTTACCCGGCAGGTGCTCTCCGTGGGCGGGTTCACCTCCTCCGGCCCCCGTGACGTGGCTGCAGCCGTCCGGCCGGCGAACGCGGGAGGACGCGGCCGGGTCTCGTGGCCGCCCGACTCTGGGCTGCGGGAGCGCCGGGGCGCGGATGAAGGGCCCTCGAAGGTCGGCTACTGCCACAGCCGTGGGCTCCGAAATGCCGGGTCGCTCCTCCGCCGCCAAAATTTCCAAACTTGTAGCGCAGCCGCCCCCGCAGCCACCACCCCTGAGGAACTGAGGAGACGCAGCCGGACCCTCCTGGGCGGGTGGGGCGGCCCCACCTGAGGCTCGCGGGGTGGGCGGGGCCGGGTAGGCGGACCCCCACCACGCGGCCGAGTGGACGGGGCCGAGAGGCGGGGAGGAGGGTAGCCGAGCCGAGTGGGCGGGGCGTCCCCACCTGAGGCGCCCCAGGCCCGGCTGCTACCCCTTGCCTTTCTGCTGCGGTGGGAGAGCTCCTGGTGACGCTGCGACCCGGATCCCGCGAGGCGTCGGTACCTCGTGGTGGATGCTGTTCTACCTGGACAGAGCCCGCACGGTGAGGGAGGGGGGCGGTGGGTCCCCGGACAGAGCCCGCACGGTGAGGGAGGGGGGCGGTGGGTCCCCGAGACCCACGCTTTCCGCGGGCGCCCCTCCGTGCTGCCTTTTGGGGACTGCGGGAAGAGGGACTCACGTCCCACAGTTGTATCGATTTCCCTGTTTGACCCCCCTGTCCTGCTCACCCCACTCGCTGACCTCAAAGATCTGCGGGATCCTAGGGCATGGTCTCCCATAGATGGAGAAAGGGGCTGCCCGGGAACCTGGGTGGCTCAGTGGGTTGGGCCTCTGCCTTTGGCTTGGGTCTTGATCTCAGGGTCCTGGAATCGAGCCCCACATCGAGCCCCACATCGAGCCCCACATCGGGCTCTCTGCTCAGCAGGGAGCCTGCTTCCCCCTCTCTCTCGGCCTGCCTCTCTGCCTGCTTGTGATCTCTCTCAAATAAATAAATAAATAAAATCTTAAAAAAAAAAAAAAAAAAAGAAAGAAAGAAAAGAGAGGGGCTGCCCCCTGTAATTTTGGAAGCTCCCAATATATTAGAAACTTAATAAATGCCAAGATCTGGTTGCAGAAACCAGATTTGTTTTTGTTTGTTTTTAAACTTTAAGAACAACCTTTAACTCAACGTAATATAGCTGTGCTATTCATGAGATGGTTACTAGGTTTAGAAAACCGCGGTGAGCTTAAGTGTTGCGGAGATAACTCCTCTTTCAGCACTCGGTGTGTCCTGTCTCTACCCCAGCCCCAGCCCAGATCCCAAGGATCCAGAGCAGGTTTCTCCCAACAGGAACCATGGCTTACTACCTGAGACATCCTCCCAATAAGGAGGTCTAATTCTGGTTTTTAAAAGCTTCCATTTGGGTGCAGTTGCATCTTTTATGAGATGTTAGGATATAAAGCTTCTAAACTGCTTTTGTGATAAAAGTTCAATTGGAAATGTACACAAAGAAGACACCACGTGGCCCAGAACGGGACACAAAGAGAATGAGATGCGGCTGGACTTAGAACAGAAACAACCACTTGGACTCTGGGACAATGTTACCAGGTTTTGCAAGTTGTAAAACATCATGCTTGGGAACCAAAAGATTATATGTTCTTGGGTGTTGGGGGAAATAATACATCAGCCCTAGGTTTCAGGCGGCGGAAGCTGCTGTCTCCTTCCTTAACAGATTTCTAGCATTTGACTCCTAAGATTTGCCAAGTGGGTTTCATTTGCCATATTGAGATGAACCTATGACCTTATAATTACCACCAATATGTATTAGGCTCTTCGAGTATTTCTGCTGGTTTTCATTTAAGCTTGAGAATCCCTGCCTTAGGGCGCCTGGGTGGCTCAGTTGGTTAAGCAACTGTCTCTCTCTCTCTCTCTCTCTCAATCAAATAACGAAATTAAAACAACAACAACAACAACAAAAAAAAAAAAAAAAAAGAAAGAAAAGAAAAGAAAATCCCTACCTTAACTTTGCAGGCCACCTTTTGTCTTAGCACTCACCTCTCTGCCTTCTGATGAATGGGTCATTTCACTCACTGCTGCAAGCCAGTCAACCCAGGAGCTAGGAAGAGAGCGGAGACTTAACCTTTATTTAAAATTTTTTTTTAATTTTTTCATTAACATTTAATGTATTATTAGTCCCAGGGGTACAGGTCTGTGAATCGCCAGGTTTACACATTTCACAGCACTCACCATAGCACATACCCTCCCCAATGTCCATAACCCAAACACCCTCTCCCTACCCCCTCACTCCAGCAACCCTCAGTTTGTTTTGTGAGATTAAGAGTCTCTTATGGTTTGTCTCCCTCTTGTTTCATTTATTCCCTTCCTACCCTCCAAGCCCCCCACATTGCCTCTCAACTTCCTCATATCAGGGAGATCATATGATAGTTGTCTTTCTCTGATTGACTTATTTCGCTCAGCATAATACCCTCTAGTTCCATCCACGTCATCGTAAATGGCAAGATTTCATTTCTTTTGATGGCTGCATAGTATTCCATTGTGTGTGTATGTGTATATATATATGTTTATATATACACACATACATACATGTATATATATATATACATACATACATACATACATACACATATATATATACACCACATCTTCTTTATCCATTCGTCTGTTGATGGACATCTAGATTCTTTCCATAGTTTGGCTATTGTGGACATTGCTGCTATAAACATTTAGGTGCACATGCTCCTTCGGATCACTACATTTGTATCTTTAGGGTAAATACACACTAGTGCAATTGCTGGGTCGTAGGGTAGCTCTATTTTCAACTTTTTGAGGAAACTCCATGCTGTTTTCCAGAGTGGTTGCACCAGCTTGCATTCCCACCAACAGTGTAGGAGGGCTCCCCTTTCTCCGCATCCTCGTCAGCATCTGTCATTTCCTGACTTGTTAATTTTAGCCATTCTGACTAGTGTGAGGTGGTATCTCATTGTGCTTTGGTTTGTATTTCCCTGATGTCAAGTGATGTGGAGCACTTTTTCATGTGTCTGTTGGCCATCTGGATGTCTTCTTTGCAGAAATATCTGTTCATGTCCTCTGCCCATTTCTTGATTGGATTATTTGTTTTTTGGGTGTTGAGTTTGATAGTTCTTTATAGATTTTGGATACTAGCCCTTTATCTGATATGTCGTTTGCAAATATCTTCTCCCATTCTGTCAGCTGTCTTTTGGTTTTGTTGACTGTTTCCTTTGCTGTGCAGAAGCTTTTGATCTTGACGAAGACCCAATAGTTCATTTTTGCCCTTGCTTCCCCTGCCTTTGGCGATGTTCCTAGGAAGAAGTTGCTGCCTGTGTTCTCTTCAAGGATTTTGATGGATTCCTGTCTCACATTGAGGTCCTTCATCCATTTTGAGTCTATTTTCATGTGTGGTGTAAGGAAATGGTCCAGTTTCATTTTTCTGCAAGTGGCTGTCCAATTTTCCCAACACCATTTGTTGAAGAGACTGTCTTTTTTCCATTAGACATTCTTTCCTGCTTTGTCGAAGATTAGTTGACCATAGAGTTGAGGGTCTATTTCTGGGCTCTCTATTCTGCTCCATTGATCTATGTGTCTGTTTTTGTGCCAGTACCATACTGTCTTGATGATGACAGCTTTGTAATAGAGCTTGAAGTCTGGAATTGTGAAACCACGAACTTTGGCTTTCTTTGTCAACATTCCTCTGACTATTCAAGGTCTTTTCTGGTTCCATATAAATTTTAAGATTATTTGTTCCATTTCTTTGAAAAAAAATGGATGGGATTTTGATAGGGATTGCATTAAATGTGTGTAGATTGCTTTAGGTAGCATAGACATTTTCACAATATTTGTTCTTCAAATCCATGAGCATGGAACGTTTTTCCGTTTCTTTGTGTCTTCCTCAATCTCTTTCATGAGTACTTTATAGTTTTCTGAGTATAGATTCTTTGCCTCTTTGGTTAGGTTTATTCCTAGGTATCTTATGGTTGTGGGTGCAATTGTAAATGGGATTGACTCCTTAATTTCTCTTTCTTCTGTCTTGTTGTTGGTGTATAGAAATGCAACTGACTTCTGAGCATTGATTTTATATCCTGACACTTTACTGAATTCCTGTACAAGTTCTAGCAGATGTGGAGTGGAGTCTTTTAGGTTTTCCAATAAGGTATCATATCATCTGCAAAGAGTGATAGTTTGACTTCTTCTTTGCTGATTTGGATGTCTTTAATTTCTTTTTGTTGTCTGATTGCTGAGGCTAGGACTTCTAGTACTATGTTGAATAGCAGTGGTGATAATGGACATCCCTGACATGTTCCTGACCTTAGCAGAAAAGCTCTCAGTTTTTCCTCCATTGAGAATGATATTTGCTGTGGTTTTTTCATAGATGGCTTTGACGATATTAAGGTATGTACCCTCTATCCCTACACTTTGAAGAGTTTTGATCAAGAAAGGATGCTGTACTTTGTTAAATGCTTTTTCAGCATCTATTGAGAGTATCATATGGTTCTTGTTCTTTCTTTTATTAATGTATTATATCACATTGATGGATTTGCAGATGTTGAACCAAACTTGCAGCCCTGTAATAAATCCCACTTGGTCATGGTGAATAATCCTTTTATTGTACTGTTGGATCCTATTGGCTAGTATTTTGGTGAGAATTTTCACATCTGTGTTCATCAAGGATATTGATCCGTAATTCTCTCTTTTTAAAAAATTTTTTGTTTTAAGATTTTTTTCTATTTGTTCATTTGACAGACCACAAGCAGGCAGAGAGGCAGGCAGAGAGAGAAAGAGAAGCAGGCTCCCCACCGAGCAGAGGGCCTGACATGGGGCTTGATCCCAGGACCCTGGGATCATGACCAGAGCCGAAGGCAGAGGCTTTCACCCACTGAGCCACCCAGGTGCCCCTGTAATTCTCTTTTTTGATGGGATCTTTGGTTTGGGGATCAAGGTAATGCTGGCCTCATAAAATGCGTTTGGAAGTTTTCCTTCCATTTCTATTTTTTGGAACAGTTTCAGGAGACTAGGAATTAATTCTTCATTAAATGTTAGGTAGAATTCCCCTGGTAAGCCATCTGACCCTGGGCTCTTGTTTGTTGTGAGATTTTTGATGACTGCTTCAATCTCCTTAGTGGTTATGGGTCTGTTCAGGTTTTCTATTTCTTCCTGGTTCACTTTTGGTAGTTTATATGTCTCTAGGAATGCATCCATTTCTTCCAGATTGTCAAATTTGCTGGCGTATAGTTGCTCATAATATGTTCTTATAATTATTTATATTTCTTTGGTGTTGGTTGTGATCTCTCCTCTTTCATTCATGATTTTATTTATTTGGGTCCTTTCTCTTTTCTTTTTGATAAGTCTGGCCAGGGGTTTATCTGTCTTATTAATTCTTTCAAAGAACCAGCTCCTAATTTTGTTGATTTGTTCTTTCTTCTTCTTCTTTTTTTTTTTTTTTAGTTTCTATTTCATTGATTTCTGCTCTGATCTTTATTATTTCTCTTCTCCTGCTGGGTTTAGGCTTTCTTTGCTGTTCTTTCTCCAGCTCCTTTAGGTGTAGGGTTAAGTTGTGTATTTGAGATCTTTCTTGTTTCTTGAGAAAGGCTTGTACCACTATATATTTTCCTCTCAGGACTGCCTTTGCTGTGTCCCACAGATTTTGAACCATTGTGTTTTATCATTTGTTTCCATGAATTTTTTCAATTCTTCTTTAATTTCCTGGTTGACCCATTCATTCTTTAGAGAGATGGTTTTTAGCCTCCATGTATTTGGGTTCTTTCCAAATTTCCTCTTGTGATTGAGTTCTATCTTCAAAGCATGCGGTCTGAAAATATGCAGGGAATGATCCCAATCTTTTGATACCAGTTGAGACGTGATTTGTGACCCAGGATGTGCTCTATTCTGGAGAATGTTCCATGTGCACTAGAGAAGAATGTATATTCTGTTGCTTTGGGATGGAATGTTCTGAATATATCTGTGATGTCCATCTGGTCCAGTGTGTCATTTAAGGCCTTTATTTCCTTGTTGATCTTTTGCTTGGATGATCTGTCCATTTCAGTTAGGGGGGGTGTTAAAGTCCCCTAATATTATCATATTATTGTCAATGTGTTTCTTTGATTTTGTTATTAATTGGTTTATATAGTTAGCTGCTCTCATGTTAGGGGCATAGATATTTAAAATTGTTAGATCTTGTTGGACAGACCCTTTGAGTATGATATAGTGTCCTTCTGCATCTCCTATTATAGTCTTTGGCTTAAAATCTAATTGATCTGATATAAGGATTGCCACCCCAGCTTTCTTCTGATGTCCATTAGCATGGTAAATTGTTTCCCACCCCCTCACTTTAAATCTGGAGGTGTCTTTGGGTCTAAAATGAGTTTCTTGTAGACAGCATATTGATGGGGTTTGGTTTTTTTTAATCCATTCTGTTACCCTGTGTCTTTTGATTGGGGCATTTAGTCCATTTACATTCAGGGTAACTATTGAAAGATAGGAATTTAGTGCCATTGTATTGCCTGTAAGGTGACTATTTACTGTATACTGTCTCTGTTCCTTTCTGATCTACTACTTTAAGGCTCTCTCTTTGCTTAGAGGACCCCTTTCAATATTTCCTGTAGAGCTGGTTTGGTGTTTAAAAATTCTTTTAGTTTTTGTTTGTCCTGGAAGCTTTTTCTCTCTCCTTCTATTTTCAAGGATAGCCTAGCTGGATATAGTATTCTTGGCTGCATGTTTTTCTCGTTTAGTGCTCTGAATATATCATGCCAGTTCTTTCTGGCCTGCCACGTCTCTGTGGATAGGTCCGCCGCCAATCTAATATTTTTACCATTGTATGTTACAGACTTCTTGTCCCAGGCTGCTTTCAGGATTTTCTCTTCATCACTAAGATTTGTAAGTTTTACTATTAGATCATGGGGTATGGACCTATTCTTATTGATTTTGAGGGGAATTCTCTGCGCCTCCTGGATTTTGATGCTTGTTCCCTTTGCCATATTAGGGAAATTCTCTACAATAATTCGCTCCAATATACCTTCTGCTCCCCTCTCTTTCTTCTTCTTCTGGAATCCCAATTATTCTAATATTGTTTCATCTTATGGTATCACTTATCTCTCGAATTCTCCCCTCATGGTCCAGTAGTTGTTTGTCTCTCTTTTGCTCAGCTTCTTTATTCTCTGTCATTTGGTCTTCTATATCACTAATTCTCTCTTCTGCCTCATTTATCCTAGCAGTAAGAGCCTCCATTTTTTATTGTACCTCATTACTAGCTTTTTTTATTTCAGCTTGGTTAGATTTTAGTTCTTTCATTTCTCCAGAAAGGGCTTTTATTTCTCCAGACAGGGTTTCTCTAATATCTTCCATGCCTTTTTCGAGCCCAGCTAGCACCTTGAGAATCGTCATTCTGAACTCTAGATCTGGATATTACTAATGTCCATATTGATTAGGTCCCTAGCCTTCAGTACTGCCTCTTGTTCTCTTTTTGTGTGTGTTGAGTTTCTCTGCCTTTTCATTTTATCCAGATAATAATATATGAAGGATAGAATAAAATACTAAAAGGGTGGCAAAGACCCTAGAAAAATGTGCGTTACCCAAATCAGAAGAGACCCCAAATCATGGGGGATAGAAAAGGGGTAAAAAAAAAAAAGTTAGAAAAAATTAAAGGGGCACCAGGGTGGCTCAGTGGGTTAAGCCTTTGCCTTTGTCTTGGGTCATGGTCTCAGGGTCCTGGGATCGAGCCCCACATTGGGCTCTCTGCTCAGCAGGGAACCTGCTTCCCTCTCTCTCTGCCTACTTGTGATCTCTGTCTGTCAAATAAATAAATAATAAAATCTTTTTAAAAAAAGAAGGAAAAAAAGAAAAAACATATATTAGACTGGTGAGTAGAACAGAGCCACCCACTTAATTTTGGGTGTATTTTGGTCTCTTAGAAGAAACTACCTCCCAAAATTTTAAAGAAAGAAAAATACACACACACACACACACACACACACACACACACACATATATGTATATATACAAAAATAAGGGTAAACACGATGAAGGGATGGAATATGACTATAAAGATGAAAAAATTTTTTAAAAATTCTAAAAAGTTGTTAAGATAAGTTGGTTGGGAAAAGAAAGAAAAAGAAAGTAGAGAGAATTTGCTCGGGCTGGAGACTAGAACAACGCTCTGTGCTAGATTTAGGGTGTATTTTGACCTCTTAGAAGAAGTTGTATCCCAAAATTTTTTAGAAGAAAAATCCCTATGTGTATACAAAAAATAAAGTTAGATACAATGGGGATGCCTGAGTGGCTCCATCGGTTAAGCGGCTGCCTTCAGCTCAAGTCATGATCCCAGCATCCTGGGATCGAGTACCACATCAGATTCCTTGCTTGGTAGGGAACCTGATTCTCCCTCTGCCTCTGCCTGCCATTCTGCTTACCTGTGTGCGCTCTCTCTCTCTCTCTGACAAATAAATAAATAAATAAATCTTTTTTTAAAAAGTTAGATACAATGAAGGATAACATATGACTATAATAATGAAGGTTAAAAAGATTTTTTATGAAAGGTATTGTTAAGATAAACTAGTTTAAAAACATTAAAAGGGGAAAGAGTAAAAGTTTAAAAATTAGAATAGAAAAAATAAAATTAAAAAAATTAATTAACTTTGCAAGACTAAAGAATTATGGGGAGAAAGCCATGAATTCCATGCTTTGCCTTCTCCTCCTCTGGAATTCCGCCGTTCTCCTTGATGAGTGAACTTGGTCTTGGCTGGATTTCTTGCAGATCTTCTGGGGGAGGGGCCTGTTGTAGTGATTCTCAAGTGTCTTTGCCCAAGGCAGAATTACACCACCCTTGCTAGGGGCCAGGCTAAGTAATCTGCTCGGGTTTGCTCTTGGGAACTTTTATTCCCTGAACGCGTTCCGTAGAGCTCTGGAGGACGGGAATGAAAATGGCAGCTTCCCAATATCTGGCCCAGAGGAGCCGAGAGCTCGGGGTCCCACTCCTCAGTGCACCCTCAGAGAAAAGTACTCAATCACTTCTATCTCCCTGTCCTCCAGCCGCACTCTGAGCTCACCCAGCCTGTGACCAAGTGTCTCTGTCTCTGGCACACAGCCCTGCCTGGTGTCTCCAAACCCAGCAGATCCCTGCCACTCCAATCTGTGCATTGTCCTTTGAAACACACATACAAAATTGAATTTTACATCCTATTTATCTATTTTTTTTTTCTGTTGTTGCTTCTGATTTTGGTGTCATATCTAAGAAACCTAGCCCAACCGGAGGTCACAAAGATTTACCACTGTGTGTTCATCTAAGAGTACTATAGTTTAAGCTCTTATATTAAATCTACATTTCATTTTGAGTAAATTTTTGGATCTAGCATAAGAAAGGGTTCCAATCTCATCCTCCAGCTTGCGGCTATCCAATTGCCCCAACACTATTTGTTGAGAAGATCATTCTTTCCCTCATTTGAATTGTCTTGGCGCCCTTGTCAAAAACCAATTGACTGAGACACCTGGGTGGCTCAGTTGGTTAAGTGGCTGCCTTTGGCTCAGGTCATGATCCCAGGGTCCTGGGATCGAGCCCCACATCAGGCTCCCCGATCAGCAGAGTCTGCTTCTCTCTCTCCCTCTGCCTGCTGCTCGGCTTACTTGTTCTCTCTCTCTATCTCTCTGTCAGATAAATAAATAAAATCCTTTAAAAGAAAAATTGACCATAAATGTAAGGATTTGTCTCTGGACTTTCCATCCTATTCAATTGATCGATATGTCTGTCCTACCACTGAACTGTTATACATACTGCCTTGATTACCATAGTTTTGTAGTAAATTTTGAAACTGGGAAGTGTGAGTCCTTTGACTTTTTCAAGGTTGTTTTTGGCTATTGCTGGTACTTTGTAACTCCATATCAATTTTAGGATTTGCTTATTAATTTATGCAGGAAAAGCATCTGGGATTTTGATAAGGGTTTTGTTGAATCTGTAGATCAATTTGGGAAGTATTACTGTCTTAACAATGTTAGCTCTTCTAATTCATGAACTTGGAATGTCCTCCCATTTACCTAGGTCTTACATTTCTTCAAGCAATGTTTTGTAGTTTTCAAAATGTAAGTTTTACACTTCCTTTTAAGAAAGATTTTATTTATTTATTTATTTATCTATCTGAGAGAGAGAGAGAGAGCTCAAGGAGGGAGAGGGGCGGAGGGAGAGAATCTCTGGCAGACTCCATGCCTAGCACAGAGCCCAACATGGGGCTCCATCTCATGACACTGAGATCATGACCTGAGCTGAAATGAAGAGTCAGACACTTAACTGACTGAGCCACCAGGCACCCCTACAGTTCTTTTTTAAAAAATTTATTCCTAAGTATTTTTGATGCTTTTGTAAATTGAACTGTGTTCTTATTTTCATTTTCCAATTGTCTGTTGAGAGTATACAGAAATATAACTGATGTATTTCTATATATATTTAAAAATATATTGATATATTTCTGTATATAAAATTTAATATATAAATAATATATTTCTCTCTCTCTCTCTATATATATATATATATAAAACATTTCTATATAGATATCTATATAGATAGATAGATATAACCTTATCATCAGATTGAGGAAATTCCCTTCTACTCCTAGTTTGTCAAATGTTGTTATCATGAAAATGTTAGACTTTTGTCAAATGCTTTTTCTGTGTCTACTGAGATGATCATGGGATTTTTGGTGTATTACAATGATTGAACCTCTGTATGTTGAATCAAGCTTGCATTCCTAAGATAAATTCCACTTAGTCATGGTGTATAAGCCTTTTTATTACTGGTGGATTCAGTTTTCTAGTATTTTGTTGATGACTCTCACATCTATATCATAAAGAACTTTGATGTGTTGCTTTCTTGTAATATCTTTGACTGGTTTTGATAATTGGGCAAAATCTGACCCTACAGAACAAACTGGGAAGTGTTCCCTCATCTTCTGTTTTTGGAAGAGTTTATGAAGAATTGGTATTTATTTTTCTTTAACTGTTTAGTAACATTCACCAGGGAGGCCAACTAGGTCTGAACTTTGTTTTGTGGGAAGTTTCAAAATTGCTAATCTAATCTCTTTTTATAGGATCTTCCAGTTTCTTTTTTGCATGTTATTCATTATGGTTTCTATTCCTTCATCTGTGTAATCATTTAAAATATTGTTTTATAGTCTCTCCCAGATAGTTCTGTGTAGTTTCTGTTTACTGATTTTCTTTTGTCTGGTTTGGTTATTTATCATTTCATCTAGCCACAATTGTGTTTACTGATTCTCTATCATGGTACATCACAACATTTCCTTATCTGTTTTGGGAATTTGTTGTTGTTGTTTAAGGTTTATTGAAGATATCACAGCACAGCAGGAAGATTCAAATGACTCTCCATGGTATTTTGCAATTCATCCCAACTGTAGGCTGCATGACCTGCATGTTGCCAGACTGTCCAAATCCAAGAGTTTCAACATTTCCTTAGTGTCAGAATCAACCTCAGTGATTTCCTGATCCAGGATGGAGACCTCAGCAACATTATCATCTTTCCTTTCTCTCTCCTCCTGCTGCAGATTGATGGAGATACCACTCACTGGGCCCCTCTCACTCCGCTTTGTCAGATGTGTGGCATAGCCTGTGATCTTGCTTCAGAACTTCTTGCTGGCAATAATGGCAATCTCCTCGCACACCTGCTTGTTGGTGTGGGAGTCATTGTCTAGGTACATGTGATATTTCTCAGTGGTGACCCAGGCTTCCTTTTTCATGGTTTTGGTGTGAATGGAGCCCATGTTGGTGGCTCCGGTAATTATCACGAGGTCATCTTTAGTGGTGATCCACTTTGTTTACAAAACCCTCATGTGTCCTGGGTTATAAAGTGTTCCTCCAGACAAGCTTTACATCTGTTCCTGCCAGGCACTCCAAAAAGATCACTAAGGGTGGGGCACCTGGGTGGATCAGTTGGTGAAGCATCTAACTCTTGATCTCAGGACAGGTCTTGATCTTGGGGCCCTGAGTTCAGGCCGCACATTGGGCTCCACACTAGGTGGAGAGCTTACTTCAGAAAAAAAAAAAAAATTACCAAGGAAGAGTATAAAATTCAGACTTTGCTCCTGCCCCATGTCACAGGCTTGGTAGGTTAATTTCTCTTAGGATGGTATTTTTTTCTACGAAACACCTCAATGAAGCCAAATTCCTCTGTCCGCCCACGCAAAAGTACTTTCTAGTGCCCCTCTAACTGGCATGCAGTCTCCTAGGGTCCCACCAGTGTGAATAGGTCTTAGTGTCTACTCTCCATCTTGTACAGGTCACAAGTCCTTATACAAGCAGGACTTAAAACATTCAAAAATTCTGACCATTGGGGCCCATCTCCAGCTCCAACACTCCCAACCCCACACCCAATGGCTGCCATATCATCTGTCCCAGGGGCTCGTTTTGCTTCCCTTTGTGTTTTTGGCATTTGGTGTTTCCTTTATTTTTCCCCCAAACTCAGCTGCGTGTTAAAATATTTTTGTTACATTTTATATGTAATTTTGAATATTTATAATTGGGTGAAAGGGACATCTGAAGCTGCTTATGGAGTGATAAGCACAGGGCTAGGAGACAGAGGATCCCGTTCCAGTTTGCCTCTATCAGTATGGAGGACTAGGCATGGCATTTTCCACTTCTTGGTCTCAGTCCGTTCACCCCCAGAATACGGTGGTTGGTCTTCAGGTTACTGTCAGTTCTAAAATTGTCTGATTTTTTTTTTCAAACTTCTGTCCACAGCCCTTACTCTGAAGTCTTATTCTCTAGGCACAGATTGGCTTCTGTGAGGAGAGGCTGTTTGCCAGAGGCCAAGATAACATGAACAGTCTTTACTTTTCCAAGAGCAGAAAGGGAGAGACACTTGTCTGTTGTCCTAAAAATCCCTCAGTGATTTGGCTTCATGGGGGGAAATGGCTGCATTTGTGGGAGTGGATAAGCCTGGCCTGCCTTCATTTGCCCTGTCTTTTTTTTTTTTTTCCCATGGGAAAACATCAGCAGAGAAAATTCCAAACTTCCTTTTCCTAAGCAGCTTTGTTTTCTGTATTTAATGAATGCCAAACATCAACCATGTCTGCACATTTCCTCATCTCAATATGATAAGCGCGATAAGGTCTGGAACAATTTTACCTTGAGTTGAGGTTTTTTTCTGGGAGGACAGACTTGGGGAAAGACACTCTGAAGGGCCTTTATAGAAATCTATGGAGCCAGACAGACAATTCTCACGTCCTTCCCTGTGGCTGCAGTGGCCTGTGCAAAGCCGGAACACTGGATTGTCAAGTAATTCCCCAGAGTGAACAGCAGGGGGTGCTGAGCAGGTGGAATGTACTGGAATATTCTTCTCCACTAGGACAATTTGTCTTTCAACACTTCAGTTCTCTTTCCGAGAGAGCAAAGGCCTGTCTCTGATGAACTTTTCGCCTGTACCTCCACCTTACTATGCACCCACGTTTGTGTCCACGGACCTGCCAGGTGCCACCTCACCAGATGGGCCCCTTCAAGCTTGGACCCAGGCATATCTAGTGAATTTGTTTCCAGAACAGCTCAGACCATCTGTTACCTTTCTAACATTGTCCCTCCACTCTGAATCTGAGTTTTCATAGATCTAGGAGAGAAATAAATGAAGAGAGAAATGCAACCGTTTCACTAAAAGGGGAAGTAGCAGCCCCGAGGATCTTGAAATTCACCATAAAATGAAATTTTCTATTAGGCAAATGCGTGCAATTATAAATAATTGGGCAAAAACCTTGACTAGTAATTTGTGTGTTTCTTTAAAAATGTCCCTCACAGAGACAAACCATAAGTGACTCTTAATCTCACAAAACAAAGTGAGGGTTGCTGGGGGGAAGGGGGGAGGGAGAGGAGGGTGGGGTTATGGACGTTGGGGAGGGTATGTGCTATGGTGAGTGCTGTGAAGTGTGTAAACCTGGCGATTCACAGACCTGTACCCCTGGGGATAAAAATACATTATATGTTTATTAAAAAATTAAAAAAAAATTTTTTTTAAATGTCCCTCACATTGACATTGGCCAAGAAGCAAAAGAAGGCTGAAGAATCAATGGGAACTCTGCTGAGTCCAAAAGGCAGATTTTGCCACGTAAGCCAGTTTGTAATGTCCCATTAGTATCTGACCGCTATAAAACTTTAAGCATGCGTTTGGCTATGATGTCAAGCAGTACTCTGGGCCCAGAAGTAGGAGTCACAAATTCATGGTAGAAAGAGCTTCACTTCACCATTTTAATACTCTCACCAATTAAAAGCATACATTTATTATTTGCATTATTTGTTATTTTTAGAGATCTTTAAAGTCTTCAGTCGCTATAGTCTTCGTAAAGGAAAAAGCAGGCATACGATGTCAGATACTCAATGCCCCTTTTTCTATTATAGGGTGTGGAGAGCAAGAAACTTGAATTTCTGGTCTCCCTTGCAATTAGAAGTGACAAAATAGACACCATCCTCACCAAAGAGACAAAGTAAATAAAAGTTCTGCTGAGAAGGTAAAGCAAAGTAGTTAGGGTTCGGACAATTGTTTCTTTAAAGCCTTCCCCCCCTGCCGCCGCCATAACTTCCTAAAAAGCAGATGGTCATGTCCATGCAAAAAGTGGTCACCATCTTGCAAGCTCCAAGCACCAACAAAACTGATGTCAAAGAATTGACAGGTGTATGGAAAGAGAGAATCGGGCCCCAACCACGTGAGTGCTGGGTTTTCTGTTCTTTACGGCAGAAAGCATTCCTAAGTGACATATATTGTAATGAAAATCTGGGAAAATTTGTGATTGTGTTGATGTCAACGTATACAAAACATGATGAATCTTCAAACGAAAAATCCAAAAAGCGAGAAAACACATTTTGAAACTTTTAAAACATTTAAATATCTTCATTTTGGAGATGACCATATTTTGCAGATAAAATGGAAAGATCTATGGACTGCCACATAAGAATGTGATTATGGAGAACCAGAGTGGGGAATGTTATTAAAATTGGGACTCTCCTAGAAAATCCTAGAAAATTGTCTGTTGAGTTTATTTCCTTAAGCCACTTTTTAAAGGCACTTTTATTTTACTTTAATCAGAGAATGTAATTTTACACCCACTTTCCAAGAAATATGTTTCTGAATCATTTTTCAAAGTTGGCAAGTAAAAGTCTTGTAGAGATAAATCATCTACTTTGCTTTTGAGTCAGTCATTGTTCCCACAAAACAACAATGACAATATCCCCTGAGGACACAAAAATTAAAGTATTCATGCATTATTATTAGCTAAAAAAGATAATCCATCTCTTGGCCTATAATTGAGCTCATAAGTCTCAGAAGATTTCCCCTATACCAGTGGCTTTCTTCCAAACATGAAAGGAGATGAGATTTTGGCGCAAAGTGTCATTGGAAGCTCCTTGGGGGGTAAAACATTTGCATCTTTGCTATCAAGCAGGCCGAATATCTGGGTGTCTGCATTTCCTCCTGTTCTGGTTGAGCTAGCTGTTGGGTTCTTGAGTAGACTCAAGTGTAGACTCAATGCCTCTTCCTGTAGAAATAGCTGCTGGGAAAGAGGAGCCGCATTCGTGCCTTGTGGCATTCCCAGGCCATTGGAAGCCTGACCTTGGTATTGGAGTAGCCCTGGGCTCCTGGGGCCTGTCCCCACTGCAATGTGCTGACTCAGATGTCCTGCTGCCATTGCAGTGGGATAGGGTGTGACGACAGTGTGGTGGGAATGTTAGCTTCTAGTCTCGGTGATAATGGTCCCTGTGTGTCATGCTGTGTCCCTGGCCCTGTGTGTCCTAATCAATAGGAGTGGGTGGGTAGACAGTATTCCAGATGACCCTGAGGGTGTCATGCTGTGTCCCTGGCCCTGTGTGTCCTAATCAATAGGAGTGGGTGGGTAGACAGTATTCCAGATGACCCTGAGGGTGGTGAGGGGCCACACTTTCCTCATTGGCCCTTCTCCAGAGATGCCACTACCCGGCCAGGCTCCCCATCCGAAGGGAGGGGGAAGCAGTGGTGTAGACCAGGCAGTCGCCCTGCTTTGGGGCCACTGGCCAGGAGGAGGCTGGGGAGGGCTAGAGCTGCCTTACTGGTGGCTGAGGGAAGGTCGCTGGTCCCTATTCTGGGACTGTAGCATGCCCACCCCGCCCACTTCACAGCTGCCTTTGATCTCCAGATCATTCCATTTCACTGTCAACAGATTGCAGTTCACCCTGAGATCAGGTGACCTGCTTTTCGCCCCCAGCTCCTGCTCCGAGCCTGGGTGTAAAATCACATGGAATTTCCACACCCCTTATGGGCAGGTGCATCTCAAGTTTTGTTGTTGTTGTTATCATTATTACTTTTTAAAGGTTGAACCCTTCTTGGTTTAACTCTTTGACTTTTAGCAGTGTGACAGTCGAGAAGGTGATGAGGCTGAAACTATGCTGGGCTTTCCTGGGGCTCCCAAGCCACTCTTTGCAGAAAACCGCCTTGGAGGAAGCTACCCAGCTGCTGGAATTTGGGCCCACACCCCAATCTCCGATCTCGGCTCCCTGGTTCTTTCCAACTTAGTTTGGCCCACCTTTCTGTGGCCGGGCCCTTACCTCCATCCCCACCCCCCACCTTTTGAAGTCATTGCTCTAGGCCTGGCTTTGCTGCTTCGGCTGCCAGACAGAAAGCAAACTCCTCTGTGTCTCGTTTGCTGTGTGTCTTTGGGTAAGACACATCACCTCACTGAGTCTTTGCCCCACCCCCCATCTGAGAAATGGGAATGAGATACTAGGAGCTCCATATACATTGGCATGGACAGAGGTAGGTGTAGGCTGCTGAGACCCCCCTTCATTGATGCTCCTTACATCAGACGTTACATCTCACCTGTAGGGTCTCACTCCGGGTTAGTTCCCCAATGACTGGGGCCCTCCTGGGAGCCAGAGTCTTGCCTGTTCAGTGGGTCAAGGCCTGACTCACCTTGACCAGCAGCTCACCCCTGAGTCACATCGATCAGGAAGCTGGGAGGGATGTGACATCACGAGTAAACACAGATAGATGAGGAGGCAGCTCTGTTTGCCTTGGAGATAAATGCCCCTACCCTGGTTGGGCCCCTGGGGAGAGGGTGAAGGACACCAAGCCTGGAAGTGTTCACTCTGGGCCATGGTGTGTCTGTGGAGGCAGCGAGAATCTCAGGGTGGGGAAAAGTCCCCAGGGGTCATCCTGTCACTTTGCTACTGTAAAGCGTTTACTTCCAGTAAAGTATTAGTTTGATGGTTGGGTTTTTTTTTTTTCCCCCCAAAGTCCAAGCAGAGAAGCTCCTGACATTCTGCTCTTGTCCATACCTGTCTCAGCCAAAAGATGGTGGGCGTCTTGAGCGCAGGCTTGGCCCCTAGCTCGGTGCCTGCCTCCATCACTGAAGAGAGAATTTAAACCAATCTCCTTCCCTGTCGAAAGGAAGAGCTCCCGTTGGGACTGGAATTTGCCATTTCCTTCAGGGTCAGGTGATTCTTGGTTATGGGGTGCCCCAGGTCCCCAGGCTCTGCCTCAGCCTGGTCACCTGGCTGGTGCAGCAGGGGCCCTTCATCCCTCGGGGGCTCCCCTAAGACCAGGCTGATGCACACAGGATCCATGACATGTCCCATGAGCACTTTCGGGTCCTGGAGATGGGTAGAAAGATCGGGAAACTGATCCTGTTATCTATATTTGAGTATTTGCTATTTTGTTTATCGTGGATTTTTTTTTTTTTTTTTGCATTCGACTTTATAAAACATGGCACGAGGATAACTTCACTATGGAATCGTTCGGCATTCCCTTAAATATTGTGCAGGGTCCATTTCCTCCCTCGCTTCATGTGCGCAGCGCTGTGTCTGTGAACCAGACAGATACGGACGGACAGGAGGGTTGTCCCAGGCCGCGCAGCCCTGCAGTTCCGCTCTCCCCTTCAGGGAAGGCCTCTCTGGCTTTACAGTTTGCACAGACTTGGAGCCCCTTCAACCTTCCTGATGCCAGCTGCGGCGGGCGATCCTGGAGGGCCAAATGCGTGCAGGCAGCCGGGACTGCCCGCCGTGTCCACTAGATGGCGCGCAGGCAGCGCAGGTGAGCGCGGCTCGGCATCCTGGGGCTGGGATTCCGTGAGTCGCCTGCCGCCGTGGAGGGCACCTGCTCTGTTGATGTCCACCGCAAGCCCAACGCATAGGGGAGGATAACTGAGGCCGGGAGGCGAAATGACTCACCTCCCAGCCCTTAGTCCCTAATTACTATCAGCCGTGGGGGGTCTGGCATTCTACCTTTCACGCCCCAACTTCCCCTCTTCCTGCATCAGTAGCTCTTGATCTGTTTTAGAGGCATCTTTTGACAACCTGGCGAAAGCTCTAGGGACCCTCCTTGGAAAAGGTTTGAAAGTAGTTTCATACGCTTCAAGAAGAGCACAGAAATAGATTAAGAACCTCTTTCCTATGTGTTTGCGGTAGGTGAGGCTGATTAGGGGTTTATAATTAATTCCTCACTTTTGGTTTCTGATACAAATCTAGCCATGTATGTTACCCATTCATTCAAGAGCATCTACTATGTGCCAGGCACTGTTCTAGGTGCCTTTATGGAGCTTCTGTCCTAGAGGGGGAGGGGACATGGTAAACATTGACAAAATTGTCACAGCCATTGTTGTCATTCTCTCAATGGTTCTAGTTCTCCTTGGCCTGGGCAGTTGGATTTTACTCCCTGGCCTTCCTAGGGTTGAGTGAAACCGTGTGGCCAGTTCTGGCCAATTACTTGTGAGAAGTGGTGTGTTATTCTGGGCCAGAACATTTGACGGTGGGTGTGAGCTTCAAAGCTTTCCTTCTTCAAAGTTTTCCTTCTGCCTCTCTAACATGGCAACTGGAAACATTTTGCACTGAGGCTGCACACTCAGCCCAGATTCCCAAGACGTGCAGCCTGAGTGAGAAATCAACATTTGTTTTCCTAAGTCATTGAGATTTGGGGGGTGTTTGTTGCCACAGCATGACCTCATCTATTCTGATACAATGAAAAAAAGGAAGAAATGTAATTACATAGGCCGCCAGAAGGAGATCAGAGCCATGGGGAAAAGAAAAAATTGTGTAGGATAAGTGGTATTGGAGGCGGGGGGGTAGATGGAGGGACAAATGAGGTGGGATCCATTGAGAAAGTGGTCTTGGAGAAGGAAGCAAGGCATGCAGGTGTCTGCAGAGAAGAGTGTACTGGGCAGAGGGAATGGCCAGGACAAAGGCTGGAGGCATATCTGATGGCTTCAAGGGGCAGCGACAAGTTGATGTGATTGAGATAGACTTTGAGGAAGGGTCCGGGAAGTAACAGAGCATCATCACATGGGCCCTTGTGGCCATGGAAGGATTTTGCCATTTTCTCTGAGTGAAAGCGGAACCTTCGTGGGGTGTGAGCTCAAACACAACATGACATGATTCACATTTTCAAAGAATCAGTCAGCCTTTGGGCTGAGACCCCACTGTGAGTGGGGGTGGGGCAGGATGGAAGTGGGGAAGCCTATTATAAGGCTACTGAGTATTGTAGGGGAATGTTCCTGGTGGCTCATGTGGTCAGTGAGAAGTGGTCAGATGACAGATCCTAGACAGTTTGAAGAAGGAGCCAGATTTCCTGATAGATTGGATGAGGGATGGGAGGGATTCAGGGCTTTGGCATCATCAAATAGGAGGACGGAATTGCCATCAGCTAAGGGTGCGGTAGGTTGTGGATGGAGGAGTTCTTCAGGGGAAGAGGAGGAATTTGGCCATGTTAAGTTTAAAATGCCCATTAGAGCCCAGGTGAGGATGTGGGAGGAGCACTGAACGTATGAACTGGGAGCTGGGAGGGTACAAACTTGAGAAGAGTTGATGGAAAGATGGTATCAACAGTTTAAGGACTTAAAACACTTCGGCTGGTTATAAAGAGAAACTTTTACGTGCACCTTTATCTATATACACAGGGCTGATTCTAAAGACTTCAGATGAAAATTATGGATGATGAGGGTAGCTTACTTTGATGGTGTCAGAGGAGTTTTGTTCTCTGTGCTTCAGGAATGTCAAGGGCAGGATCCATTACACCATGCAATGCTCCCTCCATCCCTTCATCTTTTTCTTTTGGAAAATTTTAAAAGATTTTGTCAGAGAGTGCACAGGAACACAAGCAGGGGGAGTGGCAGGCAGAGGGAGAAGCAGGCTCCTTGCTGAGCAGGGAGCCCAACATGGGACTCAATCCCGGTACCCCGGGATCATGACCTGAGCCGAACACAGACACTTAACTGACTGAGCCACCCAGGCAGCTCCCTTCATCTTTTTCTAAATCCTGGGAAAAGCTCTGCTTTCCCTGAGGAACTGAATATGCTTCCTCCTTCCCCAAAATGAAAATTATGAAAAAAGCATGTGTCTCTTTTCACTTTAGCTGCCAGGGAGCTCGAAGTCAAATTAGAAACTCACCTGTAATACATTATAACCACTTGGGTCTATAGGGTCTACATATTTGTGTTTTTACTTTCGCCCACCTTGACTTCCTACTTTTAATTCCCAGTCTTAGTTTTAAAATTTTTACCTTACACATGTTCTTGCTAGAATTGTCTCACATCTCTATGGAATAAGGGGGAGTATAAAAAAAAAAAAAGAAAGACGCATAATTGAATAAAGTTGCTTTTTATTAACAATACAAATCATTTATAAGTAAAAAAGATATTGAAAATGAGTCTCTAAAGTAATTTTCTATGTGCAGTCATATATTACAGCTGACTTTCATTATAAAATTGAAAATGTGTTCCTTAAGGAAAAAGGACACTAGTCCTTAAATGTTATAAGAATCACTTTTAAATTGCAGCAAATAGATAAAATAAAATAAAATAAAATATGTGAATTTATTAAAGATTTTATTTATTTATTTGACAGACAGATCACAAGTAGAGAGGCAAGTAGAGAGAGAGGAGGAAGCAGGCTCCCTGCTGAGCAGAGAGTCCAATGCGGGGCTTGATCCCAGGGCCCTGGGATCATGACCTGAGCTGAAGGCAGAGGCTTTAACCCACTGAGCCACCCAGGCGCCCCAAATTCACATATTTTAAAGCAAAAAAGCAAGTTATTTGAAGATACTGAGAAGAATATGCAAAAGAGGTAAAATACAATTGCAAAAGAACTGGAGTCATTTTTGTTTCAGTCCAATGGTTTAAAAGTTGCAAGGGAAGGATATGAGTTTTCCTAAGAGGACATGCTGTTCTGTGACACTGCACAGCCCGTGTTTTCTGGAATCTGTTGAAGTGGGGCTTCTCAGACTTCAGTCCGCCTCCTACACCTTCAGCTCCTTATAAACACCTGTCTTATTAGCCCGTCAATATTGCTTCTTCAATTCCTTTTCTAAGCTTACACTTATTTAAAGAGGTGTAAGTAATTTGCTAGTGGTATACAATCTTAGGTCTCCTACTTTCTTAAGGCCCATTAAAATCAATTCATAAACATGAGACTTAAAAATTACATGGTGTGGGGCACCTGGGTGGTGCAGTCATTGAAGCATCTGACTCTTGGTTTCTCGGCTCCGGTCATGATCTCAGGGTTGGGAGATCGAGCCCCGTGTCCAGCTCTGCGCTCAGTGGCGAGTCTGCTTGAAATTCTCTCTCTCCCTCTGCCCCACCATCCCCCCAATTCGAGCTCTCTCATGCTCTCTCTCTAAAATAGAAAAATCTTTAAAAAGATTTTAAGCACCTCTTCCAGTCCCAAGGCCCAGATGGCATGTTGGGGCTCTGTCATAGAGGGTAGCTCCATCCAGGGCTGCTCCCAGCCTTTGGAAGTAGCAGTGGGTCTTCAAACAACTCAGTAACTTCAGCTGAAGGGAAGAGGGGCCCTGGCATCAGCTGAGTTGCTCATAAAAATGACTCAGCCAGGAGAGAAGACTCCTCCCAATTCAAGAGAAAATGAGTTGAGGTGGGGACGCTCTTGCTGAAACACACACAAGGAAGTCCTGAGTGTGACTGCTGAATACAGACCTTGAGGAAGATCTTGAGGAAGCCGGCTAGGGGTGAGGACACCCCGCTGTAATGTGGCCCCCATCAGCATCCGTGCATCTCCAGTTCTGAGTTGTTACGGTGCTCACCCATGTTGGCTCGCTGTAGAAACACATTCTGCGTTTCTGACCATAAGTCTTACAGCTGCTTTTAGAGCATGGGCTCTCCACTGTGGTTGCTGGGCCAGCAGCATAAGCACTACCTGGGAACTTGTTAGAAATCAGATTCTAGTGCGGACACCTGAGTGGTTCAGTTGGTTACGGGTCCAACTCTTGATTTTGGCTTAGGTCATGATCTCAGGGTTGTGGGATCGAGCCCCGCATTGGGCTCCATGCTGCTTGGGATTCTCTCTCCTTCTTCCTCTCCCTCTTCTCCCCACCCTGTGCTCGTGTGCATGCTCTCTCTAAAAATAAAATAAAATAAAATAAAATAAAATAAATCATGAGCACTGGGTGTTATATGCAAACAATGAATCATGGAACACTACAGCAAAAACTAATAATATACTCTATGGTGACTAACATAACATAATTTTTAAAAAGGAAAAAAAAAGACATGTATTTCTCACAGGATTGATGCTCCAAAATAAAACTTAAACTATAAAGAAAATAAAAAACCAGATTCTTGAGCCGCACCCTGGATCAATGAGGTCTCCCCAGCCCTCCAGGGATTCTGAAGCGTGCTGAAGTTTGAGAACCACTATTCTAGAATGGTGGCACATTTTGGGGCAGTAAACAGAAGGCGATCAGCAAGAAGATCTGAGTTCTAGTCCGCATCTATAGCCAATTAACTGTCACATAATGTCGAAAAAAAAAAAAATTCACCCCGGGCCTCATTTTCCCCATCTGTAATATGAGGAAGAGGTTCCCAGCCCTGCTGGCAGTAGGATCACCTGAGCTGCCTTTTAAATTCCAATGCTACTGTACCAAAAATCCACACTGAATAAATCTATTAATATTAGGTTTTAGAACAGGCAAAACTGATCTATGATGGGAAAAATCACAACATGCCTGGGGCAGAGGACTGGTGGGTTCACTGGGAAGAGGCAGGAGGGACCTTTCTGGGGTGATAGTACTGTTCTGTCTTGATGAGAATAGGGGGTACAGAAGTGTATGCATTTGTCAAAATCTATTGCATGGTACCCTTGAAATGGTACATTTTCTGCATATTTTGCCTCAAAGGGGAGAAAAGGATTGTAAACAAATATTGGACTCTAAATAATATTTGTGCTGAAGTATTTATGCAATGCACTGACGTTACAACTCATTTTGAAATGCATCAAAAAATAAGATGACTTGCCGGATGGATCGAGGAATGGAGGGTCAGTGAAATTCTTTGAATTTTTCATTAGATTTTTAAATACATATTTATAATAAAATGTTGGAGGGAAATTCTGATGCTGGTGCCCACACTCACATCTATTAAACCAGGATCTTTCCTAAGTTGAAAATTCTACCATTGGAGGGAGATACATTCCTTTCTCAAGGGTTCTAAGCCACTGGTGTATAGATATACCAGGGAGATGAGACACATCGGGAGATTGCTGGGTTTTATTCCTGACGATGAATCTATTGGGGTGGCATCTTCCCACAGGTAACAATAAAGGGAAAGGAATGGGCTGTGCACCTGGGCTTGGTTGTTGTTAGAACTGCCCCAGCCCCTCAGCGGCAGGCACTTGGCGCCCGGACGCTCTCTGTAGAACTTCTTGGCTCAGCCACCAGGGGGAGCGCTCACCCCAGCAGTTGCCTGAAGCTCCTGCAATGTTCAAACCCAGACTCGGCTTGATTGTGTGTCCCTCTCGGGATCCTGCAGAGCCATTCCCGCCGTGCTCTGTTTCCCCTCTTATTTCGGTCACCTGCAAAGAACCAAGCGCCATGGACCCTCCTTCCAGATCTGCGCATTCTCTAATCTGACTCAGTGCACCTCCTTACCCCTATCCTTCTCACCTTCCCAAGCGGGCTGATGACATGCTCTGCAGCCGGCAAACTCCCCGAGCTTCAGCCTCGGCCTCTTCTGAGAAGCTTCTCCTCACTCTTACCTGGTTCACCGCCTCACCTGGTGCCTTCCGCGGGGGCTGGGGGTCTTTCTTCCCTGACGCCCCACCAAGCCCGGAGCCTAAGGTGGGCTCAGCCTCCTCCATGCTTGCCAAGTCTGCTTCTAAGACACTTCTCTTCCCTTCTCATTCAAGACCCAGCCACATCACCTGCTATCAGTCCCGGTGGCTGCCGGTCCGCTGGTCTCGGGGTCACCGAAGACCCCTTCTGCAGTTTCCTCCATGCTCCACTTGTCCTCTTCTCAACGACCCTACAGATGGCCATATTCCTCCCTGGCCTCCTGCTACTTTGTCTTGCTCACCTCCAAGGATCTCGGCCAATGCTGGCCCCCTCACCACTTCCTGCAGCCCCAGGACCCTGCCCACGTGGGGGGGGGTGAAGGGCGGGGAGGGAGACTTCTTGCACCCCCACCTGCCCCCACAGTCTACCAGCCCATCCACAGCTCCCTTGGCAGACTCCCTCTGCCTCTATATGATCACCGCCCTCCTCCCTCTCCCCCAGTGGCGGACACCCACAAGCTCCTTCACCCCTCCTGCACCCACTTCCCCTCCCAGGGCAGCTGGCATCCCCCAGGGAAAGCTCTTGATCCGGGCACGACTTCCACTTTAAATTCATGCTCACCGACCTAGGGCTGCTGAGGGCAGCCCCACTGCTGGCCCCCACTCTCTGCTTGTCTGACTTCGTACCTCCTCTCCTCATCTCCTGGAGCCGCCCTTGCGCCCACCCTCCCACCCTTCTGCTCCGAGGAGCCACATCTGACTTGGTGGAGAAATTCGAAGCCAGCAGAGTGAGCTCTCTGTCTTCCTACCCCCATCTGAACCTCTCTGCATTCCTGCTATCAAGGCGGAAGAATCCTGGAAGAATTGTGCTTTCTCCCTAGGAAGGCAGCTGCCCGGCCCCCTCATCCCAGCTGGGGTTCCCATCCCTTCGTGCTTGCTCTGGCTTGACCCATTTTCTTGTCAACAGGACGCTTTCACTGGAGGGTGAGGAACTGGCTCTTTAGTGGGGGACCCCGTGTCACTCAGCTTTCTGTAAAGGGGAATTTTTCTGATTGTCACATGGCTAGGATTGGAGCAGGGTTGGGGGGTGGGAGGTCTACTCTTGGTACACAGTCTTGCAGGTTGACCCCTGGTCTATGATCCATGCATGTCCTCTTCAGGGTGGCTTCCTGGAAGGAGTGCGTTCTGACACAGAACATCATCTGGGAACTCTCCCGCCATGTCCTCATCCAACCCTTGGCCCAGTTCAATCATCCCGCCACCGGCAGGTGAAAAAGGGACACCTGTGTGTCCATGCAGGACATACTGAGATGGTAAGTGGAGAGCACCTTGCTCTTCCAGAAGGGTCCCACACGGGTCCCTAAGCGAGCCCATCCAAGGATGTTCCTCCCATCATCAGTCACGCTGGGGATAGAGAAGTGCCCTGGATGTCCCTCCTTGGCGGCGGGGGGGGGGGGGGGGTAAGCAAGGTGGCCAGAAACACACAGCGGAATACCGTGCACATGAAGTCAGGGCAAACGGGTTACATGTGCACATGGCAGCATCTCCAAGCCCAGTGTTTCCTGAACACAGGGAGGAAGCCCAGGAAGCCCATCACCATTTGTGTACATTGAAACAATACAACACAACAATGCAGGTGTTTCAGAACACTGTTGAATAAAAGTGTACAGTGGAACCCATCAGAAGGGTTATCTGTGGCAGGGTGGGGGGGTGGGGGGGAAGTGGGGGAGGTGGGGGGGAAGCGGGGCCCACAGACATATGGGGGTGGGGTCTGGCATGGGACCGAGCTGATGTGGGTCGTGGCTCCAGACTGAGACACAACATGATGCCTTCAGCCCTCAGCCCTGCTCTGCCCTCCCTGTCGAACTCACGAGGGGAACGTCCCTGAGCCTTCTGCTCCAAGGCTCCCCGGCAAAGACCCACAGTGGGTGCGGCTCACAGCCCTGGGCCTTCCTGGGTCTCACAGCCCTTCAGAAACAATGTTCTGTTAGAAAAAGTGGGAAGGCCACTCCTTACTGGGACCATGACCGAGGTCCTGAGTAGTAAGGAAAAGAAACCTCCCGCATGCTGGGGACCACGCTCCCACAGAGATCCAGGCGTGGCCCTCAAGTCCCTGGGGTCTAGCTGGGCCCATCTTGGGTAGCCATGTGGGCTTGTGTGGAACAGTGGTGGTGGGGACACCTCAGAAGGGTATTGTCCCCTCTGCCTATGACATGGGCCACGAAGTCTGGTTTCCTGGAGTCCCAGAGATAGTGAGTTGGAACTGTCAGGGTCTGGGGATGTCCTGATTCCTCTTATGTGCAGTCCTGCTGTCTTATACCGGCAGGCTTCCCAGGTAGGCCGTGGCTGACGCCAAGCCACCAATGTGGTTAGGAGCTGGGAAGAGATGCATGCGGTTGGCCTTGGGAGTCTGGTGGGGCCGTTTCCCACTGCCTGTGACTTGCTGGAGGTGGCAGGAGGGGACAGAGCCCCCAGGAAGCGCAAAGGGAAGGCTCCACCTGTCAGAAGCTGAGGACCTCTCTGGTGTGGGCCAGACTCATTTAAGCTAGACCTGAGGGAAATGCTTAATGAGAAAGCTGTCCTCTGTGGGCCTCAGGAGGGAAGTTGGGGTTTTGTCTATTTTTATGTAGCAATCCACTGGGACTGGACGTTCTCATTAGAATGCAGATAAAACAGGCCAGACCTGGGTTTGCTGGTGAGAACTTTCATTTCCAGAGCCGTGGGACACGTGTCAGACAGACCTTTTGGTGGAGTGCATCAGAAACCAGGGAGATCGCTGACATTTTTATACAAATGAAGCTCAAGAGCTTCCCTCTGTAGAAACTTCCAGTTAAAAAAGAGGGCAAAAGTCTGATCTCCAAGTATGAATTCCCTGTTTCTTGCCAGAGAATTAATTGCTTCCCACCTTGTAATATTTACTGAATACTGATGGCATGATGACGGGGAAGAGGAAAAAGATCTCTCGAAGAGGAATTTTTAGGCAAAAAGGAAACTGTGTTAGTCATTCTCCAGAGAAACAGAACAAATCGGAGATACACATCTATACACTCTCACCTGTGTTCCAGTCAGGTTGATACATAAAGTCAACCATTGCAGAAACCGTGTCTGCTAAGTGAGATAAGATGTGATTTGACCTTAAAAAGGAGTGGCCACAGAGGATGGGTGACTGCCCTGGGCTGAGGCTGGGAAAAAAGCCCTGAATGGCTGCATAGGAGGACTTCCTATGGACCCAACTAGTGGGTCCTTCTAGAACCTTCTAGTAACGGTTCCTCTCAGCTTATGGTCTAGCACATCTTGGCACTGAAATGCACACTTCAAGCTCTGTCACGATTCCATGGGGTCCCAATAGAATTAGAAAGCAGGAATGGTTGGTTGTCTTTAAACTGAAGCTTTAAAATGTTCCCATGATTCCTTTACAAAGCGGTTCATTTAATAATCACTTCAAGTCACCAACAGTTTCACTGTCTTTCAAAAAAAGTCCTTTCCTAATGGGCTAACCATGAACGGCTAGCCTTGGGTTGCCTGATGCAGAATACTCAGCCGAGGCTGAGCTGTCACCCACATTTTTGGAGTCTTCCTCCCCTCGGAGGCCAGGCGCTGCCTCATCTGACCCCAGGGCAGAATGTGCTTCCGAGGCTGACTAAGCTCCCCCGGCCCCACTCCTTCCCACCTGTGAGGCCCATGTCTCACAGGAGCCATGGCACGACCTGGTCATCCTCTCTGGGCTGCTTTGGGAAAGATAGCCAAGTGGGCATGGCAATCCCACTTCCTTCTAGACTTCAGAGTAGGGCTGGTGCTGTGCGCTGAGCACCCGTGCCCCCAACTCCCTACCCAAACGCATATGCAGAATCCTAACCCCTGAGGTGATGGTATGAGGAGGTGAGGCCTGTGGGAGGTGATTAGGTCACAGGGGTGGAGTCCTCATGAATGGGATTCGTGTCCTTCAAGAAAAGACCCCCAAAGAGCTCGCTCACCCCTTCGGCCATGTGAGGACATAGCAGGAGGGACAATGACATCCATGAACCAGAAAGCAGGCCCTCGCCATATCCTGAACCTGCCAGCACCTTAACCTTGGGCTGCCCAGCCTCCAGAGCTGTGAGAAGTTGCTGTTGTTTATAAGTCTGTTGGTCTGGGCTACTTCCCTTACAGTGGCCGGCAGGAGAGACAGAGACAGGTGGAATGCATCAGAAACCAGGAAGATCGCTTTCATTTTTATACAAATGAAGCTCAAGAGACTGCCCAGCTGGTCTCCATTTACCAGCGCCCCACCCCTTATATTTTGGCAGGGGTGGGGTGGGGTGGGTGTCACAGGTTGTATTTTTCTCCAAAAATACTATTTCTGGCCAACACTATTTCTGGTCTCGTCTGTTCTTGCTGTATTTCCATCAAGAAGGGAAATCTGTGTTCATCTCCCTGCATGGGGAGCCCCCTGCACGGGGAGAAGGGTCTTTGTGACAGCCTCATCCAGCAGAAGTGAGTAGATGTAATGCTCTACGACTTACTTCTGTGCGGGAGCACAGAAGGTGACGCAGCTCGCGCCCGGCTCACTCTCTCGTGACATGTGTTCTCGGGAGTCCTGAGCCGCAGTGCCTGAGTTGGGCGGTCGGGCAACCCGCCTGCTGGAGAGACCACATGGAGATCAAGGCACACAGGCCCTGTTGACTCTTTCCAGCCCTGCACCAAACATGTGAGTGAGAGAACCTTCTCGACAACCCTCCCCCCAACCCCTGCCCTGCCTGCCACTACACCCACTGCACCCACAGAACTGCCCTGCTGATCCTAGATTACCCTGCTTTTGTGAGCAAAAGATGATCCATTATTGTCTTAAGCCAATGTTTCAGCGTGGCTTGTCACACAAAAACAGATAACCATAATACCACAAAAAGGGGAGTGAAATGGGTCATTTCCCGATCGAGGTGTTTGAGAAGAAGGGAGACCATAAGGCCCGGTTTGTGCAGACTCGGTTATGCCTATTGTCTTGGCCTAATTTTTTTTTAAGATTTTGCTTGTTTATTTTTAGAAAGAGAAAGTGGGAGTGCGAGAGCAGGGAGAGGGCAGAGGGAGAGAGAGAATCTCAATCAGGCTCCTCGTTGAGTGTGGAGCTCAATGCGGGGCTCGATCTTATGACCCCAAGATCATGACCCAAGCCAAAATCAAAAGTCGGATGCTCAACTAACAGAGCCACCTGGTGCTCCTGGCCCTAATTTTTTTTTTTTTTTAAGATTTTATTTTTCAGAGAGAGAGTGCACAGGAGCAGGGGGGAAGGAAGAAGCAGACTCCCCGCTGAGCAGAGAGCCTGACATAGGACTCAATCCTAGGACCCTGGGATCCTGACCTGAGCCAAAGGCAGACGCTTAACCAACTGAGCCACTCAGGTACCCTGCTTTCCCTAATTCTTTGTGTGTGTGTGTGTCTCAGCTTTGGGCTTTTTTTTTTTTTTTTAAACTAACATATAATGTATTATTTGCCCCGGGGTACAGTCTGTGAATCATCAGGCTTACACAATTCACAGCACTCACCATAGCACATACCCTCCCCAATGTCCATAACCCAGCCACCCTATCCCAGCAACCCTCAGTTTGTTTCGTGAGATTAAGAGTCTCTTATGGTTTGTCTCCCTCCTGGTCCCATCTTGTTTCATTTTTTCCCTCTTTGCCCCCCACGACCTCCCACCCTGCCTCTCAAATCCCTCATATCAGAGAGATCATGATAATTGTCTTTCTCTGATTGATTTATTTTGCTCAGCATAATGCCCTCCAGTTCCATCCATGTCGTTGCAAATCCACTTGCCCTACTTCTTAATAAGGCCCCCTTTCACTCTCAAAAGTGCCTCAGTTTGGAAGGTATGTTATATGGTCGCCCTATTCAGAACCAGTTGTGCCCTGGGTTGGTGTAGACAAAAATCAGTGACCTTGGAGGAGTCACAGAGGGAAGACACCTGGGCCACTGAATCACAGCGTCGAGGAACACCCCCACCCCCACCCCCGTGGCTTCAGACCACCGTTCAGGACTCAGGGTGAATGAGACATAAACTGCCTAAGGGAGTCACTTTTTGGAGCCTTGAAACAGTGTGTTACAGCAGCTAGCATTACCCTGAAATTAGTTATGAGCAGAAATTAGAAATCTCCATCCTGGTTAACAAAGCTGGGAGTAAGGGTATCAGTATCAGGAATCTGAGCCCATTTGCTTTTTACATACAGACCCCTAAAGCATGTGAATCCATGGTCAGCGTCATGCAATTTCTATGAACAAATAAATCTTTTTTTTTTTAACCACATATCCTGCATGTGGACAATGTTTCTGCCAGCTTTCCTCCCAGTTCTTGCTTTAAAAGATCAAATATGCCCGTGACAGCAGATTCTTATATTTTAAAAGAAGAAAAAAAACTCATCGTGTATTCAAGACTGTGGGCTTTGGGAATCAGAAGGGCTTAGTATGAATTCGGATGGAGATGTTCCCTAGCTGTGCCGTCCAGGGAAACATCACCAAATCTCTCTACGTCCCAGGTTCCTTACCTATGAAACAGCAGTAACAGGCTGATTTTCCTCTTCTTTTTCTTCCTCCTCCTCCTCTTTTGTCCACTTGATAAAATTTTGACAAGTGAATCCACGCACGGGTATGAAAGTGCACATATCATGGAGAGATGATGGGGTCAGTACTGATATCCTGGTGTCTGTCCCCCCACCCCCAGCCCTTCGTCCACCTCTGACGTCATCTGCCGCCTGATGGGTGGCTCATGAAACACAGAGGGGGTGGTTGGCCCAGCTGGGTGGGAGGAAGGCTGGCCAGGCCTGACTCCCTCACTCCCCAAATCTCAAGATCTGAGGTCAAAGGAGAGAGGCGAGCACTAGACAGGCCTGGAACTTGACTGGTACCCCCTGCACCTCCCTCCTAGAAGTGCTGGGGTACATTAGGGAAGCTTGGTGAGCAAGTTTTGCCCTAGAATCCTGAAGGAAAAGCCAGGTGAGATCATGTTTGCAAAACTGCTTTATGAATAGTTAAGTGTAATGTGCAGGACAGATAAAATTGTAAAAGAGATGGAGAGAACCCTAATAATAACTCCAGGAAAGTTTCATGAATCAGAACTCTTTTTCCTGGATATTCATTGCTCAGAGGGTGGAGAGTGCTAATTATGCGATGTGGGAAAAATCTTCTTTTGCATCTAGAACAAGCTGGGAGATATTTTTCCACTCAGTTTTTCCTGTGGACCGGTCAGATGGGACCATCTCTCTGAAAGGTCCTCCCATTAGCTGCATCAGATGCCTGGAGAGGCAGGCCTGCTGGTGGCCGGGGAGCTCACCTCCTATGCTACCCAGCAACTCACAGGAGACAGAAACCCCCAAGAATTTATAAGAAACCCAGATGTAGTGGTAAAATGTGTTTATAGCAAGCTGGGGGCTGAGGGAATCACAGAGGAAAAGAGGTCACCAAAGGAACCAGAGTTATTCCTTCCTTCCTTCCTTCCTTTCCTTTCCTTTTTCTTCCCCTTTACCTGCAAATAAAAGATCACCACCGACCTGTGAATCATAATGTGGCACTGAGCATGAGGCCTGTGGTGCAAAAGATGCTGGAAGGTGAGTCAGTGCGGCCTGTTGGTACTGAGGGCAGTGGTGAGGTACTGGTGGAGAGACCCTGAGAGGCGACGCATGGTGGCTTCATTCTCCAGGAGGCAGCGGTGAGCTGTAGTCTCTGTTTCCCCAGGATCTTGAGTGGTGCTAACAACCCCTAAAGCTGTCCACCCTCTCAGCATTGAGCCCTGTGTCCCGGGTTTGGTGGATACGGGCTGCCAGGATGGTGCAGGAGGGACCTGAACAAAACTGGACTGGACAAAAACCGGGGAGAATATGTGACTAGATACTGAATATGTGAGAATATGTGACTTTCCATAGATGGCAAATAGGTGGCCAACGGGGCCAACAGAAAAAGTTGCTCAACATCACTAATTGTCGTCAGGGAAACATAAGTCAAAACCACAATCAGTTATCACCTTAACGACTGTTGGAACAGCAATCATCCCAGAGACAGACAGCAGGTGTGGTCAAGGGTGTATACACAAGGGGACCCTGTGCACTGTTGGTGGGAATGGAAATTGGTGCAGCCACTGTGACAAATGCTATGGAGTTTCCAGAAAAAAATGAATACAAGTACCACACGACCCAGTCAGTGCTCTACTGAGTATTTCTTCGGAGAACACTAAAACACTCCCTCCAAAAGAGAGATGCACTCCCATGTTCACGGCAGCATAATTCACAATAATCAGACATGGAAACATCAACCTTGGGAGCCTTATGCTAAGTCACTCAAAGACAAAAAGACAAACACCAGAGACTCTCATGGACATTCCACGTGGAATCCAAAAAGTACTGAATGCGTACATACTGAGAACAGATTGGGGGTTGCCAGATTCAGGGAAGGAGGGAAAGGGGTGAAGGTGGTCCAAGGTGCCATGTTTGCATGATAAAATCCGCAAGTCACAGTACGTTCTGTGCAGCGTGGAGACTAAGGCTAACCCTGCAGGATGCGGTACAGGCTGCCCTGCTATTTGAAAGTACAGTGTTCCTAGGAAACCTTTCGCAGCAGAAATGGTGTCAACTGAAAAAGGAATGACCATTCATTTCTACAGAAAAATGAGTGAGCATGCTCGGACACCAAACATCCCTTCTCTTTGGCCCTTCTTAGGCCTCAGGACACAACATCCTAAGAGATGCCCAAAGTAAATGGAGATGAAGCACAGCAGATGCTCACAGACACAATTCAAAGTGCCGGTGGCTGGACATGGAGAGCAGTGCCCAGGAAGGAGCTGGTTGAGGTGCACGCCACCTCTGTTGTGGTTCCCCACAAAACAGATGCTGAATGCAATGCTTAGTTCTTGACTTTTTTCATGAGTGAAATCCCCTTCAGGTTTCTTCCTGCTCCTGGAGATGGGTAATAACGTAGATCTCTCCAAAAAGCCAAGTGTCTTACCACTGAAATTTGAGAAAAGTGGGGAAGACTTGTACTTGAAAGTTGCAGAGGGGGTAAAAGTTCAGAGTTCTCCTGGACACAAACATTAGCACGTCCACTGTGAAAGGCACCTTCCTCAGCAGGTAGAACATGGACTACCTCCTACCCTCAGAAACCTCCTACTTCCCCTTGCTCAGGACAGAGCTGCGAATTACCTGAATTCCTCCTTTTTCCCATTCCCAATATCGAACCCACTGGCAAAACCTGTGAGCTCCATCTTCCATAGGTACCCAGAATAGGACTTATCCCTCCTTCCAAGGCCACCCGTCTGGCCCACACTGGGACTCGTCTCTTCCCTGAGTTCCCGGAAAAGCTTGACCATTGACCCCCTTTGCCCACCGTCAAACCTGTGTCATCTGTTCTCAACACTGTGTAACAGGGTCCCGTGGGGTTATGGCTCTGCAATGGCTTTCTGTCACCCTACTGTCACCTCCCTAAGGTCATCTCCTAAGCTGTCTCCTGTAACCACAGGGCCTTCTTGCTGCTCCTGGACATACCTGGTATGTTCCTAACCCAGGGCCTTTGCATATGCTTTCCCTTCCATTTAGAAGGCTCTTGATGTATATCAATCACCTTCTTTAGATCGGACTCAAACATAACCTTTGTAGTGAAGTCCCACCTGGACCCTAGGTGAATAGCAAGCACCACTTCCACCTTGCCTTTAGCACCCAGCCCTGTCTCCTGCTTTCTATTTCCAGAGCAGTTATCACAGTCACCAGGCCACCTAGGCAAGGGAGAAACAGAGGCCTATTTAGTTGGTTTCACCACTGACGCCCTCTGGTTTCCTAGCCCGGAGCCCTGGGGGAACAGGTGACCAGAGCTCTTGCACAGCCAGGATGCCCGGGACAATAGGTCCCCATCAGGAAAATGAGCCATAAGAGGAATCCACTTGCACATGAAACCTGAAACCAGACACCTTCCTCGATTCCAGGTGAGCACACACACGTCCTCCCCTTGCCTGATGTGCTCATCCGAGAAGCTGAGCAGAGAAGCATCCCAGGGTCCAAATCTCCCTCTGGCCAAAGTCCTGGGAAACAGACATTCCTCGTCCCTGCACCAGCCACCTATGATTGATGTCCAGCATCCTCCTGTGCTGGGACCAGAATGGTGCACCTGTCCCTCTTTCCTGGGACGTCATCACAAACCAGGCTGTGCTGCAGTTTTCAGAAGGAACCTGCAGCAGCCGCAGCAGCAGCAGCAGGAGGCTGCCCAGGTTCAGCCTCAGTCCCGCACATCAGGAACTAGAGCTTCAAGGAGACTGTTGTGCTGTTGGTCTTGGAACCTAATGCAGGAGCTGAGATTTCAGTTCCAAATGAAAACTGGCCTCTTGTACACAGCACGGGAAAGGGGAGGATTCCTCAGGGCTGTGGCTCTGAAAGCAGAGCTTCTGCCGGCTGAATTCACAGACACCAGGCAGAGGACACCTGCAGTGCCTCGTCCGAGGAAGCAAGGGGCACACTGGGCAAGAATCCAGAATGCTGCCTGTGGGCTGCTTCCCACCAAGCCCTCTGCTGAGATGAGGCCTTGAGAACCCAACAGGAAGCAAGTTTCCTATCACATCTGCAGCAGGAGTGTCGGCTGGGGAGCAGGGCCCGGTCTCTGGAGCAAGCTGGCCTGTGCATCAAAAGCGGAGGCCACCACCACAGCCTCACCGTCTCCCAGCCATCTGATCTGACTGCCCGCCAGGCTCATACCTGCTGACACGGTGACTCCAAAGACCCAGAGACTGCTTTCCACCCCAGCTCAATGCTACTCACAGAGAAGCCTCAGAAACATGTTCATCGTTAGCTCTGGAATTCCCTGGGTTTGTCTACACTGGCCCACCCAGGTGTCCCTTCCAGATCATTCCTCCAGTGCTCTAGGGTTTCAAGCCACCTTCAAGCTGCCCTTCAAAAGGCAGGAATGGGTCCCTTTAGGCAGACAAGCTGAGTGACTCTGTGTGCGGGAAACTCGGACCACATCCTCCCTGAACACCAGCGCTTCCAAGTCCAAGCTTCAAACCCTCACACACTGGGCATGGAACACCACGTCAGCATGAACACTGTTCTTTCAAATCTCTCGTCTCCCAGTCCTTCAAGTCAGAAACCAAGCTCCAGTCACCACCCTGTTTTCCCTTCAGAGAAGTAAGGAAAAGGTTGGAATAAAGCACTCTGTGTGCACAGCACACTTCTATCCAAATAGAATTCCTTGTCCTTTCTCATACGAGCAGCCTTACGTTGCCCATACTAATGAGAGGCACCACAAGTTCAGTCATCCTATATATATATATATGACCTTGTGTTTTTCCTTTAGATATTTGATTCCCGAAGTCAATGTCTAGATTGCTTTCTTAAAATAACAAGAAGAATAATGACGTGCTCACGTAAAGGTCTGGGTCTCCATAACCAGACAACATGGCTCTGGTTCAGATAAGGATGAAGACACAACCTCCTCCCGTGAAGCAAAGCCCACACCCTCAGGGATCCTGACAGGCCTCCTGGGTGATGAGTTCCTCTGCTCCATGGAGTTGTCCCAGTGCAAAGGATACAGGCACCTTCCAGGGTTCATTTGGTTTTCTTCCTAAATTCCGCAGTTCAAGTCACAAGTGATTCACTGGGTCAGGTTTCAGAGCCCAGGATGGGCCACCAGGTGAGCAGCACCCCACAAACAGAAATCTTATAATACTTGTTTGAAAACTTTAGCCATCAGACAGGTATGATAACACAAAATTCACTAGTTTATAAAAGAACAGTTGAATCCAATTGCATTTCTGACAGATGGAACAAGTTAAGGATACTTACTTCGATGGCTAAAGCTTTTTCACTACGCATTTGTGCAGAAGACTTTTAGGATTCGTATTTGCCCTCTACTGGTAATCTTCTGGAGGCTGTGGACTAAATTTTGGGCAAGGAAGTTTTCATAGCAGGTTTTTCCCCCCTAAAAGCTGCCCCCCCTTTTTTGTATGTGGTGTAAGTATGGGTCTAACTTCATTCTTTTGCATCCGGAAGTCCAGATGTCCAGTTTTCCCAACACAACTTGTTGAAGGGACTTTCTTCATTGAGTGGCCTTGGCACCCTTGTCAAAGATTATTCTACCATGTACATAAGGGTTTATTTCTGGGCTGTCCATTCTGTTTCATTGGTCTATATGTCTGTTTATGCTAGTACCACACTGCTTTGGTAACTATGACTTTGTAATGTGTTTTAAAATCAGAAAAGTGTAGACCTCTGGTAGTTTTGAGGCTATTCAGAGTTCAAGGTAGTTTTGAGGCTATTCAGAGTTCCTTGGTATTCTTATGAATCTTAGAATAGATTTTTCCTAAGAAATAACTTTGGGATTTTGATAGGAATTACACTGAATCTGTAAATTGCTTTGGGTTAGTGTTAACATCTTTAATAGTACTAAGTCTTCCAATCCATGAATATGGGGATATTTTCCCATTAATTTGTGTCTTCTTTAATTTCTTCAAGTAATGTTTTATAGTTTCCACTGTACATGTGTTTTAAATTTTAGACAAAAATTTCAAGAAGTCACTCACAGAAAATAACTTAAGTTCTCTAACTTTATAACCACTGAGCTTTTGTCATTTACTTCAAGTCTACTATTTAAATGCAGCAATTATTACATGTAGGAATTAAAGATAGAAACTGTGCTGGAAGACACCTTGACCATCATCAGTTCACTCTTGAGATGAATGAGGTCCACATATACAGAAAGCTGACTTTGTAATGGAGAATTCTCTAAGTTAACTTGTATGCAGAATATTTTTTTTAAAAAAAGATTTTATTTATTTATTTGACAGACAGAGATCACAAGTAGGCAGAGAGGCAGACAGAGAGAGGAGGAAGCAGGCCCCCCGCTGAGCAGAGAGCCAGATGTGGGGCTCGATCCCAGGACCCTGGGATCATGACCCGAGCTGAAGGCAGAGGCTTTAACCCACTGAGCCACCCAGGTGCCCCCAGAATACTTTTTTTCCTACAGGATAATGAAAAGGTACTAAGCTGGAGTTTATGCATAAGTTATTAAAAATTCCACAAGAACTGTAGCACTCACTGATAAGTTAGACCAATATCAAGATTTTTCTAGGAGGAGTATTTTATTACTAACATTGCTTAGAAGTACCAGATTTTGTTGGTAGTAACATGCAGGCTGCTATCTTTGTTGCTGTTGTCGTCGTCGTCTTTCAATTCTCAGGAAATGCAGAACTGGATTCCCTGTACCTGGAAAGGACTTCTCCCACCACTGACCTTTAGCTCCCTCCTGGCACTAGGCCTCCAAGAGTTTGACTTTGGAAGCTAGCCAGCCACTAGTCCCCAGTCTAGCTTTAGTGATCAGGGCTTATCTTGCTGCTTTCAGCCTGGGTCACCTGATGCTCTGCTTCTAGAGTTCCTGGTACTCTCCACTCTTCTCACAGTCGGCTCACAGCTTCTGCTCCCTTCGGCCTTACCCAACCATCTTTCAGCTTCTACCCCTGCTGTGAACTGCTGACCAACTCTGCTGTCTTGCATCCCATCACCAAGAGAGGATCCCATAATAAAACACTTCATGCCAGGCTCCCTCAGGGGCTATTAGCCCGTCTCGAGGCCAACTGCCCGTGGGCCAACAGCCAGACCTGAGCCATCAGCGATGGCCAGAGTGGCAGGACCATGTGGTCAGCCTTCCTTTGGAGGGAGCCCAGGCAAGGCAGGGAGGCATTCAAATGGGTTCCTCTCCAAAGTTCCCTTTCTCCCTGTTTCCTTCTTTCTTTGGCCAGCCAGCTCTTGTGACTTCTCTGCTCTCTGCTTTTCCTCTTTTCTCTCCCTCTTCCCGTGTCCCCTCTTTCTCCCTCTGACAGTTTCTCTAATACACCCATATGGAGCCTCACAAATTTATGCTTTTTGTTAGCACACAGGGCCTCTTAGACTTAACTAAAAGCAGGTAAAAGAACTGATTAACTTACCTCACCACCCCTCAAACAATTCTAAGTTGGCTTGTGGTTTTTAGTTACCCAATTATTACAGGATGTCTCTAAATCTAATCCTTTAAGCTCTTATGAACGAATTCTACCACTCCCCACCCCCCACCCCCACCCCCCAAAAAATCATTATTGGTGAAACTTCATCAGCAGTCTCTTTCAGGGTAAACAGTAAGCTTTCAGGGTGCTTGATTTGGGAAAATAAGTGTCAGAATTTATGACTCCAGAACCCTGCTGAGTTATTATTCATCATTCTAGCATTTTAACAGCTGTTATCTTTTCATTTTCACTCCTACACTGGTTTCCTTCCAGACTGCAGATGTCCTGTAGTAGATACAACAGGGAGGAGTGACCGCATTACACAAGATAGAGAAGAGCAGTGGGGAGACGAGCGGCCCCACTCACACGAGCAGGTGGGCAAGTCTGCCCTAATCAGCACACAGTTTCCTGTGCCCTGGCCTTCTTTCTATTTTTCTTTCTTTCTTTCTTTCTTTTTTTTTTAATATTTATTTATTTATTTATTTGACACAGAGAGAGAGAGAGAGAGAGAGAGAACACAAGTAGGCAGAGAGGCAGGCAGAGAGAGAGGGGGAAGCAGGCTCCCCGCTGAGCAGAGAGCCCGATGTGGGGCTCGATCCCAGGACCCTGAGATCATGACCTGAGCTGAAGGCAGAGGCTTAACCCACTGAGCCACCCAGGTGCCCCTCTATTTTTATTTCTGAAAGGACAATCCTATTTAACAAGAAAGCTTATAAGAATTGCTTTTAAAAACCTAATTCCACCTTCCTAACATTAATTTCAAGTTTTATATTTCTCCTCCTACACGCATAAGGATTTTTCCCTAGCTACAGCTGTAACCAGGGACACACGGCTCTTTTATCCCCAGCTGTCGGCAGACAAACTCTGTTGTTGTGGCTGCAGGAGGAAGCTAACTGCTTCTCCAATACTTTGTGTACAACCTAGCCCCATGCCCACCCTGTCTAACAGGTCACAAGTATTTATCAGTAAAATATGGTCAAGCCTTGAGGAGTTCACAACCTAGTGAGACAATGAGAGAGAGAAACACACCGTTGGTCTTACAAATGGCCATTGCCAATCCTTTCATTTTTTCCTTCAGTCTGTCCGAAGACGTAAAGGAAGAAGAGATTATCAGTCAGGCAGGAGTCATAGCCCTCTGAAAATCCCAACAATCACATCCTTCCTGTCACCCAGGAGTTACTTCTAAGAACTTCAAGATTCTCCCCAACCCTGCCACCTGCCAGAAAACATTTTTTCCCTGATATCAGAGCCTCTACCGTCTTTGCAAAGCAAATCCCTCCCTCAGCCTAGTCCCCCTTTTCCACATTCTGGTCTCTCCCTGGAACGCCTTCCTTGCCCCTTCCCCTCACCTCCTTCCCATGGCACCTCTTGCTACCCTTTGGGAAAAGAGCTCTAACTTCTTCCATCTGGGATGGACTCAGCCCCATGGAACACCTACCTTCAGGGTAGTAGAGGTTAAACTAACTCCCTACAAGGGCCAGGCAGGACAGACAGTATTCTTTCAATTCTGCACATTAAGTATAAGAGAATATTCTCTACTTTGATGAAGAAATATGCTCTTATTCCTCCTTGAAGCATATGGCCCTTGGTCAACCTTTCACTTTCACAATTTTGAGAGATAGGGATACATTAGGATAAGACTCATTTTCCTCCTAATTCTATTATAAGAACAACTAACAGTGCAAAAGTGGGGTTCAAGTGACAATAGACACCAATGTCTGTAAGTGGTGAGGGACCTTCTGAATAATAGGGAACACAGGCACTCTTAGAAGTCCACTCTCCAGCCACTGCTTTCCCACATGCAACATGGTCCCAGTGTGGCTAGATCTTCTGACCTTCCAAGAGACAGAAATCCAGATATTTTTCTAAAAAAAATCCTGTTTTTCAAAGGCTGTCATTTAATTCAAAAGAACTTAAAATGCTGCAGAGGCGAATCCCAAAAAGAATGCAGGGTGCCAGAAGACTTCCCAGGGGACAGTCTCTGGCACTGCCAAGCCCAACAGGCATTTATCTTCTTTTATTACATTTGCCCAACTTACAACAGTTCCATAACTATGATTTTTCCAAAGATCAATAGTCTATTTCTGTATTAATTCTCCATAGTTGTGGCATATCCGTTTCCTACCCTATTTCCATGGCATTAATAATAGTGTATTAAAGTCAAATTACCCTCCTCTCCCTCCTCTCTTTCTCCCTCCCCTGCAAAAGGAGTTAAGACATAGTGCTTTTAAAAACCAAAGCTTGGAGTCAAATTAGTTTAGATATTAAATTACAGTAGCTTCATAGAGTTCTCTAGAGTTTCTAGAATTTTTACCAGTAATCTTACTATAAATCCTTGTTCATGGGAGAACGGAGTAAATACGGTATGGTTAGCATGCATGCACACACCCCACAAACATTACTGTGATGAAAACTGAAATCATAGTATGTGAGTCACTTAGCACTGACATGTGCCTAAGGAGCTCTAAGCAGAGGATTTTCCCACTTCTGAACTCCAACCATTTAGCACCCTCCCCCATCAGCATTTACTCTGCATTTTTATCCCAACTGTATGTACATCTGCCTTCCCTGTAAGAGCAGGGACTGTAGCTCTTGACTGTATTACCAGGCCTGGAACAGTGCCTTACACACAGTTGGCTAAGCATGACCTATTGCATAAGCCATTATCATCACCCAAATAATAGCTACTATTTCCAGAGCACTTTCTATGGGCTAAGTAGTTTACCTACATTATCCTAGAGGCTTTCCCAGACCAGACCATCTGATCCAAAGCAGCTCCCAGTCACCCTCTAGCATGGAAACTTGTTTTATTTCCCTAAATAGGATTTACTGCTATCTAATATACTCTTATTTCATTATGTCTCCCCAACTAGAAGGAAAGATCCAAGAGAACAGCCATTTTGTCCCCGTCATGCTTGGCACATAGAGAGCAAATAAATGAATCTAAACTTCCCACTTCCTTGGGTGGCAGAGTTGATTTGCACACAGATCGCAGTAAGTATGCTTTAAAATGTATATGCGCTGTATGCTAACATAAAAAAAATTAAATTAATTAATAAAATAAAATGTACATGCAGATTTCAGGGGAATCTGGGTGGCTCAGTCCAGTGAGCAAATAACTCCTGGTTTCCACTGATGTCATGATCTCATGGATTGTGGGGACAGAGCTCCTCCCCGGGAGGTCGGGAGGGTTGGGTGGAGGTTGGGGGTGGGGGTGGGGGCTTCTTGCTCAGCGGGGAGTCCGCTTCAGATTCCTTCTCCCTCTGCCCCTCCCCTCTCTCTCTAATAAATCTTTAAAAAAATGTATATCTAGATTTCGGGATAATTGCGTTGAATATTTTATGGTTCACAATACTGGGAGAGGGGAGCGACATAAAAGTTTAGTCACTTTCCCTCAAGCAGCGACTGATGACATAGGTGCTGGAATTTTTGCTGCAATATGAAAGCCACTTCCTCTGACATAAGGTCCACTGCCAAGTGTGGCTATTGCCACATCCTCTGATAAAGAGTTCATGATGGCTAGGTTGGCTGGGGTGGTCAGGATTCCAGAAGCTCACACTTAAAAAGGGGTAAGTGGAGCGGTCAGACGACCAAGCGTGTGTACAGGAGGATCTCCGCGGATTCGTCATCCCCCACCTCGATTCTCCGCCTTGGGGTTCCCCTTCTACCGCGTTCCGCTGCTTCCTTTCACCTTCAGACCCCAGACGCACTGCAGGATCAAACCTTGCTCACCCCCGAGCCTCCAGGGGGCGAGGTCACCGAATCCCACGTCACGTGAGTGGAGACACGCGCCGGGGTCAGCAGACTCCCGGAAGGTTCAGACGCAGCGACCAGTGCCCAGAGCTCACCCACCCCTGCCCCGCCCCTCGCTCGGGCAGTCGGGACTCTCCCTGGCAACCGCACGGACCTCAGCTCGTTACCCCCAGCCCGCGGCCAGGTCCCGTCCCGCCCCTAGCTCCGCCACGGCCCCGCCCACCTAGACTCCGCCTCTGACTCCGCCCTCGTCCCGCCCCTCGCGGCCGAGCTTACTCTGCGGCAGACAGCTACACCGCCAGAGCCGGCAAGCGGGTGGTTGTCGCTGCTGCTCGTCCGCGTCTTCCCGCGTCACCGCTGCCGCCATGCCCGGAGGTCTCCTTCTCGGGGACGAGGCCCCCAACTTCGAGGCCAATACTACCATCGGCCGCATCCGTTTCCACGACTATCTGGGAGACTCGTAAGTGGCCACCTCGTAGCCCCGCCGTCCGGTTACGCCCGACCGCGGAGGCGCCTTCCCTATTTCTTCTCCCTTCGGTCCTCCTTCCCGCTCAGTCTCCAGCTCGCCGCCCGCCTCCTCCCCGCACCGGTTCCTGCACGTGCCTCTGGCCGAGTGGCCCCTGCCCCGCGTCGGCCGAGCGCTGCTGGGGGCCGGCCACCGGATCCGCTCCCGCTTGCGGCCCCCTCGTGGCTGAGCGAGCTCCGCGGCGGGAAAGGGGGAGGGGGACGAAATTGGGTTCCCGCAGGTCCGGGAACCCGAGGCGGGTGCAGGCCTGGTTGCCTGTCGCACTCGGTTTAGTAAGCGGTGCCAAGGAGCGCGGTCAGGCCGAGGCCCGGCGGGGGCAAGGGCCGGGCGGCATCAGCGGTCACGTCCCGGGATTCGTGCCCAGGGTCGCACCTCCCTCCCTCCTTCCGTTCTGGAATTTGCTCCAGGGGAAGGTGGGTGTTAAAGGCCATGCTCTGAGGACACTCCTGCTGGCTGAAGGTTCGGAACGGCCCAGCGCGTTATCTGAAGTCCCGCTTGCTGCAGGGGCATTTGCAGGCTTTTCGACACAAAACGTAAACTTAAAACCACCAGCTGCCAAATAACTGGCTAAAAGACTTGTTGTCCAGAGCCTCCTGCAGTGGCTGGACTATGATTTGATAACAGCTCTGGGAGGAACCAAGAACACTCTGTCTGTAGGTGTGTCCTTCATTCCAGAACTTGCAACACTGTGCGGGGGAGGGCTTTCTGAGGTTGCTGCGTTGCAGTGGCCCGTTTTTGCCTTCCCGCCGCCGCAGGCTCTTGGGGCCTCAACACACGTGTACCTCCCGGCTTTGGAGACCCTTTTGTTTCCCAGTGTGTGCCCCTCACCGCTTCCTGTCCCCTGCTGCCTTGCTTCCCGCACGTGGCCTCGCTGGTGATAGCCAAATCAGGCCTGGCAGTACCATTACGACTAGGAGTAAATCGGTGTTCCCAGGTTTTACATTTTATAGTTCCTGAATCAGCAAGCTTTCAGGTTGATTAGTTTTAACCTGAAAACATCCCAGAGATGTGTCATTATACTATGGTTCTGGAGTTCCAGCAGCCCCACCACACTGGTTTTCCTTTTTTTTTTTTTTAAATTATTGAAGGATAATTGGCACACAGTATTTCATTAGTTTCAGGTGTATAACAAAATAATTAGACAATTTGGCATATTACTCTGTGTTCGTCACAGTGAGTGTAGTGACCGTCTGTCACCATGCATTACGATGTTATTGACTCTGTTCCCCAAGCTGTACTTTCCTCATCCATGACTTAGATGTTCTATAACTGCAAGTTTGTACCTCTTAATTCTCTTCATCTATTTCACCCATCCCCCCACCCCCTCTGGCAGCCACTGGTTCTTTGTATTTATGAGTCTGTTCCTGGCTTTTTGTGTGTGTGTGTGGGTTTTGCACTGTGAGGTTGTACGGCTTAACAATTCCTCCATGGTTTGTATACTTTTTATTCACAGCGTCCAAGTATATGTGTGTATAGACAGAGGGAAGTTTATGAGATTAATTAGTAACGCGGTGGGGCTATGCAGAGAATCTGGGAGAGATTCTTATATTTTAGGCCTACACATCGCCTTAAAAATCCCTTAAATCCATTGTCCAGCCTCTGATTACAGGAAAAGCTAAGCTTTGTGAAAGAGAGGACTAGGCTAGAAAAAAAGTTGAGAAGTGGAACATTCAGACCTTAAATGTTGGAGGAGACCTCAGATACATAGATTGTGTCCAATCTCGTAATCTAGGTATTAGTGTTCTCCCAAAAGTCCATGCGATTTTCAGGATATATGTTTCTTCCTATTCCCATCTATATAACCTTCACCCCCGTACAGCAAAATCTTACCGGAACTCTTAGATTGTATAGATTAAAGATAAATAATAACATACTGTGCCAATAATTATAAATGTTGCAACTTTTTAAACTAACCCTACTTTTTGGGTTTCTTCTTGTTGTTGTTTATTGGCCCCTGGATCTATCTTGATTCATTGAAAGTGGTACCTTCTCAGGGAGCCACCAGGAGGAAGATGAGAAAAACACCTGCATCTATAAACAAGTAATATTACAAGGGCTGCCTCGGATCAGGCATGATCCCTCCCCTACCCCAAAAAGAAGTTTGAGCTCTTTATATAATTACAACAGAAGGATTTTGCCTAATACAGTTTTTCTCAACTCCATTCTGTGCGTGATCTCAGTTCAGATGGTACTTTTTGATCCAGGTGGGGTTTTTTGGAGGAAAAAAATAATTCCAAACATTAGAGCCCTACCTCTGACAATTGGAAACAACTAAGGGGGTTGGGTGCTGCATTTGGTGAATTTTACCACTATTTTTGTATGTATGTAGTAGAAGCAGCTGCTTTACAGTACATTTTTACCAAACAAAGCATGTTCTCCTGGTGTTTTCCGGAGGTGAGTGGGGACCCTTCCCTTTAAAGGATGAAACCTTTTGTCTTTTGAAAATGAGGAAGGAAATGGGATAATGTAATTGAACTACTCTTACTCTTAAGAGCACAGTAAGGAGACTTGGAGGGAAGGCAGGCTGTAATAAGACAGTCTCGAGAGTTATCCTATTTGGCAGACTGGAGTGTGACTTCTGAGGGGGGCAGGATGTGAAGTGGGTTAAATACTCAGTTCCTTAGCATGATTCAGCAAAAACCTTCTCGACACACAACGGAAAGTTGTATGTCTAACACTTAAAATTTCATCAACCATTAACAACACAGGAAGAAATGACCTGTTTATTTTTCTTTAACTTTTTTTTTAAAGATCTTATGTATTTATTTGACAGAGACAGACACAGGGAGAGAGGGAGCACAAGCGAGGGGAGTGGGAGAGGGAGAAACAGGCCCCCCTCCAAGCAGGGAACCGGATATGGGACTCGATCCCAGGACCCTGGGATCATGACCGGAACCGAAGGCAGACACCCAGCACTGAGCCACCCAGGCGCCCCACCTGTTTATTTTTTTTCTCAACTCCTGGAGACTTTCTCTTGAGTATCATCTGACACTTAAGCCGATCCTTTTCAGCAGAATCTAAGACCTAGATTTTACCCATGCCTAGATTATTTTCAAAAGATGTATGTCCCTCTTACTGCCCTTTATAGAAAAGTAAACCTACCGCAATCCTCCAGAATCTTAAAAATACTACCTCTCTCTTCCCAGTCTTGCCATAGGGCCGTCTATCCTTTTTGTGGGAAGGCTTTTCCTCTCCTGAAGCCTTGGGAATCCAAGTGGCAGATGTAGGTGGGAAGGAGGAGGTACCCTTGTCTCTGCTTTTGTTCTCTGCGCTTCAGGAAACTTGGCGAACTTTTGAGAGGTCAGCTTGACATCTAGGCTACGTTTAGTAATCTAATAGTTTAGGATCCTGGTTTAACGTCAGCAAGGATTGTGGGAAACCGGGTGTTAAATTTTCCTTTTCAGTCAGAGGAGTAGTTTCGGTTGCAGAGGAGAGGGAAAGTGTAGTCCAAAAGTTCTTGGTGACTGTTAGCTTGAAATGTGCTTAAAATCCATACAGAGTTTTACCTTAGCTAATGATGATTATTTAGATAGTAGGATTTACCTAAGAATCTGTGGTAGTGAAAATCTGTTGTAGGCTCTTAGCGTTCTGCCCACTTGGTCTAAAACAAGAAGAAGAAACTGCAGAGACAGGCAGAACTGTTTTGTCAGGGTGCAGCGATTGGGTGTCCTGTTTGGCAGGCTGGGTCAGTAAAGTCCACTTAACAAAAGTTTTTATATCCAATCACTACAAAGAAGCCAAGTGTCAACTTTAATTTTACATATAAATAGGGAATAGAAGCCTATTTATTTCAGATTACATAACCTGCTTATTATTGCAATCAGGGATTTGTTGGGATTGGGGCACATTGGGACGTCCATTGTTGAAGCTGAATGTCAGGGTCTCTGTGCCCAGGAAAAAAATAGAAGTGAGTAAGTGGGCGGGGTGGTGGGGAGTTACTTCAGTAAGTTTGTTGGTATGAGTAGCACAGATTTTACGAGCTGAAAAAGAGTCAGGGTGGCCCTGTAGTTTATTAAAGGAGGCGACACCCTTAAATTAGAGTCTTTTAAGACTTATATCATGTGGAATTTCATATCTTTGGTTGAATTGGGCTTTGAACATGGGCTATTCTGGAAGTAAGAAAATCAAAGCATTCCTCAACAAAAATCTAAAAGTAATTGTCCTCATAAGCGCATTCCTTTAAAAAAAGAAAGTCATTTTTGGGGTGCCTGGGATTGAGCCCCGGATCAGGCTCTCTGCTCAGCAGTGAGCCTGCTTCCTCCTCTCTCTCTGCCTGCCTCTCTGCCTACTTGTGTCTGTCAAATAAATAAAATCTTTAAAAAAAAAAAAAAAAGAAAGAAAGTCATTTTTGACCTAGGATTTGTAATCTTCTCCAGTAAGTTGTGACTTCTTTTTCCTTTCTTTCAGATGGGGCATTCTCTTCTCCCACCCTCGGGATTTTACCCCCGTGTGTACCACGGAGCTTGGCAGAGCTGCAAAGCTGGCACCAGAATTTGCCAAGAAGAACGTTAAGATGATAGCCCTTTCAGTAGACAGTGTTGAAGACCATCTTGCCTGGAGCAAGGTATAGTACCAATTGGCATGTGCTTTGAAATTACAGATCAAGTTAAAAATTATATAGAATAGCTTGGTTTTTTTTTTTTAATTTTTAATTTAAATTCACTTTAGTTAACATATAGTATATTAGTTTCAGAGGTAGAGTTCAGTGATTCATCAGTTGCATAGAACACCCAGTGCCTATTACAACATGCTCTCCTTAATGCTCGTCACCTGAGTTACCCATCCCCCCACCCCCCTCCCTTCCAGCAACCTCCAGTTTGTTCCCTATAGTTAAGAGACTCTTAACGGTTTGCCTCCTTCTCTGTTTTTATCTTACTTTAGTTTTCCTTCTTTTCCCCTATGTTCCTGTTTTGTTTATTAAATTCCACTTATGAGTGAAGTCATATGGTATTTGTCTTTCTCTGACTGACGTGTTTGACTTAGCATAATATCTTCTAGTTCCATCCACATTGTTGCAAATGGTAAGATTTCATTCTTTTTGATGGCTGAGTAATAGTCGTGTGTGTGTGTGTGTGTGTGTGTGTGTGTGTGTGTGTTTGTACGTGCGCATGTACTACATCTGTCATCCGTCAGTGGACATCTAGGCTCTTTCCATATTTTCCTTGTTGTAGACGTTGTTGCTATAAACACTGGGGTTCACGTGCCCCTTTGAATCATTATTTTTATATCCTTTGGGTAAATACCCAGTAGTGCAATTGCTGGGTCACAAGGTACTCCTGTTTTTAACTTTTTGAGGAATCTGCATACTGTTTCCCAGAATGGCTGCACCAGTTTACATTCCCATCAACAGTGTAGGAGGGTTCCCCCTTCTCCGCATCCTCACAAACATCTGTTGTTTCCTGAGATGTTAATTTTTAGAGTATCTTGGTTTTTTGAGGTAAAGGTACAAGTGACCTTAGATTCACTGATTTTTTTTTTTTTTTAAGATTTTATCTATTGCGGGGGGGGGGGGTGGTGGGCACCGAGAACATGGAGAGTGAGAGGAAGAAGCAGACCCCCAGCCGAGCAGAGAGCCCCATGTGGGGCTGGATCCAGAATCCTGAGATTATGACCTGAGCTGTAAGCAGATGCTTAACTGACTGATCCGCCCAGGTGCCCCTCAGATTCACTGATAATCCGGAAGTCTGACTTAGACCACACTGTGACCTCTGCCTTTGCTAAATGAAATGCTTGGTTCTTAGCCCTGCTCTTTCTTGGCCTGCTAGCAGCCTTTAACCCAGTGATCACTATATTCTGAAACATTTTCCTCTCTGGCTTCCAGACATCACATCCGTAGCTGTTCTGCTTATTCTCAGACTGAGCTCCATCTCTCAGCTCCTAATTTATGCTGAAGTTTCCTTAGACACATTTCTTGGACACCTTCTCTTTTTATCTACACCTTTCCTGTTGGTGAGGTCATCCACTTACCTCTGAATGCTGTGATTCCCAAATTTCCATCTCTAGTTAGACTCCGCTGGCTTCCAGACCGATACAACCCGTGCCAACTCAGCCTCTCCCCGGGATGTCCTGTCATCTCACACCTAGTATGGCTAACATGGGGTTCCTTTTCTTAATCCAAGGTCTTACTCATCTTAGAAAATGGACACTGTATTTTCATAGTTGCTCAGGCCAAAAAGCCAGGCATCATCCTTCATGCCTCTGGTTTTTCCATACCCGTGTCCGAGTCATCAGTAAATTCATCTCCTCTGCCTTAAAATTATCCTTAATCCTATTTTGAAGACTCTCTACCCAGGTTGTGGCTTGCCCTCACGTCCTTCTGGTCTTGACTCATTAAAGCCTCCCATGGCCTCATTATCTAAGATTATAACTGCTCCACACTCCCTAGCCCCCTCTGATTGATTTTCTCCTTAGCACTTGTCACCATCTAAAAGAAAATGCTCTGCACATCGCTGGTTTCGTTTGTTTATTTGTCTGCATCCAGCGGAGTAGAGGCTCGGCCAGGCAGGCTCCTGTTCTGTGTACTGCTGAACCATGCTTGATGCCCGGTACGTCCTCCGTGGTTGGTCCGTACATAGAGAATGCAGGAACTGAAGGAATTGCCTGCTTGCAACAAAGGATGTACTTGGCCAATAAATGTGGTGATCTAGGCTTAACTGAAGAACATTCTGATGGCTTCGCTGTGATGTGCCACTGAATAATGCTGATAGGTCAGCTCAGAGGGATGGACCATGTACCACGCACTGTGCCAAGCACTTCACTGTACAACTGAATAAAAGATGTACCGACTTGGGAGTTGGCCACCTGGGGCTGTATCCCTTGACCATTTCATGCTCATTGATTTTCGGTGTCTGAGATGAGAAGAACCATATGCAGGAGAAACGAGAAGCACATTGCTCTTTCTTGGGGTGGAATTCTTTCTCATTCCTTACTTATGGCTGTGAATAGCGGCTGCCTTTCTACAGCGATCTCACGGGCCGTTTCTCATATGTTTCCAGGAGCAGCCCTTTAAGGGAGGTATGTGGTTCGTGCCCTCGTGTTTGCCAATGAGAATACCTTTTCCTCCCACAGAGCTGGAGGGACTCACTCAGGATTGTCCTGCTGTAAAATGATGGCAGTGGCCTGTTGGAACCTCACACCGATGCTGTTGTGACGCGAGGTGCTAGAGGGCAGGCATTAGCCCGATTTAGGATAGAACAGAAGCAAAGTATGTGGTTCATTGGTGCTCATGGATGTCACGGAATACCGATTGGGCAAGCAGCAGTGTTGACAGTTGATGGTATAGCGATCGTTAAATCGAGAAATCACTGAAGGAAGAGCTTATCACCTCTTGTATAACATCTCTTAAAGCATTGTGGCTGGTGAGCTTCTGCCTTAGAATTTTCCCAGTTGGGATTGCATTCAGTAGGAGACACGTCCCAACTGTCAGAAATAGTGACCAGACCTTGACGTTCAGCTAATTAAATAGGAAACTTCATGGTGCCTCTTGCATGAATCAATATGGATCATTTTTTAGGTGTGATGACTTGGTAGGGAGCCAGTGACAAGAGAGGGGAAGCTAAGATAATAAAATAAATAAGATAATAAAACTAAGGAACATGTCAAAATGTGTTGCTACCCCTTTCAGAGTTCATCCATACAACTCTTATCCTGTCGTGTCTCCGTGGAGAAATTAAAGAGTCTGTGACTACCATGACTTCTATCCACTTCACTTTCAAGGCCGCAAATAATACACAAACCTCATTCTAAGTTTAAATCCTCTTTTCTGCTACTTCCTAAAACCCTGCCCAGCTAAGTGACTCGCTCTCTTCTCAATTCTTTATGCTCAGACTTGCCCACCTGTTTCATTAAATACTATTCCTCATAAGCTGTGAAGAGCTCATCCATTTTCCAAGGCCCAGGGTCAGAGTCTTTCCTGAAGTCTCAGCTAGCTCAGCAGACCTGTAAATGGGGACCTTAGTATACTCAGCATTCACAATCTGCCATGTACCTGTCACAGCCCTGCATTTGCTGTGACTTCGTAGAGGAATCACTTGAACCAGAGAGACGTTTTTTTGAAGGCAGGAACTGTGTCTTACTCGTCCACACTGCTCGCCCCACTTTGAGTGCCATACGGACGCTTGATCAAATAACGAAGCTCGATTTTTTTTCCCCCAAAGGCTTCTAGGGACCAGAAAAGTAGAAGTGAATGAGTGCAGTTAACTAAGGGAAGAGAACAGCGTAGGGAGGAGCATACATTATTGTCTTTCAGTTCAGACCTGAAATACCTTGTTTCTGTGTGGATGTCTCTGCCTTTTTCACCCATAAAAATTTTATCCGTTACTTATCCTTAAAGTATATATATTCAGCTCTGTTCTTGGGTTTGCTTTGTGATTTTTTTTTCCCATTTCTTAATAATCTGCCTTCTAGTAGTGTTGTGTCTGGGTCGGGGTACTTAGCGGGCAGGGACCAGATCTATAGAATTATCTCTGCATGTGCCATTATTTCTAGAACTGATGGACTTAATGAACCCCTTATTTCGGATGGTGTTTACTTGTTGGGAATCTGGTGGTGCTTTGGATTGGGATCTAACTCCACAGTATGCAACTCTGCTCCTTTCTTTCTTGCTGCTTCAAGCAGTAAAAGCATGCCAATTTTTAAGAGGACTGGCCATGAAAAGGGTCTACAGTTATAACCTAAGTACTGTACCACACTGTTCTTTCTATCAGTGACTGATTGGGATAAGGGGTGTTCATTCATTCATTTTCTTACTCAAATTGCTTAGAGTAAATTAGGATTGTGGTCTTCTTCCCTATCTTGCAAGATAATAGCTGTTAACTGATTGAATTCAGAAGATGTGCTTGGTTTAGATTTCTTTTTCCTCTCTCACCTGCATTTCAGGATATCAATGCTTACAATGGTCAGGAGCCCACAGAAACATTACCTTTCCCCATCATTGATGATAAGAATCGGGACCTTGCCATCCTGTTAGGCATGCTGGACCCCGCGGAGAAGGACGAAAAGGGCATGCCTGTGACAGCACGTGTGGTGAGTGTAGAAATCCATTACAGAGTCCTCACGACTGGCCAGGCTCTTCGTCTGATTGAGGCCTTGCACCAACTCCAGGAAATAGGGGAATATCTCTGATGGCAAAATAACGGTATTAGCGGCGATCTCACTGAGCATCTCTACTGCTAATGCAAAGTAAAATTTTCAGCTAAATTTTAAAGTTGCTGAATTTGACAGCTTTTAAAATCTGCGTAAAATAAGTAGTTATCCTAAGATGTCATCTAGAAGTGGGGAATCTCTTCTCCAGCTCTCCTGACAGCCCTCTCCAAAGTGGTGGCCTATCCCCTTTCCCATAAGGCAGTTCTGGCTTGGAATTTCTGTGTGTTCTGTCCTTACCCACTAGAGAACAAACTTAGTCCCTCATCTGCAAAACTGTACAACTATTTAAGGACGAGGATCAACTCCCATTAGTATATTTTAAGATAATCATCCTCAGTTAACATAGTACCTTCCCAGGGCCTTTCTGGATTCAATTTGAGTATCAGGTGTTCTTACTGAGACAGCCAGAGCCAATAGAATTCCCTTCTAAGTTTAGAAAAATAACTTGGAGGGGGCCACCTCGCTGGCTCAGTCGGTAGAGCATGTGACTCTTGATCTTGGGGTTGTGAGTTCGAGCCCCGTGTTGGGTGCAGAGATTACTTAAAAATAAAGAATAAAAAATAAATCTTAAAAAAAAAAAAAAAAAAAAACCACGGAGAATAAAGTTATCTAAACTCCAGCCACCTAGATTAACAATTTGCTGTATCCTTCTAGATGTTCCGGGAGGGGGTGGGTAGAGGGTTGTTTAATATATTTTTTAAACACCCTTGAACATTTCTAATGACTGATGAACTTTCAGAGAGGCTGTAATATCAAAAAACACTTAAAGAATTCCTCTATTTATGCATTTGTGTGCTTTGCAGGTGTTTATTTTTGGTCCTGACAAGAAACTGAAGCTGTCCATCCTCTACCCAGCCACAACCGGCAGGAACTTTGATGAGATTCTCAGAGTAATTACCTCTCTCCAGCTAACGGCGGAAAAGAGGGTTGCCACCCCGGTTGACTGGAAGGTAAAGATGGTAAAAGGGCAGGTGCTCATGCTGTCTGTATGGTCCTAGGGGCTGATCTCTCAGTGGCTGTCTTCAGGGTCATTGTTACTTGGGGATCTTTTTCTGACATGCACACACACTGGCTGGACTTGTCAGGGCTGAGTTTCCGATTTGCTGTGAGGCCATTGCCAAAATCTTTCACACCGTTGATATAAAGTGCACACTCCCTAAGTTGACTTCCTAACTTCTAGATCATTTGATCAAGTTAATTGGTCAGAATGATGCCTTTTAAAATAAGAGAATTTAAAAAAAAAAAAAACCTTTAACCCTTCCCCAAATTAGCAAAATGATGGCAAAATATTTATAGCTAGACTTAGATTGGCCACTTCAGACATGGCTCTAAAATGCTGTGGTGTATTAATGTCAAGGAGCATTTCATTTCTCTTAAGCTTCATTCAGTCTTTTAAACTCATGTAGAATTCTTGGAATCTTGTTCATAAATTTTTAATGTCTAGGATTTCTGCAAAAGGTAGGACAGGGATATCCCAAGGGTAATTTCATGTAGCTACATTTTTTTAAAAATACGCTAACCTGAATACCAGGTTGTGTTTTGTTTTTCCTGACAGGCAAATCACTTAAACTCTGTATATCCATCCACCGAACATGTGTTTACTGAGCCGGGGCGGTGGGCACTGGGATACAGCAGCAAACAGTATAAATCGACATGTAAATAGAAGTCCCTCCCCTCCTAGATCTCACACTCCAGTGGGTGGAGACAAACAGTAAGCAAGTCCCCTGTGTGTTAGGTGACAATGAGTGTGGCAGAGTAATCAAGCAGAGGTGGCGAGAATGGGAATGCAGGGGTGGGAAGGTTGGTTTTATAACTGGCTGTCAAGAAAGGCCTTTCTCTGAAGGGACCTTTGGGAAGGACACAAAGCAAGGGACCAAGTCACACATACTTATGAGAGAAGAGCCCTGCTGGCAGCAGGAACAGCTGGAAAGTAAGCTTGGTGGGTTTGAGAAACAGAAGAAAAGCCAGGGTGCCTGGGAGAGAAGGAGCAGGAAGTGGGGTGAAGAGCCGGGGATGAGAGTGGAGGCAGGGATCATTGACACGGGGCCGCAATAAGGACTTAGAATTAACATTTTAAAGTGTGATGCCAAGCCATCACTGGGTTTAAAATAAGACTACTACTGGGGCCCCTGGGTGGCTCAGTGGGTTAAAGCCTCTGCCTTTGGCTCAGGTCATGATCCCAGGGTCCTGGGATCGAGCCCCCGCATCGGGCTCTCTGCTCAGCAGGGAGCCTGCTTCCTCCTCTCTCTCTCTCTGCCTGCTTCTCTGCCTACTTGTGATCTCTGTCAAATAAATAAATAAAATCTTGAAAAAAAAATAAGACTACTACTTGTTCACATAGGGAAATAGTTCCCTCACAGAAATGTCACCCTGTGCAAACAAAATTCCTCAGGGGGGAGAGAGTAACCAATACTGAGTTCTTCTCACGAGCACCTGTAGCTACTTTTCTAAAGTCAACTCTTGCCTTTAAGCTTCCCTCTAAGATCGGATTTCACCATTTCTCAATGTCTTTGAATAGGACGGAGACAGCGTGATGGTTCTTCCAACCATCCCTGAAGATGAAGCCAAAAAAATCTTCCCTAAAGGAGTCTTCACCAAAGAGCTCCCCTCGGGCAAGAAGTATCTCCGCTACACGCCCCAGCCTTAGTCTCCAGCCATAGTCTCCGGGGAGCTGGTGCTGGAGCTGTTGGCTTAGCTCAGTGAGCCAGACGATGCCGGCTGCCAATCGTGTTCTCCTGCAACTCTTCATAAAAACATCCTGGTGTGATCACAGCCAAGGTCTTTAGGTTGCTCTACTACTGGCTTATTAAATGAAAATGGCACTAAAAATTTCTCGGGATCCTTTACTCTGTGCCTTCACCAGCATTCAACTCCGTTCGTGTACCTTAGCGCACTCCTGCGCTGACTCTCTTTGAAATACGGTCTATAGGAGAGGCTCGGATCTTGGATCTCTACGGGATTTGGGATCAGTGAGGTAGTGTTGGAGAAGCCTGCTTTGCTCCATCATAGAATGACTCTCTGTTTTTCAGCTGTTCTGATCAAATCCAGAAGTTGAGGTTCAGAGTCCTCTGTGATAAGCGTGCGTACAACCCCAGAACTGAGCGTACCCAGATGTATCTTCACTGTTCAGTGTTTGGATCACAGCAGGGGCAGAGAACCTTTCAATTCTCTTAATTTTTCAGGAGATAACAAGTGGGATAAAGAGGGAAAGGATCTTTTAAGTATTCTGCTATAAAGAAAATGTTTCGGTAAATTTCTATCAAAAAAGAGAAAGGTGGCTTGCCTGTGGGGGAGGTGTACCTGGTGCCCTGTGCCTTTCATACAAAGTATTTCCGTCTGTCAGTCTGCGCTTTGCTGATGGACGCCAGCAAGGGCACACCTCGGGAAGAGAGGAGAAGATGATGGCAAATGTTTTATTCTAGAACACTTCTTGCAGTGAGGCGGGTGGGCTGTTTTCTGACTCTTGCCTTTTGGGGATCAGCAAATAAATTCTTTATTAAAACTGGAGCAGAGAATTCTGTCGTTACGTCTTGAAGCACTAGTTTAGACTCTGTCCTGTAGGGCAGAGGTCTGCTTGCCTGAATTGGCATTGGTACTTTTCTCCAAAGGCAGATCCATAAAATTTCATACAATGAAAGTCCGGGAGCAACGGACGGACAAGGGATTTCACAGCTCTTGGCCCACTTTGCTCCTTCCTGTTGCTTCCCTTGGGTCCTTGAGTTTGTGACTCCCGCTGTGAAGAGCTCTTAATTGGATTACTAGGCTTAATCTTGACAATAGTTCGTCTGCGCTTTTCTGGAAAGGATACTAACTACCCTGAGCTCGTGGTCTCTCAGACTTTGACAGACTGTGCTAATGGGTCGTGGGCTTGCCTGTAGCCCTTTATATTTTTATTGAGTTTGATAATATAAAAGGTGATGCCTGGAGCCAGGTGTTAGATGGGTCATTCAGTCTTTAGTTTCCATGAATTCTCCACATGTAAAATTCTAGTGATACCAGGAAGGTTAAGAATGGAGTGAAAATTCCCAAGTTACCCAATATCCTGAAGAATGCCGTCTGAAAGACCAGAAGACTGGTTTTCCTGCTTTCGCCTCTTCAAGTAATAGTATGTTTTGCCAGTTAAAATTCATCTTACGCTGATAGGTGTGGGCACCTAACAGTGCTGGCCCAGGATGAGGTCCATTCCTGACAATAAGGCAAAAACCTCATACAGAGAAGAACTCCTTGCCCTACTGAAAACGTAGGCTGTCATTTTGCCAACCTGAGGCTCAAAGTCCCAGGCCCAACCTCGAGGGAAGAGGCTGCAGCCTAACTTCATGGTAACCTCCTCAAGCAGCGCTCCCGCGCGCCCTCCCCTGCCCCCATTTCCAGACATGTTGTTACCATAATAGAATAAGTCATGTGCACGAAGGGTACAGCATAGGGGAATATTGTCAGTGCTACTATAATAGCATTATGGGATGACAGATGGTGGCTACACTTGGGGTGAACACAGCATAACATTTAGAGAAGCTGAATCAGTAGGTCGTACACCTGAAACTAATGTAGCATGGTGTGTCAACATGTTTATATAATGAAAAAAAGGAAAATGAAGCCTTTGTGGTTCAGTCATGGTGGCCGGGTTCCTGCATGTGCAGCCACATCCAGAATTTGCTGACGCTGGTCATCTGCACTGAAATGCTGGCCTAGCATGCGAGGTGCCCAGAGGTTCTGAGAGGACTGACTTTTTCTCTCACCTTTTCTTCTATTCTTACCTCTATCCTGGTTTTCCCTAAAGTTGAGAACCGAATATCCTTTCAAAATCTTGTTAAAATGAAGAGGGATAACAGATTCCAAATAATAAACAACCAGGCCATAAAACTGAACTTTATTTGACTTTTAAAAAGAAATTGAAAAGTGATACCAAACAGTATTATGCAATGTAAAATTGTTAATTTCTCCTTAACTTTGCTTTCACTAAGATGGTGGAACATAGTTCCGTTTTTCAACATTTACTAAGTCGGGGAGGGAGGGAATAACTTCTCTGGAAAATGTTAGGGAGGCACTGACAGCATATCAAATTATAGGTCCCTATGCTTCAGTCTAATACCAATACTCCGAAGTTTTATTACTCTCGTAAATTACTACAGCTCTTTGGTTTCGTTTAGTAGGCCATGAATTGTATTATGATCCTGACTAATTTTTGAACATCTCAGGTATGATGCAACTGCTTCAAATTAGAGCTTTTACAGCAGTCCATCAGTTCTGAAATAGATAGAGCAGTTCACTGTTCCAGCAACTTCTAGCTAACCTTATCAGGTAATCCTTCAGCACTTGGACCAGGAGGTTAGCTCAGTCTTCACCCTAACTCTGCATATCACATTAGCAGCGTTAGTATTCCTTCCTAAAATGGGATCCACTTTCCAACGACACAAGAAACTCAAAAGCAAAATACTAACAGCGTTTCAGGAGAAACGTTTTTAAGTATTAACTGCCATCAAAAAACTTAGAAGTTTCTATTTTATCATCTGGAACATTCCCTCTAAAAAATCTATATTAAGGGTTTTGAGAGACATCTGCATCTCTAGACCACCAGACATCCTCTTGTGAAGAGATACTGTGTTAACTCAGGAAGAGTAGTCCAACAAAGGTGCGCCTCGGGAAAAATGTCAGGTGAGTTGAATTCCCCGTTAAATTTGTGACCGATTCCAGGATAACTGGAAACCTCTTTCCTAAAGAAAATGAGAATTTTGGTTAAATAACGGGGCCCGGAAAAGACAGAGACAATGAGGAGTCAGTTAAGTCAATTATTTGACTCCCAATTAGGTTCCCATTTGTGAAAAAGTGTCCTTTTTAAGAAAGGAGAGGTGGACCCTAAGAAGGTTGCCTAAAAAGAACCAAGTGACTTTATTGGAACTATCATCAATCATACATTTGGTCAATGCAACTTTCCTTCCCCCAACAAACACTACATCACCCTATCACAGATGACTCTGCAGGCCCACAATTCTATTAAAAGGGTCTTAGGGTGACTGGTTGGGCCTGCGATAGGTCACGGGACTTCTGAAACTGCGCATAGAGGGCACACCATTTTCCCTTGGAAAGCATATTTGGGGTGACTTCACAACTGGGGAAGAGAGGGTGCTGAAGGGCCCAAAGCCCATCCCTGGCACCATTTACAGCTCCCCCGCCCACCTGTGCATTTGCCTAGCGCCCTCATGACCCATCAGCGCCGTCTTCACTCAGCTATAGGCTTGGGCCCAAAGGAGCTGTGTTAGTGGCCCTCACAGAAACCCCTCTAGTAACTGGCCTAGCAGGTCCCCACTCCCCAGACTTACCTCCACTCTGTCCTGGCCCCATGTGACCAGCCCTCCCCTCTCCCACTCCACAAGCTTTCCAGCACTTCTCAAGCTTTTCCAAATTGGCCCGGTTGCTGAGGAAAGCAGGCAAAGATGTCAGGGCAAAACTTCCGTGACTCTCATAACAAAATGGTTTCAAGTCTCCTGGTTTATCTTAAAAATTCATGCAAATTTGTCACCCTACTCCATAATACGCTTGTTTTAATATAAAATACTTCAAATAACCTAATGGTTAAATGAGTTACCTCCCTTTAAAAGAGCATCAAGTAAAAGTGATCTTCTAGCAAGATTCCTGGAATCCGCCTGTGGCTCCAAATGCCCCCGGGACCCCACCTCTAAAGGGAGGCACAGCCATTCAGACACTAATGTCTAATCTTGCTCGTGGCCTGACCCTCCCCATCCTTAATGTGCCTGTAGGGGCACCTGGGTGGCTCAGTCGGTTAAGTGTGGGCCTTTGGCCCAGGTCAGGATCCCCAGGGTCCTGCCGTCGAGCCCCAAGTTGGTCTTCCTGCCTGTTTCTCCCTCTCCTCCCTGCATGTGCTCGCTCTCGCTACCTCTGTCACTATCTGTCTCAAATAAATAAAATCTAAAAAAAAAAAAAAAAGTGCCCTATAGATTCCCATGATCGCGGGAAGGAGGTCGAGAGGGGGGAAATTGGGACGGGGGACCTGGGGCAAAAATCACATCTTTCCAAAAAATTCCATCATTTTAATTGTTAAATAATTCAGATGTGCTTTATCCCAATCTTTTCGAATCCACGACCTGCCACTAAGGGTCTCTATTCTCACCCGCATACCACCCATATTTTGCTACACAGCTCCTTACAGCTAGTTACTATTCACAGTAAGAAAAATTGAATCCAAGTGTCAAGTTTATTACCTCGTTCTTTCTCTTCCAATTATATTCTCTCTGGGTCATTCGAAGACCAGTGTTGACTGAACATGCATCAGACAGAAAAACTAAGTTAGGGGTTTAAGAGTAAAGGTAGCAGAAGACTATTCTGAAATATCAATTGCTTTCTCCCAGTAGGTCTCCTCTTTCCCTTAGCCCCTTTCATATGGGCTCTTTAGCGTCTTTCCTCAGGGAGGTTTGCTATTAGGCTCCCAAGAACCCCATGCAAGGGCTGACAAACTCAAATGAGAACAGGCAGATCACAAGGATAAGGCAGCGGGCTGTAGCTAAGACAAGAGGGCAGGGTGTGGACTGTGGCCAACTGCACAGCATGTTTTCCCCCTATGCTCAGCTCCACATGTTAGCACATATAGGAACAAGCACCGAGTGTTGGCACGCTTTGAGTTTTTCAAGAAAAGCTCAAAATCCGGATTTTTTTCTTACATGTGAAATGTTTAAATGTTCCTACTTTGCAACTTACTTTAAAATTTGCACACAGGGACGCCTGGGTGGCTCAGTGGGTTAAGCCTCTGCCTTCAGCTCAGGTCATGATCTCAGGGTCCTGGGATCGAGCCCCACATCAAGGCTCTCTACTCGGCTGGGGGCCTGCCTCCCCCTCTCTCTCTGCCTGCCTCTCTGCCCACTTGTGTGTGTGTGTGTGTGTGTGTGTGTGTGTGTGTGTGTGTGTGTGTCAAATAAATAAATAAAATATTTAAAATTTGCAGACAAAGCATGTAGGTGGATCATACCCAGTGCACTGGCTGAATCCAGTCCTTGAGCCTACCATGTGTGACTTTTGCCCCAAATTCACTGGGGAATATAGAGTGATACAGGACCATCCATCTAAAAATGGTAGATTGCAGAGAGCCTGAAGAAGGAGAGAGGCCTACAGGCCCAGGACCAGTGGGGACCTGTGTCCTGCTTCCTGGCAGTGCTAAGATCTCTGACTCAGCAGCCTGCAGGGTGCCCCAATGGGGTTGACACTAGGCCCTGAGCTCTAAGGCCTGCCATAGACCCCGGTGCTGTGGAAGGTGCGGAGTGGCGGAGTGAAGCCTCTGAGGGCTGGAGTCAGGATTCTTTCAGTGTTCACCGGCTTGAAGAGAAGCTCCCCCAAATCAGATGCTGCACATGACCCCAGAACAGAGCCTAGAGAATAAGCTGCAGCAACGTCTGAGGTTGAATTTGCTTTTCTCGGGGAGAAGTGGAATTACTTATTGAATGTCTTTCCTGCTCACAAGGGCAGAGACATAGTTTGGCCTGCTTCCCATCTAGCACTGGGCATGGAGCCCAGCACACAGTGCGGCTGCATTTTATAAGAATTGTGCAAATGAGGGCGCCTGGGTGGCTCAGTGGGTTAAACCGCTGCCTTCTGCTCAGATCATGATCTCAGGGTCCTGGGATTGAGCCCCACATCAGGCTCTCTGCTCAGGGGGAGCCTGCTTCCCCCTGTCTCTCTCTCTGCCTGCCTCTCTGCCTACTTGTGATCTCTCTCTGTCAAATAAATAAATAAAGTCTTTAAAAAAAAAAGAGGAATTGTGCAAATGAGAAATGATACATAAAATATTAATAAAATGTCACTTTCTGCACACAATTTGAAATCATGTAAACCCAGCCCCCCCCACCCTTGGAATTAACAATTCACGGAGAATTGCATGACATCTAAGCTGGCCGATCACATGAATGGGAAATGCCAGGATGGTGCCCATTGGAGAAGCATGCTAAGGCTGACTGTTTTCAGCTGGGGCACTTGGGGAGATGACAACACGGCTTGGTAGAGCAGGGGTACTGAGCATGAAATGAAAGAAGGGAATGCGTGTTCTCTAGAGCAAGGCCTTCCTACCTCATCCTCTCCGTGCACTGCTTAGCATGGTGAGATGTGACGTGGGGCACTAAGACACATTTAGAGACGGTCATTACTGAGTAACTATCAAAGTGTCCCTCGGGCAAGACAATATTCAAAGAGCACAGGTGGGGTTCCATATTCCCTTTGGTTGTTGGGATCACACCAGCTTTCCACACCAGGGCCCACTGTGAGAGGGTCTCTGCCCTCCCTGCTCTTGCCCTGCACTTTGTGACTCCAGCCTGCCAGGACCAGGACAGGGTACAACAGAGACGCTCCTCTCTACCAGCACAAGTGTGAAGGAAGGGATGTGAGAGAGAAAGGAGCCACCTGGATTTCAGGGTCTGGAAGACGCTGGTAGATGGCCTCCCAGAAGCAGTATGGCAGCCAGGATGGGCCCAAGCATGGGGTCTGACAACAAACCCACACAGTACCCTCAAGTCATTTTCTTAGCATTAAGGGAATGTTTCATGGTTTTCCCATCACTAACGGGCTGCCCCTTACCCATGACTTTGGAGTTGGTATTTTTGGCAGGCTCGAATGCTTGCACAACCAGCAGCTTGCTTAAATCGGAAGTTCCCTGAACCTAAAAGGGAAAATTTGAAATCAGTCAGAAGAGCACCCTTTGATGGTGAAGCTGCCTCATTCCTAATGTTTTCAAACAATGTAAGAAATGAGCTGAAACCCAGAACTGGGCTTCCAGCCTAAAATCTTCGTCTTTCTCACTTCAACTCCCTTGAATGTTGTTTCAAGAAGTCTTGGACCAGAAAATCACCTTTTGCATCTGTATAGACTTCAGAAAGGAACCTTCTCCACCTTACTCGTAACCAGACCGGACATTCCCAATTTGGAAAACAGGGAATTCCCAAAATCCACAAGCTTACTTCCCCCTCTACACTGATGTTCAAGGGCTCTGGGCCCAGCCTTCCCAGGAGGGAGGACTGTCTTCTTTTTTTAGAACTTTTGCCCTGTGTCTCTCACCAACATCTGCCCTCCAGGAAGGCACATAGGGTACAAGTAACAATTATAACTCTCATCTCTAGAGACCACATACCGTCTCCCCAGATTCTCACAAGAACCTTACCAGATGGCTGCTGTTGTTGGCCTCATCGCACTAATGGGCAACGGAGGGTCAGAAGGCAGCTAGCCGTTGCTCACACACCAGTGGGCACAGGGGTCAGGCTTTTAACCCAAGTAGGCCTGACTCCAAGCCCTGGTGTCTTAAACCAAACTGTGAGCATTGCTCGTGCTGTTTCCAGCCTCACCCCGACCCCTAGCTTCAAAGCTAAAGAGATTTTCATTTTCTACTGGAAAAACATTTAGATTTACCATCATCCTCTGAATTACTGAGAGATACAAAGATAGGAAGGCCACAAAAGGGACAAATGCACCCCTGTTCCCCAGGAGGCACGGCCCCACTCCAAGACAAAAGGCTTGGCAAGCAGAGGGCAGGTGGATTCTTGGCCCCTGAGCCCCCTGTGTCTCACTCCTGTGTCGGGCACACACTGCTTAATGGTACAGAAGCCCTGGGCATGTGTTGACTGTTTTGTTAATGGTGCTGGGAACTATGGGGTCCTTCCTGGTTACATCTCTTTTTAAGGTGGTCAGTTGAGTTTTCAAGTCACTTATGGGGCACCATGGAAAGCAAATGACACTTTAGAAATAACTGTCCTTACCTGCTCACAGGTTTTAGGCAAAATGCAAGGTGCAAGATATGGTACCTCTGTCTTAGTATCAATGACACTGCCATACACAATAATGACGAATTTCATGGTCACGTTATCAATAGTCATTTCATTATAGCTGGATAAAGTCTCCACGTATGCCAGATTGAATGCCACACACTTCTGAAAGTCCAAGTCCTACAATAAAATTACATTTTTTTCTATAAATCGTGCAAATGACCCATGGAATCAAGAAGAAGGCACATTCACTGATTGAGCTGAGTTCTTTGCGGGTGTCAAAAGGCATGTAGACCCTAGGAAAGACAGACAGAATATATTTAGAGTTCAGAACGATCTCAGACAAGATTATGAACTCAAGAGGTTTTTTGTTGCTTCTCCTAGCGGCCCTGGTTATGGATGCGCAGCCTGATTTCCAGGTTTGCTGGAGCTCTCAGTCAGCGTCAGCAGGTGGTCAGCCATGCCTGTGGATTTGGTTTTACCTGGCAGTAAGCAAACACCCCACTGGGCAAGTGAGCAAACAATAGCAAAAGCCAAAACGAAATAAAGCAACACACCAAGTCTGAGTCATACTTCAAAGCTCAGAATAACAGTCTTCAGAGCAGGAAGGAAGCGGTTATGCATGGGTTGAATTGTGTCCCACCCCCCCCCCCCACAAAAATTCATATGTTGATGTTCTGAGCCCGGGTACATCAGAATGTGACTTTATTTGGAAATAGGGTCATTGCAGACGAAATTGTTTAAGTTAAGATGAAGTCATACCAGAGTAGGGTAGGCAAATATTCTAATATGACTTTAGTCCTTATAAAAAGGGGAAGAGGTGCCTGGGTGGCTCAGTCGGTTAAGCGTCTGACTCTTGATTTCAGCTCAGGTCATGATCTTTGGGTCAGGAGATTGAGCCCCGTGTGGGGCTCCACGTTCAGTGGGCAGTTGGCTTCCCCTCTGTGTCCCTCCTCTGCTTGTGGTCTAGTGTGCTCTCTCTCTCTCAAATAAATAAATAGGGGAGATTTGGGGGCACCTGGCTGGGTCAGTCGGTAGAGCACAGGACTCTTGATCTCAGGATCATGAGTTCAATTCCCACACTGGGCATAGAGCTTCTTTAAAAATGGGGAAGTGGGGCACCTGGTTGGCTCAGTGGGTTAAGCCTCTGCCTTCAGCTCAGATCATGATCTCAGGGTCCTGGGATTGAGTCCCAGGGTCAGGCTCCCTGCTCAGTAGGTTGGCCTGCTTCTCTCTCCCTCTGCCCCTCCCCCCACCAGTGTGCATGTGCACTTTCTCTCCTTCTCTCTTGAAGAAATAAAATCTTTTTAAAAAATGAAAAGGCATTCACCTTATTACTGAGTCAAATCTGACTCCATACAGTTTTGGCCTGTTGGTCCTAATTCTCTCCCCTGGAGTTTTTCACTACACTCATACTAGACATACTGAATGTGTCCTACTTCTCAGAAAGAGGCGAAGCAAAGGGAAGAATCTAAATCCTTTTACTGTTCTGCTAAAAATTTTTTTTTATTTTATTTATTTATTTGACAGAGAGAGATGCCAAGTAGGCAGAGAGGCACACAGAGAGCGAGCGAGAGGAGGAAGCAGGCTCCCCGCCGAGGAGAGAGCCCGATGCGGGACTTGATCCCAGGACCCTGAGATCATGACCTGAGCTGAAGGCAGAGGCTTAACCCACTGAGCCACCCAGGCGCCCTCTGCTAAAATTTTTCTGAAAATTATCGCCACGTGGTAAAAGAAACACAACTTCCTTAGTACAACATGCATTTTTTAAGACAATGTTTTTAGAGCGGTTTTAGGTTCACAGCAAAAGTGAGAGGAAGGTACAGAGGTTTCCCGTAGATTCCATCCCCCACACGTGCAGAGCCTCTCCCATTATCAGCATGGCACTCCACTTACTGCAGGTGATGAGCCTATAGTGACGCATCACAATCACCCAAAGCCCATAGTTTACTTTAGGGTTTACTCTTGGTGTTGTCAATTTTATGCGTAGATGTGTAATGACGTGTATCCATTGTTACAGCATGATGCAGAGCGGTTTCACCGTCCGAAAGTCCTCTGTGCTCCCTCTCTTCATTCCTTTTGCCCCAACCACTAATCTTTTTATTGTGTCCATAGTTTTGCCTTTTCTCGATGCCCTATTGTTGAAATCCTACAGTATGGAGCCTTTTCAGATTGGCTTCTTTCATTTCAGAATATCCAGTTAAGTTTTTTTTTCATGTCTTTTCATGGCTTGATAGTTCATTTCTTTTTAGCCCTGAATCGTATTCCATTGTCTGGATGGGCCACAGTTTATTTATCCATTCGTCTACTAGAGGACATCTTTGTTGGTAGTTTCCAAATTTTGGCAATTCTGAATAAAACCGCTAAAATATCTGTGCCCAGATTTTGGCATGAACATAAGTTTTCAACTTTTTTTTTTTTTAATTGTATTTATTTATTTGAGAGAGGGAAAGAGCACAAGCAGGGGAGGGGAGGGGAGGGGATGAGGGACATGCAGACTCCCTGTTGCATAGACAGCCCGACCAGGGGTCAATCCCAGGACCCTGAGATCATGACCTGAATGGAAGGCAGACACTTAACCACTTAACCGACTGAGCCACCCGGGCGCCCCAAGTTTTCAACTTCTTCGGATACATCTCAACGATACGGATTACTGGATTATATATGGTAAGAGTATGTTCAGTTTTCTAAGAAACCTCCAAACTTTCTGAAGTGGCTGTACCATTTTGCATTCCTACTAGCAACGAATGAGAATTCTGGCTGCTTCACATCCTCACCAGCATTTGGGGTTGTCAGTGTTCCAAATGTTGGCTGTTCTAACAGGTGCGTAATGGGATCACATGTTACATTTTTCTGAGGATATGTGACTGTAGAACATGTTTATTTGCCATCTATGTATCTCCTTTTTTTAAAATTTTTTTTATTTTTATTTTTTTTTAAAAGGATTTTTTTTTTAAGATTTTATTTATTTATTTGACAGACAGAAATCACAAGTAGGCAGAGAGGCAGGCAGAGAGAGAGGAAGGGAAGCAGGCTCCCCACTGAGCAGAGAGCCCGATGCGGGGCTCGATCCCAGGACCCTGAGATCATGACCTGAGCCGAAGGCAGAGGCTTTAACCCACTGAGACACCCAGGTGCCCCCTTTGTTTTTTTTTTTTTTAAAGATTTTATTTATTTATTTGACAGAGATCACAAGTAGGCAGAGCGGCAGGCAAAGAGAGGGGAGGAAGCAGGCTCCCTGCTGAGCAGAGAGCCCCACGTAGGGCTAAATCCCAAGATCCTGGGATCATGACCTGAGCTGAAGGCAGAGGCCTTAACCCACCGAGCCACCCAGGTACCCCTATTTGCCATCTATGTGTCTTCTTTGGTGAGATGTCTGTTAAGATCTTTGGCCCTTGGGGCACCTGGGTGGCTCAGTGGGTTAAAGCTCAGGTCATGATCCCAGGATCCTGGGATCGAGCCCCACGTGGGGCTCTCTGCTCAGCAGGGAGTCTGCTTCTTCCTCTCTCTCTGCCTGCCTCTCTGACTACTTGTGATCTGTGTCTGTCAAAAAAATAAATAAAATCTTAAAAAAAAAAAAAGATCTTTGGCCTTTTTTTTTTTTAGTTTAAATGCATTTTATTTTTAGACAACCTATATGACCTGTTCTGTTTTTGTTTTTGTTTTTGTTTTTTTCTTAAAAACAATGCCTCTGCTCCAAATAAGTCACGGTCAAATAAATGAAGAGCTCAAGGTGACATTAGTCCCATTTGTCTAAGTCCTGGCGTTCTATGGATGAAGGGCAGCTGTCAGTTATGACAAGGTGATACACCCAAAGTAACAGCCAACATTTTTTCATTTCTGAACCATCCTTAAAGAAAATAATTATTTGGGGTCACAGCAGATTCCAGTCCAGTTTTCACCAATAAAGAACTGGTCATTTTTGAAACTAGTGTGGATGTGCTTGATTTGTTCTGCAGCCCCTGTTGTAAAAGGATTTATTCTTTCTGGCTTCTCTTCTTCAAGTTTGCCTTTGACTGATTTCAGGCAATCGTTGATGTACCCCTTGTAGGCGTCTTCTGTGAGGCTGGTTTCCTGCAAATGATGGTTCATGACAGTATCAACAACGATGGCTGTGCTTTCAGCACCTTCACCCTCCAGGCCTTCAGCAGAGGCGTTTCCACTGATGAGCAAGTCATCAGTGTTACCCTCTGTCCTGCTGGCCATCTTCTCCTCCACCTCCAGGCACAGTCCATCCTTGATCTCCCGGATCTTGTAGATGTTGGAGAACATCTCATCATGGTTGATGAGGTTCCAGTAGATGATCATGATGATGGCTGGAGAGAGATATCAGGGGCACTAGCTCAGTAGGAGTCAGGAGCTCTGAGAGAGCTCCACACAGCTGGAAGGGCACTTGGGGGTGGGGCAGGTGGAATCCTGGACCATTTTTTAATTGGGTAGTTTGTTTTCCTATTGTTAAGTTTTAAGAGTTCTTTGTATATTTTGGGTAACAGTCCTTTATCAGATGTGTCTTTTGCAAATATAGTCTCCTACTCTGTGACTTGATTCCTCATTCTCTTGAGACTTGCTAATTTTTTAACCCAACATTCATATCCAGTCTCTCAATGCAATGAATATTGTTGAACTCCAGGTCTGTTACTTCCCCAGTTCCTAACTTATAATAGGGGCTCAAATAATTATTAAATAGGATATAAATATGGATGGTAAATTATGCCAACCTAAGAACAGACTTGAGCTACTATGTTTTTAGAAAGTTCATAAAAGAGTTTCAGTCACCCCAATTAAGATTTTGAAAAGGCACAAGCTTTATATTAACATAGGTAGAGTAGACTATAATAAACATGTCCCCAGTCAGTCCTCACTCAGGTCGTGGAAACAGCCAAAAGCCCTCCCTTCACCCCCCGCAAAGAGGAAACTCAGTTGGCATCTACCTGGGCCTACACCAAAATCCTGGGGATTTTCAGCTTGAAAGCAAAAGTCATTATGTTTCTGCATATTAGTGAAAAGGGATCTTTATTTCCTTTGGAAACCTGCTATTCCTCTTGTATTTCCTATTGACAGAATTTAGACGTGGTGGTCCTCATCATTGGATACACATTAAAAACATCCAGGGGGCTCCTGGGGGCACCCAGGTGGCTCAGTTGGTTAAGCAGCTGCCTTTGGCTCAGGTCAGGATCCTGGAGTCCTGGGATCAAGTCCTGAGATCGATCCCCACATGAAGCTCCCTGCTCGGTGGGGAGTCTGCTTCTCCCTCTCGCTCTCCCTCTGCCCCTCCCTCTGCTCATGTTCTTTCTCTCTCTCCTCAAATAAATAAATAAATAAATCTTTTTTTTAAAAAAATGCCAAAGCCCAGACACACACACAAAATGACAATGAATAAACACCAAACTTCATCAATTCATTCTGATTAATACTAACTTGGTTCCCCGGAATCTACTTATTTAATATTTGCTGAATTTACTCCTTTTTTTTAAAGGTATGACTTCAGGTAGCCTGGAAAATTAGCTGTGACAAGAGGATTGGAAGATCTGCAGGAAGTCAGGACAAGAGTGATTAAAATTCTAGAATCCCATCTTATTTTATTTTATTTTATTTAAGTAATCTCTACACCCAATGTGGGGCTCAAACCCACAACCCCAAGATTAAGAGTCACATGCTCTTCTGACCGAGCAAGCCAGATGCCCATAGAATCTTATTTTAAATGTCAGACACAGTCTTTCCTTCTCTGTCTCAAAAATATGAAATGAATTTTGTAAAAAGTAAATAAAAGTTCATTCATACATGAATCATTTAACTTACCTCATCAGTGAGACTTGATTCAAAATACTGATAGGCAATACCGAGCGCAAGCTTTAGCCATATTTTATATTCCAAGGATGGCCAGAAGACATCAAAACCTTCATACAAATCCTCCAGGGAGATAAAACAAGCCTAAAACCACAAGATATCAAACAACAAACTTGATTCAAAACTAAATTACAAGGCCATCAGAAAACAAAGTGCCTGTAAGATTTAATCCTCCCCTAGTACTATCAAATCTGGTTCAATTCTAATACTCCACCATTTAAAAGCATTGCATTATGGAGAAATTGTTTTAATAAAATTTACAGTTCGAATAAAGCGCACACTTAGTAATAGCCAGAAAACTTATACCACTCAATAGCTATGATACAGGACAAGGTATGATTCACAAACTAAGCCACATAAACTTATTTTTATTGCCACAGTAGGTGAAGTAGGCTCAAAAGTGGGATTTAGCTGCCTCCGTTTTGACCTCAAACTTTCTAGTTGGGTTTTGCTTTCCAGCTTGTCTCTTGGCTTGGGCAGAAGACCCTGAGGGCAAAGCATCCCTGGACAGAAAGGACACTATCTCTGCAAACAGTGAGGACTGCCCTAAGCCAGCAGGACCCTGCCAGTGACTCCACAATAGTGATCTATTTGACCTTCGCGGCCCACCTGCACATGTACCCACCTTTGCCCCACATTTTCCTTACTTCCTAAAGCTGGTAGTATTTTCAGCACGTTGGAGAGTCTTTGAGCTTCTCACTTGCTGTGTTCCCAGCGTTGACATCATTGAAATAAATTTCCTGTCTTGTTTCACCACCACTAGTGTCTCTGCCATTGGATTGTGTCAGGCGTGAGTGGCCAAACCTGGTCTGTTGGGAAGCCCCGGAGCCAGTGCTCTTGGACCCCTGTGTGCCGGACACAGGCTGATTCACAGTATTCATCTCCAGAGGTCAACTTCCCTGAATAAGGAAGACTGCTCCTCCAGAATTTAAGCTACATGAACTTCAATGACTTCAGTTCAGCCTTGTGACTCAATTATGCCTCCTGTCCTCTTCCGGAAATGAAACGGTATGAAACTGACAAAGTGACACTGCCTTCTGTCCCACGCACCCCTAAGACTCTGGACCCTGCTGGATTGCATGTAACAGCCCCCAAAGCTGGAGAATTCCTTGTAAGCAGCAACTCTGGCTCATTTCTGTTTGAATCCCCCACGTGTCATGGGATATCAGGCCACTTATTTGGTGAATAGAAAACTTCTTACTTAAGCCAGTGAGAAATGGAAGAAAGGGAGTTTAAAAACAAGTGTTCTTTAAAAACACTGCTCCCAGAACGCGATGGTCCTTCACTGGGTGTCTATCCATGTCAGGATCTTCACTTAGAAATTTCCCTCATCTTCGTATTGCCCAAAGTTAGACATTCTCTCTTTTAATAAACAAGGACATTAAGACACAAAGAGGTTAAAATAGCTCTCTAGGTCCCACAGCCAAGATGTGAGACACCGAATCTTTGCTCAGCTAGTCCATGGGACTTCACAATGGCTGGGTGGGTGGACTGCGTAAGATATCAGAACCCAGAGGAAGGAAAGATTGCTGGCATTTATCATGTACTTCAGGAAGAATTAACTAATAGCCCACAATACAGACAGAACCAGGTTCTTACCTGTAAAATAGTTTCACAGATGACGGTGTATTCAATTTCACGCTTAAGCAGACAGCTCAGCTCTCCAATTACGTCCCCACTGGTACAGTATTCTGTGAACATCGTTTTGGACCCTCTATCAGACCTTAGGCTACTGTCTATTCCGAAGGTAGGAGGTAAACTATGCAACTGCAAAAGGGAAATACAAAATTAAAAATCCTTGATCAAATCGTGGGAGCTCCCACTGTTTGCTGCAATTATTAACGATGGAGGGAAAAGATTCTTTATGAAGGCCTTCAGGTGTGAACAAGGTATTAAGCCTTCCCCAAAAAGTCACAGTTTCTTTCACATTTCAATTCTTGAAGGGAAGGATTGTTTCCAATCTTCATCTTTATAGATGACCCCGTTTACAATACTTCTACTTACTCGTACCTTCCTTCTATAAAAATCCCACCAAAAGTACTGACTGCAGTCTGCAACCAATGCAGCCATCCACTCTGAGTCTATTAGCTGGGGTTTTAGAATACAGGTGAGGTTTAGAATACAGGTGGGGGTGCGGTCAGGAGCCGATGACCAAGAAGGAATTTTTGAGCTTGTCTTTGGTGCAAAATGGTGGTTTTTTTTTTTTAAAGATTTTATTTATTTATTTGTCAGAGAGAGAGTACACACAAGCAGGCAGAGGCAGCGAGAGAAGCAGGCTCCCTGCTGAGCAAGGAGCCCGACGCGGGACTCGATCCCAGGACCCTGGGATCATGACCCAAGCAGCGGCTTAACCAACTGAGCCACTTAGGCGTCCCCAAAATGGTGGTTTTATTAAAGCACAGGGACAGGACCTGTGGGCAGAAAGAGGGGCTGCAAGGGGCTGTGCTGGGTGACTGATAATATACTACCGGGTTGGAGGGGTAAGGAAAGGAAGGTTTCAAAAGGGTTTTCATATGTTAAAGAAGACTCACGGGATTACTTGCCATTGTCAAGTTAAAGTTGTTTTCCCCTCTAGCAAGGCATTATGATTCATTCCAATACTAAGATAAGTCTGGAGCTTCTACTGGGCCCACCTCAAGTATTTGTCAATGAGCTGCAGGTTTTAAGGACATTTAATTGTATCTACATTTACTTCGGGAAGCTAGGCTATTGATAGAAATGCTTTATTCTTGTAGATTGCTAAAACATTTGTAAACTGAGGGAGACTCAGGTCTTCCCGGATTATGATCTCTATCGGTTAACTATTTGTTTTTCCTTTCCTTAGCTTTAGGGCAGTCAGAAGTGCATGAGGAATGTCACATATGTCCCCTGGTGGAGGGGTGTCAACTTCTGCTTTGTCCTCAACTTGCCTTCTGTTCCCTCATCATTATTAGAAATTCTTATCATAATGGGCCAGTGTCTGGGGTGGAAGAAGACCTTTGATTTTATGGATGCAGAAATCAGATGCCAGAAATTAATACGCCTCCAAACCAAGCCATGATTTCCATCAACTTTGCCACCCTTTAAAATGCTTAAGAATAGGGGCGCCTGGGTGGCTCAGTCGTTAAGCATCTGCCTTGGGCTCAGGTCATCAGCCCGGCGTCCTGGGATGGAGCCCCACATTGAGCCCCACATTGGGCTCCCTGCTCAGTGGGAGGCCTGCTTCTCCCTCTCCTGCTCCCCCTGCTTGTGTTCCCTCTCTCGCTGTGTCTCTCTCTGTCAAATAAATAAATAAAAATCTTTAAAAATAAATAAATAAATAAATAAATAAATAAATAAAATCCTCAAAAATGATTTCCAAGGTGGTGGGCGGGGCACCTGGCTGGCTCAGTCCATAGGGCCTGTAACTCTTGATCTCGGGGTCCTGAGTTTGAGCCCCATGTTGATGGTAGAGATTACAAAAATAATAATAATTTCCATGGGCCATCAACAGAAAAACTTTTTAGGGTGAATGAAGTATGACTGAATCACTTCGGGAAAAGAATGGATAGGTATGGATGGGGAGATAAGAACGCTATCAGATCTCAGGAGGAAGCTCCTGGAATCAACCAGAAGGATTACAGAATTTTTCAGAAAGTTTAGCTGTAAACATCTAAGAGGAAGGCTATTGTTCAGGACACAAGAAACAGGGAACAAAGGGTCACTGAAGAAGTTGCTGTGAAACTGCCCCCTGCCAGTGATTACCCTTGAGATATTTAGAGGCATTCATGCTTCCAAAGGGCTTTGACATTTTTCTAATTTGATTTTGAATGCAGTTCAAAGACTCTTTGAGTAATGAACAATGTCTCTGCTTTTTACAAACCAGAGAAGAAAAGAAGATATTATCTACCAGCAGACGTTAAAGGAGTCCTTCCAAGATTCCTGTCTCTTTGTTATTCAATCAAACATTAATCTAGGTGCCCTGGGGGAAGGGACTTTGTAGATGCAATGAAGGTCATTAATCAACAGACTTTGGAGAGACGGCTCTGGATAATCCTGGTGGGCTAATGGAATCAGTCACAAGAGCCCTCGAAGGTAGAAAAGGAAGTAGGCTCCATCAGAGAAGGGGGCATCAAGAGAGGGATCGGCTGTACTTCCGGCTCTGGGATGGCGCCGCCTGCAAGGCTGGAGCAGCAGCTCTGGGAGCTGGAGATCGGTCCAAGCTGACGGCCTGCAAAGAAGCAGGGATGTCTGTCCTATAGCCATAAGGAACAAGATTCTACCAACAACCTCAAAGACTCTGGCAATGGGTTCTGCCCTCGGAGCTTCCAGAAGGGAACACTACCCTGCCGACCCTCTGATATTGGCCTTGTGAGACTCAAGCAGGGAAACCAGGACTGCTGAGCTAAGAACTCTGAGAAACCAGTCGAAGCCACTAAATGTATTCTGCATTGCTATGGCATCAGTTGAACACCAATATGACATCTTCAGCCCAAATACTGTTGGACTCACTCCTTAAGAAGAATTAACTAGGTCAGTCATTGCAGGAAGATTCCCCAAAGGGAAAAGTATGTTGCAGCTTCTGAAAGTTCGAGTTGACATATCTAAAAAATACGGGTAGCAGTGTATTTTTGTTTTGATTCTAAAGGGAGCATAGCACAAGGATTCTATTTAGCATAAAATAATGTCTAAGCTCATGGATACTGAGGCCAACTCCATGGGTTCAAAGCCCTTCTTGAATTCTTACTGTGTGCCCTTGGGAGACAAGGGGAATTAATTTGTCTGTGCACCAGTTTTCCCATGTGAAAAATAAGGCTATTATAAGGATTAAATGTCGTAATATATTGCCGTTTTGACCACCCTTTACAAAATTACAGCTAACCTCTTCAGCTGTCAATCACTTCTAATGTAAGGGCCTACTTAGCCAGAGTGATTTCCTCTCGGTTAAACAGTGATTTTGTTGTTTATGCAGTAAAACTTAAACTGACTCTGCCCCCCCCCCCCCCGGGGGGAACTTACTTAAAAGCAAGTGAGGGGGGGAAGCAAGTCTGGGAAATCAGTAAAATATGGTCCACCAGTCCCTGACAACAGAGGGCGGGGCAGGTCAGGTGGAGATAACAGAGCCCAGATGCAGGGATGAGTCGGGTCGGGTGGAGACATCCAATTAGTGGAGCCCACATACTGTCTCAGCTACCAAGGAGTGTGGGCCCTGCCTTTTGGGTGCCAATTCTGACCAAGGTGATAGGCTAGTTCAAATAGCTACCATGGGGTGAATTGTAATTCAATTGGCCACCCGTGTGTGACCTAGCATGACTGTGCAGCTTTCTCTGTGTGTTGCAATCTCATTGGCCACCTGTGTGTGGCCAGGCTCAACCACATGGTCTTTGCTCTATAAAAGTTAGTCTGTGAGGCTGTGAGTGGCTCGCTCTCTCTTTAAGAGACGCCCCGACCGGTCGGTTTGATTCTCGATGCTTGGCACGAAATAAAGCTTTGCTTGCCCTTCGCTTTCTATCAGTCTTGCTCCTTTGATCACGGACCCTAACACTAACATACTGTACATTTAACTTATTTATTTTGCTCATTGTCCCATCGCCTTCCATGCCTTTGCTAGAAAGTGAACTCTAAGAAGGCAGGGATTTTTGTCCGTTTCGTCAATTCCCAGTGTCTAGAATGAACAGTGCCTGTGGCAGGGTAGTAATGAAGTAAACATTTGTTAAGTGAATGAATGAACGTTTAAAAATTTAAAAATGCTATACATGTGTATTATATTTATCAAAATAATTTTATATCAAAATAAATATTTATCAAAATAGTTTATTTCCATAATCAATTGGATATTTTTAAGGCCTGAAATACCCCTTTCAAAAAAAGAAAGCCAAATACATTATGTGCACTATAATAATGGTTTGTCACTGATAAGCATCATTCATGACTCTCATTTCCTTTAGATAATCAGCCACTCCAAGTATTGCATTCCTTATCCGAACATCATGGAAAAAAACACTTCCTCCCAGGACTACTGCAAGAAATGAGTAATGACTCTAAAAGCATTTTGCTAAATGGGAAGCACCTTTCAGATGTTGGGTCTTATCCTTCAGCTGTAGTCTTCACTCTGAGCAGAAAAATGTTCATTCAGAAATTATGTTAAAAATTTAAAACTTTCAAGGCCTCTCAGTGGCTCAGTCAGTTAAACGTCTGACTCTTGATTTCAGCTCAGGTCATGATCTCAGGGTCCTGAAGCGGCATTTGGGCTTCCTCGCTCAGCACAGACTCTGACTTTTTCTCCCTCTGCATGCACCCCCCCCCCACCTTTCACACTCGTGTTTTCTCTCTCTCTCTCTCTCTCTCAAAATAAATAAATATATCTTTTAAAAAGAATTGAAAACTTTCCTGGTTCCTTAATGTCTCCTTATATTAAAATCATATATTTCAAAAATACATTTTCAGCAAAGAATAAATAGTCCCTCACAATTGCCATTCCGGAAATAACTAAGTAGATTCCTTGTGGCATTTCACCTTCTCTACAAATGACATCTCCGTAGTCAAAATAAGCAAGTTTGGCTCTCTCCTGCAAGAAAAATAAAAAGGGAGTCAACACAAAGATTCTAAATGGAAATAAGATTTTAAAGTTAAAATGGTTTCCAAGTAGAAAAAAAAAACAACGCACTGACTATATTCTCTGGTTTATTAATGAATTATAACGTAGGGACATGCTTCATCAGTTTTTTTGAAAGAAAGGGACCAGCAAGCAAACTGTCGACTTTGTGATTAGCACTGGGCAGTGACTGGTGGAAATACCCAATAAATAAATGTTCAGTTGAGTAGATGTTTCTAATAAAGTGTGATACTTCCAACAACGGAGACAAAGATAGGATGCTCTGGAGAAGTCCAGAAAGGCCAAGGGACCCTGTCTTGGGTGTCCAGGGAAGACTTTAAAGAGTAAAGTCTGAGGGCTGAAGGAAGGACGACAGAGGGCCAGGATACAATGAGCTGAATATCATTCAGGGCAGAGGATGTAGTACATGCAAAGACCCAGAGGCCATTAGAACATCTGCCCTTGGGGTAGCCACAGAAGATCCAGTATGTCTCAGACAGGAGGTGGGGGTGGGAGGGGGGGTGGAGACCAAGACTGAGTTATGGATTAGGCCTCAATAGGCATAGTGCATAGCATTCACAATACTTTAGAGACTCACAACAACATTCTGGTTTCTTTTAAAATCAGAAGGGAATAAAACAACTTCTGATAGAGGAAAATGTTTTAACACTAATATATTCATCTTTGTGCTCACTTCGGCAGCACGTATACTAACACTAATATATTCATCTTTATACTAACACGGTCATAAAGTATAATTTTTTGTACTTTTTGATGGGGCAAGAGGCCTACTAAGGCAAAAGTGCCAGGGCTCGTGAAAGTTGCCACGCAGCTGCAGTAGGGAAAGGACCGGAGAGGTGACCCCAGAGTCAGACCTTGAAGGTCCTCACAGGCACTTTAAAGAGTTTGGGCTTTTCCCCAAAACCAAGAAGGAGCCACTGAAGGGTTTGTAACTGGAGAATCAGAGGGATAGATTTGCAATTTACAAAGATATGTAGGAAACATATTTCAAAATCATTCGTAGTGGTTATATCTAAGTGTGGGCTAAGTGACAAGTTTTCACTTTTCACTTCATGTTCTTCTGAATTATTTGACAGCGTTGAAACAGGCAATGATGACTTCACAGTGTTTTTTTTTAAGTCCCCTAAAGCCAAATATCCAGCTTATGTATTATTCAGACCTTGGTTTTCTACCATTGACTTCTGGCTTATCATTATAGACCTTTATGTTTTTAATTAACCAGACCAATTGGAGGATGAAAGAAGGGAGGAGTATTTAAAATAAACTATTATAGCTGTGATGGAAACCAAGATTGAAATTATAGTCTACAATAAGGGGTGTTTCTTTTGTCTGCTGTGTGGAGTTCACTGTTAGTCAAATAATCCCTGGGCGGTCCCTAATGACAATAATGCCTGTTTATTCCCAACTCATCACAATTTTTATCCTGGTCAAATCAATTGAAATGTCTATCAAAAACCAACATATGAAGGAAAGAGGGCACTCAGACTGAGAGAAGCCTGTAAGAGGGTAAAGAAAGTCCAACAGCCTTGCAGAGGTATGGCAAGTTAGGGACCGAAGGAGGTTGTGTCCCAGTGACGGGTTCACCTCAGGTGTGTGTGAATCACTAATTTATAGAGTTATCTTCTTCTCACCGGTTTCCCATTCCTCCCCATTCACTGCTGGATGGTCAGTTAATTAATTACACTTGTGAAAATTACTACCTATAAAGAACTGAATTCTAATTTTATCTTAAATTGGATTTTAACAAAACTGAGCAGAATGCAAATTATAAGAAACATTTTTGAGATATCTTCTTCCCAGTCCAAGCCCACCTCCTACCTCCCACTCCCATTTATTTGAGCTCTATTCTCTAAACTATCCCCTATGGCCCCTGGCCATCCCATCAGGTTTCCTCCTCCTCCTTGCAGCCACACTTGCCCTCCCCAAAGCAGGACATCAGATCCAAGCCAGTTAGATTTCTCTCTCAAGAATCTGAACCGAGAGACAAGGAGTCTGGGAATTGAGAACTGAGCATGATATCCAAGTGCTAGAAAAAAGATCCACAGATGCCCACCAATGATATTCCTGAGCTGGCCTGAATCCCACCGTACCCACCATTAGTTAGCTAACCATTTCTTAGCATCTTCTACACACCATCCCACTGTCTTTTCAGTCAACTTCCCTTTTGCTTAAACTAGTTCAAGTAAGCTTCTGTTACTTGCAACCAAAGGAGTCTTTTTTTTTTCTTTTTTAAGATTTTATTTATTTATTTGAGAGAGAGCAGGAAGGAATATGAGCAGGGAGGGAGAGGCAGAGGGAGAAGCAGACTCCCTGCTGAGCAGGAAGCCCAATTCGGGCCTTGATCCCAGGACCCCAGGATCATGACCTGAGCTAAAGGCAGACATTTAACCAACTGAGCCTCCCACGTGCCCCAAAACCAAAGGAGTCTTAATTCAAGTAAATTTGAAATCAATTTCAAAAGAAAAACTCAAAAATTTCTGGCATGAAGAAAACATTAGTATAGCAAGAAAGGAATCAACTCAGCAGAACCTCATTAAGACTGCTGTCTTTCTGGGTGCCTGGGTGGCTCAGTGGGTTAAGGCCTCTGCCTTCAGCTCAGGTCATGATCTCAGCGTCCTGGGATTGAGCCCCGCATCCGGCTCTCCGCTCAGCGGGGAGCCTGCTTCTTCCTCTCTCTCTGCCTGCCTCTCTGCCTACTTGTGTTCTCTGTCTATCAAATAAATAAATAAATCTTTAAAAAAAAAAAAAAAGACTGCTGTCTTTCTAGAAAACAAGGAAAATGTCCTCATTATGGACAAACAGATGCCTTATATATCCACGTGCCTAGATCACAAAGTATGGTACAAAGAAATTTGTGGTAAAGCAAACACCATTCCTTGTCACAGAGTTTTCCTAATTCTAAAAATCTAACAGAGGTTTTAACAGGTTGATGAAAAATTATAAACCTTGTAATTCATACAATAGCAGTTTAAAACCAAAGTCACACACTGGTCTATTGCTACTGCCCCTCGGAACCATGTGTTACTTAAACTATAGCCCCTGGAGGATTTTACTAGTTACCAAGCACATTTGGATATGGCCTTAAGAAAAACACATACTGGCAACAGGTCTTTGGGGAGAAGGACGATATACGACCGTGAAGCTGGGCAGCTGGGGAAGCCTGGCTCGCTCAGGGCAGAACACCGCCCCTTCACCGAAGCTGGGCAGCCAGGAACGCCCGGTCAGCTCAGGGTGGAACGAAATACCGCCTGCTTCCCTTTTCCGTTATCTCTCCTTTCTCTTCCCAGAAGCGCCCATTGTTAGTTAAATGAGTCCTTTGAATGTGCTTGATTAACTATAAACTTTATCCTCCTCCTTGCGTGTCCACGAGACTTGTGACTAGTGTTTGACCTTCATTGGTTTTTCTGTTGGCTATTGTTTCTATCTAATAAAAGTGGGACTCTGGAGTTGCTCGGGGCAGCAGTCCTTTTGACTGTTGTCCCCTGCTCTCAGTCTCTTGCAGCTGACTTGTTTGTGCCTAATTCTTCTCCCGTTCGCCGACCGGAAGCGGCAGTCTATGGGTCTTATCTAATTCAAGGATGTATTTTGTTCGCCCTGCATGATACTTGAAAAATTTTGAATTTGTGCCAATTTTTTTTAATTTGGAAATTTCACATAAAAATTCAGATCTATGGGCTTTTTAAAAATCTGAGCTGCACATTATTAAATCTAAGAGTCAGTTTTTGATCATCATCTTATTTGATCTCAGCCTCATTTGACATAGTTGCTTACAGTCTCCTTTATGAAATATTTTCTTCACTCGGCTTCTGGAATGCACTCTCTTTTAGTTTTCCTCCCACCTAATGGATTACTCCTCAATTATTCTTTTTTCCCCAGTTTTATTGAGATGTCATTGACATACAGCACTGCTCAAGTTTAAGGTTTATAGCATAATGACTCAACATAAATATATTGTGGGCGCCTGGGTGGCTCAATGGGTTAAGCCTCTGCCTTCGGCTCAGGTCATGATCTCAGGGTCCTTGGGATTGAGCCCCGCATTGGGCTCTCTGCTTGGCGGGGAGCCTGCTTCCCCCTGTCTCTGCCTGCCTCTTTGCCCACTTGTGATCTCTCTCCCCGCCAATAAATAAATAAAAATCTTTTTAAAAAATACATATATTATGAAACAATTACCATAAGTTTAATTAACATCAATTACCTCTTCTAGTTACCTTCTAGTTACCAAAAATAATTCTTTTCCTTGTGATGGGAACTTTCAGGACTTAATCTCTTAGCAAGTTTCAAGTACACCACACAGCAATGTTATATATATACTCATCATGTTGTACAGCACATTCCTAGCACGCCTTTATCTTTTAACTTGGAAGATTGTACCCTTTGACCATCTTCCTTCAATTCCCCCTCCCCCCATCCTCTGCCTCTGGTAACCACAAATCTGATCGCTCTTTCTATTCTTTTCACTAATTCCTCCTCATCTCCCCTCTAAATGTTGGATAGCCCAGGACTCAGTCTTGGATATCCATAGTAATTCCTTAAATTATCTCATCAAGTTTCTATGCTGACAACCCCAAAATCTCTATCTCCCATTTGGCCTCCCACCTGAATTCCAGTCACATATCCTACTGCCCACTCGATCTCTATTTGGATGTCTAACAGCTTTCTTAAATTTAACTCATTCAGAATCGAATGCCTGTGCCCTCCATATAAATCTTCTCTCCTCCATCTAAGTCAGCAGGAACTCCATCGTATTTTCAGACTCAAATCCCAGAAGGCATTCTCTGTCTCTAACACTCTTTCCATCAGCACCTAACAGCTCTACCTTCAAAACACGTCAAGAGTCTGACCACTGACCACTTGTTCTAATCCAAGTCCCCATCACTTCTTGCCTCCATTACAATCATCATCTTCCTGGCTTGCCCATGTCACCTTATAGCCTATTCTCCACACAGCACCAAGGTGGGCATTTTTCTTTTTCTTTCTTTTCTTTTCTTTTTTTTTTTTTTAAGAGCAGGTTTGGTTTTTTTTAAAAAGAATTTATTTATTTATTTGACAGACAGAGATCACAAGTGGGCAGAGAGGCAGGCAGAGAGAGAGGGGGAAGCAGGCTCTCTACTGAGCAGAGAGCCCGATGTGGGACTCGATCCCAGGACCCTGGGATCATGACCTGAGCCGAAGGCAGAGGCTTTAACCCACTGAGCCATCCAGGTGCCCCAAGGTGGTCATTTTTCAATATGGGTTAGATCATATCACTTCTCTGTTTGAAACCTTTCCATAAGTTCCCATTTAATTCAGAGTAAAAGCCAAATTCCTGGCCTACAGAGTTGTATGAACTCAGGTTCCACACCTACTCCAACTTCATTGGCTCCTGCCATAGCTAGTTCTGCCACAGGGGCTTTGGGGATGTTCCTTGAACAAACTGAGCCAGCCATTGCACTTGCTTGGAATGCTCTTCTCCCAGATTATCTACCGTTGTTATGCTACTGCTTACAGATCTCTCTTCAACCGTCACCTACTAGAGCAGGCTTCACTGATCACCCCATATAAAATAGCTTCCCAATTATATTCGTTTTTCTCCTTTTTCTCCATAGCATTGACAATCATCTACTAGACCGTATATTTGTGTGTTGGTGTGTTTATTGTCCATCTCTATCCAAATAATATAAAGTGCAAAGCAAGGACTTCATTTACTTTGTTCACTGGCATTATCCCCAAACCTATAATGGTCTCTGGCACAAAGAGGATTTTCAATAAATATTTCTTGAAAGAGTCCAAATTCCAATAAAAACACTCAGCTGACTTTAGACAGACCACGAACTCTGGATTATACCCCAGATCTCATTGTTCCCTATTATACTATACACAGCTTATTTTACTTTTAGATCATCTGCCTGGCCTGTATAGTAATTAAAACTTGAGACCCTTACTCTTAAAAAAAGTCCTTTCCAGAGGGTGTATCTAGAAGTATGAACTCTACAACACAAAATAAGATGGATTGGTAATAATCAGGTCACACAGACATCTTATCCTAAGTAGATAAGACATTGTGAAAAACCATCTTTGCCTTGTAGGCTCAAAGTGAAATCTACTCTTCTGGGTTTTGCTGGGCCTCCGTTTTGGCTTACCCTTCGTTGGCTGTCACTGGATTCTTGCTTTAAACATGCTTCGTGTTAGTCTTGCCTTAGAGAGTGGAAAATAATGATCATCAAACCTGAGTCAGAATAGAAGACAGAATCTTTACCTTGAAGAACTCAATGAGAACATCCTTATTTTCCAGCCAAACAATATTATGAAGATATTTGTCAGGAGTAGGCGGTGGGATTGCCATTGGAAAGTTATTCAGTTCTTTTATTTTTGCAAGGAGTACCTGAAAACAAACAATCAAAATAATGGTGATCAGATTCTGTGATGGAAAAGGGATAGTAGGTAAAAATTAAGGAACTCTAACAAAACTACTGTTCTGTAAATTCATTTTGATTTTGACTCACGGTTGCTCTTACCCTACTGAAATTACCCTCTAACCTTTATCGGTCCTTATTCTTCCCTTACTCATTGAATTTCTGAATTGATATATTAACTCAATTTGAGTTTATTACCTTTATAATCCAGTTAACACTGTCTGATACTGTGTCTTAATTTCAAATCATCTAAACTTCACAGTTGATCACTGTCCAATTTAAATCCACATTTTCTCAAATCTGTTTCATGTGTATGATTTGCTTTTCTAAATTCTTCTAGTTTTGAAGGCTATAGTTCTAGCTTTGTGGGCTCTCAGAAACCTTCTCTGGCTTCTCGGTAAGAGATAATCACTTGTCTGCCTTATTCCCATGGCATCCCCTACAGATCTCCCTATGCAACTGATAACATTATACTATTATTATTTTTACTTATCTGCCTCACCCTCACCCAACTTTTGTTTATTGTATGAATAAAGGACTAAATGAAAGAACAAGGAAAAGCCCATGGACTTTGTGGGCAATGTTGTGTTGAGCGTCTTAATCTCCTCAAGAGTCTGTGGCACATGGTAGGTATCCAGTATGTATTTACTCAATTAAATTGAATTAGCTAGCTAACTCTTTATGCCTTGGAAGATAATTATAGCTCTTTGGCTGACAGTTAGGCATCAGTATGCATTCAATAATTAACTATGGGATGACTAATTTACCCATTACATTTCTAAACAAAACTATAGGAAAAAAATCTCCTCATAAGGCTATTATTTATTTATTTTAGTTAATGGTATCAAGTATTCAACTGAATCTGATCTAGCCTTCAAAGTGATAAGTGAAAAAAAATAGAATAGAAAACGTAGTGTGGGGGCGCCTGGGTGGCTCACTTGCTTAAGCCACTGCCTTCGGCTCAGGTAATGACCCCGGAGTCCTGGGATTGAGTCCCACATCAGGCTCCCAGCTCCATGGGGAGTCTCCATGGGGAGACCTCCCCTCTCATGCTCTCTCACTCTGTCTCTCTCTCTCTCTCAAATAAATAAAATCTTAAAAAAAAAAAAAAGAAAGAAAACGTAGTGTGTGTAGATGTATAACCTGAAGACTACTGTAATGTAGTTCTTTTCTTCGGTCTGTCAGACACTAAGGAGAAATCGTATTACCCATTTAGTCCTTTACCATGATATTAGCCTAAAGAGATAGAACCTTAAAGGAGAAAGCTGGCCTGCCCCACACTCATTTCCCTTTGGGGCCAGTGGAGAGGGGACTATGTCTTGGGAATGACTAGAAGCACAGTGCACATGACACTTGGCTGGGATCTGCCAGGGGTAAGGAAAAGCATGTGACACTCCAGAGCAGCTAATCAGTGCAACACAGACAGAATGTGGGACCAGAACTTCCACGTTTCTACCTTATGCTAGGAAACAGATTCTTACAAAGGATAGAAAGAATAATCATATTTGCACAAATACATGGTCTAGATGGTAGATGTGATAGAGTGATAGCATTAAATATTAACAATGTTTTCCTCTGTCTTATGTCCCTATTTTTTTGCAAACACATATGTCATTTTTCAAAAGTCTACTCATCAGTAACCCATGGTGGTGTCTTCCCTGCTCCTCTCCTCTCAGAACTACCACCTCCCTGATCCCCACCAACACACACAAGCTGATCCTCTCCCTATCGTGTTAACATTATGTGATTCCCACCTCCCTCATCACAGCTGCTAGGACTGGGCACTGCACATTTACCAGTAGACAGAGAAGCAGAAAAATGTTGTTGAGTTTTTGGAGGGAGCCACAAGATATTGGCACAGAGGGCAACCTTGATAGGAAATGGGAGAATCTGGAAAGCTTTCCAGTTCTGTAGTCAAGTCCTTTCCTCAGGCCTGACCACATGGTCTGGCTACCGTGGATTCTGTAAGACACCATGTGGCTTTTTAAAAAAATATATTTATTTATTTATTTATTTGACAGAGAGAGAGAGAGAGAGATTGAGAGATTGAGAGATAGATCACAGTAGGCAGAGAGGCAGGCAGAGAGAGAGGGGGAAGCAGGCTCCCTGCTGAGTGGAGAGCCTGATATGGGGCTTGATCCCAGGACCCTGAGATCAGGACCTGAGCTGAAGGCAGAGGCTTAACCCACTGAGCCACCCAGGCGCCCCCACCATGTGTCTTTATAATAAATCCTCCAACTCCATTTCTTGGTTAAGCCTAACTCAGGCTGGTTTCTGTTACTTGCCGCCAAACAGTTTTGACATGGTAGGTATGTACCAGGTAGCGTTAGCGCTCGCTGCCGCTGGTATTAACAAAGACTTTAGGCAAAGGACAGAGTTAACACCTGATTTAACCCCCTCACTTATTACAGTCAGCCCAAGCTGCAATGCGGGCATGGGTGTTGGGCTCATGGAATCAAGCCAAATGGAAAATCGCTTTCTTACCTTATTCATCTCGATGCCCTCATGTTTATCAATAATGCCTCTTGACCAAAGGAAGGTGAGGTTTTTCAGAGCTTTAGCAATCACACTCCGGATTGCCTGCCTGGTCTTCAAAGCAATGACAACGTCGCGACCCTCGTGCTCGATGAGTCCTGAAGCAAATAAAACTGTTTGTAAGCAAACAGTGCAATGACCGCAATGATAACTAATACCTGTGTAGTGGCTTATAGTTATACTATAAATATTATACTATACTATACTACACTATATTATAAATACTATAAACTATAGTTTATAGTCATGCCTGTTCCATACAGAGCTTGTGAGATTGGGGGTCTAGAGCTATCTTCAACTCCATTTGATGGATGAAAACATTGAAAACTGGCTTCCCCCACCAACTAGGAGAAACTCACTTTCTCTGCCTTAGTCCCATGGCATGTCCTACATATCTCCATTACGGAACTTATTACATTGTGGCATTTTGATTTTTATTAATTGTCTCATCCTAAATATCAAATGACTTAACGAAAGAGCCCCTGGACTTCAGCTTTCTGAGATCAGATCACGTATCTTGTCCTGTTTAATGAACACAGGAAGTCACGAACTGGGCTGTGACTCACGAACAAAACGGCATCTCTTTCATCTTTGTACTCCTAACATGGAGCAAAATCCCTGATGTCAAACTTTTTTTTAACTGGCTGGTAAAATGAAAGATAGCGTGATTGGGAACATAGGTCTGTGGAGCACTTGGCTCTTGACCTTGGGGTCATGAGTTTGAGACCCATGTTGGGTGTAGAATCTACTTAAAATTTAAAAAAAATTATTTTTTTAAAAAAGGAACTTAGGTTTCAATGTCCAGTACACCTTGCCTGGATATCCAGCTCACCACTTATGGCCCATATGACTTCAGGCAAGTTAACCTTTCTAAACCTTAAATCTTATAGCTTCATTATCTATAAGATGAAAATGATCATAGTATATGCCGCATAGAGTAATCATAAAGATTAAATGAGATAATGCACATAAACCTGTTAACACAGTTCTTGATATAATTAACATTTAACAAGCACTTGCAGTAACTATTTGGAAACAGGCACTCCCTTTTATGGGACTGAATCAAGAGGACTTTCTAATAATCCCTACTAATCTAAAAGCATAATATGAGACAGCAGCTCCTAGACCCCTAATCTTTAAAAGCACAGAAATAAAAATCTACCTACGTGTAAAGGCAACAATGGGTCCTGGATTTTCTGAGACAGCACCAACATTTCTGGCATGTTGTCTCCAAATCCACAATTTCATTCATGAGGCCACATTCTTCCAATTTTGATTTGGAAAGTCTGATCCTCATAAATCCATATGGCAGCTTATAATATGGTTATGAACACAAAGTGGTTTTACTTGATTTCTTTTATAATAACTTCCGTTTCTGCCAGGCTCTCTCCCAAATACTTTTGCATACACTGAGAGCCTGGCCTATAGCTCCTTGCAAGGAAAACAGACCCAAGAAGCTTTGTGTAGACTCCTGGGGCTCCTGCTGTATGCTTCAACTCAAGCAGAGTGATAATAGATGCCCAAGAAATAACCTCCCTTGTAGCCCCACATTCCTGAGCATCCTTGCAAGCTAAGTAGAACAAAACAAAAGCACCCTTTGTCAAATGTAATTCTCATGTGTCTTACTCTTGCAGCCTTAAGGAATCTGATCTTGCCACTTTAATGTACTTTCTACACTCCTCATTCTTTCCTCTATGTTCCCACAGCAAGTACAAGACTTCCTCTCACTTTCTGCAATTGTCCATTGGTATTCTCATACCCTCTACCAGGCTCTGCATTTTCAGCATACCTGGCCTTCTGCATGCATTCAGTAAATGCTTGTTGAATGAATAAATGAGTAATAGAAGGAAAGTTTGAACTTGTCTTCCCTCGGTTACATTATGGATAATAAGATGTGATTTCAGGAAATCAGACACTCCCAACTACCTACCTAGTTCTTTGACAGCATCTCGTTTGTTGGTTTCCAAAATTTCATATAATTTCTGTAAGAAGTTAAGAAAGACATTAATTTGTTATTACAGCAAGTGCATGTCTGCCTTTAAAATCTGAGAAAAAGGGGCGCCTGAGTGGCTCAGTGGGTTAAAGCCACTGCCTTCCGCTCGGGTCATGATCCCAGGGTCCTGGAATCGAGCCCCGCATCGGGCTCTCTGCTCAGCAGGGAGTCTGCTTCCTCCTCTCTCTCTGCCTGCCTCTCTGCCTCCTGTGATCTCTGTCTGTCAAATAAATTAAAAAAAAAAAAAGCTAAAATCTGAGAAAAAGAAGCAATCCCACTTAATTTATGATGTGGGAGAGAGGTTTAGCTCAATTCTTTTCTCTGGGCGGATTCTGCTGCTTTCTCCGTGCTCCTACTCCTATTACAATGAATAGTCTGCGGTTGGTAGCTTGCCTAACCACCGGACCCAGCTTTTCTCAGAGACAATGAGTGTGCATTCCACTGTGCACCAAGGAGAATTCTCACAGACAGAGCTCTGTTAAGAGAGAGCCAACTGAGCAGCTGTTTGGACAGCTAGTCTATCCGGAGCATAAAAACCAGCAGAAGAATGAGAAATGATGGTACTGATTGGTTCATGTTTCCTACGGGTAACTCCCGCCATAAGAAACAGCTCTATGCCCGGGCTCATGGTGCTTTAAGCAGCGCTCAGTCATGCGGTGGGTGCTGGTCAGACGCCCATGTCCCGGGCTCTGCTCTTTGTGGAGCTTATTCTCCAGCTTTCAGTCTTTCTGGAGCTTGCCCTTGGCCACACCAACAGCCCTGGCAGCCAACAACCAGCAGTTCCCGAGAATTGTCAGGGACAGATAACTGAAACCCTGCGCCCGAATAACACACAGCATAGTGCTGTTCACGGGAAGAGTAACAAACACGGTGCTACTTTACTGACTTGTGGTGTTTTGTTTTTTGTTTTTGTTTTAAGATTTATCTACCCATTTTAGGGGCACTGGGTGGCTCAGTCAGGTAAGTGTTTGCCTTCGGCTCAGGTCATGTTCCCGGGGTCCTAGGACTGAGCCCCACATCAGGCTCCGTGCTTAGCAGGGAGCCTGCTTCTCCCTTTCCTTTGGCCCCTCTCCCAGCTCGATCTCTCTCTCTCTCTCCCTCTCCCTCTGCAGCCCCTCTTGTGCTTTTCTCTCTCAGTCTCACTCTATCTCCTATAAATAAATAAAAACCTTAAAAAAAAAAAAAGATTTACCTATCTATTTGAGAGAGAGTTTGCACACACATGGGGCGGTGGGGGGGGGGGGGCAGAGGGAGAGAATCTCCAGGAGGCTCCCCGTTGAGCACAGAGCCCAATGCAGAGCTCCGTCCCAGGACCCTGAGATCATGACCTGAGCCCAGATCAAGAGTCTGATACTTAACCAACTGAGTTACCAGGCGCCCCTACAGGCTTGTTACCTAAAATTTAAGTAGCTAAAGTTAAGTTTTTTCTGTTGTTTTGGCCTAGAAGAATTACATGTAACAAATCCCTCATTTGAATATAAGAATGAGGTATACAATTTTTAAAAATTGTTTCTTCTCACTTGATAACACTGAATCAGTATTGGGAAGGTGTCAAATTAATGGCCTGCCCACGGCACCCACACACCGTGGTCCCTCCCTGCTTGCATAGGTGCATAGGTTGCTGCAAAGACCCCTTCAAATCAAACTGGACTGGTAACAACTCTGTAAAAATGCTATAGAACGACCTGCACCAGAGAGCAGAGGAACAAACTCCGACTCACACAGAGAACAGAATCATGAAAGCCCAGGCACACTTGTGTCTCCTCTAAGTGAGAGGCCACTGGTCAGTTTTTGAACCATGTCACTTTCAGAATAAACACAAGGGTTTTTTTGTTTTTGTTTTTTAAGATTTTATTTATTTATTTGACAGATAGAGATCCCAAGTAGGCAGAGAGGCAGAGAGGAGGAAGCAGGCTCCCCACTGAGCAGAGAGCCCGACTCGGGTCTCGATCCCAGGACCCTGGGAACATGACCTGAGCTGAAGGCAGAGGTTTTAACCCACTGAGCCACCCAGGTGCCCCAAACACAAGTTTGATATCTAAACACATCTCAAAACAAAATTAAATCCTTACTGAAGTTCCTTTATAAATGCCAAAGGGGAGGGGCGCCTGGGTGGCTCAGTGGTAAAATCCTCTGCCTTCGGCTCAGGTCATGATCCCTGGGTCCTGGGATCCAGCCCCGCATCGGGCTTTCTGCTCAGCGGGGAGCCTGCTTCCTCCTCTCTCTCTCTCTGCCTGCCTCTCTGCCTACTTGTGATCTCTGTCTGTCAAATGAATAAATAAAATCTTTAAAAAAAAAAAATGCCAAAGGGGAATTCGTTTCATCTCTTCAACTTTGAGGCTAAGCACCCCACACACCAATGCCTTCTCCCAAATTCCTCAAAACCTATTACTTCCCACCCCTGACTGCTATTTTCTTCCCTTCTCTTCCAGTCTCTGAAATATTTTCTTCTAGAATACCTTTATCTTCTTTCTATTGTAGAACCATTTAGATTTTCTGTACTTCTTTTGTCTTCTCTAACATCCAAGGTAAATCAATAAGATAGACTTCTGTTGCACATTTGATCTAATAATCAATACTACTTTGATAAATCTAGAGAATAGTTCTCTAGCCTATTTATAAAGATGTCATGAAAGATGTTAGATGGGGCGCCTGGGTGGCACAGATGGTTAGGCCTCTGCTTTCGGCTCAGGTCATGATCCCAGGGTCTGGGGATCGAGTTCCACATCGGGTTCCTTGCTCAGCGAGGAACCTGCATCTCCCTCTCCCTCTGCTGATCTCCTGGCTTGTGCTCTCTCTCTCTGTCAAATAAATACATAAAATATTAAAAAAAAAAATGAAAGCTGTTAGATGCCTTGCTAAAATTCAGCTAAAATTCGGAACTTGGAAAATCAAGCTGGGGGATTCTCACTGCAAAGAGGAAAGACTTGGAAGTTATGAGAAAACTTGAAACAAGGACTAAACCCAGAATTTCAAAAATTTGTTTAAAAGGGTGCCAAAAGGAGAAGAGAAACCAAGGGGAGAGAATAATCAAAGAGGTGATGGAAGAAAGACGGCAATCTTCTGATCACGAAAGCTCCAACAAGTGCTGGACGGGAGAATTTTTTTATTGTTTTTATATTTAAAATTTTTTTATTTTTTAAGTTATGTCTCCCACCCAACATGGGACTCAAACTCATGACCCCAAGAACAAGAGTTCTATGCTCTACCAACCTAGTCAACCAGGTACCCCGATAATTTTTTAAAGATTTATTTATTTATTTGAGAAAGAGAGAGAGAGCACACACACAAGTGAGGGGAGGGGCAGAATAAGAGAACCCTCGCACTGAGCTGGACGTGGGGTTTGGTCTCACAATCCTGAGATCATGACCTGAGCCAAAACCAAGAATCAGACACTTAACTGATAGAGACACCCAGGCGCCCTCCCCCATTTTTTTTTTTTTTTTAAGTCACACCTAGACACATTCTGGCAAAAATTCAGAACTCTGAGGAGAAAATCCTATAAGCCTCTAAACAGAGAGAAAAAAGTCACCTACAAAAGCACAAGTAAAGGGGTGCCTGGGTGGTTCAGTCGGTTAAGTATCTGCCTTCCGCTCAGGCGATGATCCCGGGGTCCTGAGGTCCAGTCCTGCATCTCGCTCCCTGCTCAGCGGGGAGCCTGCATCTGCCTCTTCCTCTGCTATTCTCCCTGCTTATGCTTTCTCTTGCTCTCTCTCCTGCCCTCCGTCAAATGAACAAACAAAATCTTTAAAAAAAAATAGAAGTACAAATAAAATCAGACTCGTATCATCAATGCTGAAGACAGATGGCAATATCTTTAAGAAAATAGTTTTGGACAGTGAAAAGATTCATTACGAGAGCAAAATACGAAGACTTTTGCATGTGTAAGCCCATACATCTCCTATGGAAAAAAATTAGTTATGGGCATAATCTAGCATGATAAAAAGGAAAGCAAAAAGGAGACTCACATGGAACTCCAGAAAGGGTAGATGGGGACTAAAAGCTGAAGGAAGAGAGGAAGGTAGTTTAAAAAACATTTTTTTAATTAATCCATTTGACTGTTTAATTTAGAAGTGTCTCAAGTAGTAGGTGTTTAATGATACTCATCTATTTTCTTTGTGATGGGTTGAATCAAATGATAGATCTACAGTGAATGATATTTATATAATCAGAACAAAGTAAACGTTTTTTGGTTTTCCATGTATGGAGTCATTGAAAAGAATGAAGACATAATTACACTTACAGAATAAAATATAAATGTTATAAACCTTTTCTTTGTAAAAATAATAGCTCCAAAAATTTAAGATGGGGAGAAAAAGAATGGCTTTTAGCCCTAAAAGCAATATTCTAATCTCTTTATACCTCATGGCAGAGAGCAAATAAAGGCTGTTTAGAGATAATAAATCAAGAATAAAATATATGTGCACCTTATTAAAACTATTATGGCAAACAGTAGAGGAATTAACACAAGAATGGTTACTATAGGGATGCCTGTCTTCAGCTCAGGTCATGATCCCAGGGTCCTGGGATCAAGTCCTGCATCGGGCCTCCTTGCTCAGCGGGGAGCCGACATCTCCCTCTGCCTGCTGAGCTTACTCTTCTCTCTTTGTCTCTGACAAATAAATAAAGAAAATCTTAAAAAAGAAAAAAAAAAAAGACTGGTTACACTGTGGCTGTTTCTGGGAAGTGGGAGCATGGAGGGCAAGAAGGGATACTTTCCTTCTTGCATTTTATTACTTCTGAGTTGTAAAATTCTGCATGATTCTTCTTTTAACATCTTTTCTGGGTTCTCTCCACATATATATATATATATATATATTTGGATTCAAAGACCTTACTCCTTCAGGCCATGAAGAGCTGCTGAATGTTCTTTTTTTTTTTTTTTCCTTTCTCTCTCTCTCTCTTTTTTTTAGGTAGGCTCCATTATCCAATGTGGAGCCCAACGCAGGCTTGAACTCACAACCCTGAGACCAAGACCTGAGCTGAGATGGAGAATCTGACTCAGCTTAAGCAACTGAGCTGCGCAGGTGCCCAGCTACTGAATATTCTCAAGCAGAAAGTCACATATGAATCTTGAAACACTGCTCGTTTGCAGAGGGTCCTGTCTGGACAGCCTGGCAGGAGGGAACTGAGTCAGGAGGTGAGTCACTCCATCTTTGAGCACCTGGAATGCTCATGTCCTGATCTCCCACTTGGTACTTACCTCGTGCTGCCTGGAAATAAGGAGGATCTTGAATGATTAAACAAACAAACAAACAAACAAGCAAATACTACTACTCAGCCATTCTTCATCACCAGCATTGCAAGTTTTCACTGTCAAATCTTTGTTCTCTTTCCCCCCTCTCTTCCTCTCCACTTCAGACCTACGCTTTCTTTGAAGACTCATGTGAGTCCTGATCCCTGCATGAAGCCTTTTCCAACTTGCCCTCCCCTTCAGAGAGTGTTGCAAAGGCAGACGAATCTCTAGTTTGCATTCAGAAAATAAAAACACAGGGTAGATTTGCTTCTGTGCCAATTATAGAGGAGTTTGATAAAGATACCTGGCATTTAGAGAGCAAAGACTGTCCTCTGTAACACCTGTCACACGTAATGAGCAACTGAATCCCCTTCACTTACCACAATTGATGAGTTGGGCCAAATACATACGGAAGTAGTCCTCTTTTTTCTTTTTAAGATTTTATTTATTTATTTATTTATTTGACACGGGGGTGGGGGGGGAGAGAGAGATCACAAGTAGGGAGAGAGGCGGGGTGGTGGGGGGAGCAGGCTCCCCGCTAAGCAGAAAGCCCAATGCAGGGGCTTGATCCGAGGACTCTGAGGCCATGACCTGAGCCAAAGGCACAGGCTTAACCCACTGAGCCACCCAGGTGCCCCACAGAAGTAGTCTTTAAAGATACATGACTTCAAAAAAAAAAAAAAAGATACATGACTTCACTCAAGGGATTGTTTTCCCAATCTTGTCTCTCACCTGGTATATTGATTCTTGGCTGGAAATATGTTTTATTAAAAACTTGGTATCCTCTTGACTTTTGACATAACCTTTCGTAATGCCATACATCAAGCGGAGACGCTTTTTAATCTGCACATCTACGATATTTATCAGTAGTGGGATTATTATCTGGAACAAGGAAGAGAAAAACAAGTCTGAAAGTCTGATGTGGAAAAACACCCTCCAAGGCAGGCGTTCTCGAAGTGTCATCTTGGGAAGCAGTGGCACTACCCAGAGACTTGTTAGAAATGCAAATTTTCCACCGCCTCTCCCCCCACCCAGACCTGCTGAACCGGAAATTCTGGGGGCGAGGCTCAGAAATAGGCATCTTAAGAAGTCCTCCAGGTGATTCTGTGCTCACTCAAGTTTGAGAGCCATTCTTTCAAGAAATGACTCACTAACTGGCTCTGCAGATTTAAGGGGGAGTCCCCACTGCTGCCTTTACCCCCCCATTCTCCACACCCCCAGATTTCAGGAGACTAGAGGGGTGGTCCCATAACCTGCATGATAGTCACCGACCAAATCAATCATCCCTCCGCCCCTCAGTTTCTTGACTTGCAAGATAAGGAAAATGGGATATTAAAGATACTTCTTAGCTCGAAATTTCTCAAATCATAAGCTGAGGCAAGAGAGTGTAGTGATTGAAGAGAAGGGAGTTTTAAGTACAAATTTACTGAGGTTTAAGTACTAGCTCTCCTATTCACCGCTCTATGACCTTGAGGAAGTTACTTGTGACCTTGAGGACTCTGTCTCCTCATCTGTACTTAAATAATATTTAAGTACTCAAAGTCCAATGGAGCAGCCCCTCACAACCGATACAGTCAATCACAGAAACAGAATCAGGTCAGAATGCAAGGCAGATGGTGAGGAAACAGGTCACAGAAGAGGAAGGTGAGAAGAGCAAAATAACGTCATAGCAAAGGAATTACAAGAGCAGAGAAAGAAGAGATTTTTAGCTGCTATTATGCTATTATGGTTGTGTCACTTTGGTTAGAGGGAGAGATAGTAAAGGGGATTTTTACAAAGTGTTATTCCATGATGCACTGAGGTCCCCTGAGCTGTTTCTAAGAGGATCTAAAGTAAAAATCTCCAATATTCTTCCAAGCTCTCCAATATAGATTGCATTCAAAAGTCACACTGCGCTGAGACTGGCTATTAGAGCACCTGACTTTACGTAGTGGGAACACCTGGTTCACAGGGCTATTGCAATAATTTCATTAAATAATGTATGTAAAGGGCTCTGCACAGTCCTGGAACATAGTAAGTGCTCAATAGAAAAAGTTAATCCTGATTATATTAATTCCTTACGTATATTTCATGGAGATTTGTCAAAGTGCTGGACAGAAGTAGCAACTGGTTCACACTCTTTACTTCCCTCAGGGAGATTCTTCACAAAGTATTACTTCTACAATAATTATTTTACCTTCATCTGCGATCAATCTCTATATAAAAACTGATTACCAAAGAAGCTTCTCCCTTCCATTTTAAGGCAGCCTCATACTACACATCCTGATTTCTAGCGTACTTTGTGTTATGGAAGGGTTATGCCTTATGTGGACCCTTGGCTCTAAGCTCAAAAAAGCAAAAATCGGGGCGCCTGGGTGGCTCAGTGGGCTAAAGCCTCTGCCTTCGGCTCGGGTCATGATCCCAGGGTCCTGAGATCGAGCCCCGCATCAGGCTCTCTGCTCAGTGGGGAGCCTGCTTCCTCCTCTCTCTCTCTGCCTGCCTCTCCGCCTACTTGTGATCTCTGTCTGTCAAATCAGTAAATATAAACTTAAAAAAAAAAAAGCAAAAATCACTAATGATCAAAATTACCCCTTAAAACAACATTTTTTATATACAACTCTGTATAGTAACGCTTTTGAACACCAAAGCTTGGTAACACCGATATAGAATCAAGGAAGGAACTGACAATAAAGTCTATAAGTGCAAGTCTGAGCATTCAAACAAGTCTGCCTTTAGGAGGACTATGAAATTTCATGGAGAAAGATAATAGAGGATTCTTTGGTCACCAGTGTTGTCAGCAGTTTTGTTGTTGTTTTTTTTAACATTAATCCTTCATAACTTCAACTGATACCAATAAACTTGTTCGACATAATAGGAATTAAACAACTCACACACAAAAAAATAGAGTGGCAAATGAAACCACCTAAAGCTCCCAAGTTAAAAGCTTATATAAGGCTACTTCATTGGAAGAAAGGATGTTTAAGAGCTGACTGGAAATCTGAAAACCTACCTTCAGAATCAAAACTGTGGAAAGAAGGAATAGTAGCTGTTACAGAGATTGAAGGCCACAGCGGAATTAAGTTCCATAGGCAGTATGCAATATAGAAGTGGCCTGTAGAGAAAATATTTTCATGCTTTGGCACGGTTAGGCCTTTATGAGCAAATTTTACTAAAACCCGGAGAGCTTGTTTCTGAGTCACCGTGCTTCAAGTGGCACCAACATTTTCATTCTTTCACTCGACAAATATTTGATTAAGAACTTACTATATGCTAGGCGCCATTCTAGAGCCATCGGTTGCCTCAGTGACCAAAACAGAGATCGCTGCCTCATGGAGAGTACGTGTCACAACAGTTCAAAGGTAGTAAGTGCTATGAGGAAAAGCTAAACCTTAAGCAGGTGGAGGGGGGTCAGGAAGCTGGTATGTGCCAGGGAGCAGGTTGTCATTTCACACAGGGTGGTCAGGGAAGGCGTTCTCTCTGAGAAGCTGAGAGGGTAAACCAGGCAGACGCCTATAGAGACAGCATTCCAGAAAGACAGCTCCTTCTCTTGTTTCCTTCAAAATAATGAGGTTTCTTTTTTTTTAAATTTTAATAAACATATAATGTATTTTTATCCCCAGGGGTACAGGTCTGTGAATCGCCAGGTTTACGCATTTTACAGCACTCATCATAGTACATACCCTCCCCAATAATGAGGTTTCTTAACACATTTAACAGTGTGGGGAAAAAAAAAAAATTTGGAAGCGTGATGTTTTACCTTAATGAAAGGAATAAACCTAATTATTCTGAAATATCCCAGTATTACTGTAATCTGAATAAGAACAAAGTTGTCTGGTCTCAGTTTGACAAAGTATAAACAAAAGAGGTCAATGATTCCAAGAAGCACGATAAGAAAGTCCAAAGTATTCCAATATTGATCAAAATACTTCCTTTTCAAAATTATTATCTATTTAGAAGACAAACAGAACGTATGTTATTTCATAGCACCTATACAAAGATGGGGGAGGGGATGGGTCTTCAAAATTAACACTTCAATCCTCAACTACAAATGAGTTGTACTCCAAAAGTTGAGTTTTAAGTTATTCATTTGGAATTCAAAAAAATTTTTTTAATCTCCAACATCAAAATCATAATTTGATTCAAAATAATTCATTTATGGGGCGCCTGAGTGGCTCAGTGGGTTAAAGCCTCTGCCTTCGGCTCAGGTCATGATCCCAGGGTCCTGAGATCGAGCCCCACATTGGGCTCTCTGCTCAGCGGGGAGCCTGCTTCCTCCTCTCTCTCTCTGCCTGCCTCTCTGCCTACTTGTGATCTCTGTCTGTCAAATAAATAAATAAATTTTTTAAAAAAATAATTCATTTATAATCTTTTATTTATTATTATTTATTAAAATAATTCACTTATAACCTATAATGAAGTTGAAATGCTGGAAACAAGCAATTAAAAATAGCAATAAACAGAGTCATTGCAACACTATTAATAATGAAATATGAAAACAGTAACATTGACAAATCATCTTCAAACAATTTATCCTAAAAAGCAGTTCTCATCTTATGACAAGGACCTAGCAAACCCGTTTGGATTTATTCACTTACTTGCTTTTTGCATCATTACAGAAAGTATTTGAGAGAAATAACTCTTTGTATTTTCCATCTGGATTCCCATTTCTCTTCATGTCTTTGGGATTCTCTCCGCTTTAATGATACTTATTTTACCTGATACCCAAGACCATGACTATTATACTGATTTCATTATTAAACTCAGAAAATTCAAAGAAGATTACTAAAATTCCAGGATCCTATCAACTATTACTTCAAATGGCTTCTAGTATCAAATTATTTCAATATGACACAGATAGATTCAAAGATATCTGAATTGTTCTTTTCACTGGATACATCTTATTTTAAATAGTACCTTCAGTGCTGTTCGAAATATGTATAAAAATACATAATAGTAGTTTACTGATAAAAGTGCTGACACATTTAACTCTCTTGCCATTGGCCACAGATGTATTATCATAGGATAAATGTACATTACTGTTATAACATGTCCCGCATATTCAAATTCTTCTGAAAATACTATGTGATGTACAAAAAGCAGAAATGTATTATTCCTGGGGAAAAAAGAGATCAATAAAATGTTAGATCACTTTAAAAATATAACAACTGAGATCTGAAGTTCAACATTTGCTTTAACAAATCATTAACATTAATTTGAAGAAGAATATAAAAATATAAAATAAATAAGCAGAAACCTAAAGCATACTTTCTGTATATTATAATCATCAAAGAGAAAGATAAAAATGTAGCTCTTATTAATTAATTAGGATGGGGATCATTTTTTAAAATCAAGGCTAATAGCACAGAAGAAACAAGGCAAAGATTCATTCATCAAAAGCAAGAAACAAATAAATACAAAGAAAAACATCAGCATCACTTAAAAGTAAGAACAGGAAAAAATACTCTATTGAGTAATTACCATGATGTATTTTTTAAAAAAAGATTTTATTTATTTATTTGACGGAGACAGAGATCACAAGTAGGCAAAGAGGTAGGCAGAGTGAGAGGGGGAAGCAGGCTCTCCGCTGAGCAGAGAGCCCGATGCGGGGCTCGATCCCAGGAACTTGGGGTCATGACCTGAGCCGAAGGCAGAGGCTTAACCCACTGAGCCACCCAGGTGCCCCTGTATTTTTTTTTCTTTCTTAATTTTCCAATCCATCTTAAGTAGAGCCTAGCAAAAAGTGGTTATCTACATATATGTCAAGACCCTAGGGTTTTAATTCCTTATATTTCTCTTTAAACTTAATACATGGGGAAAAGTTAAGAAATTATCAGGATTTGTTATGAAAGGTATGTCAGCGCCCACTTAAAATTTAGTAGCATGAATTTTTCTCATATTTCTCATTTTTATATCTTTTGTTAATAGAAAAACTTTGTCTTCCTGCTCTAAAAAGTATATAACTTCACAACTCATAATAAGTGAAGTAAAACTTCACAAGTTAAGTAAATCCGTATCTTGCAATAATTTGGAAAATTGGTTACAGGTATTATTAAGGCCCTGTTGTGTTTTTCCTAGTTATGGATATCAACAGAGCTGTCCCATGGCACAGATGAAATGGAGAGGAAAATATAGGCCATGAGTTTGATGTTTCTTTCCCCTCCCTGCTCAATGTTATACCCAGAAGAACATGAAAGCAGTCTACTGTACTATGACCCTAAGATACGGCAATTACCACTTAAAAGAGTCCAAACATGACCAGTCTTTGCTTCTCCTTTCCTACTCACTCCCTAACAGAGGTATCAACAAAGTGGCTCAAACAACTCAACAAAGAGAGAGATGCAAGTGCTCTGCTCCTTCCCTCACCACTTGATCAATAAGAGCTGACCATGATATTAATTACTTTTTTTAATAAGGAAACAATGTAATCAATGCTGACAGGGTAGAAGCAGTTATATTTTTAGGTATATTGCTATTAAAGGTTTATAGTACTTACCCATACAGAAAAAGAGGTGCCTTATCTTTATGATATTCCAAGACAGTTAACATGTTTTTAAACTTCATAAGCCAACTTCTAGCTCTTACATAAGTTGAAACATCGTAAATACTCATGAATCTAACAGAGAAAAATATACATATATGTTAAAATAAAAATCAAGTGCTATACTTCTGGGAAATATAAAAAGGGAACTCCCTTTTATATTAAAATATATATTAAAAAGGCTCTGTCCTGAACCTCTATATCGATCTATCAACCCACCCATGGCCATGTACAGGAAACCCCTGCTGTCTGTCCCTGGAACCATTCTTTTTTTTTTTTAATTTTTAAATTTTTTAATAAACATATAATGTATTTTTATCCCCAGGGGTACAGGTCTGTGAATCGCCAGGTTTACATATTTCACAGCACTCATTATAGCACATACTCTCCCCAATGCCCATATCCCCATCACCCTCTCTCGTTCCCCCTCCCCGCAGCAACTCTCAGTCTGTTTTTTGAGATTGAGTCTTTTATGGTTTGTCTCCCTCCCGATCCCATCTTCTTTCATTTTTCCTTTTCCTACCCCTCAAACCCCCCACATTGCATCTCCACTTCCTTATATCAGGGAGATCATATGATAGTTGTCTTTCTCCGATTGACTTATTTTGCTCCTGGAACCATTCTTGACTTGACATAGAACATAATTAAAGTTTCTCCAGACCAGTTCTTTGGGGTTCAGAATCAAGCTCCCCTTAGTCATGCCTTCCCTAGCTCCAGCCTCTCCAAGGCCCTGAAGGCCTCACCCATCCCAAACTTTAGGAACTGATGTTAGATCTCCCAGAGAGATTATCAGACTGCTGAAATGTGACTACCACCTGGCAGGATTTCCTATCATTGTTGCTCCCACAAACTTTGTCTTGGATCACGCATTAGGGAATGCTTGCCAGGACTATGACCGGATATAGACATATCTCCAAGACACTTGAACTTTTCCCATCAAATTTAATTGTATCTCCCAGGTCCATCAGAAGGATCAGTTCCTTCAAGACTGGCTGCCCCTGACTAATGGCAGGTTCCAGGCTTCCCTACCTACCCTATCCAGTAACTTAGTAAATATGATATAAAGAAAAGATAAATACAACAGTGTATGAAATTACATAGGTTGTCTTTCATGGCTCTCCTAGTCTCTTATCTAATTACATTGTAGTCAGATCTTCCACCAGAATCTCCTAATGACACCAAAGTTATGGACCTTCAGGGGAAAAATGTAAATAAGTAAAATAAGTAGATGGATGGATGGATGGATGGATAGATGGACAGATGGATGGATGGATGGAGATAGGTGAAATAAATAGATTGATCAATCTGGATATTTAACTCTCAGTTTGATTTTTTTTTCTACCATATACCCATTTGATTCTGGAAATAACAATTTAAGAAGTATTATACTTACTTTCCTTGGATGGGGCAATAGCTTTTGCTTGCACCAATTAATATCCGGGCTGCCTCTACACTGAGGATTCCATCATAACACTGTTTTTCAAAGCTGCTCTAAACACACAATTTTAAACAAACATTAAAAAGGACCAAAAAAATACATAACATAATATATTCTGCTTTACCTTTACATAGGCCTCATTATTATTATTGAATTCATTACAGGAAAATATACTTTTACCAGAAAAATCTTGTAGCAGCAAAAAAACCCCCAAATTCATTCAATTTAAATATTTACTGAATATTCATTTTTTGCAAAGTCCTATCCTGGATGCAATAAAAGATACCAAGTTTCCTAGCTTCAGAAACTCAAAATCTGTACAAGTCAAAGAGTTTTCTTCGGTAATAGAAATAGCATCATAGCATCATCTTTCTGCAGCAGGATAGTGCAAAGTATTAATTCAAAGGTTAACTAATCATCTCACCCTCTTAAAAAACTACCAAGAGAGAAAAGTAAATTGTGGGTTTTTTCTTTTTGCTAGGTTTATTGTGATATAATTGACATATAACATTGTGTAAGTTTAAGGCGTACAATGTGATGATTTGTACATTGTATATATTGCAGAATGGTTACATGACAAGATTAGTTAACACATCCATTACCTCACATAATTACAACTTTTTTGTGTGTGATTGTGTGTGATTTAACATCCACTCTCTTAGCAACGATCAAGTATATAATATAGAATTGTTATAGTCACCGTGCTGTATATTAGAGCCCCAGAACTTATTCATCTTATAACTTAAAACAAAGTTTGTACACTTTGATTAATATCTCCTCCACTCCCCTACCTCCCAACCCCTGGACACCAACATTTCACTCTGTTTCTGTAAGTTTGGCTTTTTTTTTTTTTTTTTTTTTAGATTCCACACATACATGAAATCATACAGTATTTGTCTTTCTCTGTCTGACTTATGTTACCTAGCATAAGGTCCTCAAATCACAGATGGCTGTTCTGTGGTTGGATAATATTCCATTAGATAGGTAGATGATAGATAGATAATAGATAGATAGATAAAAGATAACATTTTCTTTATTCATCCGTCAGGGGACACTTAGGTTTTTTCCATGTCTTTGCTATTGTGAATAATGCTGAAAGAAACATGGAAGTACATGGGTCTCTTTGAGATCCTATTATCATTTCCTTCTGACATATACCAAGAGGTGGGGTTGCTAGAATATATAATAGTTCTAGCTTTAATTCTTTGAGGAATGTTTATATCAATTTCTGTAGTGACATTACCAATTTACATTCCTACCAACAGTGCACAAGAGCTTCCTTTTCTCCACATCCTAGCCAACATGTATTTCCTGTGTTTGGGGGAGAGTCAGTCTAACAGATGTGATGTGATATCTCATTATACTTTCCTTTTCAAGTTTTTATTTTGGTCACCCGGCAGTCATCACAAATGCATTCCTTAATCTCCATCACCATTACGTTCATGTCCCCCCCCCCCCCCCCAAGTTTGTTCTCTACAGTTCTGCTCTTGGTTTGTCTCTATCTCTCTCTATTTTCCCTTGGCTTGTTTTGTTTCTTAAATTCCACATATAAGTGAAATTATATAGTATTTGTCTCTCTCTGACTGACTCACTTGCTTCACTGGCATTATCCTCTCCAGCTCCATCCACGTCATTGCAACGTTGTACCACTTCTTTATCCATTCACCAATTGATGGACACTTGGGCTGCTTCCATATCTTAGTTATTATAAATAATGCTGCTATAAACATAGGAGGGCATGTATCCCTTTAAATTAAGGGTTTTGTATTCTTGGGGTAAATACCCAGTAGTGCGTTTCCTGGATCAGAGGGTGGTTTTATTTTTAACTTTTGAGGAACCTCCATACTGTTTTCCACAATGGTCACACCAGTTTGCATGCCCACCAACAGTGTAAGAGGGTTCCCCTTTCTCCACATCCTCACCAACACCTGTTGTTTCCTGTGTTGTTGATTTTAGCCATTCTGACAGGTGTGAGGTAATATTTCTGTTGATTTGCATTTCCCTGATGATCAGTGATGATGAACATCTTTTCATGTGTCCATTTGCCAACTGTATGTCTTAAGATTGGATAGGTGTCTGTTATGTCCTCTGCCCATTTTTTAAAAAAGATTTTATTTATTTATTTGACAGAGAGAGAGAGGGAACACAAGCAGGGAGAGTGGGAGAGGGAGAAGCAGGCTTCCCGGCAAGCAGGGAGCCCGACATGGGCCTCAAACCCAGGACCCTGGGATCATACCTGAGCCAAAGGCAGATGCTTAACGACTGAGCCACCCAGGTGCCCTTCTGCCCATTTTTTAATTGGATTATTTGTTTTTTGGGGTGAGTTTTATAAGTTCTTTATATTGGGGCGCCTGTTTGGCTGAGTGGGTTAAGCCTCTGCCTTGGACTTGGGTCATGATCTGAGGGTCCTGGGATTGAGCCCCACATTGGGCTCTCTGCTCAGTGGGGAAACTTCTTCCCTCCACCCCTGCGTGAGGCTCTGCCTACTTGTGATTTCTCTCTCTCTGTCAAATAAATAAATAAAATCTTAAAAAAAATAAGTTATTTATATATCTTAGATATTAACCCTTTATCAGATATGTCATTTGCAATGTATCTTCTTCCATCCTGTAGGTTGTCATTATAGTTTTGATTAGTATTTCCCTGATGATTAGTTATGTTGAGTACATTTACATGTGGTTGACCACATGTCTTCTTTGGAAAAATGTCTATTCAAGTCTTCTACTTATTTTTAATCAGATTATTTGCATTTTTTTCTATTGACTTTTATGAGTTTCTTACATTTTTTGGATATTAAACGTCTTACCTGACATATGGTTTGCAAATAATTCCTCCCATGCTATAGGTTGCATTATCATTTTGTTGACTATTTTACTGTCCAGAAGCTTTTTTAGTTACAGTTGCTTCTGTTCCATGTGTCTTTGGAAATATATTTTTAAAATTGGTTGTCAAGACCAATGTTAAGTACCTTTTTCTTTATGCTTTCTTCTAAGAGTTTTATGGTTTCAGTTTTATATCTAAATCTTTAATCCATTTTGAGTTAATTTTGTAAGTGGTATAAGATAGAGGCTCAATTTCATTCTTTTGCATGTGAATACCTAGTTTTCCCACAATTTATTGAAAACGCTAACTTTTTCTCATTGATATTTTTCACTCTCCTGTCAAATATTAGTTGACCACACATGCATGGTTTTATTTTGGGGTCTCAGCTCTGTTCTGTTGGTCTATGTGTCTGTTTTTATGCCAGTACTATACTGTTTTGGTTACTATAGCTTTGTAGTATAATTTGAAATCAGGAAGTGTGATGCCTCTAGCTTTGTTCTTTCCCAAAATTGCTTTGGCTCTTCAGGTTCTTTTGTGATTTCATACACATTTTTGGATTGTTTATTCTATTTTTGTGAAAAGGGCCATTGGCATTTTGATAGAGATTGCATTGAATCTATAATGGCTTTAGGTAATATGGGCATTTTAATAATAATGTTTCTGATCCATGAACATATCTTTCCACTTATTTGTGTCTTTTTCAGTAACTTTCATCAGTGTCACATAGTTTTCAGCCTATAGATCTTTCACCCCCTTGGTTAAATTTATTTCTAAGTATTTTATTGGTTTTAATGCTATGTAAATGGGATTATTTTCTTTAATTCTTTATCACAGAATGCATTTTAATATATTTAAATACACGTATGTTGATTTTGTATTCTGCAACTTTACTGAATTCATTAATTAGTTTTAACAGTTTTTTTGGTGGACTCCTTAGGGTTTTCTCTTTTTTTAAGATTTTATTCATTTATTTGAGAGAGAGTGAGAGAATGAGAGAGCATAAATCGGGGGAGGTGCGAAAGGAGAGGGAGAAGCAGACTCCCTGCTGAGTAGGGAGGGCCCCCTTCTGGGGTCCAAACCCAGGATACTGCGATCCTGGCTTGAGCCAAAGGCTGCCGTTTAATCAACTGAGCCACGCAGCGCCCCCTAGGGTTTTCTATATATAAGACCATGTCATTTGCAAACAGTTTTATTCCTTCCTTTCTATCGCTCTGACTAGAACATTTCCTACTACGTTGAAAAGGAGTGGTAAGAGTGGACATCCTTGTCTTGTTTGTCATCTTGGAGGAAAGCTTCCAAGTTTTCACCATTGAGTATAATGTTAGCTGTGGGTTTGTTGCATATGGTCTTCATTATACTGAGGTATATTTCTTCTGTACACAATTTGCTGAGAGTTTTTATCATGAAAGGGTGTGGAATTTTGTCAATGTTTTTTCTGCATCTATTGAGAAAATCATATTATTTTTTATCCTTCATTCTACCAATGTGGTATTTGACTGATTTGTAAGAGTCTCATGCTCTACCGACTGAATTAGCCAGACGCCCTTATTTGACTGATTTATAGATATTAAACCACCCTTGCATCCCAGGGATAAATGCCATTTTATCATGGTTCATAATCCTTTTAATGTGCTGTTGAATTTCATTTGCTAGTATTGTGTTGAGAATTTTTGCATCCGTATTTTTTAAGGGTATTGACTTTTATTTATCTTTTCTTGTAGTGTCCTTGAGTTTGGGAGTGTCCCCTTCTTTCAATTTTTTGAAAGACTTTGAGAAGGATTGGCATAAATTTCTTCTTTAAAACATTTGGTAGGGGGGTGCCTGGGTGGCTCAGTGGGTTAAGTGTCCAACTCTTGATTTTGGCTCAGGTCATGATCTCAGGGTCATGAAATTGAGCCCCACGTCAGGCTCCATGCTCAGCAGGGAATCTGCTTAAGATTCTCTCCCTCTCTCTCTACCCTTCCCCCTGTTTGCTCTCTCTCTCTCTCTAAAAATAAATAAATAAAAATATTTTTTAAAAAATGTTTATTAGAGGGATGCCTGAGTGGCTCAGGGGGTTAAGCTGCTGCCTTCAGTTCAGGTCATGATCCTAGGGTCCTGGGATAGAGTCCCACATCGGGCTCCTTGCTCAGCAGGGAGCCTGCTTCTCTCTCTGCCTCTGCCTGCCACTTTGCCTGCTTGTGTGCACTCTCTCTCTCTCTGACAAATAAATAAAATCTTTAAAAAAAAATGTTTATTAGAGTTCACCACTGAACCCATCTAGTCCTGTGCTTTTCTTTGTTGGGAGGTTACTATTTTTGATATTATTTAAATTTGAGTTAGTTAACACATAGTGTAATATTAGTTTCAGGAGTAGAATTTAGTGATTCATCAGTTGCATATAACCCCTAATGCTCATCCCAACAAATGTCCTCTCTAATGACCATCACACATTTGTCCCATCCCCCTACCCACCTCCCCTCCAGCAAACCTGTTTGTTCTCTATAGCTAGAAGTCTTTTATAGTTGCCTCCCTATCTGTTCTTATTATTTCCTTCCCTTCCTCTATGTTCATCTGTTTGGTTTCTTAAATTCCACATATGAGTGAAATCATATATTTGTCTTTCTCTGACTTATTTCACTCAGCATAATACACTCTAGCACCATCCACGTCATTGCAAAGGGTGAGATTTCATTCTTTTTGATGGCTGAGTAATATTCCATTGTAGATGTATATTCATTTTCTTTATCCATTCATCAGTTGATGGACATTAGGACTCTTTCCATAATTTGGCTATTGTGGACATTGGTGCTATAAACACTGGGGTGCATGTACCCCTTCAAATCAGCATTTTTGTATTCTTTGGGTAAATACCTAGTAGTTCAATTGCTGGGTCATGGGGTAGTTCTATTTTTAACTTTTTGAGGAACTTCCATACTGTTTTCCAGATGGCTATACCAGTTTGCAGTCCCACCAACTGTGCAAAAGGGTTCCTCTTCCTCCACATCCTCACCAACATCTGTTGTTTTCTGAGTTGTTAATTTTTAGTCTTTCTCACAGGTGTGAGGTAGTATCTCATTGTGATTTTGATTTGTATTTCCCTGATGATGCGTGAAGTTGAGCATTTTTTCATGTGTCTGTTAGCCATCTGTATGTCTTCTTTGGAGAAATGTCTGTTCACCTCTTCTGCCCATTTCTTAACTGGATCATTTATTGGGGAGGGTGTTGATTTTGATGAATTCTTTATTTTTTATTTTTTATTTATATTTTAAAGATTTATTTATTTATTTATTTGACAGACGGAGATCACAAATAGGCAGAGAAGCAGGCAGAGAGAGAGGAGGAAGCAGGCTCCCCGCTGAGCAGAGAACCCGATGCAGGGCTTGATCCCAGGACCCTGGGATCATGACCTGAGCCGAAGGCAGAGGCTTTAACCCACTGAGCCACCCAGGCACCCCGAATTCTTTATTTTTTAAAAAGATTTTATTTATTTATTTGTCAGAGAGAGAGCGCGAGATTGTGAGCACAAGCAGGGAGAGCAGCAGGCAGTGGAAGAAGCAAGCTCCCTGCTGAGCAAGGAGGCTGATGCCAGACTCGATTCCACGACACTGGGATCATGACCTGAGTCAAAGGCAGATGTCTTAACTGACTGAACCACCCAGGTGTCCCGATTTTGATGAATTATTTATAGATTTTTGATACTAACCCTTTATCAGATATGTCATTTGCAAATGTCTCCTTCCATTCTGTCAGTTGCCTTTTAGTTTTGTTGCTTATTTCCTTCACTGTGCAGAAAATTTTTATCCTGATGAAGTCCCAATAGTTCATTTTTGCTTTTGTTTCCCTTGATTCTGATGATGTGTCTAGTAAGAAGTTGCTACAGCCAAAATCAAAGAGATTTCTGCTTGTGTTCTCCTTTAGGATCTTGATAGTTTTCTTGTCTCACATTTAGGTCTTTCATCCATTTTGAAGTTATTTTTGTGTATGGTATAAAAAAGTGGCCCAGTTTTGTTCTTTTGCATGTTGCTGTCCAGTTTTCCCAAAACCACTTGTTGAAGACACTGTATTTTCTCCATTGGATATTCTTTTCTGCTTTGTCAAAGATTGGCTGACCATAGCGTCGTGGGTCCATTTCTGTGTTCAGTATTCTGTTCCATTGCTCTATGTGCCTGTTTTGTGCCAGTACCATACTGTCTTGATGATTACGGCTTTGTAATAGAGCTTGAAGTCTGGATTGTGATGCCTCCAGCTTTGCTTTTCTTTCTCAATATTATTTTGGCTATCTGGAGCCTTTTTTAGTTCCATACAAATTTTAGGATTGTTTGTTTTAGTTCTGTGAAAAATGCTAGTGTTATTTTGATTGGGATTGCACTGAATGTGTAGATTGCTTTGGGTAGGAGAGACATTTTAACAATGTTCTTCCAATCCATGAGCATAGAATGCTTTTCCATTTCTTTGTGTCTTCCTCAATTTCTTTCATAAGTTTTCTATAGTTTTCAGAGTACAGATCTTTTCCCTCTTTGGTTGGGTTTATTCCTAGGTATCTTATGGTTTTTTTGTGCAATTGTAAATGGGATTGATTTCTTGATTTCTCCTTCTGCTGTTTCATTATTTGTGTATAGAAAGACAACAGATTTCTGTACATTGATTTTACAGCCTGTGACTTTGCTGAATTCACGTATCGCTTTTAGCAATTCTTTGGTGGAGTCTTTCAGGTTTTCTACATAGAGTTTCATGTCATCTGGAAAGACTGAAAGTTTGACTCCTCCCTTGCCAATTTGGGTGACTTTAATTTTTTTTTTTTTTTGGGGGGGGGTCTGATTGCTGAGGCAAAGACTTCCAGTACTATGTTGAACAAGAGTGGTGAGAGAGGACATCCCTGTCATGTTCCTGACCTTAGGGGAAAAGCTCTCAGTTTTTCCCCATTAAGTATGATATTAGCTGTGGGTCTTCTGTATATGGCCTTTATTATTTTTTTTAAAAGATTTTATTTATTTATTTGGCAGACAGAGATCACAATTAGGCAGAGAGGCAGGCAGAGAGAGGAAGGGAAGCAGGCTCCCCACTGAGCAGAAAGCCCGATGTGGGGCTCGATCCCAAGACCCTGGGATCATGACCTGAGCCAAAGGCAGAGGCTTAACCCACTGAGCCACCCAGGTGCCCCTGTATATGGCCTTTATGATGTTGAGGTATATTCCTTCTATCCTTACTTTCTTCAGGGTTTTTATCAAGAAAGGATGCTGTAGGGGCATCTTGGTGGCTCAATCAGTTAAGCATCTGCCTTCAGCTCAGGTCATGATCTCAGGGTCTTGGTATTGAGCACCACATCTGGCTCTCTGCTCAGTGGGGAGCCTGCTTCTCCCTCTCCTTCTGCTGTTCCCCCATCCCTTCTTGTGCTCTCTCACTCTCAAATAAATAAATAATTTTTTTTTTTTTTTAAAGAAGAAAGGGTACCTGGGTGGCTCAGTCATTAAATGTCCAGGGTCCAGGGATCCAGCCCCGCAACCAGCTCCATTTGGCAGGACCTGCTCTTCCCTCTCCTACTCCCCCTGCTTGCATTCCCTCTCTTGCTGTCTCTCTCTCTGACAATTAAATAAATTTTAAAAGAAAAATAAATAAAAATAAAAATGAAAGTATGCTGTATTTTGTGAAATGTTTTTTTCTGCATCTATTAAGAGGATCGTGGGAAGTTTTTGTTATTAATTCAATCTCCTTACTCATTATTGGTCAGCTGAGATTTTCTACTTTTTTTATGATTCAGTCCTGGTGGACTCTAAATTTCTAGGAATTTATCAATTTCATCTAGGTTATCTAGCTCTTCGGCTTATAACTCTTCATAGTAACCTCTTACAATCATTTGTATTTCCGTGATGTCAGTTTGTATTGTCTCTACTTTTTTATAATTTTGAGTTCTCATTCTTTATTGGTTATTCTAGTTAAGTTTTGGCAATTTTGCTTATACTTCCAAAGGCCAACTCTTAGTTTCATTAAATTTTTCCCCATTATCTTTCTAGTCTTTATTTCATTTATTTATACTTGAAGATTTATTATTTCCTTCTTTCTATTAACTTTAGTCCCACAAAAATGGGCCCAAAGAACAAATTGTTATTTTTCCTAATTTCTTGATGTGTGATGTTAGGTTATTTCAGGTCTTCCTTTTTTCTTAATGTAGGCATTTATCACTATAAATTTCCCTCTTAAAACTGCTTTTCCAGCATCCTGTAAGTTTTGATACATTGTGTTTTCATTTTCATTTGTCAAGATATTTTCTGACTTCCCTTTTGATTTCTTCCTTGACCCATTGGTTGTTCAGGAGTGTGTTGTCTAATTTCCATGCATTTGTGAATTTTTCAGTTTTCTTCCTGTTATTGATTTCTAGTTTTACACTATTTTTACCATTGATTTCTAGTTTTATGCCATCTTTATAATGATATAAAGAAAAAGATTTTTTTAGAAGATTTTATTTATTTATTTGACAGAGAGAGATCACAAGTAGGCAGAGAGGCAGGCAGAGAGAGAGGAGGAATAGGCTCCCTGCTGAGCAGAGAGCCCGATGTGGGACTTGATCCCAGGACCCTGAGATCATGACCTGAGCTGAAGGCAGAGGCTTAACCCATTGAGCCACCCAGGTGCCCCAAGAAAAAGATTCTTGATATAATTTCAACCTTCTTAGATTTTATAAGGCTTGCTTTGTGACCCAGCATATGATCTATCGTGGAGAATGTCCCATGTGAACTTGAGAAGAATATGTATTTTGGTGTATTGAATGGAATGTTCTATATATGTCTGTCAGTCTATTTGATCTGTAAGTATTATTCAGATCCACTGTTTCCCTGTTAATTTTCCATTCGTATTATCTAGCCAGTGTTGAAAGTGGGATGTTGAAGTCCTTTACTATAATTTTATTGCTATCTATTTCTCAAGAATCTTCAGTTTTGTTAATATTTGTTTGAAATATTTAGATGCTCCAGTGGTATGGATATATATATTTACAGATGTTATATCTTCTTGATATATTAGTACCTCTACCACTGTATAGTGACCTTCTTAGACACATAGACCAATTTTGCCTTAAAGTCTGTTTTAACTGATATAACTATAGGCACTTCTGCTCTCTTTTGGTTACCATTTGCATGGGATCTTTTTTCCAAACCTTCACTTTCAGCCTCTATGTGTCCTTAAACCTTAAGTGCGTCTCTTGTAGGCAGCATATTGTTGGATCTGGGTTTTTTAAATCCATTCATCCATTCTGTATTTTGATTGGAGAATTTAAGCATTTGCATTTAAAGTAATTGTTGATAGATAAGGACTTTTCTTGCCACTCTGTTCATTGCTTTCTGACTGTTTCTTTAGTTCCTTTGTTCCCCACCAACATCCATTGTGATTTATTTTTTGTAGTAGTATGCTTTAATTTCTTTCTCTTTATCTTTCATCTACTGTATGTTTTTTCTTTGTGATTACCATGAGGCTTCTATAAAACATCTTATAAATATAAGTAGACTGTATTCTTGTGTCAACCACCCAACTAAATTCAGGAGAAAAATCACACCTTTTAGGTGCCACTAATAGTAAAGATTAAAGTTACCTTCTAAGACTACTGCCTAAACTTACTTCCTTGATGCTGACAAGGTACTCTTGCTTACCCATGTTTATAAATGTTGTTTCCAAACTCCACTGCACTTAGCATATTTTCTCAAGTTTTGCAATTGTAAGGATGCTAGTCACTACAGAAAAACAAGGAATTCATGCTACTTATTTCTTGAGGTAATAGTCATCTATTCACCAGCTTTTTTTCCAGGAAATAGGAAAATGATCCACCCATAACTTGTGGGTAGATAAAGCACATGAACTCTGAAGTTAGATTCTGAAGGGTGGAGGGGCAATGGCCAGGCTCTCCTTATTCTGAAGACCACTGAGGCTGTTGACAGATATCTCCATTTTGTAGGCTTTCTTGATAGCCCTGGGAAGACATCCACTGTAAGAGAAGTTATGTCCCAGAGTTCAGTTCTAAAGCACATATATAATTATTACACCTATAGTATCTTCAGTCCTGCCCATCCAGGAAAAGGTTTGGCTCAAGAAAATTACGATTTACTGTTATGATGGAATTTTTAAATTAAATTTGTTTATTGAATGTCTACTCGGTTCCAAGCCCCATGCCAAGGCACTGCAGATATACTCTAAGGAGTTCATAGCCAAGTGGAGGAAGGGGGAAAATTAGACACATAGACCTGTAAAACAGGGTGTAAATGTGAAAGGATAAAAATAACTACAGGGCATTAATTAAACTTGATATGGGGTGGGGTCAGAAAAAACTTCCTGAAAGAGATGACACCTCAACTGAGTTTTAAAGAGGAGCATAATTATCCAAATGAAAAATGGAGGTGGGGGAGCAGAGTGGAGAAGGAGGTGAGCAGAGAGCGGCATCATCAGTGCATTCACAAAGATGAGAAACAGCATGGTGAGAGCCATAAAGGAAGGACAAGTTGTGGGGCAGAGAATGGTGACAGAACACTTAGAGAAATGGGTACGGGTCAGATTACAAAAGACCCTGTACTTATATATAGACTTGATCTCATAGATAAACTCTTCCTGGAAGATAATAAGCTAATCTTGTGAGATACTACTAGAATTAACCACCACCACCACCACTACCCCCATCATAAATGTGCTATGTGAGGAAGTGGGGGTGGGAATATTCAATATTCCCTTTTACAGAGTCTTGACACGTATCAGTATGTTAAAAATTCTGAGATATTCTACTAGAAAGGGTTCCATAATATCCATTTAACTTCCTTTAAACTATCATTTCCCAAAAAAATTTGAGCATGGAAACTTCTTTTGTTGTTATGCAGTTACTATTAACATTCTGTAGAGCAAGTGTTCTTTAGAACTCACTTTGGAAAATGCTGTAGGACCTGAGGAGCCATTTTAAGCAGGAAGATGGTATAGTTCTCTTTGTCTTTTAGATAAGTCACTGTGATTTGATAATGGAAATATTAGAGGTAGGAAGACCAGTTGAAGGTTATTATTTAGGCAAGAGGTTATAATGTCCTAAATTAATAGACACAAGAATGGAAAGGGGGATATTTGATAAATATTTAGAAGGTAAGATTGATAGAGCTTGGAAAAAGAGGGAGAAATCGGGTTGACCTGACTGATCGCAGGGGTAATGAGCTCATTCGCTGAAACTAGGACTACAAGAGCAGGTTTTAGAGGATGAGTTCAAGGGGATTTAGGTACCAGTGATAAGTCTAAGAGATATCTAGCCACTTGAATTTATGAGTCTCAAGGCATGGTACTGAGAGTTTTGGAAGGAAGATTACAGATTTGAGGAGCATCCATGGATAGCATTAAAACTGTGAGTGCAGCTGAGAAGAAGGATGGAGAGATTGTAAGGTAAAAATGATGGAGAGAGTTAGCTCTTCTAAGAAAAACTAACATTAAAGAGATAAAAAGAGGAGTTCATGGAACAGACCAGAAAGAAAGGGGTCAAAAAATAGGAGGAATGCCAGTAGAGAGCACTCTCAGAAAAGCCATTAAAAGACAGGTGGGGAGCCTGGTGGGGAGCCTAGGTGACTGAGACAGTTAAGCATCAGACTTGATTTTGGCTCAGGTCATGATCTCAGGGTCCTGGGATTGAGCCTCACTCAGGCTCTATGCTCAGTGGGGAGTCTGTGTGAAGATTCTCTCCCTCTCCCTCTGCCCCTTCCACTGCTCACACTCTTCCTCCCTCTCTCTCTCTAATAAATAAATACATCTTAAAAAAAAAAAAAGACAACATGGAAGAATGCCTAGATGGCTCAGTTGGTTAAGTGTTGGACTCTTGGGGCACCTGGGTGGCTCAGTGGGTTAATTCCTGCCTTTGGTTCACGTCATGGTCTCAGGGTCCTGGGATTGAGCCCCGCATAGGGCTCTCTGCTCAGAGGGGAGCCTGCTTCCCCTCAACCGCCGCCTGCCTCTCTGCCTACTTGTGATCTCTCTCTGTCAAATAAATAAATAAAATCTTAAAAAAAAAAAGTGTTGGACTCTTGATCTCAGCTCAGGTCATGAGTTCAAGCTCCTTGTTGGGCATTGGAGCCTACTTAAAAAGAGAGAGAGAGAGAGAGAAAATGGGAGTGGGAGTGGTCATTACATGGGCTTGTTAGGTTAAAAAAAGTAAATATGGTAGGTCATTATGGCAATGGCCCCGATGTATCCATGCTTTCCTGTGTCCATGCCCCCTTGCAACTGACCCTATTGCTTCTCTCAAGAAAGGGAGTCTATTTCTTCACTCATTGTCTCCGGACTAGCTTTGTGATTTGCTTTAACTCATAGAATGGGAATAAAAATAATGTTATTCAAGTTCCAGAACATAGGATTCAGAGGCCTTGCAGCTTCTCCTCTTACCCTGTTGGAATCCAGAATCCACCATGCTGAGAAGAAGCCCAGGCCACTCTACTGGAAAATAGAAGGCCATATGGAAGACAACCAAAGTGCTCTGAAAGACATCCTGCATCAACTGCCAAATCTCTGAATGAGGACATTCTGGACCCTCCAGTCCCACTGACTATGAGATGACCACAGACACACGAATGCTCCCAGCCAAGACTGATGACAGAATCATCCAGATTGCCAATCCACAGAACTATGAGACATAATAAGCCATTGTTTTAAGCCTGTAAATTTTGGTCTGGTTTGATATAGAGCAAAGGCCAACCAAAATGGAAATCAGTATCAATTGTGCAGAGCCTCCCTAACAAAAGCTTAAAACATGTGACAGTAGCTTTGGGACTAAGGGGTGGGTAGAGTCAGAGAGCAGTGCAAAAACTGATTTAAGGTACAGGAGGGAGCCAGCCGTGCTAATGAAGAGGCACCACAGTGGGCAATACTGTTACCTGAGGCCCCTTGGAAGGTGAAAAATGTGCCCAATGAACTTATGAATCTGGCAGCTAAGAGTATTTCTAGATTTCTAATATTCAAGAAATACTAAAACTATCAATGTTTAAGCTACTTATGACAAAGTACAGGAAGAGAGAGAGAAACCAAAGAGAAACAGTTTACTCTACAGCAGAAATTAGAGAAAAATTAGAGTCCATGATTTGCCAGGTTGCTAACTAAACTCTCTCATCTGCAGTCTCTCCAGCTGGCAAAAGACCTAAAAGTAAAGATCGAATCTAGAGTGCTGACAGTAAAATATGCCTTTGGGTTCAAAGATCAAATAAAGGATGTGCTTGAAGACCCTTTGTTAAGTCCACTGAAAGATTAAAGCTGGCAGTCAGTCTGTCTTCTCAAGCAGACAGAAGGCTTTCTTATCTTAGACTCATCTTCAGACATGTGGCCCGTCTGAAAATATGTGGCCCAATCTGACTATAATCAGATTGGTTGAAAACACACACGTTTTTAAGGAAGACAGGAATTATCCTCAATGAATAAAAACATCCCAAGTTTCAACTGACAGAAATCAGGCTGAACAGGCCAGTCAGCACAAACATAGATTATTTCCTGTGGCAATGTAAAGAATAAGGTGCTCTGGTGCATAGTCCCAGCTGGATTTCAGAATTGCCGTGGACCAGTGATTCATAAGGACTTCCTGTTAGCCCCTTTCTTGAACAGAAGTGTCTGTTGATTGGCACTAAATGTTGGGGAGTGGGGTGGGGGGCAGATAACTCGTTTCTTAGTTCATAGCTGTCCAGATCAAGAGGAATCATACTTAAAGAGATGCGGTCAGGAGCCTCAGCATACTTAGACCAAATGCAGATCATGAGATACTGGACTTTGAGTCTGACACTATAATAGGATGAAGCTTGGTATGTGTGCGTGGTGGTGGGGGCTCTTAGAAAAGGATGAGTGTATTTTGTGTATAGGACGGATATAACTATTTGTGGCCAGCAAGCACACAGTGATATATTAAATATGGTTATATCCAAATTTTGTTTTCCTTTTCTTCTTTTTTTCTTTCTCTTGTATCTATATGGAGAAGATGAATGTTAGCTAAACCTGCCGTGGTAATCATTTCACAATATATGTAAATCAAACTGTCACACTGTGTGCATTAAACTGATACAGCAATGTATGTCAGTTATTACTCAACAAAACTGAGTGGGGGGAAGCATTCAAGAAAAAACTAACAAACAAAATATGGTTGCAAGATCTTTGCATCTTTTTTTTTTTTTTAAGATTTAAAAAAAAAAAATTTATTTGACAGACAGAGACCACAAGTAGGCAGAGAGGCGGGGGGGGGGGAGCAGGCTCCCCGCTGAGCAGAGAGCCCGATGCAGGGCTGGATCCCAGGACCCTGAGATCATGACCTGAGCCGAAGGCAGAGGCTTAACCCACCACCATTGAGAGGTTGGGTCTATTTTTTGAATTAACATGGCCCTATTTACAAGTCTGGTAGTAGGGTACCAACTCTTGATTGCATGTCTCAGTTTATTTTTATGTGATATCTCATTCTTCAGAGGCAAGCCAGTTTCCTCACATGATAATCACAGGTTGGTATCCAGAGTAGAAGAAAGTGGAAACTGTAAATCTTCTCGAAGCACAGGCTCCAGAACATTCCTGAAGTCACTTCTGAAACATTTTATGGGTCAAAACAAGACACAAGAACAGCCCAAATTCAATGAGGTAGGGGTAGCAGGGAGGGATATAGGCACCACCTCTTAATGGAGGCTCTACAAACAAATTGTGACCATACTATACTGCTCTGGGTAAGAAACTTTCAAACTCTGAGAATTTTAAATTAAGCTTAGAAATGCTTTAAAAAGGGAAAATATAGTATTATTACTTTCTTTTGTATTAAGGAGAAATACGTTCTTCAAAAGAAAAAATAAAAGAGAGGAAGGAATTTATAGGTTAAAGAGACTTAAAGGGCATATCCATTAATTAAAATGTAACTGTAATTTTTACAAATACAAATACAGATTCAATTTAAAAGTATAAACTGTGAGGGGCACCTAGGTGGCTCAGTTGGTAAAGGGTCCAACTCTTGATTTTGGCTCAGGATCGTGATGTCAGGGTCATGATCTCAGAGTTGTGAAATCAAGCCCCAAGTTGGACTCCAAACTCAGCGGGGAGTCTACAAGAGATTCTCTCTCTCTCCCTCTCCCTTTGGTCCCCACCACACTCTTGTGCTCTCTCTCTCTAAAAATTAAATAAATAAATTTTTAAATATATGTATGTAAACTGTAAAAATACACATTGATCACATTAACAAGACAATTGGAAATTTGATCATTGACTCGGTATTTGATTAAGGAACTATTATTATTAAGGAACTATTATTAATTTCTAGGTACAATATTAATATTTTACTATGTTTTTTTAAAAGGCTTTAAAATTTTGAGATACATACTGAAGTATTTACAGATGAAAGAATATATCTGGGACTTGTATTAAATTAATATGGAAGGTAGAGTAGTGAATGAGGCTGCTGATGAGGCAGGGTTAGTCATATTGGTTTTTAAGGCTGGGTGATGGGTACATAAGGACTTATTATAGCATTATATCTACTTTTGTATATGTTGAAAATTCTTCATTGCAAGTTTTAAAATAAAATTTTAAAAATGTACTCTGGGCAACCCTATGACCCAGCAATTGCACTACTATTTACCCTAAAGATACAAACATAGTGATCCAAAGGGGCACGTGCACCTGAATGTTTATAGCAGCAATATCCACAATAGCCAAACTATGGAAAGAACCTAGATGTCCATCAACAGATGAATGGATAAAGAAGATGTGGTATATATATATATATATATATATATATACAATGGAATACTATGCAGCCATCAAAAGAAATGAAATCTGGCCATTTGCGACGACATGGATGGAACTAGAGGGTATTATGCTTAGCGAAATAAGTCAATTGGAGAAAGACAACTATCATATGATCTCCCTGATATGAGGAAGTTGAGATGCAACATGGGGGGTTTGGGGGGTAGGAAAAGAATAAATGAAACAAGATGGGATTGGGAGGGAGACAAACCATAAGAGACTCTTAATCTCACAAAACAAACTGAGGGTTGCTGGGGGGAGGGGGGCCGGGGGGGCAGTTATGGACATTGGGGAGGGTATGTGCTATGGTGAGTGCTGTGAAGTGTGTAAACCTGGCTATTCACAGACCTGTACCCCTGGGGATAAAAATACATTATATGTTTATAAAAAATTTTAAAAAATTAAATTAAAAAAATGTACTCTGGACATAATATATGGGCATATTTTTGTGTATTTGTAATATTGAATAAAATGCGTTCTATTAGACTATAACCCCAATTTAAAATGTGCAATTTGATAAATTGATTTAAACTTGATTTTACCTAGTAATCATATTTTTAATATATTATATAACATAAAATTATTTTAAATTATGTTATATAATATATAATTTTTCATTTTAATATAATTTTAATATGTTATATAATATATAATTATATACAAGTATATTTATTTAAAATATAATCTTCCTTATATTAAAACATTTAATCTTAAATCTTAAATATTTAAGAGAATTTTGGATTCGTTAGTTTTATTTTAATGTATTAGATTTGCAAGAGTTAAAAAAGCACTTAAGAGAATTTTATATAAAAGAAACTCAAATACATTAAATTTACAAAAGTAGATTCAGATATTTGAAGATGTTCAGTTAGATAAGTACATAAAGGGCACCAAAGATTATTCAAAGACCCCTCAAAAGCCAACTGCTAAAAATTACTAGACTTAGAAACAGAATAATAAGATAGGTGACTTGAACTTAAAGCTTAAGACATTTATTGTTATTTTTTAACTTTAAAAAAGCAAACAAACTTTAATAACAATAGGCTATCAAAAGGTGAAAACATTTTTTTCCAGTCACCTGGAAGCCTTATTTCAGAAATAAGAGCATTATTTAAGAAATAAGAAATAAGAATTAAAAATAAATAAAAAGCAGATTATGTGAACTATACCAACCATTTGGATTATAGCGACATGCAATCTGGCTTCTTCTATTAAAACTTCTTCTGTTGGGGACTCCTCCTCCTCTTTGTTATCAGGTGAAACATAATAAGGATCAGACTAAGTTTAAAAACATAATTAGATTAAATTAAAAATAAGTTAAAATACATAGGAGCTCCCAAACACTTCACTCAGCAAAGATTCAAATAACTCTGATCGGAACTGCTATCATGAAGGGATATGTATAACTGGGTTCACTCTCTGTATGAAAAATGTGGGTTTTAACTGTGGTAAAGTAACAATTCATTTGGGAGATTTGCAAGTCAGATTCTCCCCAAACCTACTTATGCTTGACTGCTCTCTGAAGCAACCTGTGTTCTCTGCTTTTTATAATAACGTGAGGACAAATCGCTCAGCTCCTCAAATGGTTGGAAACAGGGGCTTGCCAGAGGCCATTCATAGTTACTAAATCAGCCAGTGTGTAAAAATACCAATTCTCCTCTATTTGACAAATAAACCTAGATAACTAAGACCTTCTCTTTAGAGAGAATTCAAAGTCTTTTCACCAAGATAGCAAAGCTAGTAAATATATCCCCCCATCCTCAGTTTTCTGACATTTCATTTGCAGGATCAAATTTCTTTATAAGAGAGGCAAGAGAGGCAGACCCAGAAGAGGACTTTTTTTTTTTTTTTTTTTTTTTTGCCGGGTATCAACTCACAGGAAAGTTGTATTCAATCTTTGTTTTTTCTTCTACTAAGGTCCAATTAACATTTGTCAAAATTTTTTCTGTTTTGAATAGTGTGATTGTGTTCTGTATTATCTCTTGAATGTGCTTAATGGCATTTTGCATGGCCATTTGCCTTGGGAGGGAAATAGCACACAAACCTATGACCAAAAAAAAAAGCAAGTGTCTTAATAGAATACAGTGAAGACTGCAAGAAGAGGCAAAATCCTGCAAGTGCGAAATCTTGTTGCTGTAGTGAATCACCTGCACAGCCAAACCACAGTGCTTAGAGCAAGGACAACCTTTGGTCCAAAGTCTTCCAGAAAATTATCCAACTATCTGTTTCTTCTGGCTGCAGAGCTCTACTTTATCTGACTCAGCTGCTAAGGAATGCTTTATTAGTTTCCTTCCATTTCCATTAGCGAGAGATGTGACTTGTTACTTCAAGGTCCCCAATCAGTATTTCTTGAAGTATAAGAAATTACTCATGTCTTCTACAGGTAGGAAGGCTGCCTATTAATCTGTGCAAATTCCCTGGCTCACCTCATACCTAGAGAATCAGATTGGCCTTGGAATTTGCAACTGAACAAGTTCTCCATCTGATTCTTATAAAAATTTTAAAATTTAAAAAGTTTTAAGTAAAAAGGTCACTGCAATAGAGATCCCTCAAATTTAGTATATCTGTTTCCTGGCCAGCAAATCTACGTGCTCCAAAAATTGTAGCCGTTTGTATTTTCTTGAGGTATGAATTTGAAGTTACAGCTATGAGGCTCACTCACTGAAAAGAAGAATTAATTTTTTTTTTTGAAGATTCTATTTATTCATTCCACAGAGAGAGAGAGAGAGAGAGAGAGAGAGAGAGAGAGAGCACAAGCAGGGCAAGTGGCAGGCAGAGGGAGAGGGAGAAGCAGACTCCCTACTGAGCAGGGAGCCTGATGCAGGGCTTGATTCCAGGACCTCAAAATCATGACCTGAGCCAAAGGCAGATGCTTAGCCGAAAGAACCACCCAGGTGCCCCCCAAAAGAATTTAATTAGCGGGTGAACTTAGTCTGCTCACTTGGAATTACATCTCAATAAAATTGTTCTCTCTTCATAATTGTGCATGAATGAGCTCATAGTTAAAATGAGTTTTAAATGTTTAGCTTAACTTTACTGTATTCTCTGTGGGACACTGTGTGTAATGATGGTATATATAATATATATAATATAATATAATATAATATAATATAATATAATATATAAATAATATATAATATATATTATATAATATATATTATTAAATATATATTATTAAATATATATTATATAATATATTATTATTATATAATTAATATTATATATTATATATTATTATATATTATATATTATAATATATAATATAATATAGGGATAATATTTCACAGCTTCTATTACCCATGAATGACTATGTGACCAAATTTTGGCCAATGGAATGTGAGTGGTAATGATGCATACAATTTCTAGATTCTGCCCTTAAAAGGAAATGGCTTACCCTCCATCGCCACCTATCTCCTCATTTCCCCTGTCTAGTCGGTTGGATTGAAGTGAGCCAACTTCTACCCTGCAGACAAAAACAACACCCCGGGGAATGGAGGAGAAACAAAAGAGAAACAGAACTATCCCACTCTTTTGGACATTTAGGTAGGGGGTGGAGAAAGAATGTCCTCTATCTTGTTTAAGCCACTGTGAATGTGGTTTCTGTTAAACTGGCTGAACCAATACCCCCAATTAATACAGCATCAATAAGTAATAAGTGAATGAAAATGAATGATTTCATAGTCAATTCCTTGAACTTCATGAGAAATGTCCTTATGACCCCCAACAATAATCTATTTGCATTATCTTCCCCAGTTAATTAATGAAAGACAGATTTACTTTACCTAATGTCCTGGCTGAATGAGTCATCATGTACGAATTTATTCCCATAGTCAATAGTGATATTACCTGTACATACAATATAAACTAAAAAACAAAACACACAAGTAGTTAGAACCAAAAAATGAATAAGTTCTCCAAAGGGCATCATTGTTCAACTAACCAACATCAACAAAATTCTTTCTTAATCCACATTTTTAATCCTACTTCTGAGAAGTAAATTTAGGCAAAAGGGTTGTTTTGTAGACACTGTTTGAATATAATACACTGGAGGAGAAATTAGTTTTCAATGTGAATGGGAAAAGAGTTTATAATTTCTGGGAGGGATAAGAACACTGATCGTAGAGCTCTCCACCGTTGGCAGCAACCTTGCAAAGCCAGCAAGGTGGTAGGCATCACAGACACAGCTCTGGAGCCTGCAGGGCCGGGGGGCGGGGTGGGGACCCAGCAACTGCAGGCAGTGGTGACACAGCAGGAGGGGAAAGGGTATCTGCCACCAGCATTTACTACAGCTCCTCAGGAGGCTCGGAAGGAACCTGCAGGAACCATGATGGGGTCTGGAGAGGCACGGTGCAGAAGCAAACATACGATCACTTTCGCAGGTCTTAGCTCTGCCCCTATTAGCCATGTAATTTGGAGTCAGTTAACTTAACCATTCTGAGCCCCAGTGCCCTTCACTGGAAACTGGAGTTAAAAGTAGTATGTCTTTTGGAGAGTGTTTCCCAAATTTGACTAACAACACTAAACACCTGAAGTACATCTAAAAGATACCGACTTCCAGGTTTCTTCCCCGAAGGTTCTGATTGTGCAGGTAGGGAGTGGTGCTAAAGGGATTGGTGTAACATCAGATAGATTTGGGAAATACTGTAAATGATATTCCAATGTTAGCATTCCATTGACTTGGTTTTAGGCTGATTCCTTGCACAAAAGATAATTGAAGGAGCTCAGATGTTTGTTATGATACTTTTCCTTTGGGGCATGAAAGGACCCTAAATCTCTACAAAACCACTGGTTAGTTTGAACTCCAAATTCCCACATGATAACTATAGATAAGAAGTGCAGATCCTCAGGAAAGACTGTAAGGAATATAATACTCCATTTTAAAAAGAACTTCTTCCTTTAGGAGGAGTTAGGGCACCCGAGTTCTTCCTCTAACATGCTATTTTCTTTGTTTTGATGTCTCTACAGGCAAGATGGAGAGGGTGATAACTGATTCCCCAAAGAAATTTTTTAAATATTGTACTGCTGGAGTCTTCTGGAACAGGAGCAAAATGACAAAGAGAAAACCCTGAGCTAGAAATCAGCCAATATCAAGAAACCCTGTACATCTACTTGTAGATTAAAGTTCCTTGGGAGGTGGGCAGGTGTTCTTAATTCACATTATTCAAGTGGCTTTTCTCCCTCCAGCAGCAGGCTTGGAATTCATCTGACTGGGAGGTGGTTGGAGATGTCCTGGGGATTTCTAGCAACTTTTATCAACTTCTCCAGCTAGCTCCCACCATAGTCACAAATGACGAGGGGCCCTAACACTGTCAGCAGATGCACTGGGCTCTTTGGATCTTCCCTAGAGTCTCGGTACCACAGACACTGCCACCATCAGATTGCCCAGAAATCCACCAGCTAGCCTATGGAGAAAAGGCTTTGAGGGAGAGTAATATTTATTGAGCATTTGCTAAGTGGCAGGTATTTTACTAAGTATCATCTCAATCTTCAACTGGAAATTGAGGTTCTACAAATCTGGGAAACTTGCCCAAGGTCACCCAGCCTGTGATGGTAGAACCAGGATTTGATCTCAAGTCTATCTGATTCCCACACCATTAACCACTTCTTGACTGTTGGTCCCTTTCATACTGCCAACATAAACTTTCTTCTGAAAGTTCGTTTCTACTTAAAAGAACGCATTTTTCATATCTAATTTTTAAAATGGTTAACTTTGGTGGTGCCTGGGTGGCTCAGTCGGTTAAAAGGTTGCTTTGGCTCAGGTCATGATCCCAGGGTCCTGGGATCGAGTCCCACATTGGGCTTCCTGCTCCGTGGAGAACCTGCTTCTTCCTCTCCCTCTGCCTGCCACTCTGCCTACTTGGGCTCTCTATCTCTCTGTCAAATAAATAAATAAATAAATAATCTTTTAAAAAAATGGTTAACTTTGGGAGAAGGAAGAGAAGATGATGAAGGAGTAGGAGGACCCTAGGCTCATCTTGTCCCCATAAACATAACTAGATAACTATCAAATCATTCTAAATACCCCCCAGAAACCAACCTGAAGACTGACAGAACAAACTCCATAACTAAAGGAAGAGAAGAAACCACATCAAGGAAAGTGGGAAGTACACAGAGGTGGTTTGGGGAAGAAACAGATGGCAAGTGCTGCGGAAGGGAGGGAGTCCTGGTCACGGAGAAAGGTGAGAGAGAGAGGCACACAGGGGAATGCACAAGGAGAACACTTCCCTAAAGCCACTGGCTGGGAAAACAAGAGGGGTTGGTTTTTGTGAGTTTTTGCAACCAGTGGGACTTACAGACAAGTTTTAAAGGCCAGCCGGCTTGGCTGGGATAGAGCCCTGAGGAACCTGCCCTACTCCTGGAGAGAAGACAGACAAATAACCTGGGGGGCAGGTGGCATGGAAATAGCATCTGAAGAATGCCTGGGGCACACAGCAGGGAGATCATTCACTCTTCTTGGAGCATGTACCTGAGAGGTAGGATTCTTACCTCTCTCTGGAGACAAAGGAGCCAGCAGGTGCCATATCCCTCCCTTGCCCCTCAGCATACACATAGTCACCTTCAGGAGGCAGCACAGTGCCCACAGTGGCTGCCTAAGATGCTTACACCAAGTCCCCCGTTCTCTGGAACACCTGCTCTCTGAAAGGCTTGCCTCTGTCCCAACATGGCCAGCCGCTTCCCCAGAAGGCCAGCAGAAATCCCTGCCCATACCATATCTCCTGACCAGAGTTCTGCTGGACTTCAGTTCTAGTAGAAGTAGTATCAGGTCTCTTTTAACAAATAGACCAGAGCACACCTAGTTAAAACTCACCACTCTCTGGCCAAGGACCAAACAGTGCCCACTGCAGGCAAGGAGAGTCTCTGCTGACACCTGGCCTGAGGATACAGCAGTCAAACATAACAGCAGAGTGCACACAGCATGCCTCAGACACTCTCTGAAGTGCCAGGCCCTAAACACTCTATGACCTCTTCTTCATAAAGCCATTACTTTCAGGAGCAGGAAACATAACTGGCTTTTCTAACATGGAGAAGAAAGCAGAGACTTAGACAAAATGTCCAGATGGAGGAATCCATCCCACATGAAAGAACAAGATAAGGTCACAGCCACAGATCTAAGCAAAACAGATATAAGTAACATGCCTGATAGAGAATTTAAAGCAACAATCATAAAGATACTCACTGGGCTTGGGAAAAGAATAGAAGATTTCAAGGAGACTCTTACCACAGAGATAATAGAATTTAAAAAGTATCTGTCAGAAATGAAAAATGCAGTAATTGAGTTTGGAAACAGGCTTGAGGCAATGAACACAAGGCTGAAAGAAGCAGAGGAATAAATAAGTGATATAGAAGACAAAATAATGGAAAATAAGGAAGCAGAACAAAAGAGAGAAAGAATTATGGAACATGAGAATAGATTCAGGGAATTGAGTGACTCTGTCAAAAGTAATAACAATCACATTATAGAAGAACGGGGGAGCAGAAAATTTATTTAAAAAAATAATAGCAGAAAACTTCCCTGACCTTGGGAAAGAAACAAACATCCCAATCCAAGAGACACAGAGAATTCCCATCAAAATCAATCAAAGCAAGCCAACATTAAGACATATGTAATTAAATTTGTAAAATATAATAATAATAAAAAAACAACTATTGAAAGCAGCAAGACAAAAGAAGTCCTTAGCTTACAAGGGAAGATCCATAAGGCTGACTCTAGATTTCTCAACAAAAACACGGCAAGCCAGAAGGGAGTGGCATGACATATTTAAAGTGCTGAATGGGAAAAATCTGTAGCCAAGAATACTCTATCCAGCAAGGCTATCATCCAGAAGAGAAGGAGAGAAAAGAAGTTTCCCATACAAAAACTAAAGGATGGGATGCCTGGGTGGCTCAGTCAGTTAAGCGGCTGCCTTCAACTCAGGTCATGATCCCAGCATCCTCAGATCGAGTCCTGCATCAGGCTCTTTGCTCAGAAGAGAGCCTGCTTCTCCCTCTGCCGGTCACTCTCCCTGCTTATGCTCTTTCCCTCTCTCTCTCTGACAAATAAATAAACAAAATCTTTTTTTTAAAAAACCCCCAAACAAACAAACAAACAAACTAAAGGAGTTTGTGACCACAAAATCAGTCCTGCAAGAAATACTAAAGGGGTATCTTTGAGTGTGGAAAGACCAAAAGTGACAAAGACAAGAAAGGAACAGAGAACATCTCCAGAAACAATGACAAAACAAGTAATAAAATGGCACTAAGTATATATCTATCAATAATTACTCTGAATGTAAATGGACTGAATGTTCCAATTTAAAGACACAGGGTATTGGAATGGGTAGAAAAAACAAGACCCATCTATATGCTGGCTACAAGAGACTCATTTTAGATCTAAAGTCACCCGCAGATCCAAAGTGAGGGGGTACAGAGACATTTAGCATGCAAATGGATGTAAAAAGAAAGCCAGAGTAGTGCTATCACTAACCAGAGCCCTTAAAGATGTTCCTCTGAAGATGCCCTGCTTTCTTGTTGTTGTTTTTTGTTTGTTTGTTTGTTTGTTTGTTTTTGTTTTTGTGACCTTGTCAAAAGTCACCAGTCCAAGATGGTAGAACTTTTGGACTTGCCTTACCAAGACCTGCAAAGGTGAAATCCTCCTAGTATCCATCTTTTGAGGCTTTCTAGAAAATTTTAGGTGAAGAAACCCACCTGAGATTTTATACTCTTCTATCTTGCCTCCTGTATTCTCAAAACTATTACCTCATGCAAGCTTCTGTGCTTGCATTGCCCTCTGAATCTAAAACTAATTTTTCTCAAATTGATTTAAAAATATTTATACAATAATCTCCAAAATCTTCAGAAGGAAGCAGAAGGAATCTTTTTCTAAGATATCAGGGCTTTTCCTCTCAGTCTCTGAACCTGGGGAAAATACCTGGGATTCCTTCCTACCCTGGGGTGAGGAGAATAGCCTTTAATAAAGTCGATAAGAAACCCTGAGTATGGAGCTGTGAGAATAATCACTTTAAAACTGTCTGCATCTATGGTGAAGAGAGGAAGAGCTGCCACTGCTGGATTATGAATGGGGGAATCCTTTTGAATTTTCAGGCAACAATGGATTTCACAGGGCATTGTTTCTATAACACTTAAAACCTTGTTAATTATCCCACAAAGAAAGCCCTCTGGTGACTCAGAGGTTAGGAGTTGGCCCAGTTGGGGGTGGAGGGTTAGAAGTTACAGGTTACAGGCAGGAAGCTTGAAGGGCTATGGGGAAAGGGTGAGTTGTTCTGAGACCTGGGGCCAACTTCATTCTGGGCTTGCCTGTGTGTTCAGTTTGGCTTTGGGCTGGATTCTGGGGAGAGATGGGCTTGCTATTCAGGGAGGCATAAAGTTCTGCCTTAGACTAAATGATGTTTATAGTTGTGGCTCTTTTCTACTCCTATGCTGTGCTGAAGTGATGGAGACTGGGGTGTGTTACAAATAAATAATTTTATCTTGTTTTTGTTAAAAAAATATATATGGACAAACTAGACTTTAAAATAAAGCCTCTAACAAGAGATGAAAAAGGGCACGCCATCATAATACAACAAGATCTAATGATTGTAAATATTTATGCACCCAACATGGGAGCACCCAAATATATAAAACAATAATAAACATAAAGGAACTAATTGATAATAATACAATTAATAGTAAGGGACTTTAACATCCCATGTACATCAATTCACACATCATCTAAACAGAAAATCAACAAGGAAACAATAGCTTTGGATGACACACTGGACCAGATGGACTTAATGGATATATTCAGAACATTCCATCCTGAAACAGCAGAATACATATTCTGTTCAAATGCACATGGAACAGTCTCCAGAACAGATCACATACTAAGTCACTAATCAGAACTCAACAAGTACAAAAAGATAGAGATCATACCATGTACATTTTCTGACCACAAGGCTATGAAACTTAAAGTCAACCACATGAAAAAAAAATTTGGCAAGATCACAAATACATAAACAACATGCTACTAAACAATGAATGGGTCAACCAGGAAATCAAAGAAAAAAAATTTAAAAATACACGTAAACAAATGAAAATGAAAATACAACTGTCCAAAACCTCTGGGATGAGGCAAGAGTGGTCACAAGAGGGAAGTATATAGCAAGACAGCAAGAAAAATCTCAAACAACCTAACCTTACACCTAAAGGAACTAGAGAAAGAACAAAAAGGATGCCTAAAGCCAGCAGAAGGAAGGAGATAATAAAGATTAGAACAGAAATAAATGATACAGAAACTTAAAAAAAAAAACACCAAAAAAACAGTAGAATAGATCAATGAAACCAGGAGCTGGTTCTTTGAGAAATTTAATAAAATTGATAATCTCCTAGCCAGACTTATTAAAAAGAAAAGAAAATGAACTTAAATAAACAAAATCACAAATGAGAGAGAGAAATAACAACCAAAACTACAGAAATATAAGCAATTATGAGAGAAGATCATGAAAAGCTATATGCCAACAACATGGACAACCTGGAAAAAAAGGATAAATTTCTAGAAACATATAAACTGCAAAAACTGAAATAAGCAGAAATGAAAACTTGAACAGACTGACAACCAGCAAAGAAATGGAATCAGTAATAAAAAATATCCCAACAAACAAAAGTCCAGGGCCAGATGCCTTCACAGGTGAATTCTACTCAACATTTGAAGAAGAGTTAATACCTATTTTTCTCAAACAATTCCAAAAAGTAAAAAAGGAAGGAAAGCTTCCAAATTTATTCTATGAGGCCAGCATTACCCTGATAACAAAACCCAGATAGACTCCCCTAAAAAAGAAAGCTATAGGGCAATATCCCTGATGAACACGGATGCAAAGATTCTCAGTAAAATATTAGCAAACTGAATCCAACAGTACACTGAAAGAATCATTAACCATGATCAAGTGGGATTTATTTCTGGGCTGCAAGAGTGGTTCCATACTCACAAATCAATCAATGTGATTGACCACATTAATAAAAGAATAAAAGAATAAGAACCATATGACCCTTTCAATAGATACAGAAAAAGCATTTGACAAGGTACAATATTCATTCATGATAAGAACCCTCAAGAAAGTAGAGTTAGAGGGAACATACTTCAATCTGTTAAGAGCCATAAAAGAAAAATCCACAGCTAATATCATTCCCAGTGGGGAAAACGGAGAGCTTTCCCTCTATGGTCAGGAACAAGACAGGGATGTCTACTCTCACCACTGTTATTCAACATAATACTGGAAGTGCTAGCCACAGCAATCAGACAACAAAAAGAAATGAAAGGCATCCAAACTGGCACAAAAGAAGCCAAACTTTCACTATTTGCAGACAACATGATACTCTATATAGAAAACCCAAGGACTGGGACACCTAGGTGGTTCAGTGGGTTAAAGCCTCTGCCTTCGGCTCAGGCCATGATCCCAGGCTCCTGGGATCGAGCCCCACATTGGGCTCTCTGCTCAGCAGGGAGCCTGCTTCCTCCTCTCTCTCTGCCTGCCTCTCTGCCTACTTGTGATCTCTGTCTGTCCAATAAATAAATAAAATCTTAAAAAAAAAAAAAAAAGAAAACCCAAAGACTCCACCAAAAAATTGCTACAACTGATACATGAGTTCTTGCTTCAGCAGCACATATACTAAAATTGGAACAATACAAAGAAGATTAGTGTGGTCCCTAAGCAGGCATGACAAGCAAATTCATGAAGCATTCCATATTTTTAAGACAATTATCATATGGTCTCATTCATTTGTGGAATATAAGGAATAGCACAGAGCATTATAGGGACAGGGAGGAAAAACTGAATGGGAAGAAATCAGAGAGGGAGACAAACCAACCATGAGAAACCCTTGACTCCAGGAAACAAAGTGAGGGTTGTGGAAAGAGAGGTGGGTGAAGGGATGGGGTATCTAGGTGATGGGCAAAGGAGGGCAAGTGATATGATGAGCACTGGGTATTACACGCAACTAATGAATCATTGAACATTACATCAAAAACTAATGATGTATTATATGTTTGCTAATTGAATTTAAATTAAAAAAGTGAAAAAAAAGAGCTGTTACACAAATTCTGTAATACAAAAACAATGTACAAAAATCTGTTGCATTTCTATACGCCAATAATGAAGCTGCAGACAAATTAAGGAATCAATCCCATTTACAATTGCACCAAAAATTCTAAGATACTTAGGAATAAACACAACCATAACCATAACCAGCTCATGTATTAGAAAAATAAATATTGTTAAAATGTCTATGCCACCCAAAGCCATTTACACATTTAATGCAATCCCTATCAAAATAACACCAGCATTTTTCACAGAGCTAGAATAAATAATTCTAAAATGTGTATGGAGCTACACAAGACCCCAAATAGCCAAAGTCACCTTGAAAAAGAAAAGCATCACAACTGTGATGGAGGCATCACAATTTTGGAGTTCAGGTTATGTTACAAAGCTGTAGTGATCAAAACAGTATGGTACTAGCACAAAAACAGACACATAGCTTAATAGAACACAATAGAAAACCCAGAAATGAACCCACAACTATAGGGTCCATTAATCTTTGGCAAAGCAGGAATGAATATTCCAGGGAAAAAGACAGTCTCTTCAACAGATAATGTTGGGAAAACTGATAGCAACATGCAAAATAATGAAACAAGACCACTTTCTTACACCATACACAAAAATAACTTCAAAATGGATGAAAAACCTAAATATGAGACAGGAAACCATTAGAATCCTAGAGGAGAATATAGGCACTAACATCTTTGACATCAGCCATAACAACATCTTTCTAGCTATGTCTCGGGAGGCAAGGGAAACAAGAGCAAAAATAAAGGACTGGGACTTCATCAAGATAAAAAGCTTCTGCATAGGGAAGGAAGCAATCAACAAAACTAAAAGTCAGCCTATAGGAGAAGGATGGGGAAAGATATTTGCAAATGACATATCTGATAAAGGATTAGTATCCAAAATACATAAAGAACTTACACAACCTAACACCCAAAAACCCAAATAATCCAACTAAAAAATAGGTAAAAGACAATGGATAGAGATTTTTCCAAAGAAGATATACAGCTGGCTAAGAGACAGATGAAAAGATGCTCCATACCACTCATCATCAGGGAAATACAAATCCAAACTACAATGAGATATCGCCTCACGCCTGCCAAAATGGCTAAAATAAAAAACACAAGAAACAACAGCTGTTGGTGAGGATATGAAGAAAGGGGAACCCTCCTGCACTTTGGTGGGAACGCAAACTGGTACAGCCACTAAGGAAAACAGTATGGAGGTTCCTCAAAAGGCTGAAAATAGACCTACCCTATGATCCAGCAATTGTATTATTAGGCATTAACCCAAAAAACACTAAAATACCAGTTCAAAGGGATACATGGCCCCCAATGTTTATAGCGACATTATCTACAATAGCTAAACTATGGAAATAGCCCAAGTGTCCATCGAATGAAAAATGAATAAAGAAGGTGTGGTATATATATATAATGGACTATTCCTCGGCCATCAAAAAAGAATGAAATCTTGCCATTGCAACAACATGGATAGAGCTAGAGAGTATAATGTTAAGCAAAATAAGTCAATCAGAGAAACATAAATACCATATGATTTCACTCATATGTGGAATTTAAAAAACAAAATGAACAAAGAGGTTGAAAAAAGGAGAGAAAAGGAGGCAAACCAAGAAACAGACTCTTAACTACAGAGAACAAACTGATGATTACCAGAGGGGAGGTGGGGGGGGGGGTAAAAGGGGTGACGGGGATTAAGCAGGGCCCTTGATCTGATGGGTATTGTATGTAAATATTCAATCACTAAATTGTATACCTGAAACTAATATTACACTGTATGTTAACTAACTGGAATTTAAATGAAAACTTCAAAAAAATGGTTAGCTCTATTATTGGGAACTATGACAAGTACTACAAAATAAATAAAAATGAGTCAGTATGAATAAATATGAGATACAATTTTTTCCTACCAATTGTGGTGACTCTATTTTTTTTTCAGCCAGATTATGAATATCAGGAGCCAGGAGTAAGCTAAAAACTCCTTTAATTCCAGACCATGCTATAACAATTCCCCATTTCCAATTATATTCATAATTTGCATGCATCAGAATGGGGCTCACTAACACAACAGTAAGCAACCTGTGGAAAGAAAAAAAATTTTTTATTAATCACACCTGACGTATCAATGTTATTCATGGTTGAATACTACATTTCATATCAGATTTTTTTCAGGAAAAAGAAAATAATCAGTTTATTAACAAGTTGTTCAAACTTTTTGGGACAAATCAAATCTACTGTCTAAATTTTGCATATAATACTCATATCTTGAAAAACAGTGCTAGAAGTTTTGTACAAATACAAGGATTTTTTTTCAAAAAAATTTTTTTAATTTGACAGACAGAGATCACAAGCAGGCAGAGAGGCAGGCAGAGAGAGAGGAGGAAGCAGGCTCCCTGCTGAGCAGAGAGCCCAATGCGGGGCTTGATCCCAGGACCCTGGGATCATGACCCGAGCCGAAGGCAGAGGCCCCAACCCACTGAGCCACCCAGGCACCCCTACAAGGATTTATTATTAACACTATTGGGCACTATTTGAATTTGGGTAGTAAATTTCTGAAAGAAAGTTCTTCAAAAAACATTGACAAGCTCATCTATTCCATGGAGGGCCATGACTAGATTCAGAAATTGGGTCAAGAGGACATGCAGATGATGGTCAAAAAGGAAAAATTATTGTAGGCACATTAGTAAATGGCTTAACCAAAGTCTTCTTGAGATCCCATGAGACTCATAAACTAAATGTCACATAAGTAATCTCAATTTGTGCCTTTTTTCTCTACAGAACATTTTTCTTTCCTTTTCTTTTTAGAGTGGGGAGGGACAGAAGGAGAGGGAGAGAGAAAATCTCAAGCAGGCTCCATGCCCAGCACAGATCCTGACACTGGGCTCAATCTCACAATCCCCTAAAATCATGACCTAGGCTCTCAAGGGTCAGACGCTTAACTGACAGAATCACCCAGGTGCCCCTCTCTTCTTTTTTCTTATTTGAGAATAGTTGACCCACAACGTTAATGATAGTTTTATGAGCAACACAGTGATTCCACAACTCTATTATTATGCTATGCTCTCCACAAGTGTCTACAGATCATTTTTCTATAAGACCCTCTACCAAAAATTTAGAATCTGTATTTAGGGGATCTGCACCAAAAGAATATCAGTACTATCCCTCAAAGGAGATTTCAGCAGAAATAAAATTGACATGTTCTTAGCCTCAAAAAATATGTGTATCAGTTGCTCAGCTGGGAATTTCACAAGACAGTTTAGAGAATTTCTATCATTGAGAAACAGAAAATCTGCAATTACCATCTGCAACATATATAATTAATTTGAGAAAAATCCTCTGCCTTGCAAAGTAATTCTTACCAACATTTTCAGCCTTACTAAATGGTCTTTCTGTGAAATACCATGGAGTCCAGCCAAAATAGAACAACTCATATCATTTCCTGATATCAAAAACAGAAAGGCAGTATAGCAAAATCTCAGGAGTCAGTCTACCTGGGTTCAAATTGAGGCTGCTTTTACTAACCATGTAAACTTAAGCAAGTTCTTTAACCTACTTATTTATTTATTTATTTTAAAGATTTTATTTATTTATTTGAGAGAGTGAGAGAGAGAGTAAGAGAGAGCACAAGAGGGGAGAAGGTCAGAGGGAGAAGCAGACTCCCCATGGAGCTGGGACCCTGATGCGGGACTCGATCCCGGGACTCCGGGATCATGACCTGAGCCAAAGGCAGTGGCTTAACCAACTGAGCCACCCAGGCACCCTCTTTAACCTCTTTAAACCTCCGTTTCTTCACCTGTAAAGTGGAGGTGATATATAATAATAAGTACACTTGCCTCAAAGGATTATTGTGAAGACTCGATTAAATGAGGCAACATACGTAGGACTTAGAATGATGTTTTGAATGTGGTCAGCATTCAATACATGTTAGCAATAATTATCGTGGCCAGGCCTTAGTTTGGCTCATCCTCTACAATGTTTTTCTCAACAAGTCTCTTATGAAAAGCCCACCCATATTTTGAGGGCCCCTAAGGATGACTCCTTCCTATCCTTTCCTCTAGTCAGGTGGATCCAACAGTTCACCTCAGATCTCTGGCACTCCCGAGCCATTTGACTTTGGGCAAGGTACTTTGCCTTTGTTGGCCAGTTTTTTCATCCATAAAATTCCCATCTCCTAGTGTTGTTATGAAGATGAAATGAGACACCAGAAGTGTAGCTGAGCCAAACAATGTGCATCATATTCTCTCTTCATATTCTGTGACCAGTCTCAATTGGCACGCGAGCTTTCATCGTACAAAGAAGTGTAAATTGCACACACATCCTTGTGTGTGAGAGTGACTATCTGAGTGGCATGCAGGGCCTTCAGAGTCAGCAAAAGCAATGTCCCCTGAGAACCTCTTATAAAGGAAGCTCCCTTGGCCAGGTCTATCCTCAGTGGAAATGACACTGTAATGAATTCTTATCAAAGACACAACTACCATGAGTGGGCAAAGGCATTTAAAAGAAAACATGTTCATGGGCTCAGATTTAAATCCCAATTTTGTGGAATACTATGCAGCCATCAAAAGAAATGAAATCTTGCCATTTGCGATGACATGGATGGAACTAGAGGGTATTATGCTTAGTGAAATAAGTCAATAGGAGAAAGACAACTGTCATATGGTCTCCCTGATATGAGGAAGTGGAGATGCAACGTGGGGGTTTGGGGGGTAGGAAAAGAATAAATGAAACAAGATGAGATCGGGAGGGAGACAAACCATAAGAGACTCTTAATCTCACAAAACAAACTGAGGGTTGCCAGGGGGAGGGCGGTAGGGAGAGGGTGGTGGGGTTATGGACATTGGGGAGGGTATGTGCTATGGTGAGTGCTGTGAAGTGTGTAAACCTGGCAATTCACAGACCTGTACCCCTGGGGCTAATAAATACATTATATGTTTATAAAAAAATAAAAAATATTATTAAAAAAATCCCAATTTTGGGGGCACCTGGGTGGCTCAGTTGGTTAAGTGTCTGCCTTTGGCTCAGGACATGATCCCAGAGTCCTGGGATCAAGCCCTGAATCAGGCTCCCTGCTCACTGGGGAGCCTGCTCCTCCCTCTCTCTCAAATAAATAAATAAAATCATTTAAAAAATAATAAACCCCAATTCTGCCCTTCAAATTGGGTAACTCTAGGCAAGTTTTTAACCTTTCTGGGCTTCATCTGTGAAATGATGCAATAACACCTACTTCATAAGATTGTACTGGTATTAATAGTATAATGTACATGGTAGGTGCTTAATAAATGGCTTTATCATAGAAATAAGGATGAAAGTCAACAAAAATGTTAAGAGCCATTAACCCACTCCAGTGTTGCACAAACATTAACAAGCATGTTGAAACAGTTTCCTGGATCTCATCTCTAGAGATGCAATTCAATACATTGGGATGGGCCCATGAGTGAGCATTTCTATCAAGCTCATGGGTCACGATGCTGCTGCTGCTATCCTTGCCCCTTCTCCTTTTCTAGATGTAACTATGAAGCGTGAAGAGACTTCCCCCAGTCGCACAGCAAGCTATTGTCAGGACCTTGAAACAACACAGGTTTTCTGACGTCACATGCAGAACTCTTCTTGCTATCACTCACTACCTCCCAATGCTAATTCTGGGCTTAAGAACCTAAGTCAAGGAAGCAAACTTTAAAATATAATTCTTACCTTACAAAATTTACTGTTGCAAATAAGATGAACAAGAAAACCACAGTGTGAAATTTTAAATACTTGGTTTCTCCACATCCGATTATAATACCAAAGAAAGTATATAATAATTGTTGGAATACAGCTGAAAACATTATTAGGAACCTTGGATGAATGGAAAATAAATCACATTTTAAGCAATGGGTTTTTTAATAGTTGCCTTTTTGCATAAAAGTATGTATCACGTATCTATCATTCTTGTCTTAGCAGAGGTCCTTGCCTCCAAGCACTGTTGCAATCAACATTTAAAAGTATTTTGTTGGGGGACACCTGGGTGGCTCAGTGGGTTAAGCCTCTGCCTTCAGCTCAGTTCATGATCTCAGGGTCCTGGGATCAAGCCCCACGTCAGGCTCTCTGCTCAGCAGGGGGCCTGCTTCCCCTCCTTCCCCTCTGCCTGCTTCTCTGCCTACTTGTGATCTCTTTCCCAAAAAAAAAAAAAAAAAAAAAGTATTTTGTTGGAACTAAAATCCACCCGGCTCCATATTCTCCAATACTCTTCATCACACCATGCCCGTGGGCTGCCTCTCAGAGAACAGGAGGAGCGAGGCAGAAAAATAAAGCTCTCCACCTCTTCCCCGATCGGTGATGTGACAGTTTTGCTGAGATTAGCTGGCATCATATCAAACTGTTGGGTCTGCCACAGGTAAGCCCAGAACCACCTACTTAACCTTGACTTTTCAACATCTGACTGGATCACCTCACTGTCCTCTGCAGGATTTCTTCCTTCATGATTTGCTTGAAAGTCCCTTACCTTGAAAATCTCTCCTGTCTGCTTTCCCATCTACTGAATTCCTAAAAATCTCATAAGGCTAACTCTAATCCCATGTTCTTCATAAAACCATCCTAAGCACTCTCATTGGAAGTGACCCTCCTTTAAATCCCTACAGTGCCAATTGTCTATACCACCATGGTTCGTTAAGCAACAAGTGAATTAGAATCACCCGTATTGCTTTCCATATAGCTATACACCTGGCCTGTCCCCAGGGTCTTACTGAGTAGACAGAACACAATGGCTCGGGCTTAGAGCTGTTGTGGTACCATGTGGTGACATGCTTGCACCCACTCCAGGTTTGACTTCTATAAGCAGATCGCCTCCTCTTGGGCCCCTCCACTGGAACTCTCCCTTTCAGCTAACTAGGTGAGTGTGCCTGTTCCACAAACCAGCCTCTTCACAGGTGGATCCCAAGATCTACATTTGGAAAGCAGCATTAGGAAGCCTCATTTTGGCTTCAGAGGAAAACCATGTTCTGTGACACAGCATTACACCCATCAAGTAGATGGTCTGATTCTCTATCTGATTCCCATCTCCTGCTTCATTAGATTCAGAACTCAGAGAAAGGAAGGGTTTGAGGTCCTCCCAGCCCCCAATGCTTAGTTGTCTGTAATTCAGAAATGATGGAATAACTGAGAATACTTTTTCAAATGTCTCCACAGGACCTAAAAAAAAATCCGTACATATAGGGGCGCCTGGGTGGCTCAGTGGGTTAAAGCCTCTGCCTTCGGCTCAGGTCATGATCTCAGGGTCCTGGGATCGAGCCCCGCATCGGGCTCTCTGCTCAGCGGGGAGCCTGCTTCCCCCTCTCTCTATGCCTGCCTCTCTGCCTACTTGTGATCTCTCTCCCTCTGTCAAGTAAATAAATAAAATCTTTAAAAAAAAAAAAAAATCCGTACATATAGCAGGATCTCAATAAACATATAATGATTCATATCGGTTTCTTACATAAACACGCCCAATCACTTAATGAGTGCCTTCTGAGAAGGGGACTTACTTATGTAGCCCCAAACTGAGATACAACATCCAGGTCACAGTAGACATTAAGAAAGGATAAGTTGAACAGGTTCAAGCATAAACAATTAAATGAATACGATGAGTAATATATAGTGATGCTGACAGACAGCATGACTGAGCCCAGGAAACTGTCCAAATTTCAGACAAAAAGTTCTATGAACTGTTTATCCCCAAGCTTTTGGAGTCTAAAAACCAGGTAATTGTCATATTTAGACGAGATTGGGTGCATTCAGGGTGGTATGGCCATAGACAAGTGTCATATTCACATAGACACAACATTAAAAGAGTTACAGGTGCCAATTTTTTAATTTTGCCAAGAGAAGTTCTATCACTGGGACTTCATAAAAGAAAGAATGTTTTAAACACCAAAAAAGGAGACAGACCATAATTTCAGAACCATGGATAGTCGTCTATGTTTAAAAAAATGAATCTTCCTGGGAAAATTCAGGATTATGGCTTCTTGTTTTAGCATTTGCTTTCATTTGATCTATACTGGGCTAGCACTTATGAAGTAATTCTGAAACAATCCTATAATTTAGTACAGCTCTCTGCAGAGCCTAATTTATTTATCTGAGAAGACAGGCAAATGGTTTTCCCTCCATGCAGAGATAGTCACATGACACCTTGCATTACCAAATGTAGAGGGCAGGTAAGAGTTTGGCTGGTGTGGCATCTTTCTGCTACTTTTCTTCTCCAGCTCTTCCCATATTAGGATGCTGCCATTCATAGATGTCATGAAGGAAACAAAGGAATGAGGTATTTTTTAAATTTCTCACAATCCAAAGTAAATTTTTATCAGAGTTATGTATAAGAAGACCACAGCCTCTGAGCCACACCTACATAATTTGTAACAAAAGAATATCAATCAATGTCAATAATTGTTGGTACCTTAAGTGCTTTCAAATATAACCAGTAGTAAAATTCAGAATTAAAAGGCAGAAAAAAGTTACAAAAGGGGTGTCTTATGTATCCAAGAAGGCAGAACCACTTAAGCACAAAACTTCTATGATATCTATACCAAGCACACAGTAGGAGACTTACTTAGTAATTATTAACTCAATCCTCGGTTTAAAGCTTAAGGAGTCTAAATTCAGTCCTACAGTGACTAACGCAACCATTCCTGACATTCCCAAAAGTTCCACTGGGGAGGAAAAAGATGGGTAAAATTAGTTGCATTCAAATCTGCACACTAAGGTACTTTATCTTGAGTGAAGAAATTGGTGAGAGACTTAAGGGTCACAGTGCTTGGAAAGTTGTTCCAAGGATCGGCCTAATCCTGTAGATCAGGGGTTGGCAAATTTCATCTGTAAAGGATCAGAGAGTAAATATTCAGTCTTTGCGGGCCACACAGCCCCTGTCACCACAATGGAACTCAACTGTCGTAGCAGAACAACAGCCACAGATAGCCTGCCAACAAATGTGTGTGTATTAAATAATAGACACTAAGAGCTGAAGCACTTTGGAGCAGGGTAGAGCTGGCTGCTCTGGGAATGTGACCTCCCTTTTCTCTCTTAGCATCCCTGCATCTGTAAAATGGGTGTAAAAGAATAATGCTCCACAGAGTTGTGCAGATTCAACTAAATAACATGAAAAGTGCTTGGCACACTTTTAAATCAATGAATGCGTGATAGTCACTATGACTATGCTTTTATACATTCACTTTATACAGTCACTATTTACTAAGCCATTGCTTAGTAAATTAATACTGTTTATTTAAATTTTATTTTTTTCAATATTTTCCATATTTATTTTATTACTATGCCTTTGGTTTATCTAATCACTTAAGTCCACTTTTTATTTAGTTTTACCTACATTTCTAACTGAATTTAATATAAATAACCAAGGACAGTAAAACCAGGAGTGCTGGGAACTATGAGGATAGGGAAACTGTCTTTTGAAATCTTATTTCCACTTTCCTATAATTAGTATTACTGGATTTTGAAGCTCATCATAAGTCTTTCTCAGTAACAGACAGTACTTAGAGACAACATCTGCTATGAGGAAACCAGTAAATAACTTCATTTTAGAAATGATGTCATCCTATTTAGTATAATCCCAATGTTGCATACTATGAAGGCATACATTAACATATGTATGTATGTTTCCATGTGTTTTTTGAAAGGCTGAGGACATACACCAAAACATGTCCATGGTCTAATTTATAACACTGGTATGTAGGTGATTTTTTTTCTTCTTTAACTTTTCAGAATATTTCCAAAATTCTATAATCAGTATGTATTACTTTTATAATTAGACAAAGTTTTTACAAAATTATAAATGCCATTCTATTCAATTGTATTTTAAATGTTCTGAAGGGGAAAAAGTCATGGACCATGTAATAAAGGAAGTAATTTTCATCTTCATAAAGCTGAGTAGTTAAAAATAGACTTGTATAGTTTTTCTGACTCAATGGAGAAAACCATCACAGAAAATCGATGCTGTAGACAAGTGGTTCTCTCAGTCTTTGTCTCTCTCCTCCTCTCTCTGGTGTAGAAAAAGTGAAGGTCCTCCTCATAAAATCAAGGGGATTGTTTTCCCTAAAATCAACAGGATTGACAACTGGATGTTTTCTAACTATCTATTTCTATCCAAATACATTTGGATAATGGTGGAATTTTGACATTTATCACCTAGACCAACGATGACAGTGAAGAGACAGTGGAGCCATCAGCACTGACATGAGGAGGAAGGGGAGGCACTGTTTGTAGGAGTTTTAAAACAATAAAACTAATGAAAAGTTTTCTGCTCTTCATTATCTCCATTCCCCAGAAATTCTGAATCACATCGATAAAATATTCCTCTTGCTTCTATAAGCAAGAGGTATACCTCTGGCCTACACTATTATAAAACCCACCGTGTCTCATGAATTATACATTGACTCTTCAAGTGCCTTTTGTCCCCTCCATCAAATTTTCTTCCATGGGCTGATACGTTAATATTTTCAACTGTACTACCTGTCAACCAAACAATGTTCCTGAAGCCTTGTGTCCTTTGTGAGGCAATGTCTGTGCTATTTTTGTTCTGTTTCATGAAAAAGAGTGAATGTGCTAGTACAAGTGATTTCTTGAGGTCCGGATTTCATGACTTGAACACAATTGAGACAAAAAAGGAAATTACTGCACATGCTCAAAGAGGTGATGCTCTAACTTTAATCAGATGTTCTCTGGACTTAAGCCAGTTGGCTGAGTGTTCCTTAGTGAGGGAAGAAAGCAGAATTAGGCAACATAACAGAAATGTAACATTAGAGAATGTGTGAATTAGAATTTTATCTATGTTTGACAATGGAATTTCTTGCAATGGAACTTCTCCTGATAACATGTCTATTATTGACTTCTGCTGCCAGGAACTTATTAAATATAAGAGGAAAGGACTGCCCAAAGTGTTTCTTTAATTTCTGAAGCAGAGGAAAATGCAACGGAGGAGAGAGGACTATCCGTTTCTGGGGCTGCTGGAACAGAGTACCACAAACTATCTTAAACAGCATGAATTATATTGTCTCAGAGTTCTGGAGGCTAGAGGTCCAAACATCAAGGCTCAGCAGTGATTCCCTCTGAGACTAAAAGGAAGGATCTGTTCCAGGCTTTCCAACCACTGACTGGAAGCACCTCCATCTTTTAGAAGGAAAGTGGAAAGGAACCAACATTTGTTGGCTGCCCTAACTTGAGTCCAGTGGCGAGCTGGTAAATGTTAAAATCAGCTCTCTGGAGGTAAAAAAATAAATGAATAAAAAAAATAATAAAAAAAATCAATCAATCCCTGCTGGGTAATGTCTGCCAATTTCCATGGTGTAAATGCTCCCAATAGGGCCAATTTCAAATGATGCTGCCTGCACAGAGTTGTGAAGACATATGTGCCATCAGCTCCTGCAAGGAGGTAAGTTCTGTCTCCAGCACATCAGCATGAGCAAGTCACCTAACACCCATTATCTCGCTGGTGCCAGCAATAATAACCCTATAAATTAGGTATCTCTATATCACTTTTATAGATGAGGAAACTAGCTAAAGCTTAGAGAGGGTGAGTAAAATCCCAAGGTCAACAAGCTAATAAACTGTGAAGTTGGGGTTTGAATTCAAGTCTGCCTAACTCCAAAGCTCTTCAAGACCTAGCATCAGTTTATTTGACCAACATGTGTTAAATTACTTTCAGGCATATGGGGAGCACTGGGCCTGGCTGGGGGCGGGGGGGAGACACACAGAGAAGAGAATAAATAAAAAGTTGAATAAAAGACAGCCTCCACGCCTCAAGGAACCCATGATCTAGTAGAAGAAATGGAAATATTAATTTTGAAAATTTTCCCTTCAGATATTTAAGGCATCCATAAAGGTTAACAGGGAGAAAGAAGAGAGGAAGGAAGAACGGGAGGGAAGGAGGGAGGAAGAAAAAAGAAAGAAGGAAATGACCCTTCAGTGAAGGCTCCTGGGTGGCCATTTACCTACATTTACCTACAGAGGAAGTAGCACTTTTAGGTAATGGGAGGTGACAGGAGGAGTAATTAAGCTCTTGATATCTGGGTCTTTCCCAGATGCAAGTTGCTCTACTGTGTGGCGTGAGAGCAGAAGCAAGATCTGACTGTCTCGATGCAGTTACTACAGCTCTTGGGGACTGGCTACCTCCTTCAGGCCAGTAAAAACTCTAACTGCCCATCTCACTAGACTAAACCAACAAATGATCACTGCCGGGCTAGCAGGGCTAGGCACTCTGCTTCCTGCGATTATTTCACTCCTTGCTTCTCTTCCAGACACAGGTATACCTGATTTCTCCCTCTCTTTCCCTGCCTCCTAGCCGCTGGTAAAGGCTGCCGTTCCTACAGTCTCCTCAGTCTGGTACCCACTGAATGAAAGATGGTTGGGCTGGAAAGATGTCAGGGGCATCTCTCCCAGCAAACTCATTTTAGAAATGGGCTGCTAAGGGTCAGAACAGGAATCAGCTCAATGCTGATTCCTCTTGCAGGGGACTGCTGGTGATTAAATGAAAGGTCAAGGGGCACTGGGTGGCTCAATGGGTTAAGTCTCTGCCTTCGGCTCAGGTCATGATCTCAGGGTCCTGGGATCAAGTCCCGCATCAGGCTCTCTGCTCGGCGGGGAGTCTGCTTTCCCCTCTCTCTCTCTGCCTCCTTGTGATCTCTGTCTGTCAAATAAATAAATAAAAATCTTTGAAAAAAAAAAGTAAGGTCAAAAGGTGGAGCTCAAAAAGAATAACAGAGTATTTACATGGAGAAGAAATACAGAGGGAAGGGATGTGGACTTGGAATTAAGGGGACCTTAGGAGAGACAGGGAAAGAGCTAGAAGTGGTAGAAGGATGATATGACAAGATGCACAGAGGGGCCATCACAAGGAGGAAGCAAATGAGAAGAGGCAACTGGATTCAAGATCAATGAAAACCAAAGATATATAAAATTCCCTTTAAGGACAGCAGTTTTTGTATCTGCTTCTGCCTTACCAATGTAGAAAGTCATGTACACCATTGAAATGCAAAGAATGACACTGGTAAGTGTATTGCTAAAGAGGTCAGTCAGTATAAACTGAATGATCCTTGCACACGAATATCCACATATTATGCTTCCCAAGATGTCCAAGCAGAGGCTCAAGATTATATGTAACTCTGGAAAAAGAAAATAAGAAAAAAAAGAAGTTGAACTCTAGTTTTCATTTCTTTCACGGATGGCATTTGGGTCTATGCACTTTGGTTTGCTTTTGAGATTTTGAATGGGGCCTTGTTCTTCAGCACGTGGGAGCTTCCCAGGAAAGCCTGGCAAAACAGACACTCTGGGGGGTGTATTTCGCTTACAGTCTGCTGTTGGAGGTTCGCTTCTCCGGGGACAGCAGACTCGAATGTCCTCAGAAGCCAGGCAGGGAGCATAAATGTGAAAAGTCTGTGACAAACTGGGGAGTGAATGTCTGACCAAAGGACATCCGAATTCATATTTTTTACAACTGTGTTAGGGCCAAGCAAATCATGCCCAGAGTCCCCATCAACCTGCTGTCTATTTGTGACCCCTGCCCCCAGCCCAGGGGCATTTGGGAAATGGAGAAGAAGAATTTCCCATAGTCACAATAAGTGAGGGCAACAGTGGCAGGAGTGAGCAGGTTTCAGGCAATGCCAAGGGTAGTCCTAAATAACAGACTGTCCCACCCCAAATGCCTGTAGCTCCCTACTGAGAAGTCCTGCAAAGCCCTTTTATCACCAATATTCTTCCTCCTTTTAGCTCCTCTCTCCTAAAACTATCATCGATCAGGAGGTCACCTTTTCCCTTTTCATGCTGTGACTCCCCTGCCTGCTTTCTCTTCTAGTAGAACCACATCTGGAAACCTTGCAAAGCAGTGAACTTCAACCGCAAGAATCTATTATGGCTTCTAGGACCTGACTCTGCAGTGCTGCCAGAAACATTCTGCCTTCGCCCGCAGGCTCAAGTCAGGATCAGGCCAACTCTTAATATCCGTTCACTGAGATCCGGATTGATCCAGGCAAGAAGTTACTCTGAGCCAGATGATGTGTATGCCTGTGTGTGTTCGGGTGTGAAGGAAAGAGATGAAATGGATTTCTATAACACACTTTACCCCTTACTGTCCAAGAAAACACATAGATGGTAATTATTTTCTTGTTATCTGATATGCTATTTTAATTGGTCCAAAAGTAAAGTATAGAGAAAGCAGTAAAGTTAAGACATCTTGAATGTGTTTGACTTTATTTTTATTTTTTTTTAAGATTTTTTTATTTATTTAAGTAATCTGTACACCCAACATGGGTCTCGAACTCATTACCCTGAGATAGAGAGTCGCATGCCCTCTGGTCAAACCAGACAGGCACCCTTTAATATATTTTAATTTCAGTGTGAACTGAAATGCATCATAAAAGAATGATTTTTAGAAAATAAGACAAAAAAGATGCTCTTACCTGTAAATACAGCCTCGTGGAGATTGTTGCTCCGAAATACTCCAAAACAAATGGATGTGAAGCTACAAATGATCATTGACTCTCCTCTTATGATATCAGTATACATTTTGGAAATACCTGGAAAGGGAAATAAAAAATATAACTGAATTTGGTACATGAAAATGATGCTCTTGCACAAGAAACACAAAAATAGAAGAGAATGAATATGTCAGACAAAAACCAAAAAAGCCATGACTGGGATCGGTCTGTGAGACAATCACAATCACCATTTTTTAAAAAAGATTTTATTTATTTATTTGACAGAGAGAGAGATCACAAGTAGGCAGAGAGGCAGGTGGGTTGAGGGGGGAAGCAGACTCCCCGTAGCACAGAGAGCCCAATGTGGGGCTTGATCCCAGGACCCTGGGATCATGACCTGAGCCGAAATCAGAGTCTTAACCCATTGAGCCACCGAGGTACCCCACAATCACCATTTTTAATCTCTCCAATGATAAAGGAACAGAACAAGAGCATTCTTTGAAGTGTCCACAGCCACGAACCATGCTTGAGTTTTGGAATGAGACAGAGCACTTCTCAGGACACAATATTTAGCTTGAGTAAACATGAATAGACTCCACAAAAATCACATTTTAGAAATAAGTACAGGGGTGCCTGGGTGGCTCCTTTGGTTGAGTGTCCAATCTTGATTTTGGCTCAGATCATGATCTCAGGGTTGTGAGATCAAGCGCTGCATCAGGCTCCACATTGGGTGTGGAGCCTGCTTAAGATTCTCTCTCTCGGGGCGCCTGGGTGGCTCAGTAGGTTAAAGCCTCTGCCTTCAGCTCAGGTCCTGATCTCAGGGTCCTGGGATCGAGCCCCACATCGGGCTCTCTGCTCAGCAGGGAGCCTGCTTCCTCCTCTCTCTCTGCCTGCCTCGCTGCCTACCTGTGATCTCTGTCTGTCAAATAAATAAATAAAATCTTTAAAAAAAAAAAAAAAGATTCTCTCTCTCCCGGGACGCCTGGGTGGCTCAGTTGGTTAAGCCGCTGCCTTTGGCTCAGGTCATGATCCTGGGGTCCTGGGATCGAGTACCGCATCAGGCTCCTTGCTTGGCAGGGAGCCTGCTTCCTCCTCTCTCTCTGCCTGCCTCTATGCCTGCTTGTGTGTACTCTCTCTCTCTCTGACATATAAATAAAGATTCTCTCTCTCCTTCTCCCTCTGCCCTGCTCTCTTCCCCTGGTGCACGCATGTGCACACACACGCATGCGTGCACGCACACACACGCACACACACACACTTTCTCTCTCTCTCAAATAATAAAAGGAAAAAAGAAAGAAGTACAAAGGATGACCCAGCAATTCTACTCATAGACATATATGCCCAAGAGAACTGAAAACCCATGTCCACACAAAAATTTGTACATGCATGTTCATAGCTGCATTATTCATAATAATCGATTGAATTATTCATCCACAGAAAAGAATGAAGTACTAACTGATACATGTTACAACACGGATGAACTTTGAAAGCATTATACAGAGTAAAAGAAGCCAAACATGGAAAACATGTTGTATGGTTTGATTTGCATGAAATGTCCAGAATAGGCAAATCCATAGACAGAAAACAGACTCAGGGTTGCTAAGGGTTTGGGCAAATGGAAGAATGAGAAGTGACTGCTAATGGCTAGGAGATTTCTTTTGGGGTGATAAAAATGTTCTAAAATTAGATAGTGATGACGGTTGTATAACTCTGCAAATATAGGTCACTGAAATCCACAGTTTAAATATTTTTAAATTTTTTCTTTTTAAGTAGGCTCCATACCCTATAATGGGGCTTGAACTCATGACCCTGAGGATCAAGAATCGCAGGCCCTACTGACTGAGCTAGCCACACGCCCCGGTAGTTTAAAAGGATGAATTTTATGGTATGTGGATTATATTTCAATAAAGCTGTTAATAAAAATTAAATACAAAATCTTACTGGTACTTAGCATTCACAAACAGCTTAGTGTAATGGTAAATATAATCAAACTAATTGCTCTGTGATATACAGATATAGGATGAGAGTGACTGGCACTTGTTCAACCAGTATCCATCCTCTGATCTTGGTAACAATACTGGTTTTATCCAGGGTAACATGTGTCCTGTTAAATGACCACTTTTCCTCATAGCCTGGGCTTCTAAGAGTGCCCACTGAGATAAAAATAAGGGGACGTCACCAACTGGAACTTCAAGAAAATTTCTTGGAGGGAGAGGTGACTTGGTTGAAAGGAGCATCTTTTTGTCCCTTGTTCTTCTTCCTCTTCTTACCTGAAATGTGGAATGTGATGGCCAGAATTTTAATCACCAACTTGTGATCCTGAGAGTGGAAACCATACACAAAGAATGCGGGAGCAGATAAATCTACCCCACAGTAGATTCCTATCACTTTTGCTTTAAACTTCATCTTTTAAAGTGATTTAAAATAAGAAAAAAGTCATATTTCCCCACGTTTGCCAATTACAGTGCTTCCTGATGCTTTGCGTAGATCCAAATTTCCATTTAATGCCAGTTTCTCTCTGCCTAACTTCCTTTAACATTTTTTTTTTTTAATAGTGCAGGGCTGCAGGTGATAAATTCTTTCAACTTCAATATGTTTAAGAAAGTTGTATTTCACCTTTGCTTTTGAAAGATATTCTCATTGAGAATTCCAAGCTTTTCTTTTGGTACTTTAACAATGTCACTCCACCATCTTTTGGCTTGCATTGTTTTTGAAAAGAAGTCATTATTATTTTTGTTCCTCTGCATATAGTGTGTCTCTTTCCCCCCCTCTGGCTGCCTTTAAGTTATTCTCTTTATCATTGCTTTCTAGGAACTTGATTTTTACATGCCATGATGTAGTTTTTTGTTTCTTGGGCTCGTGGTATGTTGAGCTTCTTGAAATCTGTGGCTATAAAATCTTCATCAAGTTTAGAAATTTTTCATTCATTATTTCTTCAAATATTTTTTCTTTCTTCCCGTCTCCTCTCTTTGGGGGACTTGGATATTAAGCCACATGAAGTTGTCCCACAGTGGCTCACGGATGTTCTGTTCACTTCTCTTAGTCTTTCTTTCCGTGTGCTTCATTTTGGGTAGTTTTTACTGCTGATAGGAGTAAGTTCTACCCCAGCCTTAATCTTTCCTCTAATTTTTTGAACATATAGAATACAGTTACAATAACTGCTTTAATGTTTTTGTCTACTAATTCTACCGTCTGCCTCACTACTCCCTCTACTTACTCTTTTTGTACGCTTTATGGGTTATATTTTCCCGCTTCTTTGAAACCACCAAGAAGATATGACTGGCAGTTGACCCGAGACCTGGTCCTGCGTGACTGAAGGCCCTTCAGCCCCTCCCCTGTCCCTGGAATGTGAGTTCCACTTGCCTTTCCTGCTCCCAGAGGTTGCTCCAAGGACAGAGCCTTGAGATAGTGATGTGGTGTTCAGAACACCTGCACCGTGTACGTGACTGGACCCAGGGAACTTCTCTAGATAAACTTTCCAGATTTGGTGGACAGGTGCAGGGATGTTTCATCTTAGCCCAAGCTAAGCCTTGTACGTAAGTTTCTTTTGCTTACAAAAACTGTCAACTACTAACCTGCAGCGACCTGCCTCTTGCTTTAGTCTCTCCCTGCCCTCCATGTATGCGAGTCAGTTTCAAATCACACCCAGGAAACTCCCAGGAGGGCTGCTAACCAATCGTCAGCTTACTACCTGTTGCTAGCTTTCACTGTGACAGAAGGCACAAAAATACTGGTCAAAGAGGTGTAGAAGCTATTGGCACATTTGGTTCAGTTGGTCATGAAATCCTTTCATCCTTCACCAAATTCAGTGAATCAACCAGGAATAGGTAAAATATGAGGTCTGAAGTATGAAGATTTTTTTTTTTAAGATTTTATTTATTTGAGAGAGAGAAAGAGAGTGCAAGAAAGAACAGGGTGAGGAAGAAGGCTCCCTGCTTAGCCCTGATCTGAGGCTGGATCCCAGAACCCTGGGATCATGACCTGAGCAGAAGACAGACACTTAATTGGTTGAGCCACCCACATGCCCCAGTATGAAGCTTTGACCTTGACTTACAGTGTTTAATAGCAAAATACTGCAAGAATTACTTCCGCATTCTTTATTGGCTTAATGTGGAACTAACTTATGTTCTCTAATTCATTGTGAAATTTGGATAAGGAAAGAATAAAACAAAAACCACGTACAATTTCACAACTCAGATACAACCTTAATGTTGAGGTCTTTTTCTAAGCTTATAATAAACTTTTTCCTCAATTGAGATCATACTAAAACTTAACATATTACTCCTTTATAAGGACGTATTCCAGATTTGTTTGAAAGTAAAAATTTCAGCCCAGTGCATTCTTTTCAAACAGGTAATAAATAGACAAGTTCCTTTTCTTTTCTTTTCTTTTCTTTTTAAGATTTAATTTATTTATTTGACAGAGAGACAGTGAGAGAGGGAACACAAGCAGGGCAAGTGGGTGAGGGAGAAGCAGGCTTCCCGCTGAGCAAGGAACCCGATGCAGGACACTATCCCAAGACCCTGGGATCATGACCTAAGCCAAAGGCAGCCCAATGACTGAGCTACCCAGGTGCCCCAACAAGTTCCTTTTCTCTTGCATGTGAACACCCACTACTTTTTGCAGTGGCTCAGGCCATTGAAACTGCAGAGTTTACACGGCACAAGGGCACCACATCAGAAGAAGCACTATTCAAAAAAAGAAAAAAGAAAAGAAGCACTATTCAAGTGCTTATAGGAACTGTAGTTTTGTGTATTACAATAATTTTAGGCACGTGGCAAAACTATCTTTCCTTAAAAAAATTAATGTATTATGACAGAAATGAACTGTTTTTGAAGAAAGGACCATTTATCTAATTCACACATAGAGTCTAAATGATGACTCTGTGAATACCATAAATAAGAATGATATCCCCCCTAAAAATGAGCCAAAATTTGTTTTACAAGGAAAAAATGTTATTGGATCCAGAATCCACATACCACCTTGAGCATTACTGACATAAAGAAATATCAACTGGGTGCCTGGGTGGCTCAGTGGGTTAAGCCTCTGCCTTCGGCTCAGGTCATGATCTCAGGATCCTGGGATCGAGTCCCGCATCGGGCTCTCTGCTCAGCAGGGAGCCTGCTTCCTCCTCTCTCTCTCTCTCTCTCTCTGCCTCTCTGCCTACTTCTGATCTCTCTCTGTCAAATAAATAAATAAAATCTTTAAAAAAAAAAAGAAATATCAACTAAGAGCTAAATAGCTTCACTAGTTTTCTTTTAAAGAAATAGAAAACTTTCTATTATACTTCTTTTTTGAAAAAAAATTGGATATAGAAACTGCAATAAATAATGTTCATAGTCACTTACAGTCATGAGATTTCAGAAAAGGGAGCAGAAAAAAAATGAGATTAATAAAACAGCTGGCAAATACAAATGACTAAATGAGAAAGGCAGATGAAGGGAAAATAGGGTAAAATTGTACTTTAAAAAAGAGAGAAAAAAAGAAAAAAGAGTGAGAGAAAAAAGAAAGAGACAGGATGAGACTCTTTGAGAAGTATGACAATTTAGGATATCACTACCAAAAGTGTCTTAAAACTTATGTTTTCCCAACTGCACATATAAATGGGTATAAAATTGGGAATCCCACTTGTGGGCAAGGTTGGAGGTTTCCCATTCCAATCATAAGGCAATATATTTCCACTCAATATAAATACCTTAAAATTGGTTAGGAAAATATTTTCAAGTCAAAAACAGAAACCGTAGCATCTAATCATTTCATGTTTTTACTGCTGTGTTAATAAAACATGACAACAGGGGGATGTTTCAGAGTAAAATCATCTTTTACCCAAGAAGAGGGAAGTACTGCAGGACTTGAAACCCTCTTGGGAATTAGCTATTGTTGAACATGTTTTTGCCCAACTATGTTCCTACCCATTTCTTTTAAGTAAACTACACCCACTTCCACTACCTGCTTTAAAGGTAGCTGGTTCAAAAGGAGACTGTTCTTCTTCCTCCTCTTCATTTTGTTCCTTTTTTCTTCTTTCCTCTTCCTCTTCCTTTCCTCCTTCTTCTTCTGGTGTATATATTTTAAAAATTTTTTGTGTGGCTTTAAATCTTCAAATTTTACTTGTTAATATACAATGCAATATTGGTTTCTGGAGTAGAATTCCGTGGTTCGTCACTTACATACCACTCAGTGCTCATCCCAAGTGCCCTCCTGTGTACCCTTTACCCATCTATCCCAACCCCCCACCCAACTCCCTCCATCACCCCTCAGTTTGTTCTGTATTGTTTTTTTTTTTTTAGAAAATATATCCCCCAATTTATTTATTTATTTTTTAAATTTTACTTGTTTTTTTTTTTAATTTTTTATTTCTTTTCAGCGTAACAGTATTCATTGTTTTTTCACCACACCCAGTGCTCCATGCAATCCGTGCCCTCCTTAATACCCACCACCTGGTTCCCCCAACCTCCCACCCCCCTCCCCTTCAAAACCTTCAGGTTGTTTTTCAGAGTCCATAGTCTCTCATGGTTCACCTCCCCCTCCAATTTCCCTCAACTCCCTTCTCCTCTCCATCTACCCTTGTCTTCCATATTATTTGTTATGCTCCACAAATAAGTGAAACCATATGATACTTGACTCTCTCTGCTTGACTTATTTCACTCAGCATAATCTCTTCCAGTCCCATCCATGTTGCTACAAAAGTTGGGTATTCGTCCTTTCTGATGGAGGCATAATACTCCGTAGTGTATATGGACCACATCTTCCTTATCCATTCATCCGTTGAAGGGCATCTTGGTTCTTTCCACAGTTTGGCGACCATGGCCATTGCTGCTATAAACATTCGGGTACAGATGGCCCTTCTTTTCACTACATCTGTATCTTTTGGGTAAATACCCAATAGTGCAATTGCAGGGTCATAGGGAAGCTCTATTTTTAATTTCTTGAGGAATCTCCATACTGTTCTCCAAAGTGGCTGCACCAACTTGCATTCCCACCAACAGTGTAAGAGGGTTCCCCTTTCTCCACATCCTCTCCAACACACGTTGTTTCCTGTCTTGCTAATTTTGGCCATTCTAACTGGTGTAAGGTGTTCTGTATTGTTAAGCGTCTCTTATGTTTATTTCCCTCTCTCCCTCCCCCCCATTCCCATGTATTCATTTGTTTCCTTTCTTAAATTCCATATATGAATGGGATCATACTGTATTTGTCTTTCTCTGACTGACTTATTTCACTTAGTGTAATACACTCTCGTTCCACCACATTGTCACAAATGGCAAATTTTCATTCTTTTTGGTGGCTGAATGATATTCCACTGTGTATATATACTACATTTTCTTTATCCGTTCATCAGTTAGTGGACATCTGGGCTCCCTCAATAATTTGGCTACTGTTGATAATACTGTTATAAACATCAGGGCGCATGTATGCTTTTGAATCAGCATTTTTATATCCTTTGGATAAATATTTAGTAGTGCAATTGCTGCATCTAGGGTAGTTCTATTTCCAGCCTTTTGAGGAACCTCCATACAGTTTTCCGGAGTGCCAGTTTGCATTCCCACTAACAGTGTAAGGGTGTTCCCCTTTCTCCACATCCTCTTCAACACCTGTTGTTTCTTGTGTTGTTAATTTTAGACATTCTGACAGGTGTGAGGTGGTATCTCATTGTGGTTTTGATTTTTATTTCCCTGATTATGAGTGAGATGGAGCATCTTTTCATGTGCCTGTTAACCATCTGGATGTCTTCCTTGGAAAAATGTCTGTTCAGGGGCACCTGGATGGCTCAGTGGGTTAAAGCCTCTGCCTTCCACTCAGGTTATGATCTCAGGGTCCTAGGATCGAGCCCCACTTTGGGCTCTCTGCTTGGCGGGGAGCCTGCTTCCCTCTCTCTCTCTGCCTACTTGTGATCTCTGTCAAAGAAAGAAAGAAAGAAAGAAAGAAAGAAAGAAAGAAAGAAAGAAAGAAAGAAAGAAAGATGTCTGTTCATGTCTTCTGCCTATTTCTTGACTGGATTATTTGGGTTTTGGCTGTTGAGTTCTGAATAGACTTTGGATACTAACCCTTATCAGATAAGTCATTTGCAAATCTTCCCCCATTCCATAGGTTTCCTTTTGTTGATTGTTTCCTTTGCTGTGCAGAAACTTTTAATCTTGATGAGGTCCCAGTAGTTCATTTTTGCTTTTGTTTCCCTTGTCTCTGGTGATGTGTCTAGGAAGACGTTGCTATGGCCAAAGTCAAAGAGGTTTCTGCCTGTGTTTTCTTCTAGAATCTTGAAGGTTTCTTGTCTCACATTTAAATCTTTCATCTATTTTGAAGTTTTTTTTATATATGGTATAAAAAAGTGGTCCAGTTTTGTTCTTTTGCATGTTGCTGTCTAGTTTTTCCCAACACCATTTGTTGAAGAGACTGTTTCTTATCCATTGTATATTCTTTCCTACTTAGTTGAGGATTAGTTGACCACATAGTCGTGGGTCAATTTCTGGGCTCTCTATTCTGTTCCATTGATTTATGTGCCTGTTTTTATGCTGGTACCATACTGTCTTAATGATTATAGCTTTGTAACAGAGCTTGAAATCTGGAATTGTGATGCCTCCAGTTTTGTTTTTCTTTTTCAGGATGCTATTCAGGGTCTTTTGTGGTTCCATACAAATTTTAGATGGTTTATTCCAGCTCTGTGAAAAATGCTGGTGTTATTTTGATCAGGATTGCATTAAATGTGTAGCTTGCTTTGGGAAGTATAGACATTTTAACAATGTTTGTTCTTCCAGTCCATGAGCATGGAATGCTTTTCCATTTCTTAGTGTCCTCTTCAATTACTTTCTTAAGTGTTTTGTAGTTTTCAGAGTACAGATGTTTTACTTCTTTGGTTAGGTTTATTCCTAGTTATCTTATTGTTTTGGTGCAATTACAAATGGGATCAATTTCTTGATTTCTTTTTCTGCTGCTTCCTTATTGGTACATAGAAATACAACAGATTTTTGCACACTGATTTTATATCCTGCAACTTTGCTGAATTCATGTATTAGTTCTAGCAACTTTTTTGGTGGAGTCTTTTGGGTTTTCTACATAGAGTTTCATGTCATCTGGAAAGAGTTAAAGTCTGAAAGTCTGACTTCTTCCTTGCTCATCTGGATAACTTTTATTTCTTTTTGTTGTCTGATTGCTAAGGCTAAGGCTCCCAGTACTATGTTAAATAGTAATAGTGGAGTGCACATCGAAAGGGAGGCAGTTCTAACAAAAGGTAGCAAGACCTTGGAAAACTTTAACTGAGGATAGGGCAGAGTTTCTACCTTGAGACTTAGAATTCAGTGGAGTGGAATAAGAATGCTAATTTTTATCACCTTCTAGAAAAGTTACTTTTCTTCTTGAAAAAATTCTGTGAGATTATAATTGGTGCTATTTATCCCAGATCTTGGGTTGCCTTATTTGCATGGCATCTTTCAAGTCCATCAATGTCCCATTTCCAAGAAAAATAGTATAAATATCTACTCTGCTGCATGTATAATTCATGCAAAAAAAAAAAAAGAAAAGAAAAACCAAAATAAAAAAAATTAACTTATCTCTATATCTCCAAAGTAAGAGAGAGAAATAAATCTGACATACCGATAGTTTTCAGTGAATTCACAGAATGAATAGGATCTGTCATGCCAAGGGTCATGCTAAAGAGTAGGGAAGACTGCAAATCCCAGAAATCCCTATTGAATTTCAGAACCACGTATCCAATTATGATGAATGACACAACAAAGCTAATTAATCCTGTTAACAAGACCTGTGAAACCAATTCATAACAGTTAGATTCAACATTTAAAGATGGCATGGCTGCATTTACTTATGGAAGAATCAGATCTTAGTTATATATTTTATATGACTACTATGAAAAATAACTTTAAAAGGTATTCTAGGTTGCCTGCCTCAAAGAAATCATCCCTTCCAAACAAAAAAGATTCTATCTTATTGTTACAAGAGCAATTCACTAATCTTTCTCTTTGTTAGTCCAGCTTAATAGTTCCCAATATCAAAATGTTCTTAAAATGGAATGCCAATTTTTCCTGCTTCTGTGTGAAATGTTGCCTGGTTTCCTCAGTGTTGATTTACAGGGCTCTAGGCAGAAAGAGAGGTAAAACAAAGGGCAAAAAGCACATTCTGGCTGATTTGGCCCCTTATTTTTTTTTTTTAAGATTTTATTTATTTATCAGATAGAGATCACAAGTAGGCAGAGAGAGAGGGGGAAGCAGGCTCCCCACTGAGCAGAGAGCCCGAGGTGGGGCTTGATGTGGGGCTCGATGCGGGGCTCGATCCCAGGACCCTGGGATCATGACCTGAGCTGAAGGCAGAGGCTTTAACCCACTGAGCCCCAATTTGGCCCCAATTTGGCCCCTTATTAAGTGCTTTCTAGAAGCCTTATTCAACAGATGTTTGTATATATTTCACTAGTCACACTCTCTTTCTGAGGCTACCCAGCTACCACTTGCTGGGAAATAGAATAATTCACGCTGGGCCCATTACCATACCAAGCAAAATCTAGTAAGTTTCTGTTATGAGAAAGAAAGAGAGAATGCATATCAGATAGGCAATCAGCAGTGTCTGCTTCAAAACATAAATTAAAAATTAGTTTTAAAAAAGCAAAAAAAAAAAAAAAATAAAAAAGCAAAAGGAATAGGACTGCCTGGGTTGCCAAGTTGGTTAAGCATCTGCCTTCGGCTCAGGTCATGATCCCAGGGTCTTGTGTTCTCTGCTCAGTAAGGAGCCTGCCTCTCCCTCTCTGTCTACAACTCCCCCTGTTTGTGCTCTCTCTCTATCAAATGAATAAATAAAATCTAAAAAAATAAAAAATAAAAAGAAATAGATTTGGACTTGTTTCTCAATATAATTTTGCACTTTGCATTTACCTTTGCTTCTCATTCTTTCTTCCCTTTATTTATTTAATTTCTATTTTTTATTAAGCTAGAGAACAATATAAAGACTCCCCAAAAAACTAAAACTAGAAGTATCATCAGATCCTGTAATCTCACTTCTAGGTATTTTTGTCCAAAGAAAACAAAACACTAATTCAAAAAGGTATATGCATCCCTGTTTATAGCAACGTTATTTACAATAGCCAAGATATGAAAGCAACCTAAGTGTCCATCGATAGATGAATGGATAAAGATATGGCACATATAGTTAAAGGACTATGACTCGGCCATAAAAAAATGAAATTTTGCCATTTGCAACAACATGGATGAACCTAGAGGGTATTGTGCTAAGTGAAATAAGTCTGTAAGAAAAAGACAAATACTGTATGATTTCATTCATGGTGGAATCTAAAACAAACGAACAAACAAATAAAAATAAATAAATAAACAAAAGCCAGAAATAGACTCATAAATACAGAGAATGAACTAAATGTTGCCAGAAGGGAAAGGGGTGGGGGATGGGCAAAATAGTAGAAGGGGCCTAAACGGTATAAACTTTCAGCTATAAAATAAGTCACAGGGATAAAAGTACAGCATGGGAAATATGGTCATTAATATTGTAAAACTTTGTATGATGACAAATGATAACTACGCTTATCATGGTGAGCTTTTCATATGCATATAATTATCGAATCACTAGGATATACACCTGAAGTTGATATAATATTGTATGTCAACTCTACTTCAAGAATAAATAAATAAAACAAACAAAATTCTTCCACACATAGGGAAAAAAATAATTAACGGGCCAAAGAAAAAGTATAGCAAAAGTTTTAGGTAGGTTTGGGATGATAATGAGAGCACTAAAAATCATGGGGGACCTGGATGGCTCGGTTGGTTAAGCATCCGACTCGATTTCTGCTCGGGTCATGATCTTAGGATTGGGAGACAGAGCCCCCTGCTGCTCTGCACTGGGCGTGGAGCCTGCTTATGGTTCTCCTTCTGCCCTTCCCCCAGTGCCATGTGTGTAGACCCACAGGTGTGTGTGCACTCCCCTCGCCTCTCTAAACAAAACAAAACCAAAAAACACTAAAAATCAAAACATGGTGAAGCTAAAAGAGTAGTTACAGCAAAATTTAAAACCTTAAGTGTACAAAATACAAAAAATAAGAAAGCTAAACATCAATCGACTAGCCTCTAACTCAAGGTGTTAGAAAAAGTACAGAATAAAACTAAAGAAAATAAAATGTGTTCTTTGAAAGAAAAAGTAAAATCATCTGACAAGCCATGATTAAGAGAAGCCACAAATAAAACAATGTCAGCAGTGACAACAGGCAAATCTATTGATATATTTGAGATGAAGTCAGATAGGAGATCAGAATCTAGGTTCTGCCATTTATCAGCCTTGTTTGTGACCTCTGAACTGTAATTTGTTTACATACAAAGTAAAGATACTTGTTCAGTGCCTCATCATAGTGGTCACTCAGCAAATATTTATTCCTTTTCCCTCCCCCTCACTCCCTTTTAATTAGTGGTTTCATAGAATAAGGATAGAACAACTAAACTGTGAGATTTATGAAAATTAATCTTCTTTATAGACAAACATATTTTCTGCTAACATAAATAAGCAAGATTGGGGCGCCTGGGTGGTTCAGTGGGTTAAGCCTCTGTCTTTGGCTCAGGTCATGATTTCAGGGTCTCTGCTGGGCAGGGAGTCTGCTTCCCCCTCTCTCTCTGTCAAATAAATAAATAAATAAATAAATAAGCAAGCAAGATTGACCATAATTTTTTTAAATGTGTCCTTACCTGCCAAAACACATTCTTGAGGATATAAAAGTCCACATCCAAAGCAGCCATAAATATAATTATAGGTGCAAAATAACAATAAAGTGAATAACTTGGTGTTCTTAGAAGAGGGTAGACAATTTGGTACACCTAAAGTAACAATGACAAATAAGAAATTAGTTGGCTGCCATTCTGAGGTATTAAAAATTAGTGTTAGGTAATTTGAGGTATTAGAAATGGATGTGATATCAATCATTGTAAGTTTTAGTATATTCTAACCTGCAACTAATGAGCAATTATCTACAAGAGCAGTCCTGAGGGTTTTGTAGATTTCTTGATCTGACTGTCCAGATGAGTTACATGTACAGTCCTCTATTCACCAGAGAATTGTGTGAGTTTGGGCTACATAAACATTGTTTGTGATAAGTACTGTAATCAGCATTTTCACAAGTGATACCCCTGCCACTGGTGATCCCTGACATGACTTTAGGTATCCACAGATAAGTATTTTTTTATTTGACTCTTAGATATTCATTCTAATTTGCATTAAGAAACAGAAAAGAGAAACTTGCACAGGTACTTATGATTTCACAAACATTTGCTTAAGATTTTTCATTTCTCCTTCAGTGAGTTGGGGTGCCTGGGCAGCTCAGTTGGTTGAGCATCTGACTTTTGGTTTTGGCTCAGGTTGGGATCTCATGGGTTGTGGGACTGAGCCCCAGGTTGGATCCCTCTCAGTCGGGAGTGTGCTTAAGATTCTCTCCCACTGCCCTCCTGTCTCCTGCACTCCCTCACACTGGTGCTCTCTCTCTCAAATAAATAAATCAATCTTTAAAGAAAATAATAAAGTCCTTCAGTGAATCAAGTAGAGAAAAATAACACATAGATAATAGCAAATATTGTATATGTAAGACATAAATCATGAAGGTTGTACATTTAAAAGTTTTTGGCTCAACTAATATTTTATTCTTCATTACTTAACCTCCCTGTGCCTCCGTTTCCTCATCTGTAAAATGGTATCGAATACCTACTTCCACTGAGTTTCTGTGAAGGTGAATGAATTAACTCAAGAATTAGTAAGAAGTTGAGCATAGCATAACACAGAGAGAAGTCGAATCACTATGTTGTATACCTAAAACTAATGTAACATGGTGTGTCAACCATACTCAAATAAAACACATTTTTTAAATTAAACAGCTCCATTTTTAACTGGAAAAAAGAATGAATAATAAGTTAATAAATTAATAAACACAAAATACTTTAAAGAGAGCCTGGCATATAGTAAACACTCAAAAGATGTTCCTAGTAATGCGGGTGTTTCAGAAGAGTAACAAGAGGCTTTTAAAATCCTAGACAGATACAAGCATCATCTCCATTAAAATTTTTTTTTAAATTAAAAAATAAAAAAATAAGTGGAGACAAATTGTTATTGATCACACTGTTATGCATTTGAAATCCAGAGTTAATAAATTAAGAAAAATTTTCTTGTATCTGTATTATATATTATATGACACACTTTGAATTGGATCTAGCAGTTAGGAAAGGGTAACCATGTTTCATTATGACAATAACAGCTGCCTTTGATAATGCCTCCACATTATCATTATCTGCATTGTGTTGCAGACAATAGCACAGATGAAGCCTGTGTACAGACATGGGAAAGAAACAAGAGCGAGGCTCCCAAAGCAGAACCCAAAATGCAATTCAATTTTACTCACTTCCATACTAATGTCTTATCTTAAGGACCTCTAATTTATATGTCTTTTATTATATGGTTTTTCATTTTCAAAATTTATAATACCAAATTAATTTTTTCAGTAGCTGTTCCCATTTTTTTTTAATTTTTATTTTTTTATTTAAGGTGGGTGTGGAGCACAACCACAGGGCCCGAACGCACAACCCCGAGATCAAGAGTCAGACACTTACCAACTGAACTACCCAGGAACACCAGCTGTTCCTTTTTTTTTTTTTTTAATTCCATACATTCACGGATGGGGTGAGAGTGGACCTTGATTTTGGTCTTTGCTCTTTACTAACTTATTATCGTACATACATACATAAGGTACATACATACCTTAACAGAACTGTGAGCCAGTTGTCCTATCACAAATCCTGACGCTGAAAGAATTATCAAGACAGTGACTTCGGAACGCCTTAAATGGGTCCTCAAAAATCCTGAAGAAATACATGTATGTGTTATTTAGACATAATGTATAGTTTCAAAACATTTCATATCCCCTTTCTCTATTTCATTTTAAACTTCCTGAGTGTCACATCATATAAAAAACAATTGACAGCTCTTACAAATGCTGTCTCTTGAGAAACACATAATGAAGCTTCTTTTACAGGTGAATCTGGAAAATACTGAAGTTCCAACAATCTCCCATTTGCCCACTGACAGGCACATTATGATCACTGTACAAGAGGATCTATGGATCTGATGACGGGAGATTACAAAAAGTCAAACATCATATCTACCTGGTATACCTTTTATTAGTAATAACTTATCCTAAACTACAGCAACATATATTCTGTAGTTTTTCTAAAAGCCAGAAATACTTTCAATTGAGCTCTAACTAGAGGGAAAACTGTCTTCACCAGACATGTCACAGGAGACCTGTGTTACTCTCTGTCTACGTGCATTTTCTTACCTTGCCACTCTCTCCTCTGCCCGATATTATTCAGCTCATTCCCTCCAGAAGCAATGTATGGACTATAATCCGATCACTTTATGCCTAGGGCAAGATTCATTGGCATTCCAGATTCTGCATTTCCTGTCTTCTAGCTGAATTAGTGCATATTTATTGAATACTTCTTCTGTGTAGGGCTGAAGAAATGTTTCTCCAACTATTTCTGCAATGCCCCTTACTGCTGAGCACTTATCTCGATGTAATCATTAAGGATCTAGAGCTGGTGAGATTCACGGTCACCAGCACCTCCTAGTACCACAGGGGACCAACGTCATCAGTGTGTGATTTTATTCTCTGACAAGTAAAATGGAAGATGAGTGTTTGCTTCATCATTTCTTTATAGTCTTCCCAATTCCAGAAAGGATTTTAAAGCAGCTGACCTTTTTTCCCCCGAAGAAAAATGTTTTAAAAGGACTAGAAAGTTCTCCCTCATCACTAGCATTGAACTGGGAGAATAAAGTACCTGTGTTTTTCAATCTGGTATTTCATCCATGTGACTATCATTCACCATTCCTATTGAATTCTTTTTTTAACATTTTATTTATTTGACACACAGAGAGAGATCACAAGTAGGCAGAGCAGCAGGCTCCCTGCTGAGCAGAGAGCCTGATGCAGGGCTCGATCCCAGGACCCTGGGATCATGACCTGAGCTGAAGGCAGAGGCTTACCCCACTGAGCCACCCAGGCACCCCTCTTATTGAATTCTATTTTTTTTTTAAGATTTTATTTATTTATTTGACAGAGAGAGACCACAAGTAGGCAGAGAGGCAGGCAGAAAGAGAGAGAGAGAGAGAGAGGGAAGCAGGCTCCCTGAGAGCCTGATGCGGGACTCGATCCCAGGACCCTGAGCTGAAGGAAGCGGCTTAACCCACTGAGCCACCCACGCGCCCCTCCTATTGAATTCTTAATGATCATCGAAGAGTCCCTTAATTGTGAAGTCTCTCCTAATTCCCCACTAGGGGTTGGAGTCGGGGGATGTTCCCTGAAGTAAAATCACATCAAAAGCCATAATAAAATGGACAAAACTAATTACAACAACTGTGCAAATTGTGGAACAAATGTCTGGGTCCTATTTGCCCCCATCACCCTCTCCTCATCCCAGATACATGTTGGTTAGGTTGGCCCTGGCAGGCAGGCAGCAGGAGGCTTTCCGGGCCACCACTGGACAGTTATACCAACCCCATCGCATCATAATTCCTGTCTTCCCAGTGAGAGGACTCCTTGAGGTTAAGGACTGTCTGACTCCCCTTCTGCCTACCACTCTGCTGTGCTCGGCACATGCCACTGAAGGAAGGAACATAGTATTGATGCTACTGATAATTTTTTTTTAAAGATTTTATTATTTACTTATTTATTTGACACACACAGAGAGAGAGAGATCACAACTAGGCAGAGAGACAGGCAGAGAGAGGGGGGGAAGCAGGCTCCCCGCTGAGCAGAGAGTCCCATGTGGGGCTCGATCCTAGGTCCCTGGGATCATGACCTGAGCTGAAGGCAGAGGCTTTAACCCACTGAGCCACCGAGGTGCCCCGATGCTACTGATAATTAAATGAAGCTACCCTGCCAGTGTTCACTCACATCTTACAGTTCCACCAGACTTCTTTTGATGACGTTGTGATAGCTTTCTGCCCTGAGAAAGGTTCAGAGGGCAGAGGAAAGATGAAATTTAGAAACAAGCACTTACCTCCCAAAACAACAATGGAACACACAAGCGTCAGGAAATGCCCATTTACAACGGTGTAGGTGGCTGAGCGCCCACAGAGTAAGTCAGGTCTGTTACCTTCTCTTTGCATCCAGGAGGAAGAGTTTGTGTTTGGCATTGCTTTTTTTCAGTCCTAACTTGATGAATTTACATAGGAGTTATTATTTTCACCACCACAGACTAACCTGTTAGGATACGCAAAAAAAGAAGAAAATGAGCAGGGCATCCACATTCCTTCTACCTAAGATGGCACCACACTCGGATCTGAGCACCTCTCTTCTTGCCACGGAGCACACACTGATACTTTCCTTTCTACCTCTTGCTCCAAGAGCATGTCATAGGAACACCAAGAGCAGCATTAGTAGTTCTTCCTCCACACTTCTACATATACTGGGGGAGCAACAGCACTGATTTCTGCACGTAACCATTGTATGAGTGGTGTGCTTGCCTTCCTCATTGAATAGTGAGTTTCTCAAGGCCCAGGGTTGGATATTATTTTTCCTTAAGGCTGTGCACACAGTATGTGGCCCATAATACGCTCTCCATAATATTCGATCAACTGAACTTTTTTTGAGCAGTACCTCTTCCTCTATGGGTACAAGTCATTCTGGAATTCCCCTTTACTACTTCAGTCCCATGTCCCTTTTTCCCTCTATTGGGCCCCTCCAAACTCCAAATGGGAAATGAGGTCAAAGTTGAGTCATACCAGATAAGGTTGGGATGGAGAAGTGGGATGAATAACCTAAAAACAAAGGAAAAGACTAAAATTGTGGTTTTATCATACAATGCCTTTAAGTGAATTAGAAAAAGTTCCCCTTCCCGATGACAGGGCATGTGGCTTGGCACATAAATAATAGGTTTGATTTCAGTCCCAGTACCTACCCTCAGCTGGCGTCCTTGTGCAGAACATAGCCTGCAAAAATCTACGTGGTGGTCCTGAGAAGGACTCATTCGGGTTTATGTTTCCCTGCATATAACCTTAACCTAAAAATTCCTAGAGGTTCCTGAAGTATCCCCAGTAATCTTTGGTCCTTTGTTTTGTACTTGTTTGGTCTACAAGCCACAATGATTCTGGTGTGAAGCAGAAATGGGCCAGAAATGAAATTCAAAATGCTACATCTTCAAATCACTTCACCTCTCTCTCAAATAGCCCTTCACGTCATTGGCATCCTCACCTCCTGCCATCCCCACCTATCATTACAGCAATCACGCTCAAATCAAGTTCTCCAAACTACCAAGACCAGAGTTACCGTCTTCCAAGGCTAAGCTGGTTCAGAGTTGAAATCAAGATGAAGACTCTTGAAAATCACAAAGAAAAATGCTCAGCTCTACTGGCTGTTTGCCAGGGACAGTACTGCCAACTGATATCACACCCAAAGTCATTTCCATGCCTAAGTCCCATTGGTTGCTTGCCAACTTACTTTCACTCTGATTGGCTTACATACAACATCCCCACCCCCAACCCAGAAGCAGCTAAGTGATCCAGTTCCAGAGAAGCTTGCATTTCCTAATCCTGGAGCTGTCTCTTCACCCACAACTGTTTTAACTGATTTTCTTTGCCTGACATAATAGTTGAAATGGTCATTCACCAAGTAGACGGAAGATCCTCTTATATGTTTTTTAAATATATATTCTGTTTTTCATTCTCTGGCCCTAATCCTCTTCAACACTACCTGCTCTCCCATCTGACTTTTTCATTCCTCCTCTCCCATTTTTTCTTTTTCTACCTATTTCTCCTTTTCGATGGGAATTTCTCACTTTTGGCCCTTAATTTGAAGAAACAACATTACTCACTCTTCACAGGAGGACAAACGTATCCCAAATTCTGTGATGCCAAAATTAAAATATTTTTGCCTCAAATCTAATCACTAAAAACACGGTACAAATTTAAACAAATGAACAGCTAATCAACTTACAGTTTCTTTCCAAGGAGGTTGTTTTGTGACAATGAAATTCTACTCATTCTTATGTCATACTAGTATAATACTCTTCCCTAGGGCACCAAGAATAGTACCACAGCAGTGAGATTACAAAATCTATAACCAATCTTCTCCATTACTATATATCAAAGAACATTTCAATTCAAAGTCCCAATTCCTACTTGTAACTAAAGAGTTTTAGTCAACAGCTCTATGTCTGGCCCTGATTGAAGCAACCACATTTGGTACCCATATACCATTCTCCAAAATTTTTCCTTCAGCATTTTGTTGTTGTCTGGTATGGTTCTTTTAAACCATTCAGCCAATAAAGCCATCTTATTCACAGGCTGTCTCTTGAGATACCCATTCCTTCTCTTTCCCATGCCCGCCCTTAACTTTCCTAGTTATCAAGTTCACTACTCTTTCTCCCATTTCGTCTTTATGTTATCTGTACCGCTGGTCACCTTGAATTCTCTCAACTGCTTTCACATCATTTTGAGTAATGTCCTTTCACCTTCTATCTAGTTTCTATCCTGCTGTTCCCTCAGATTCACTTGGGTCACCTAGACCCTACAGGAAAGTCTCATGAAGCTTTACATTTCAAAATTCGGATTCTCCATGGCTTTTAGAAAAATCTTCATACCTTGAGAAAAATTGGACAAAATTCGTAGTTGGCTCTAGATTACATAGTTCTTCTAGAGATAGAATATAACTAAAATATAGAGATAATCAAATTTCTTTAATTCATAATCTTTCCCATAGAACTCAAAGAAAAGCAATAATAAATCATATTTCACCAGTTTTGGTAGAGCCAGCTGAATAGACTATGATAGCTTTAAGAGCTGAGGGTTGAGAGGCTGCCCAATATGTTTCCCCCAACCGCATATTCTGAAAATAGACTATATTATCTGGCTGAGACAAGGCTGGTTAGTCATATTTTCTCATCCCCCTACGTAATAGTTGATTCAGGAATGGGCACAGGACTCATATAGGGCAAATTAGATGGTTTCTAAGCTTGATATACACCATAATTGACAGAGAGCTATTCTCTTTGCATTTTGCTTTAGCTATGACAACGCTTGCCTCCAGCAGATAGAGGTCATCTTCCTAGATGCACTGATAAAGCCTATCTCAAGGCTCAGAAGTTCCAGGAGGCACCACCTTAGATATCTCTGAGGTCTTATGACCTCACAATCCCACCTGAGATTCTTATCTTTTCTGAGAATCCATTTCCTAGTTTGAGAACTTTTTGCCATCTAGAAAGGCTAGGCATGAGAAACAATATTATTTTTAAACCCAGTGAGTACTGGCTGCATTATATTTCTTTTAATATTCATTTGAAAACTGAACTGTTCTTTTCAGCTCATCTCTCTTCACATATTGCAGTAGAAGAAGCCGAGTGGCAGTTGACTACTATCTAGGAAAATCCTTAGCATGATCATTAAGCTCATTACTTAGACAACAGTGTGATTGAACTTACCACCATCACCTAACAAGGGTCCCTTTTCTCCAGCTTCTACTATCACTTTCCTCTCTTATAACTCCCACTAATCACCTCGAGGGGCCTTTAAACATTCTGCAGGCTTTCACTGACACTCTCTTCTAGACCCTTTGGGCTTCTGTCTGTCATCCAATCCCAAAAAGGCAATACCACATACTTTAGGGTTTGTTACATCCATTTCTCACTTCCAGAGTCCAAAATTGGTATGTTATATATTGCAGCGTAACAAACAGACACAAAGCTTCGTAGGTTAAAACAACAACAATCATTTATTTAGCTGAAATCTACAATTTTGACAGGATTCAACAGAGAAGGCTTCTCTTTGCTCCATATAGCATTGGCTGTGGTGGCTTGATTGGAGGATCCACTTCCAAGATGGCTCACTCCTACGGCTGGCAGGTTGGCAGGGACTGATAGCTGGAGCTCAGACAGGGCTTCGGGTTGGGGCCTCAGTTTCTGTCCACATGGGTCCTTCCATACAGACTGGTTCCCAAGACTGGGCATCTTAAAAGAACTAGCTGGAGACTGCATCCCTTTTTATGATCTATGGAAATCACATAGTATTACTTCCACTATAATCACAGGCCTGCCCAGATTCAAGAGGAGAAAACAGAGACCCACCACTCTGTGAGGAAGGTCATGACCACATTGTAAGAAGAACATGTGGGGCAGGAGATGTGGCCAACTTGGAGAATATAATGTATCACAGGTCAAGTGTCAATATATTGTCAGTCCTTTACAACTCGGGACATCATGTTAACCTAAATAGCATTCTGTCTGGTTCAGCTCGGTCTAGACAGTTGTTCTCGAAGGCTGGACCATAAACCAGTGGTGATTCATGACAAAAGTCCCAGCATACATGGCAAAATGAGAAAAATATAAAAGTCCATAATAAAGCTTAATTTATTCAATTTAAAGGGCAGAGCCTTACAATGAATCATACCTTTGCTTCTTTTCTGATGTTAAAATGTTTCTTATTAAATAACAGTGATAGCAGATAGTAGTTGTTTTCTTAGTGATGTCATTTCAGTGTCCTCCATTTTTTCACCTTTTTTCCAGTGAAAATACAGAAGTCTCAGAAACCACTGTCTAGAGTTTATCACAGCACTGAATTTAGCCTTTGCTTGACCCCTTCTCAAATAATGTGATTTAATTTACTAGTAAGCAAACTGAAATTACTCTGTGGGTGTTCAGAAAACATCTGCAGCTACCTGTAACAGTTCAAACTCAAAACACAAGGGTGTTTTAACTCTCCTATGAATATACATATAATTCAATGCAATGACAGATCACAAGAAGTACTATAGCTCTCAAAACTCAGATCCTCACATCAATGGAATCTTTGAAGTGAGATCCAGGAATCCCTTAGTAATCACCAGGTTCACAAGACTACAAAGTCGTGTGGAATCCAAGGTAAAGGTCAGAAAATAGAAAGTTATGGGGAAAACTAGATACATAGTCATGATGCTGTGTGTACATGCGGCTGGTCTACTGGGAGAGTGGGAGTAGAAATGGGGCACTGGCACACACAAGATATGCAGAGGAGAGTTCAGGAGTCATTTTTAGAAAAGGTGAATAAGTTCTGTAAATGAAGGAAGACTAGTGAGCTCCAGGAATAAGGTAGCACCAAAAGAGAATTTATTCAACTGTTATTTATTAACTTACTATCTTAGAGGCGCTTAAGGTATGAAGAAAAACAAGACATAACCCCCACCCTCAAAAAGCTCACAATTCACATGGGGAGACAAACGTGAATGATTAAATAGAATATATATGTAGCTATTAGCACTATGGGTGCCCCAAAGGAGGAGGGAACCTAACACTGGGAACAGAGAAGGTCATGGGGTGGAGAGTTACAGACTTCTTTGCCAAGGGTCAGAATTGTTTTTTTTTTTTTTTTTCTTTTTACAGCTTTATTGAGGTATAACTGGTATATAAAATTGTAAGCTAGGACTGACTTTCGAGAAGTTTCCGTTGCTGGAGGCAAGATGAAGAACAGGAGCTGGCGTGTTGGTTCAAGCTGCTATAATAAAAGACCATCAACTGGATACTTTATAAACAACAAACATTTTTTTCTTACAGTTCTAGAGGCTGGGAAGTCCAAGATCATGGTGCCAGAAGATGCACTGTCTGGTGAGAGACCATCTCCTCGATGCATGTCTTTTCACTATAACCTTGCATGGTGCAAGGGGCAAGTGAACTGTTTGAAGGTCTCTTTCATAAGACGAGACCTCCGAAAGGCTCCACCTCCTAACACCATCACATTAGGCATTAGGTCTTAACATATGAATTTTGGGGGATACAAGCACATTCAGACTGCAAAAACTAGTGAAGGTGTTAGAAAAGGAGATTGTTAAAAAAGAAAAGGAACTGGGGCACCTGGGTGGCTCAGTGGGTTAAGCCTCTGCCTTTGGCTCGGGTCATGGTGTCAGGGTCCTGGGATCGAGGCCCACATCTGGCTCTCGGCTCAGCGGGGAGCCTGCTTCCCCCTCTCTCTCTGCCTGCCTCTCTGCCTACTTGTGATCTCTCTCTCTCTCTGTCAAATAAATAAATAAAATCTTTAAAAAAGAAAAAAAAGTAAAGGAACCAAGAGCACCTGGGTGGTTCAGTTAGTTAAGTGTCTGTCAATGGCTCAAGTCACGATCCCAGCGTCCCGGTATTGAGCCCCACATCAGGCTCCCAGCTCAGTGAAGAGCCTGCTTCTCCCTCTTCCTCAGCCCCTCCCCCAACCTGTGCTTGTGCGCACACTCTCTCTCTCTCTCATAAATAAATAATTTAAAAAAGAAGTAGTAAAGGAACCAAAATGACATAAAGGTGCCAATCAAGGAATTCCAAAAGACAACATGACCATATACACTAAAAGTTTTAGGAAGTTTGAACATAAGGACTGAAAGATAAAGGAGAGAGGGGTTTACTTTGTACCAGAATCTCTGTAAGTGCCTCAGTCTCACCTAGGAATCTCTGAAGTGAGATTCAGGAATCCTCCCCTAATTACCAGGACCACATGCCTGGGAAGTCACGTCATACTCAAGAGCAAGTCTCAGAAAACAGAGAGTTAGAGCAGAAAGAGTAAAAATGGCAACTAGCCTTGTCCCAGATTGCTGTAGTGCAAACGGAGCAAACACAGAACCACCTCCTTTGTAGGGCTCCCAAAACACCACCGGGCCTACCAGAGGGGAGTGACAGTTACTGCCCTGTTCTTTTGCTTAAGGCAACTGAAACTCAAGTGCTCATGCATAAAAATGATCTCAAAACTTAAAAATCTGTGACACAAATTTAAAAGTGTTACAAAAAAATCATGGTTGAGAAAGTGTCAACCGACAAGGAATTACTAAATTCCTTATTTCTTTTCTTTCCCCTCTATAAGGAAAAACCAGCTTTCAGGGAAGGACAAAAAAGAAAGTCATAAGGACAACAAATAAATAGGGGTTTCTATGTTCTTTCTAGAAAACTTTTTCACAAAATCAGAATAATGGGAGGTTCAGGGGCTTTCAGATAAATTAGGAAAAAAAGACATTCCAAATCACTAACATGAAACCAGCAGTGATATTTAAAACCTAAAAAATATAAAACAGAACAGAAAGAAAGATACCATGGAGTCCTGCTAAAATTTCTATATCGCCAAACCTACAGATTAGGGTAAATCTAAATATGAGTGTGTGTGTGTGTGTGTGTGTGTGTGTGTGTGTAGAAAGAGAGGGAGAAAGGGAGAGACCAAGGAGGTGGAAGTTAAAGATAAAGAAACAAGGTTTCACTAACAGACTAAATGCCGCCTCACAGGTAAATTTTCATTTGGATGTGAAAAGTAATAGCTTATTATTTCATTGCTCTAGAATGGCGTTCTATAGTTTCCTTTTGAGAGAGGAAGAACGAATTTTTCCTAACTAATACATCTTTATTTTTTTTTTTTTTTTTTTTTAAAGATTTTATTTATTTATTTGACAGACAGAGATCACAAGCAGGCAGAGAGGCCGGGAGAGAAGCAGGCTCCCTGCTGAGCAGAGAGCCCGATGCGGGGCTCGATCCCAGGACCCTGGGATCATGACCTGAGCCGAAGGCAGAGGCTTTAACCCACTGAGCCACCCAGGCGCCCCTCTTTATTTTTTTTTAATAGAATTCCTCAGTTGAATGGAAATGTCCTGCCTCAGTTACACAGAAAATTGTTAGGTTTCCTGTGCAGACGGAAGGGCTTGCGGAGAGCCTTGGTGAGTGATTTGCACCCGCGTGCTCTCTGGAAAGAGCATGTGGGACTCACACGGTCCTGCACTTGCGGCAGAGGCAAGGCCAGAGCGTCTGGATGTAAGCATGCTGAATAGGGTAAAATTTTAAAAAGGGTGATTTAATTTCATACTTAAACCTTTTTATAAAACCCCACATCGATTTTCTTAACTTCAGTTGGCATATTAAGTTTGCTTTTATAAATACTAGAAGGAAGCGTGGTCTTTTATAAAATATATGTTCAGTAGAAGGTATGATCTTGACTTCTTTTCTGACCATGGCTTAGGCTACAGATTTGCCACTTTTCACATGACCTGAAAGGAAGCAGATTTTAAAATTACACTCAATTAGTTTGTCTTATAAAATAAAAATGAAGCCATTTTTAAAAGTAATTGGCATGAAATAAATGAGTATGCCCCAGCCTGAACCAGTCATTAATTAAGCCTTGGTGTTATGTCAAGTCAAGAATTTTCCCCTACCCATTTCTCTCTCTCTCTCTTTTTTCTAATATTTAAAGCTATGAAGTCACATTTCCCATAGAGTTGGTATTATTCTTCCTAATTCTGCTATGAATAGGATAACTTTGAATAAACTGCTTGCCCTCTCTGGTCTTCACTTTCTTCACTGTAAACTGAGGGGGGCATTTCAGAGGTTCCATCAAGACCTAACACTTCTATAACATGAAAGTGTAAGATACTGGGTGCTTGGAGGGCATGTAGGAGACGTGGGGGTTGAGGTGATCTTCCTGGAAGATGGGAAGGGAAGCAGGGAGGGGTTACGGGCCAGGCTAACGGCAGTGGTGGACCAGAGGGAGACAGTGGGAACCAAACGGTACCATCAGTAATTCAGGCCTCATCTCCCTCCTGGATTGTGTTGGTTTCACTCCCTCTAATCTCTTCTTCAGCCATTTTATAAGGAAAGCCATAGTATTCTCCCCTACTAAACTCCTCTTCTCTGCTACCCAAAGCTTTTAATGGCAACCCTCTGGAAATAAAGACCAAACATCCAAGCTTATAATTCAGTACTTTTAATGAAGTAAGCACCAGTTAACTTTCCAACTTTGTTTTCTACTGTTGCTCACAGACTCAACCACAATCAGCCAAATGGATCTTGGCCACTTCTCTATTCCCGTGTTTGAACGTTTCATCATCATACTGGGCTTTCATTCTAGAATCCCCTTCATATTCCACGCTTGCTACCCGTCCGTTCAGGCAATTCCCCTTCCTTCATGATGCTTCCACTTCATACTTAGGCATCTTTGAACATACACAGCACTGAGTTTAACTTTTCAGGTATGCACGCTCAGTCATAAACTGGGTGGTGGGCTGCTTACAGACAAGGACAGTGTAAAGCCTCTGTCTCCCTTCAGGGGACTAGCATGGGCTATGCATAAGCTCTACAGATACTGGGTAAAGACAGCAAGGGATATTCTGCCATATGGTTAAAAAACCATAGCACCTTTTGATAAACAAAAAAATCTTAGGTACTGAATGTCCACATTCAAAAGAATGAGTTCACATCCTATATGAAAAATAACTCAAAATGGACCATAAAGCTAAAAGAAAAGAGCTAAAACTACAAAACTCTTAAAAAAAAAAAAGGAGTAAATCTTGGTGACCTTGGCTTAAGCAATGTTTCTTAGACATGACACACATAAGCAACAAAAGGAAAAACGGATAAATTTGACTTCAAACTTAAAGCCTTTTCTGTCTCAAAGAACACAAGAAAATGAAAAGATAATCCACAGAATGGGAGAAAATCTTTGCAAAGCATATATCTGATCAGGGACTTGACTCCACAAAATACATAAAGAACAATTACAAATCAACAATAAAAAGACTTCCCAGCTTGAAAATGGACAAAGGATTCAAATAGATACCTCTCCACAGAAAGTATACAAATGGCCAATAAACACATAAAAAGATGCTTAACATCATCCGTAGTTAAGGAAATACAAATTTGAACTACATTAAGGTATCACTTTACACCCACTAGGATGGCTAAATTTTTTTAAAAGGACAATAACAAATGTTGATGATGTTGTGGACAAAATGGAATCTTCACATATACTGACTATTGGCAACATTCAGCAGTTCCTCAAATGATTAGGCACAGCCTGGCAATTCTCCCAGGAGAAATGAAAACCAGCAGTCACACAAGTTTGTACAGAAAAGTTCATAGCATTGTTATTTATAATAGCCAAAAGCATGGAAACTCAAATATCCACCAACTAATGCATGGATAAATTTGAATCCATACAACAGAATATTATTCAGGAAAAAAAAAGAACACTGAAACATGTTCCGACATGGAGGAACCTTGACAACAATAAGCTAAATGAAAGAATCCAGACGCAGAACGCAACAGATTGTATGATTCGTGAAAATGTCCAGAACAGGAAAAACTACAGAAATAGGAATGATTAGTGGTTGCCGGAGGCTCGTAGGAGGTGGGAGGTGATTGCCAATAGCGTTTCTTTTTGGGGTGATAAAATGTTCTGAGATTAGATGGTGGTGATGATTATATAACTCTGTGAATATACTCAAAACTGCTGACTTGTACATTCTTAAATGGTGAATTTTATAGTCTAAGGATTATATCCCAATAAAGCTGATATTTTACAAATTCTTAGGTATGCCTGCCACCAAGATTCTGATAGTGCACCCTCCCCAGGGACAGAAGAGTATTCCCCCAACAGGCTTTACCAAAATACAGTTATAAAACTGAAAGTGTTTTTTCAAATTCTGCCACTCTATCTCCTAGGAGGACACGCCTTCCTAGTTGAAAATCAAAGGCACAGTAAATTATATAAAATTAAACAATGAGTAATGGTGACAATAGTAAGATTAGTATTAGACATTCTCTGCAAAAATAATTCAGTTATTATTTTTAGTTATTCTTACTACTGAAACTAATAACAAACCTAGGGAGTTCATACTTGTATATGTGCTGGTAAAAGGTTAATGGCTACTTAATGAAGATTGTTTGAATCAAAGTATCTCAGAAATAACAACACTGAACCTCATATTCATCTTTTCTGACATTCAAACCACTTTCATGCAAAACTTACGCGGTGTTGCCATTTTTGTGAAGATAGGAGTCACAATATCTTCCAATTGTTGTTTCTGTTCAAAAATCTCGTTAATGGAAGCTTCCAGATTGGTTTCCAACCACTCATTTTTTACACGGCATGCAGTGAGGATAGTATTCTACAGACAGAAACAAAGAGTTTATTTTTTGTTTATTGGAAAATAAAACTCTGTAGTATCTCCAAACTAGCACTGTGCAACACAATTTTTTAGGATGATGGAAACGTGCTATATGCATTGTCCAAACCTGTCACCATTTGACATTTATAGCCATTGAGTCCTAGAAAAGGGGCTAGTCTGACTGAGGAACTGGATTTTTAATTTGATTTAATTTTAATTAATTCTAGCTTAAAACAGCTACATGTGGCTAGTAGTTGCTATGTTGGACACACAGCTCTAACATCAGTGGAATGTTGTATATAATAAAACTCATAATCTAGAGTCTAGTGTATAGCCAGTGTATACCCTCTCCCTAATTCTTTAGTTTCAGTGGGCCCTGTGATAAAGAGAAGTGTTTGCAAAGGTTGGAGAAGAACAGATGGATGGTATGACCATCCATTTTATTCCCTCTCAGATGGTTCAGAGGAGAGGAAGTGCAAGAAATTCCAGAAGAGCTCCACCTCACTGAAAACGTCTCAGTTTGCACTGCAAAGCTAACTCTGCCCATGCACAGCAAACTGAGTGTCTGCTTTAAGATGTTTACTTGGGGGCCCCTGGACGGCTCAGTCAGTTAAGTGTCTGCCTCCGGCTCAGGTCATGATCCCAGGTTCCTGGGATCAAGCCCCGCATCAGGCTCCTTGCTCGGCAGGGAGTCTCTTTCTCCCTCTCCTTCTCCCTCTGCCTGCCACTCTGCCAACTTATGATCTCTGTCTGTCAAATAAATAAATAAATAAATAAAGTCTTAAAAAAAATAAGATGTTTACTTGTTCTATGGTTAGTAATAAGAAAGAGAAATGAATGCTTTATTGTATGGCCATATTATTAAATATTATTAAATTAATTAATAATATTAATATTATTAAATAAGCAGTACTATATGCAGACATAGGTAGAATCAAGTGGATTTGAAAAGACGTTCATAATATATTATTAAAAGAAAGAAAAGCAAATTAAGGAATTATATGTAGTTTAAAAAAAGAATAAAATGTATAATGTAATCCCACTGATATAAAAACAAAACCTTATAAAACGTATGTATGTTTATGTGTGCATACATATGTTTATAGAAGTGATGGGACAAGTATGGTGAAATTAACACAAGCTTGTTATCAGAACCACAGGGTAAGGTAGTAAGACTGGAAATGGAAGAAAGAAAGTTAAGTTTGCTTTAGGCATTTCAATTTTATTCTAATTATTACTACATGTACACAGTATTTTCTAGTTCAAATAACAAAATATTTAAAAATTGAAATTAAAAAAGCTTTTATAGTAACTTGTTAGACAAGGTATACTGTCTGTGGCAGGAAATTTTTGTTTCCCAGATCCAATAGCTGGGAATTAGAATCCAATAGATTCTAATGGAATCTTGCCTATATTTTGTTGGTCTCAAAAGAGATTTTTGTAAAGTGTTTTACAAACCACAAGTAAAATGTGTAACTTCTCATGTTCTCAGAGGTGGGGATGTATTACATTCTGAGCAATAGGTAATTCCTTTTCATCAGAATTTTAAGTTACAAGGAATTCACAGAACATCTTGCACAGAAATGCAAGACATAATTTATTTTTTTAAAGATTTATTTATCTGAGAGAGAGAGTGCAAGCCCAAGCAGGGGGAGGGGCATACAAAGAGAGAGAGAGAGAATCTCAAGTGGACTCCCTACTAAGTGAGGAGCCCTATGTGGGACTCCATTCCACCACCCTGAGATCACAACCAGAGCTGAAATCAAGTCATCCAACCAAGTGAGCCACCCAGGTACCCCGAGAGAGAGAATTTAAAACCAAAACACATTTCTGGTACCTGGAGCACATTTTCTTATTTTAGTGTATATCCAAAGCAATAAACTACTCTATATGCAGAACTTAGCATATGTTAAATGTGGGAAGTTGGCTTTACAATTAGCTCTCCTTATATTTGTGTATCTTTTTTTTACCATTATGTAAACTTTGAATATGCAATGTATGTATACAAAGAAACTAAAATATGATATATATGTAAGTTTTAAAGCAAAACTTAATGAAATGAGTATCAGTAGACCCCACTAATCAACAGAATAACCAGAACATTGCCAGAATAATGCTATTTCTGTGCCCTGCCTGTAATTCATCTCCCAATCCTCCTCCAAGAGATATTGACAATCTGTGCTTATAACTTTGCTTTCTTTTTTAATAGTTTTATGCTATACGTAGGTATCCCTAAACAATACAGTTTTATTTTGCTTAGTCTTGAAGTTTATGAAAATCTCTGTAGTCTTTCCTGATTTTTCTTTCCCGCTCAACAATACATTTAAAAAATATATTCAAGTTCAGGTGCCTGGCTGACTCAGTTAAGCACCTGTCTCTTGATTTCGGCTCAGGTCATGATCTCAAGATGGTGATCTCAGGGTTGTAAGATTGAGCCTTGCATCAGGATCCCCACTCAGCATGCAGAGTCTGCCTAAGACTCTGTCTTCCTGTCCCTCTGTCCCGCCCCCTCCCCCCTTGCTCATGCATGCTCATGTTTTCTCTCTCAAAAAATAAATAAATTTATTTTTTTGAAAAAGTATCATGCTATTGAGTGTGATACTTAGTACATACATCTCTATGTCACTCCTTAATACTATTTCATTTAATTTTTATCAGTCTATTTCTTACTAGTAGTTTACTAAGGAAGGAGTAAAGGAAGGAAGGAGGGAGGAAAGGAAGGTAGGAGGAAGGTTGGAAGGGAGGGACAAGACAGCAGTAAGGACTACCACCTACCTCTAGAGTATTGGTATAGAAATTAAAGATGGAAGGCAAAAATCTCAAAAGACTTCAGAACGAACAATAATCACAATGCAGTACCTTGTCTTCCTTAAAGAGCTTCCCTGGTCCCTTTTCTGTGTCTGTAACAGCTCCAGAGACCTTTGCAATATATTTTTTCAGAGCCAGCCTTGCCTCTGAAGGAACAGGACAATAAAATGCACAATAGTAAGACAAAGACTAAAAAATACGCTCAATTATTTACAAGGTACTATTATATATCCGGAGTTTATAAAGACTATGTAATAGAATGGGCACCTGCGTGGCTCAGTTGGTTAAGTGTCTGCCTTCAGCTCAGGTCATGATCTTGGGGTCCTGTGATTGAGCCCCATGTTGGGACCCCTGCTCAGTGAGGAATCTGCTTCTTCCCCTACATCTGCCCCTTCCCCCACCCCCCCCCCCCACCGGGCTCATTCTCTCTCTCTTGCTTGCTCTCTCTCTCAAGTAAAGTAAAAAATTTTAAAAAAATGTGTGTAGAAGATTTGTTAAGGTTGTTTCATTGAATTTTGAGTAGATAATACTTAACTAGCATAGCACTTTGGGACATTCATTGTGTTCCTAAAATGATGCTAAAATTTTGAAGACAAATAAATATTAAATGTGACACCTAATCCTAAAGAGACCATATTCCATTAAAATATCTACTCTAGAGAAAGGAACAAAAATTCATTTCCAATAAATAAGCTGTCACTTGCTTTTACCCTTTGTGGTCCTTCAAAATAAACTCAAAAATATTTTTTCTCTTTTTTAAATATTTATTTATTTAAGTAATCTCTACACCCATGAGGCTCAAACCTATAACCCTGAGATCAAGAGGGGCATGTTCCTCCAACTGAGCCAGCTAGGCACCCAGATTTTCTCTTTCTTTCTTTCTTCCTGTCTTTCCTTCTTTCAAGTGTTTAAAATAATGCCATTCACTATAGCACCCTTAGTAAAGTCATCACAAAATCTGCAAAACCTGTTTGAATAAAATTACACCTTGAGAGAAATAAAAGACTCAAATAAATGGAAAGGTTTACCATATTCCTAGATGGAACAACTGAATATTGCAAATTGTAGATAAGCCCCAAATTAATTTGAAGGTTGGTGTATTTACCTTCTGTGGCTGCTATAACAAGTGGCCACAGATTTTGATGGCTTACAACAACACAAATTTATTCTCTCACAGTTCTGGAATCCAGAAGTTTAAAATTGGTATCAATGGGCTAAAGTCAAGGTGTTGGGCTGATTCCTTCTGAGGGACCTAAGAGGAACACCCATTTTCTTGCCCTAGTGGTAGCCTGTATCCATGACTGGTGGCTCTTTCCTACATCTTCAAAGTACATTATGGCTCACCTTGATAATCCAGAATAATCTCCCCATGCTTGACTGAAGGATCTACAAAATCCATTTTGCCATATGAAATAACATTCACAGTTTCCAGGTATAAGGACCTAGATATGTTTGGTAGCCATTTTTCAGCTCATCACAGCCTGCCCTAAAATTCACATCTAACCCACATGCAAAATACATTTACCTCATCCCAACATCCAAAAATCTCAACACATTACAACATCAACCCAATGTCCAAATGCTCATCTAAAATATCAACTCAGAAGTCTTAAATCTCATTATCTAAATCATCTAAACAAGCTATGGGTGAAACTTTGGTGAGATCCATCATCCTGGAGTAAAAATTCCACTCCACCTACAGACTTGTGAAACTAGAAATCAAGTTCTCTACTCCCAAAACACAATGGTGGGACAGACGCAGTGTAAGAGTTGTAGACACTGCCATTCAGAAAGGCAGGAAGTGGAAGGAAAACAGGAGTCACCAGTCCCAAGCAATTTTGGAATCCCACAGGGCAAATCCTCTTAGATGTCAAGACCTAGGAATAATCCTATGTGGCAGAAGTCTCCATCCTCTTGGCCTGCGCTCCAGACTGAGTCATTTTATTTTTTAAGGAAAGGTAGCATGTGTTCACAGCTGAATAGCCTCATCAGTCTGTTTCCTGCCTGTAGGGTTTTGGGAGTCCAGCAGCCTTTTTTCCTTTTTTTTTTTCTTTTAAGATTTTATTTATCTATTTGAGAGAGAGAGCACAATCAGGGGGAGCAGCGGAGGGAGAAGGAGAAGCAGACTCCCCACTGACCAGGGAGCCTGATGACACGATGCGGGGCTCTATCCCAGGACCCTGAGATCATAACCTAAGCCAAAGCCAGATGCTTAACCAACTAAGCCAGCCAGGTGCCCCAAACAGCCTTTTTACTTTTTGTTTTCTCATCTCCTTTTGTTCAAACTGACAGTGCTCCTACTGGTATAACATTCTCAAAAACCTTGCGAGTCTCCCTGCAAGCCACAGAGACTCATTACGTTAAACAACAGGCTCCTCCATGGGTCCTTCTTAGACAATCTTATTTCTATTTCTCGCTTCTGCTAAGATGGCTGAGGGAAGCCATGAGTAACATTCCCAATCTCTTCAGCACCCACAAAACACTGTTCAGCCACATCCTTGCTTTTTCTCCAGAGCACACTTTCCTAACAGTGAATCTCCTAATTTTAGCACTTTTGCTACCTGGATAGGCTGAGAATTTCCCAAGTCATCAAGTCCCATTTCTCTTTTACATAACAGTTTTTTTCCTCAGTATATCTTTCCCCTCTCACATTTTACTATAAGCAACAAGAAGAAACCAGGTCATGCCTTCAACACTTTGTTTGGAAATCCCTTTAGCGAAAGGTCCAAGTTCCCCACTTACAAATTCTGCTTTTGATATACGGACAGGACACAATTCAGCTTTCTGCCATTGTTGTCTTTCCTCTGTTTTCCAATAACATGAGCCCTAACCAGCAGCATCTCTACTGTCTGTGTTTCTACCAACAGTCTGCTCAAGGCAATCTAAGCTTTTTCTATTTTGCACCTCAAAATTCTTCCATCTACTCACTACCCAATTCCAAAGCTGCTTCCATGTTTTTTTTTTTTTTTTATTAAAGATTTTATTTATTTATTTGTCAGAGAGAGAAAGAGCGAGAGAGCACAGGGAGACAGAGTGGCAGGCAGAGTCAGAGGGAGAAGCAGGCTCCCTGCCGAGCAAGGAGCCCGATGCGGGACTCGATCCCAGGACGCCGGGATCATGACCTGAGCCGAAGGCAGCTGCTTAACCAACTGAGCCACCCAGGCGTCCCTGCTTCCATGTTTTTAGATATTTTTTATAGCTGTACCTTAATTCCAGGTACCAAAATCTGTCTTAGTTTTCTATGGCTGCTATAATAAATTATCACAGACTTAATGGCTTAAGACGCTAATGTATTCTTTTACATTTCTGGGTGCCAGAAGTCTGAATTGACTTCACTGGACTAAAGTCAAGCACAGACAGGGCTGACTCCTTCTAAAGGCCTGAAGGGGAAAAACTATTCCTTGCCTTTTTCAGCTTCCAGCAATTTTCTGTTTTCCTCAGATTGTGGTCCCTCCCAACACCTTCAAAGTACATCATGCCATTCTCTGCTTCCAGTCACATCACCTTCTCCTCTTCGTGTCAAACATCTATTTCCTTCTTGTAAGGACACTTGTGATTACACTTAGGGTCCACCAGGAGAATCCAGGATAATCTCTCAATCTCAAAATCCTTAATCATATCTGCAAAGTCCATTTTGCCCTATAACATTCATGGACTCCAGTTAATGACCTGGGTATATTTGGGGGCCATTATCCAGCCTACCATGATCATCATACAGTCTCATGAAAGTCCATATGGGAGTTTTTGAGAGAGTTAAAAAGATCACTCTACAGAGGAAGATGGAAGCAGGATAGGGGGACTGTAGGCTCATCTTGTCCCACAGACACAAGTAGGTAATGATCATACTAAATTTCCCAGAAACGAACCTGAACAAATTCTACAACTAAAGCGAGAGAGGAAGACACAAAGAAGAGGAAGAAGAAGAAGAAGAAAAGAAGAAAGGAGAAGGAGGTGATGAAGGAAGAGGGGGAGGAGGGGGAGTGGGAGGAGGCAGAAAAGACTTAAACAAAGTGCTAAGATGGAAGAATTCAGACCATATGAAAGAATAAGATAAGGTTATGGATAGAGATCTAAATGAAACAAATATAAGTAACGTGCCTGATGGAGAATTTAAGGCATCATAAGGATACTCCCTGAACTTGAGAAAAGAATGGAAGACTTCAGGGAGACCCATCACACATAAATAATAGAGTTAAAAAGAATCTGTCAGAAATGAAATTGCAATGACTGAGATTAGAAACAGGCTTGAGGCAATGAACACCAGGCTGGAAGAAAAGGAAGAATGAATTAGCAATACAGAAGACAAAATAACGGAAAATAAGGAAGCTGGACAAAAGAGATAATGAATTATGGAACATGAGAATAGACTTAGGGAACTGAGTGACTTCATAAAAAGTAATAACATTTGTATTATGAGTCCCAGAAGAAGAAGAGAGAAAAGGGGGCAGAAAATTTATTTGAAGAAATAATAGCAAAAAAATTCCCTAATCTGGGGAAGGAAACAAATACCCAGATCCAAGAGACACAAAGAACTCCCATCAAAATCAACCAAAGCAGGCCAACACCAAAAATACTGTAACTAAATTTGCAAAATATAGTGATAAAGAAAAAAATCTTAAAAGCAGCAAGACAAAATAAATCCTTAACTTACAAGGGAAGACCCATAAGGCTGGCTGCAGATTTCTCAAGAAAAACATGGCAAGTCAGAAGGGAGTGGCATGACATATTCAAAGTGTTGAATGGGAAAAATCTGTAGCCAAGAATATTCTACCCAGCAAGACCATCATTCAGAAGAGAAGAAGAGAAAAAGTTTCCCAGACAAACAAAAACTAAACCAGCCCTGCAAGAAATATTAAAAGGAACTCCCTGAGTAGAAAGGAAAGACCAAAAGTGACAAAGACAAGAAAGGAACAGAGAATACTTCCAGAAACAATGACAAAACAAGTAATAAAATGGCACTAAGTACATATCTATCAATAATTACTCTGGATGTAAATGGACTAAATGTTCAAATCAAAAAACACAGAGTAGAAAACAAACAAACAAGACATCTATATGCTGCCTACATGAGACTCATTTTTTACCTGCAGATTGAAAGTGAAGGGATAGAGAACCATTTATCATGCTACTGGATGTCAAAAGAACACCAGAGTAGCAATACTTTTTTTTTTTTTTAAAGATTTTATTTATTTATTTGACAGAGAGAGAGATCACAAGTAGGTGGAGAGACAGGCAGAGAGAGAGAGAGGAGGAAGCAGGCTTCCCGCTGAGCAGAGAGCTCAATGTGGGGCTCGATCCCAGGACCCTGGGATCATGACCTGAGCCGAAGGCAGAGGCTTTAACCCACTGAGCCACCCAGGCGCCCCCAGAGTAGCAATACTTTTACAGGAAAACTAGACTTTAAAATGAAGACTGTAACAGAGATAAAGAAGGGCATTATATCATAATAAATGGGATAATCCCAAAAGAAGATCTAATAATTATAAACATTTATGCATCCAGTATGGGAGCACTCAAATACATTAAATAATAAAGAAACATAAAGGAACTAATTGATAATAATACAATAATATTGTATTACATCAATGCATACATCATCTAAACAGAAAATCAAAAAGGAAATAATGGCTTTGAAGAACACACTGGACCACATGGACTTAACAAACATATTCAGAACATTCCATCCTAAACAGCAGGGTACATATTCTTTTCAAGTGCACATGGGATGGTCTCCAGAACAGATCACATACTAAGTCACAAATTAGGCCTCAACAAGTACGAAAAGACTGAGATCATACCATCCATATTTTCTGACCACAATGTTATGAAATTTGAAGTCAACCACAAAAAAAAAATTTTTTTTTGAAAAGTCCACAAATACATGGAGCTTAAATAACATGCTACTAAACAATGAATATGTCAACCATGAAATCAAATGAGAAATTAAAAATACTTAGAAACAAATGAAGATGAAAACAAAATGGTCCAAAAGGTTTGGGATGCAGCAAAAGTGATCACAAGAGGGAAGTATATAGCAATACAGGCCTACCTTAAGAGGCAAGAAAAATCTCAAATAAACAACCTAAACTTACACCTAAAGGATAGAAAGGACAAGAAAAAGAGCTCAAAGCCAACAGAAGAAAGGAAATAATAAAGATTAGAAATAAATGATATAGAAACTAAAAAAAAACAATGGAAAGGAGCTGGTTCTTTGAAACCAGGAGCTGGTTCTTTGAAAGAATTAACTAAGTTGATAAGCCCCTAGCCACACTTATCAAAAAGAAAAGAAAAAGGACCCAAATAAAATCACGCACAAGAGAGGAGAAACAACAACCAACACCACAGAAATACAAACGATCCTAAGAGAAGATTATGAAAAACTATGTGCCAACAAAGTGGACAACCTAGAAGAAATGGATAAATCCCCAGAACCTTATAAACTACCAAAACTGAAACAGGAAGAAATAGAAAACTTGAACAGACTGATAACCAGCAAAGAAACTGAATCAATAATAAAAATCTCCCAACAAACCAAAGTCCAGGGTCAGACGGCTTCACAGACAAATTCTACCAAATATTTAAAGAAAAGTTAACATCTATTCTTTTCAAACTATTACAAAGAATAGTTTTGAAATTCATTCTATGAGGCCAGCAATACCCTGATACCAAAACCAGAAAAAGACTCCCCTAAAAAGAAAACTACAGGCCAATATCCCTGATGAACATGGATGCAAAAATTCTCAACAGCAAATTGAACCCAACAGTACATTAAAAGAATCATTCACCAATCATGGCCTCATAGAATGCTTTTGGATATTTTTCTTCCTTTTCTATTTTTTGGAATAGTTTGAGAAGAATATGTATTAGCTGTTCTTTAAATGTTTGGTGGAATCGTCTGTGAATAAAGGAAGTGGGGTTTATTCCTGGGCTGCAAGCATGGTTCAATATTCACATATCAATCAATGTGATACACCACATTAATAAAAGAAAGGATAAGAACCATATGACCCTTTCAATAGATGCAGAAAAAGTATTTGACAAAGTACAACATCCATTCATGACAAAAATTCTCAACAAAGTAGGGTTAGAAAGAACATATGTCAGCATAATAAAGTCCATATATGAAAAACCCACAACTAATATTATTCTGAATGGGAAAAAAAAACCAGAGCTTTTCCTCCATGGTCAGAAACAAGACAGGGATGTCTACTCTCACCACTGTTATTCAACATAATACTGGAAGTGCTATCAGTACACTGATAGCAATCAGCTATCAGATATCAGAATCAGCTATCAGAAACAAAAAGAAATGAAAGGTACCCAAATTGGCACAAAAGAAGCCAAACACTCACTATTTGCAGATGATATAATACTCTATATAAAAAACCCAAAAGACTGCACCAAAAATCTGTAGAACTGATACACAAAATCTGTAAAGTCATGGGTTACAAAAACAACATACAGAAATCTGCTGCATTTCTATATACCAATAATGAAGAACCAGAAAGACAAATTAAGACATTGATCCCATTTACAATTATATTAAAAACCATAAAATACCTAGGAATAAACCTAACCGAAGAGGTGAAAGAGCAGTGCTCTGAAAACTATAAAACACTGATGAAAGAGATGAATATGAAAAACAAAGAAATGGAAAAACATTCCATGCTTATGGATTAGAAGAACAAATATTGTTAAAATTTCTATACTACTCAAAGTGATCTACATATTTAATGCAATCCCTACCAATAGTATTTTTCACAGAGCTAGAACAAATAATCCTAAAATTTGTATAAAACCACAAAAGACCCCACATACCTAAGCCACCTTGAAAAAGAAAAGCAAAGCTGGAGGCATCACAATTCTGGAGTTCAGGTTATATTACAAAGCTGTAGTGATCAAAACAGTATTGTACTGGCACAAAAACAGACACACAGATCAATGGAACAGAATAGAAAGCCCAGAAATGAACCCACAACTATAGGGTTAATTTATCTTCAATAAAGCAGGAATTAATAGCCAATAGAAAAGAGTCTCTTCAACAAATGCTGTTGGGAAAACTGGACAGCAACATGCAAAAGAATGAAATTGAACCACTTTCTTACACCACACACAAAAATAACTTCAAAATAACTGTCACCTAAATGTGAGACAGGAAACTACTAAAATCCTAGCAGAGAACACAGGCAGTAACCTCTTCGACATCAGCCACAGCAACTTCTTTTCTTTTCTGGAGGCAAGGAAAACAAGAGCAAAAACAAAGGATTGGGACTTCACCAAAATAAAAAGCTTCTGCACAGAGAAGGAAACCAACTACAAAACTAAAAGTCAACCTGTGGAATGGGGGACAATAATTGCAAATGACATCTCTGATAAAGGGTTAGTATCCAACATATATAAAGAACCCATACAACTCAGCACTCAAAAAACAAATAATCCAATGAAAAAATGGGTAAAAGACATGGAGAGACATTTTTTCTAAAGAAGATATCCAGCTGGCCAACAGACACATGAAAAGATGTTCCACATCACTCATCATCAGGGAAATACAAATCAAAACTACAATGAGATCACCTCACACCTGTCAGAATGGCTAAAATAAAAAACACAAGAAACAACAGGTGTTGACGAGGATGTGGAGAAAGGGGAGCCCTCTTGCACTGCTGGTGGGAAGGCAAACCAGGGCAGCCACTGGGGTAAGTATGGAGAATCCTCAAAGAGTCAAAACTAGAACCACTCTACAATTCAGGAATTGCAGCACTATGTATTTACCCAAAGAATACAACAACACTAATTCAAAGGATATGTGCGCCCTGATGTTTATAGCAGCACTATCTACAACAGCCAGAGTACAGAAATAGCCCAAGTGTCCATCAACCGAAGGACATCAATTCTGATGTGGTATATATATAAAATGGAATATTATTTAACCTTAAAAAAGAATGCAATCTTGCCATTTGCAAGGATGTGGATGGAGCTAGAGAGTATTATGCTAAGCCAAAATAAGTCAATCAGAAAAAGACAAATACCATATGATGTTGCTCCTATGAGGAATTTAAGAAACAAAACAAAGGAGTAAAGGGGGAAAAAAGGGGGGGCACACCAAGAAACAGACTCTTAACTATAGAGAACAAACTGATGGTTACGGGGGCGGGGACTGGGTGAAAAAGGTGATGGGGATTGAGGAGGGCACTTGTGATGAGCACTGGGTGTTATGTGGAGGTGTTGAATCACTAAATTGTATATTTGAAACTAATATTACACTGCATGGTAACTAACTGGAATTGAAATAGAAACTTAAAAAAAAATCACTGTAATACTCAACTGTGTCATCTGTACTACCTAACAAACTCCTAAGCTTCATTTGTCTATCTGTAAAGTGGACATAATAAGAGAGGTCAAATTCAGACCCACGTCTGGAATAGTTTTGGGGGGTTTTGTTTGTTTGTTTGTTTCTTCAGTAGGCTCCGTGCTGGGCTCAACACAGGGCTTGAATGCACGACCCTGAGATCAAGACCCAAGCCAAGATCAAGAGTTGGACACTCAATGGACTGAGCCACCCAGGTGCTCCAGGAATTGTATTAATGTACAGGGACCAATTAATTAGTATCCTTGCTTTCAGCCCTTCACAGCTTCAAACTCATCATTCATGCTACAAGCAAAATTAGTTCCCTAAACTGGAATCCAAGGTCTAGATTTTGGCTACACTATGGGTAACTTGGAGGCAGTGGTAGTTCCAGAATTCCAGTACAGGATGGAGGAATTAGAAGACAGGACTGAAGAACTTGTCATGAAACTGCATTTGTATAATAAGCGCACTGATTTTACCGAGAGCACATGTTTATTTGGGGTGGTTTGGTAGAGAAAGGAGTATATTGCAAGCTTCATCTTAATACAACCTGTGTAAGGCATTCAGGCTGCTATAGCAAAACATCACTGGTTGGGTAGATTATAAACAACAGAAATTCATTTCTCAAAGTTCTGGAGACTGAGAAATCCAAGATCAAGGCACCAACATGGCTGCAGTCTGAGGAGAGCCCTCTTCCTTCATAGCTGGCACCTTCTCACTATGCCTTCACGTGGTGGAAGGGGCCAGGGAGCTCTGTGGGAATGCTTACAAGGGCACTAATCTTATTCGTGAGGGTTCCACCTGAAACTATTACTCCGGGCCTTAGTATCCAACATATGAGTTGGGGGTGGGGGAGACACAGTAATACCTCTAAGTTTCGTCTATAAAAGGGAAGTATTATAGTACAGTCCTCACAGAACTGTCATAAGAACTAAACAAAATGTACTATGATGCATGCAAGTGTCTTGGCGCAGTGCCTGGGACAGAGTAAAGCACTGGGTAAGTTTATTATGATGTCACTCCTCTCCTCAAAATTCTCTAAATGACCCCCTACTGACTACTGAATAAAACACAGATCCGTCTAACACCCATCTAGCCACAAACTACTTGTCTAGCTAGCTTCATCCCTTCCAGCATTCATCTGGAGAGTTTAACCATTATTTACAGAGCAACATCCCCGCCTGCCAACCTCACCCTCTCTCAGTTCCTCAGGTCTCTGCTCAGACATTTGCTTATCAGAGAGGCCTTTCCAGCTCGCCCTCTCTAAGGGAACGCACACTCACTCATTCCCTTACTGGAGACTCCATAACCCCCTTGCTGCTCTACTTTTCTTGAAAGCACTCCATAGATTTATAGATTTTGACATAAATTTATGGGTCTTCCTCCCGGAAAGTAAACGTCAGGAACATAAAGATTCTGTTTTGTGCCAAGTTGTACATATATTCTCAGGTCCTGGAAGAGTATTTAGCACATAGAGGTACTCGATAAATATTTATTATATGAATTTTGACATAGAATTTCTCTATCATGTTTCCTCAACCTAAGATGCCCTCTTGACATTGCCATCTTCCAAAATTCTACTCATTTTTTAAAAAAGATTTTATTTATTTATTTTACAGACAGATATCACAAGTAGGCAGAGAGATAGGCAAAGGGAGAGGGGGAAGCAGGCTCCCCACTGAGCAGAGAGCCTGATCCCAGGACTCTGAGATCATGACCTGAGCTGAAGGCAGAGGCTTAACCCACCGAGCCACCCAGGCACCCCCAAAATTCTATTCATTCTTCCAAGCTGACTCAAATACTCTTCTGTGAAACTTCTGATTCTCCCAAGTAGAGCTCATTGCTCTCTCAACTGTTACATGATTATAATTTGAGTTAGCTCTCATTTTAGTCTGTCTTACAATTTTTCTGACCTTATTTTTCGCTTCTATCTCTAGACAGTAAGCTTTTTAAAGGCAGGATTTATGTCTTCTCTTTTTATCATACTCCATGCCAAATTCCCCACCCCTCACTCGCTATCGGACAGTACCACATTGCCACCATAGGGATATAATTTAAAAGACGGTTGGAACTCAATTTTTGCTTAGCTATTTGAAGGGAAGAGTGAAAAAAAACAGAAGCAGATGCTAAATTGTGTGGAAGGTATGGCTCTAGCAACTTTTTAAGGAGATATAAAACTGCCATACCTCAGAAGGCTTGGAAGAGATATAAGTAAATTATTTCCATGAAAATCTGTTAATGTGATTACAGAAGTTATTAGTAAGCAAAAATTAGGAAAGTCTTCATTTTTCAGGAAAGGGAAAAAGTTCAAAACATTCTGATGAAAAGCAAGGAAAAACATCCCTAAGAAACCCAGTAGGGAAGCCGGGCTGGCTCAGTTGGTGGAGCATGCAAGTCTTAATCTTGGGGCTGTGAGTTCAAGTCCCATGCTGGGTGTAGAGATTACTTAAAAATACAATCTTAAAAAAAAAAAAAAAAGTAAGTAAGAAAGAAACCCAGTAATTGGCTGGATGACACCTTTTTGTTCTCATGTGGTCCTTTATGACATCACTGAATCTCTACTGAATCACTATGACTGATGATGTTATAATGGTCCTCAGTGTATATTATGCTGACGATGCTTCCAGTGGAGCACCATATTAACTGATCCCAGAGTGATCCTGCTCTGTGACCAATTTTTTGGCTGTAGATTTTTTTTTCCCCAATTCAGAAAGATGTCCATTCAAGGACTATCCCTAACTTTTTCTCTGTTGTTTATCTGCTTCCTTAGGGAGAGCTGCTGCATTTGTGATGGAACTATCTGGACAAAGGTTGGATGGGAGATTTTTCCAGAAGAAATGCATTATCTGAAAGTTAAGCCTTCTCCGTCTCACTGTCTACCTTACCCTCTGGACAAACTATGCTGCAGTTTTGCTAATATGGATCTATTTCAGGGTTCTTTACATCTCATTTATATTTTAGTACAAGCTCTCTTTTTAATACTGTCTGTTTTATCTGTGCATTACCTGTGGATGAAATGGAAAAAACACCAAAAAAAGGTGAATTAGTGATGCAAATAGTAATAGTTGTAAATACTATAGACTTTAAAACATAAGATTATCAGCTTCTTTGAGGGAACGTACCATGTCTTATTCCTCTTTGTAACATCTCCTTGCTCCCCCCACTCACCCCCAAACATGTAATACATTGTCTTGCACATACTTGGGGTTCAATAATGTGTATTGAATTAGAAAGTCTTTAAAATAATCTAGTTCATCCTCTCAAGTTACAAAATATATCAGGAATGTAATGAGCTACAATGAATAGAATGGTTAAGAGATGAAGTTATCTGTTTGGGCCCATAGGTTAGTCACTCAATCTTTGCTGTCTCACCCATAAATGAAGTGTCTGGACAAGGGATCTGTAAAGTCCCTTGCAGAACTACCTAAGAAAGCTAAGTATGTCAAAGTTGTCATGTATTATTTTTTCTTTTTTAAATAGACTGCAAACTCATTTCTAAGGTAAGGATAATATTCTGGGAAATGGTGCTCTTAAACTAATTTCCCACTTTGCCAATGGAACTGTATTTTGAGGCAATCTTAAAAGCTCATTGACTGGGGCACCTGGGTGGCTCAATGGGTTGGGCCTCTGCCTTCGGCTCAGGTCGTGATCTCAGGGTCCTGGGATCGAGCCCCGCATCGCATCAGGCTCTCTGCTCAGCAGGGAGCCTGCTTCCCCCACCCCCTACCTGCCTCTCTGCCTACTTGTGAGCTCTCTCTCACTGTGTCAAATAAATAAAATCTTTTAAAAAAAAAAGCTCATTGACTTTCACAACAATTAGATATTTATGACATTACTAGGATTTGATTGCATTATATGTTGATGCACGTTGATGATATGTTAGTAAAGGAAAATATTCTACTAATATTCAAGTAATTTCTTTCAGCAGAATGCTCTAACCATAAAAAGCACATATTAAATGCTCGCTGATCATGATAATGATCACTGTAATCTTATATGAGATCATATACAAAAGAGCATTTCTTCTGCGCTCACACCTTTCTTTTATAGTAACCTTTCTTTTGTATAGATAAATCATATGTAGTGTTTAGAGTTTAAGTGTACATATCCAGAAAACAAATGTAATTTGAATTACAGTAGGAAAAAAAATCTGTAATATCATCTGTCTGTCTTCTTTTAGCTGAAAAAACCAGCCTCCTCAGATAAATTTGTTAATGACCTGGAAAATCCGTCCATCTATGACATTGATCAAATACTCTGCCGGCTGGTGGCCACAACATCAATGATGACCAAGTACCTGAATCAGATGTCCCAGCATACTCCAGCTAAGAAAGTCAAGTACGGAAAACTGAAGAAGAAGAAGAGTGAAGAAGGAGCCAGAGGATACTAGACCCATCTGTATGCAAATGTAGCCCAGTCCAACATGGAGGTTACATAAGAAATCTGTTGAAACAACTCATGCAAGGATAAAAATGGTTCTTCGAGAGCCTTTGTAATTTTTTTATCACATACTTCACTGAATCTTTCCAAAGAAGTATGGGTTGAAAAATTACTTTTGCTAAAAAGGCATCCATACTTACTAGAAAAAGATTGTATACAATTACTTCTTCATATTTAAGTGTTTTTTCCTTTTAGTGTATTAAATAATTAATCATTAACCAATATGTAGAATAGAATCTTGATTAAGTGTTTCAATAAATCTGATTTAAAAAATATTTGTGGGTTGCCTGCATGATTCAATTGGTTAAGCGTCTGACTCTTAATCTCAGCTCAGATCTTGATCTCAGGGTCATGAGTTCAAGCCCCACATTGGGCTCCACCCTGGGTATGGAAAGCTACTTTTAATTAATTAATTAGTTAATTAGTGATTTTTTTCTCACTTTCTTGAGTAGATTTTTTTGGCCACACAGAGACTTTAGGTTCCCATATCAGATTGCTAAAATAGTATGGAAATATTAAGAAATAGGATAATTTTTTAAAGTATAAATTTTTCCATTTTCATTATGACAAATGATTAAGTATCAACACTTTTAAAATTCAGGCTTTGGTTGATGAGATACCTCAGTGTTTAGAAAGTACTCTGGGCTTTTGTTGATCAGCCACCTCAATTTTTATAAGTATGGTTACCATATTTTCCAAAAAAATTGGGAGACCTATCTGAGACCAGGATAGAAGATTTTATTTAAAACATGTTGAAAAATGCCAGAAAAACATGCCAGCTTTGTAACATACCTCCCATCAATATAAGGGGGAGGGAAAAAAAAAAACTTTTAAAATTTTTAAAAAACAATTCTCGAAACAGTAATATATAACTCTATAGTCTTTACAAGTAACAGAATAGTGCCTGCTCTGGGATTGTGGATTATTAAATTTATTAAATAAATAACATTTATTTATAAATTTATTTATAAATTTATTAAATAAAATAAAATTAAATAAAATTATTTAATTATTATTAAATTATTAGATTATTATTAAATTATTATTAAATATTAAATTTAATATTAAACCAAATTTAATATTAATTATTAAATCAAATTTAATATTAATTATTAAATTATCAAAATATTATTAAATATTATTAAATAAAACTCATTATCTATGAGTCCACTTTCCAGACTTTCCTCCTCACTTCCATTCTCCCTTAGCACAACCCTACTCTTGCATCTCCAAAAATGTCTCTTCCGTCCTTTCAGAGTTCTGACCTGTCAACCAATTCCCTCTAAGAAAACACTGATACAAATTTCTTTTAATGAAAACTCTTGAAAGGTCTCCAAAACCCAAAAATCCAAAGCAATTGCTCTCTGATAGTGGAATTTTCAACAGTATGGAGGAGACCCTTTTAGGGGTAGGTATTGGAGTAGACAGGCTTTAACAGGATGCCTGGAGGCCAGCAAAGGGGGAGTTGTGGCTAGCAATTGGGAAAGTTAGAGACTTGTCCTGACAGCATTCCAATAGAAATGAAATGAAAACACGTTAGCCTGGCATTTCAGGGTCTTAACTGGCTGTAATAACAAGGTAGTATTTTTCAAGTGCTAATCACAGACCAGGTCTTGCGGGAAGTGCTTTGTATCGTCTCATTTCATTCCTCACAACCCCCAAGAGGTAGGAACTATTATTGGTTTCCTTTTCTGGAAAATAAAACTAAGGTATGAAGAATTTAAGTACCTTGTCCAAGGTCACATAGGTTTCAAAATGGAGACACCAGTATTTGAATTCCAGCGAAGTACCTATGTATTTTCGCTTTTATGATTCCACTTGTGCTGTAGTCCTCCTTTGCAAATTATGACTTGCTAATATTCTAGTAAGACAATCTCATCCCTGTCCCCCGATATGCCACTCTCATTCCCAGCCCTCAGGGTGTGTTCACACCCTGTCCCCTTCTCATGTATTAAAATCCCACCCATTCTCCAAGGCCTAGCTCCAGTCCAACATGCTCCAACTTCACGTTCTCTGACCACCCCATGGCATGGACCACATCCCCTGCTGATTTTAACCCTTCTTCGTAGGCTTTCTGATATTTTTATGTCTATAGCTTATCATCCCCCACCTAACAAATGTCCAGAGGGCAGGAACAACCAGGTGTGCCTGCAACAATGCTATACTTGTAGTGGACATTTAATAAATGCTTGCTGAGCACAAATGCAAGAGAACCATGCGAAATGAATGCCAGGAACTTCACAAATACTAGTTTTTTAACCAATGTGTGTATACATTCATAATTACACAGGTATTATCTCCCTGGAATCCCTAAGCTATGTTCTACATGGCTGTGGAAATGAATTAACCCCCAAAATCACTAAAATTCAAAATAAAACATAGCTTTTTGACCTTTGATTGCAGCATTAACATTCATGCAGAAAAGTGCAAAAATTATAAATCTACAGCTCAATAAACTTTCACAAATGAACACACCAGGCACCAGATCAAGAAAAAGAACACTACATCCTAGAAATTCCCTTCCTGCCAGAAAGATAACTGCTATTCTGACTTCTAGCACTATAATTTTCCCTGGAAAGTCATTTTTAATTATTATAACTGTATCTACCAGGGAAGGCAATATATGGTTCAAATACACCATTAAAAAAAAAAAAGGAATGGTCCACTCTGCCTAAGTCTCTCAGAAAATGGCCCTGAACATATAGCATACATATATCCTTATAAGAAATTATTGATGAAATTGTCAGAAATTAGTCAATCAACTAACTTCCAATACGTACGGTTTCTATTGAGTACAATGTTTGAGGTCAATAGCAAAATAGAAAAAAAAGCAGATTTCACACACTATCAGCAGCCGTGATTACATGTGCAAATAAAACTTGATAAAAGCTGAAAATGCTTGAAAAACAAGACAGAAGATCATAGGGGAAGGGAGGGGGGAAAATGAAACAAGATGAAACCAGAGAGGGAGACAAACCATGTGAGACTCTTAACCTCAGGAAACAAACTGAGGGTTGTTGGAGTGGAGGGGGGTGGGAGGGATGGGGTCACTGGGTGATGGACATTGGGGAGGGTATGTGCTATGGTGAGTGCTGTGAATTGTGTAAGACTGATGAATGACAGACCTGTACCCCTGAAACAAATAACACATTGTATGTTAATTAAAAAAAAAAAAGACCTATATCTTTAAAAAAAAAAAAAGGCGTGGTTTTTATACAATGGAATATTATTCAGCCATAAAAAAGAATGAAATCTTGCCATTTGCAATGACACGGATGGAGCTAGGAAATATTATTCTAAGTGAAATAAGTCAGAGAAAGACAAATACCATATGACTTCACTCCTATGTGGAATTTAACAAATGAACAAAGGAAAAAAAAAGAGAGACAAACCAAAAAACAGACTCTTAACTATAGAGAACAAACTGATGGTTGCCAGAGGGGTGGTGAGGGGGGAGATGGGTGAAACAGGTGATGGGATGAAGGAGTGCACTTGTGATCAACACTGGGTGTTGTATGGAAGTGTTGAATCACTATATTGTGCACCTGAAACTAATACAACATATTAACAATACTGGAATTAAAAAATTTTTTTAAAAGCTGAAAATGCTAATTATCTCTTGATTTGTTGATAGTATAACCTATAACTCATAGGGGAAAAAATCCATCATTCAGTCCTTTTGCAGTACCCTTGCTTGGGGAGTCACAGCTTTGGAAGTTCTCTTCCGTATTTGCTGCAAATAAAGTTTCGTTTATGTGACAGCTCACCTGGGGTAGTTTCTATCTGTGACTTAACAAGGCGTGAGAACTCGCGCTAATTTGGTTACACTACTACCTTGGGGCTTCCTTACCCGCCCAGTCCAGGAATTCCACACACTCTGTCTGGGAATACCGAGCAGCAACATCTCGAGCTCTTTCTTCCCGGAAATTCAGCGCTTCTATATCAACGTCCAACTCCACCAGTGCTTTCAAAGTTTCCAGACGGCCCCAGGCTGCAGCACAGTGTAAGAGTGTGTAACCTAACAAGAGAATAAAGATGGTCAGGTCAAATAGGCTATATTGTTTCAGGCTTGTTTTACTGAACAGAAGATCATAATGAAGATCAACTCTTGAACAATTACTGTGAGCGAGGCACTATTCTACATTCTTTATACATAGTAAACTCATTCAGTTCATAAAAAACCTGATGTCAGAACTATTATAATCTCCACTTCACAGATAAGGAAACTGAGGCCCAGAGAAGTTAAGAAGGAAACTGAGGTCCAGAAGCTTACCCAAGGAATGCAGCCAGTGAATGATGGATGCAAGATACCAACACAGGTAGCCTTAAGTCTGAGCTCTTCAACGCCTTTTAAAAAGGAAGACAGCAACCTCCCCAGAAGTAACCTATTTTGGAACACAATTAGACCCACAACTCTAGTCTAAGGGACTTTCAGCAAACTCTAATTACACTGGCATTATTGTTAATGCAATCGTATGAATTATGATCACTGTGTATGCCTTTGGTTTGAAAATTAATCATTTGAATTAAAACTGAAATCACGACTCACCAAATTAGAAAGTTGTTGTTTAGACTTGCCATGGCACCTACTAGGAGGGTGATAAACAAGGGAGGCATAATTAAAATTTTTTCACACTGGTTTAAAACAATCAAGTCAAAACCTCCTTATTTTTAACTTACCCACAGGATGTATTTATGACTCATTTAACTGGCCAAAGAAGCATGTACTTCTAACACAAGAAGAACTGAGCAAAAGAATGAACTGATGTGTTGACTCTATTATGTACCAGGCACTTTATGTACTACTACTTGATTCAACCCCTTCAAGAACCTCTGAGGTCTGTACTGTTAACCCCATTAAAAGACACAAAGAAAAGTGAAGGTCAGAGAGGTTATCCCTTGCTCATGGCCACACTGGTAGTAAGTAGCCAAAGCAAAATTCAAACCCAGGTCTGTTGCCAAATAAAGGGTTTGTAAGGAGTAGGAAACTGTACTTAAATGCTTGCCACTGAGTAGAGTAGGGAAAAAGAATCGTGATTCCTCCACTTCCTTCCAGAAACCTCTTCTTGGCTCCCTACTTGCCACATTCCCACAATCCCAGGTCTGTTTTACACGAGGTTGTAAACTACCTTTGTCTTGAGGATATCGTAGCTTGAAGGGTTAATAAGGGAATCAAAAGGAGCATCAAGTGAACTACTCCAAGATCAGCCCAAATTGGAATTACCTCTCCTCTTTGGCCCAACTTTTTTTTTTTCTTAATATCACAGCAAATGAGAAATTTCAAAAATGAAGAGATAGAAACTGGCCCAAGAATTTCACTGTGCCTTTATCCTCTACAAAAAAAAAAAAAAAGAGAGAGAGAGAGAGAGAAATACCCTGATATGACCCTCATTGTTCTTGCCTTCTGCCTGAAGATGGAAGTCTTCAATGAGCCAAAAAGGTCTAGAGCCCCTATTTGCTGGAGGTGGGAGACACTGTCTACAAACAAGACACTGCAGCATGAGCAAGAGGCCATTCCAAATGAGCTCTGGCTCCTTATATTGCTTTTCTCAAGGATGAAGTTCCACACCACTGGTAACACCTAATTTTCTTTTCCTATTTAACATACATAGCTTAAAAACAAGAAAACAAGATTTCTAAACAGAGGCTTTTAACAAAAAATTTGGATGTTTTAAAAACACCGTTACATGTTTTTCCCCTTGTTGGGGATGGTCTGTTTTCTAGAGAGAAACACACAGATCCTTGTAGTACATTAACCCCACTGCCTTCCCAGAAGAAAAACATTTAAATAAGATGATTTCAAAAGTAACCAGAAGAGAAAGGGATTTTCCTAAAGTTCTCCCATAATGTTGGCAATGAGTGTTGGATCTCAGGTGAGGTATACAGAGGGCCACATGACAGAAATCCCAGTAGGAAGAATGGTACCATAAATGGAATTGGGAAGGCTTGGGGTCAATTCTGAGAGAAAAAATAATCTCTTTGTGGAGGACTACTGGTTACTGAATACAGAGTGAGTCAACTGAGCAGGTAGTTCATAGTAAGGCAAAAGATCAGACAGAAAAAGGAATCTTTTCCTCTATGTGGGCACCGTTCTATATGCTTCACAGCTATGAACTCATTACCATCCTATGAAGTAGGTACTAGCATGTTCTCCTTTATAAGAAAACAAAAGCACAGAGAAGATAAGTACTTTTCTCAAGGTTGCTGTAAGTTAATGAAGGTATATGGTGAGGTCAAAGTCCAGGAACAGGGATGATGAGTCAAAAACAAATAATAGGCCATGGAGCAAAACACTCACCTATCTAGAATATTTCTCACAACCTGCCTCCCACCCCAGTACCAGACTCTTTGAATTCCCCAAATCATGTTTCATCCTCTACAACTTTGCATATGCTGTTTTTTTCTGACCTAAAATAGTAATCACAGTAATGGAATAAAGTAATTCCAGTACAAATTTAATGTTTACTTAGTATTAATACTGGTATTTTATAAAATGGAGTTCAGAATTCATTTTTTAATTTATTTTTTTAAAGCTTTTATTTATTTATTTGACAGAGAGAGATCACAAATAGGCAGAGAGAGAGGGGGAAGCAGGCTCCCCACTGAGAAGAGAGCTCGATGCGGGGCTCGATCCCAGGACCCCGAGATCATGACCTGAGCTGAAGGCAGAGGCTTAACCCACTGAGCCACCCAGGTGCCCCAAGAATTCATTTTTTTAATCTGTGAAACTACTTAATACACTTTAATGTTAATATATTTATGAAAATGTACAAACAAAAGATATCAAAAAAAGCCCAAGTATGAAATAGAAATGTTAAGAATAGATTTTCATTCTATTAGCCATAAAAATTATCAGATAAAACTGACAAAAATTGGGACGCCTGGGTGGCTCAGTCAGTGAACCATCTGCCTTCGGCTCAGGACATGATCCCAGGATCCTAGGATTCAGTCCCACATCACGCTCTTTGCTCAGGGGGAGCCTGCTTCTCCCTCTGCCTGCCGCTCCCCCTGCTTGTGCTCTCTTACAAATAAATAAATAAAATCTTAAAAAAAAATTAAGAGTAAAAAAACACACACTATAAAAATAAAGAAATGTAATTAATTAATCATGAAAATTTCAAATGAAACATTAATTTTTCCAAGTGTATCAATGGTATCACCAAGACATTTTTATACAATTTTTTTTAGCTATTACAGTTTTTCTCACTCAACATTAGTTGGAAGTGGTTATAAACTAATCTCAAGGATGTTAATTTTTTAAAAAGATTTTACTTATTTGAAAGAGAGCACAAGAGCAGGGTGATGGGCAGAGGGAGAAGCAGACTCCCCACTGAGCAGGAAGTCTGATGCCGGGCTTGATCCCAGAGGCAAAACAACATGCTACCAAACATGGAATGTGTCAACTAGGAAATCAAAGAAGAAATTTTAAAAATACATGGGAACAAATGAAATTGAATATATAACTGTTCCAAACCTTTGGGATACAAAAAAAGTGGTCACAAGAGGGAAGTATATAGCCATACAGACCTATCCCAAGAAGCAAGAAAAATCTCAAACAATCCAACCTTACACCTTAGGGAACCAGAAAAAGAACAACAAACGAACCCCAAAGCCAGCAGGAGGAAGGAAATAATAAAGATTATAGCAGGTAAATGATATAGAAACTAAAAAAAAAAAAAAAAAACCAATAGAACAGATCAATGAAACCAGGACCTGGTTCTTTGAAAAAATTAATAAAATTGATAAACCTCTAGCCAGATTTACCAAAAAGAAAAGGACTCAAATAAATAAAGTCACAAATGAAAGAGGAGAAATAATAACCAACACCACAGAAATACAAGTAATTATGAAGAAGATCATGAAAAACTTACACCAACAAACTGGACAACCTGGAAGAAATGGACAAATTCCTAGAAACATACAAACTACCAAAAATGAAACAAGAAGAAATAGAAAAGTTGAACAGACTGATAACCAGCAAAGAAACTGAATCAGTAATAAAAATCTCCCAACAAACAAAACCTGAGGACCAGATGGCTTTACAGGTGAGTTTTACCATTTAAAGAGTTAATACCTAGGGGCACCTGGGTGGCTCAGTGGGTTAAGCCTCTGCCTTCGGCTCAGGTCATGATCCCAGGGTCCTGGGATCGAGCCCCACATCGGGCTCTCTGCTCAGCAGGGAGCCTGCTTCTCCCTTCCTATCTGCCTGCCTCTCTGCCTACTTGTGATTTCTCTCTCTGTCAAATAAAAAATTAAATAATTTAAAGAGTTAATACCTATTCTCAAACTATTCCAAAAAACAGAAATGGAAGGAAAACTTCTAAATTCATTTTACGAGGCCAGCATTATCCTGATACCCAAACCAGATAAGATTCCACCAAAAAAGAAAACTACAAGCTAATACCCTTGATGAACACAGATGTAAAAATTCTCGACAAAATACTAGCAAACCAAATCTGACAGTACATTAAAAGAATTACTCACCAGAATCAAGTGGGATTTATGCCTGGGCTGCAAGAGTGGTTCACTATTCACAAATCAATCAATGTGATACACCATACTAATAAAAGAAAGGATAAGAACCATATGACCCTTTCAATAGAGGCAGAAAAAGCATTTGACAAAGTACGACATCCATTCGTGATAAAAACTCTCAACAAAGTAGAGTTAGAGGGAACATACCTCAATATATTAAGAACCATATAAGAAAAACCCCCAGAGGGAGACAAACCATAAGAGTCTCAATCTCAGGATTACTAGGGTTGCTAGGGAGTGGGCAGGGAGGGATAGGGTGGCTGGGTTATGGATATTGGGGAGGGTATGTGCTATGGTGAGTGCTGTGAAGTGTGTAAGACTGATGATTCACAGACCTGTACCCCTGAAGCAAATAATACATTATATGTTCATAGGAAAAAAAAAGGAAAAACCCTAACTAATACCATTCCCAATGGGAAAATGGAGAGCTTTTTCTCTAAGGTTAGGAACAAAACAGGGATGTCTACTGTCACTCAACAAAAAGAAATGAAAGGCATCCAAATTGGCACAAAAGAAGGCAAACTTTCACTGTTTGCAGATGAATGATATTCTATATAGATGACATGATACTCTATACTCTATGTAGAAAACCCTAAAGACTCCACCAAAAAATTGCTAGAACTGATACACAAATTCTGTAAAGTCACAGGATACAAAACAACATACAGAAATCTGTTGCATTTCTATACAGCAATAATGAAGAACCAGAAAAAGAAATCAAGGAACCAATCCCACTGTAATTGTACCAAAACTGTAAGATACCTATAATAAACCTAACCAAAGAGGTAAAAGACCAGTACTCTGAAAACTATAAAACACTGATGAAAGAAACTGAAGATGACACAAAGAAATGGAAAGACACTGCATGCTCACGGGTTGGAAAAACCAATATTGTTAAAACGTCTATACCACCCATAACCATCTACACATTTAAAGCAATCCCTACCAAAACACCAAAAGCATTTTTCACAGAGCTAGAACCAATAATCCTAAAATTTGTATGGAAGCACAAAAGACCCCAAATAGCCAAAGCAACCTTGAAAAAGAAAAGCAAAGCTGGAGGCATCACAATTCTGGAGTTCAGGTTATATTACAAAGCTGTAGTGATCAAAACAGTGTGGGGCGCCTGGGTGGCTCAGTGGGTTAAGCCTCCGCCTTCCACTCGGGTCATGATCTCAGGGTCCTGGAATCAAGCACCGCATCAGGCTCTCTGCTCAGCAGGGAGCCTGCTTCCCTTCCTCTCTCTCTGCCTGCCTCTCGCCTACTTGTGATCTCTGTTGGTCAAATAAATAAATAAAATCTAAAAAACAAACAAACAAACAAAAATACCGAGTATGGTACTGGCACAAAAATCAACACATAGATGAATAAAACAGAACAGAAAACCCAAAAATGAACCCACAGTATATGGGCAATTAATTTGCAGGAATGAATAAATGTTCAAATGGAAAAGACACTCTTTTCAACAAATGGTGCTGGGAAAACTGGACAGCGACATGCAAAAGAATGAAAACTAGGCCACTTTCTTACAGCATATGGAAATATTAAATGTGTTTATCTTAAAAATTTTATTTATTTGTCAGAGAGACAGAGAGAGCACAAGCAGGCAGAGTGGCAGGCAGAGGCAGAGAGAGAAGCAGGTTCCCCGCTGAGCAGAGAGCCCAATGTGGGACTCAGTCCCAGGACCCTGGGATCATGACCTGAGCCAAAGGCAGCGGCTTAACCAACCGAGCCACCCAAGTGTCCCCAGATATTAAAATGTTTACCAATCTAACAAGTGAATAGTGATAACTCATTGTTTAAATTTGCATTTTTAATAGTGAAGTTGACACTTTATGTACTTATTGGCCATCAACATTTCTCTTCCATGAATTGATTGCTTGTTCCTATCCTTTTTCTATTTTTCTATTGGGTTCAATTATTCTTATTAATTAGTAGACGATCTTAAGTAGATACATCCTTTGTGGGTTGAAAAGATATTACAAATATCCTCTTGTAGACTGTGTGTTATCTTGGCACTTTGTTTTATAGTATCTTTTGCATAGAATTTTAAATTTATATATATAAAATACATATCTCTTCTCTTTTGATGATTTTGTTCTTATGTCTTCTTTTAAGATATTGAATAATATCTCAAGACTATAACGGTCCTCCTCTATCTTTCACAAAGTTCGAAGCTTTTTCTTTTCACATTCACATCTTGCATAAACCTGCAACTGATTTTCGTGCATGGTATAATGTATCTAATTTTTTTCCAAATTAATAACCACCGTTCTCCACACATTAAATATTTCATCATTTCCCCACTGAAATTAAGGGTCAGCTTCTTAGTTTCTATTTTTAAAAAACCTAATGTGATATTAACTAGATTGATAAATTAATTTGGAAGTAAGTTCCATCTTTATGATATTCAGTCTCACTGTGTAAAACATTCACAATTTGGGTCTTCTTTGATGTAACTCAGTAATGTTTTAAACATTTTGCCATAAATGTCTTGCAATTCTTTTGTCAGATTTAGTCCTAATTTCTGTATAGTTTTGCTGTGAATAAGATTTGTATTTTTATTACATTTCCTTTTTTCTTTTCTACTTCAGTTATTTTATGTTACTTATATATATTATTTATAAATTTATATATATTCATTCTATGTGATAGTGGTATTTACACATTTGGGTCTTTAAAACATATTATGCTTACATGTCACCACCCTACTATATATAATTTTGTGATTTGTTTAATTCCTGTTTTATTTTTCTTGCATCAATGTTTATTCAAATAAAAAAATCAGAAGACATAAAGAACTTTAAAAATTCATCAGAAGGTAGATCACAAGGTGAAAAGATGAGTTCGTGAGATTATTGAGGATGTAAGAAAAAATAAGCAACTGTCTACTACGATACATTTTACTTTTGATATTACACTATCAAGTTCACAATTGGGTACTTCCAAGAAATTTCTCAAAATGAATGCTTCTTTATTACATTTCCTGATTGTTGATGGTACACAGAAAGCTACTGATCTGGGGTATTGATCTTATGTCCATATTCTTGCTAAATTAAATTCTGTTAGTCCTAATAGTGGATTCCTTTGGATTTAAATCTGTATCCCTATGAATAATGAGAGTTTTATTTCTTCCAATCAAATCCTTATATCCAGCAGTTTGCTGGTGAATGTTTACCACTAGTTCTCTGGGGGAAAAGCCCTGATTTGTACCATTAGCGATTTCCATGATATATACTCTTAACACGGCCAACTTCAACCTACCAAAGTGACGTCAACCAATTTACAAAACCCCTAAAATTTCAACAATCAGCTGGCAAGAGCTCGTAAAAGCCAGCTCCAGCACAGTACTGTGTTACGTCTCTTATTTATTTTTCTTATCTTACTGCACTTGCTAGGGCTCCCACTGTAATCATTAATAAAAGTCATGATAGGGATGCCTGGGTGGCTCAGTTGGTTAAGTGTCTGCCTTTGGCTCAGGTCATGATCCCAGGGTCCTGGGATCAAGTCCCATATAGGGCTCCTTGCTTGGCAGGGACCGGGCTTCTCCCTCTGCCTACGTCTCCCCCTTCTTGTGCACACACGCGCTCTCTCTCTCTCTCTCTGACAAAGAAATAAAATCTTTAAAAAAAAACGTCATGATAGTGAATATCATAGCCTTGTTTCTGACTTTATTTTTTTGAGAGATTTTACTTATTTATTTGAGAGAGAGACAGAGAGAGCAAGAAAGATAGTGAGAAAAAGCACAAGCTGGGAGGAGAGGGAGAAAACCACCCTACTAAGCAGGGAGCAGGTTGCCTCACACAGGGCTCCATCTCATGATCTGAGCCAAAGGCAGACACTTAACTTACTGAGCCATCCAGGCACCCCTCATTTCTGACTTTAAAGAATGTTTCTAAAGATTCAATTCTGAGGTGCCTGAGTGGCTGTGGTTAAGTGTCCAACTCTTGATCTCAGCTCACGTCTTGATCTCAGGGTCATGAGTTCAAGCCCCACATTGGGCTTCATGCCCTACTTTGAAAAAAATTAATAAATAAAAAATAAAGATTCAATACAAGGTATTTTGCTTCAGGTTTTTGATAGAGAGCCTTAATTAAGGAATTAAGGAAGGTTTCTTCTATCTCTATTTCCCTAAGAGCATTCATCGTGGCTGAATGCAAGATTTTTTTCAAAAGACTTTCTACATCTTTTGAAATTATCAAGTGCTTTTGTTCATTCAGTTTTTTAATATAGTCACTTATACTAATCTTTTTTTAAAAAGATTTTATTTATTTATTTGACAGAGAGATAGAGCCAAGTAGGCACAAGTAGGCAGAACAGCAGACAGTGGGAGAGGGAGAAGCAGGCTCCCCACTGAGCAGGGAGCCCATTGGGGGACTCAACCCCAGGACCCTGGGACCCTACTGAGCCACCCAGGCACCCCACTAATCTTTTTCCTAATGTTAAATCAACCTCTCCTTAATGGGATAAACCCAACCTAGTATATTACATTTTATAAAATACAATCTTAGATTTAATTTGTATTTTACTTAAGATGTTTGCATCTTTGTTATTAAATGAGATTGGCCTATAATTTTCCTTTCTACTACTGTCCTTAACTCGTTTTGCTATAAAAGTTGCTTCTCTCATAAGTTAAGCAGTTTTACAACTCTCTTTATATTCCGTGAGCATTGTAAAAATTAGAGATTACCTTTTCCCTAAAAGTGCAGTAAATCTTACCTTTTAAAACGTCTGAGCCCAGAGTTAGGTGGGGGTAGGGGAGAGATGCCTATTTTTATTACTTATTTATTTTTTCAAAATAACCATTGATATAGTCAAGATTTCTATTTTTTTCTTGAATTAATTTTGGTAATTTATACTTTATAAGAAAATTGTCCATTTCATCCAACTTTTCAAATGTATTGTCATAAAATTATTTATAATATTTTCTAATGAATTTTTCTTCAAATTTTTATTTAAATTTTAGTTAGTTAACATATAGTGTAATATTGGTTTCAGGAGTGGAATTCAATGATTCATTACTTATAGATAATATCCAAAGCTCATCGCAAGTGCACTCCTTAATACCCATCACCCCCCTCCCTCCATCAATCCTCAGTTTGTTCTCTATGGTTAAGAGTCTCTTATGGTTTGTTTCTTTCTCTCTTTCTCCCCCCTTCCCTTTTGTTCATCTGTTTTGTTTCTTAAATTCCATATGAGTGAAATCATATGGTATTATCTTTCTCTGACTTATTTCTCTTAGCATAATACACTCTAGCTCCACTCACATCATTGTAAATGGCAAGGCTTCATTCTTTTTGGTGGCTGAGTAGTATTCCATTGCATATATACATATATATGCATACACACACACACACACACACCCCCCACATCCTCTTTATTCATTCATCAGTCTATGTAATTATTGTAATTATGTAATGTAATTACATTATGTAATGTAATTATTTTTTTTTTTAAAAGATTTTATTTATTTATTTGACAGAGAGAGATCACAAGTAGGCAGAGAGGCAGGCAGAGAGAGAGAGAGGGAAGCAGGCTCCCTGCTGAGCAGAGAACCCGATGCGGGACTCGATCCCAGGACCCTGAGATCATGACCTGAGCCGAAGGCAGCGGCTTAACCCACTGAGCCACCCAGGCGCCCATGTAATTATTTTTTTAAAAAAAGATTTTATTTGAGAGAGAGAGAATGAGAGAGAGCATAGGGGGAGAGAGGGTCAGAGGGAGAACAGACTCCCTGCTGAGCAGGGAGCCCAATGCAGCACTCAATCCTGGGACTCCAGGATCATGACCTGAGCCAAAGGCAGTTGCTCAACTGAGGCACCCAGGCACCTGAATGTAATGATTTTTTAAGTCTTAGTTTTTCCTGTGTGTATTCTCCACCCTTTAAAATTCTAAATATTATTTATGCTTTCTACCTCTCTGATATTATCAAATACCAAAAATTATCAAATATTATCAAAGATTTATCAACTCTGTCTTTTTCACTAAACCAGATTTGGTTTTATTGATCCTTTCTATTGTTTCTTTATCTTCAATGTCATTACTTCACTACTACTTTTTTCCTATTTTTCTTCTACTTTCTTTGGATTACTCAGTTGTTCTTTTTTTCTAACTTCTTGAGTTAAATGCCTTGCTTATGATTTTCAATGTTTCTTATATTCTAATATATGTATTAAGTTAGAATTTTAATTAGTTTTATTCCACAGGTCTGACATAAAGTGATCATGCTGTCACTTAAATATTTCATAAGTTCTAGTGTATCTTCTGTAACCAACAGATGATTGAAAGTATGCTTTTGTTTCCAAAATTACAGGGGATTTTCAGTTATCTTTTTGTTACTATTTTCTAATCTTATTTTATCGTGATCAGAGAACGAAGACTGCATGCTGTAGATCCTTTGATATTTGTTAAGACTTTATGGACTTACTTGTGATCAATATTTTTAAATATTCCATGTGAGCATGAAGAAAATGTATATTCTCTATTTCCTGTATGTCATTATTTTCTTTTATTTTCTACAATGACCATGTAATATATTTGCAATTGAAAAAAAAAAAGTGACTGAATAAAAAGAGCTAATTAGATCATGACTGCAAAACTAAAAAATCTTCAAAGGAAAGAGATAACAATATTATTATTAAGTAATTACTGTATATCACCTTACTATGTGTCAACTATATGATAAGATATTTATATTTACTGTCTTATTTAATCCTTACAACATCCTGTAAGGAAAATACAACTATTACTCCCATTTTTCAGATGAAGAAACAGAAGCACAAAAAGATTAGGTAACTTACCCAAGTCATACAGCTAATTAAGAGTGAAGTCTGTGGGAGCGCCTGGGTGGCTCAGCTGCTTAAGCATCTGACTTTTGATTTCAGCTTAGGTTGTGATCTCAGGGTCGTGAGATCAAACACAGCAGTGGGTTCTGTGCTGAGTGTGGAGCCTGCTTAAGGTTCTCTCTTTCCAAGGGACAGAAGGTTTAACTGAACAAATTATAGCTGAGAACTTCCTTAATCTGGAGAAGGAAACAGGCATTCAAGGCCAGGAGACACAGAGAACACCCCTCAAAATCAATAAAAATAGGTCAAAACCTTGACATATAATAATAAAGCTTGCATAGTTTAAAGATAAAGAGAAAATCCTGAAAGTAGCTCAGAACAAGAGGTCCTTAACCTACAAGGGTAGAAACCTAAGACTAGCAGTAGGCCTGTGTAGAGAGACCTCGCAGGCCAGAAAGGACTGACAAAATACATTCAATGTGCTAAACAGGAAAAATACGCAGTTCAGAATACTTTATCCAGAAAGGCTCTCATTCAGAATAGAAGGAGAGATAAAGAGGTTCCAGGACAAACAGAAACTAAAGGAATTTGTGAACATTAAACTAGCCCTGCAAGAAATATTAAAGGGGATCCCTTCAGTGGAGAGAGAGTCCAAAATTAACAAAGACCAGAAAGGAACACAGACAATCTACGGGAACAGTGACATTACAGATAACACAATGGCACTAACTTCGTATCGTTCAATAATTATTCTGAATGTAAATGGACTAAATGCTCCAATCAAAAGATATAGGGTATCAGAATGGATTTAAAAAAAAAAAAAAAAACCAAGACCATCTTATATGCTGCTTACAAGAGACTCATGTTAGACCTAAAGACACCTCCAAATTGGAAGTGAGGGGGTAGAGAAACATTTATCATGCCAATGGACATCAAAAGAAAGCTGGAGTAGCCATCTGTATAGATTTTAAACCAAAGACTAATAAGTGATGAAGAAGGATACTATATCATAAGTGTCTATCCAACAAGAAGATCTAACAATTGTAAATATTTATGCCCCTAACTTGGGAGCAGCCAAATATATAAATCAATTAATAACAAAATTAAAGAAATTCATTGACAATAATATAATAATAGTAGGGGACTTTAACACCTCATTTACAACAATGGACAAAACATCTAAACAGAAGATCAACAAGGAAACAAGGGCTCTGAATGACACAATGGACCAGATGGACTTAGCAGATATATTCTGTTACATATATTCAGAGTATTTCATCCTTAAGCAGTAGAGTACACGTTCTTCTCAAAGTGCACATGGAACATTCTCCAGAATAGATTACATACTGAGTCACAAATCAGATCTCAACCAGTATAAAAAGACTGAGATTATATCATGCAAAATTTCAGACAACAATACTTTAAAATTTGAAGTCAACTACAAGAAAAAACTTGGAAGGACCACAAATAAATGGGGATTAAAGAGCATCCTACTAAAGAATGAATGAGTTAACCAGGATCCATGGGAGCAAATGAAAATGAAAACACGACAGCTCAGAACCTTTGGGATGCAACAAAGGTGGTCCTAAGAGAGAACTATATTGCAATACAGGCCTTTCTCAGAAAATAAGAAAAGTCTCAAATACACAGCTTAACATTACATCTAGAGCTGGAAAAAGAACAGCAAATAAAGCCTAAATCCAGCAGGAGAAGAGAAATAATAAAGCAAGAGCAGAAATCAATGACATAGAAATAAAAAAATAATAGGACAGATCAACAAAACTAGGATCTGATTCCTTGAAAGAATTAGTAAGATCAATAAAATCCAGGGTGACTGGATGGCTCAGTCAGTTAAGTGTCTGCTTTCAGTTCAGGTCATGATCCCAGGGTCCTGGGATCGAGCCTTGCAATAGGTTCCCAACCTAGCAGGGTATCTGCTTCTCCCTCTCCCTCCACCTCCTCTCCCCTGCTCATGATCTGTCTCTGTCTCTCAAATAAAAAAAAAAATCCTTAAAACAACAACAACAACAATAAACTCCTAGCCAGACTTATCAAAAAGAAAAGAGAAAGGACCCAAATAAATAAAATCATGAATGAAAGAGGAGAGATCACAACCAATACCAAAGAAATACAAACAATTATAAGAGAATACTATAAGCAATTATATGCCAACAAATTAGCCAATCTGGAAAAACGGATGCATTCTTAGAAACATAAACTACCAAAACTGAAACAGGAAGAAATAAAAAACCTGAAAAGACCCATAACCAACAAAGAAATTGAATCAGTAATCAAAAACCCCCAACAAACAAGAACCCAAGGCTGGATGGCTTCTCAGGGGAATTCTACCAAATATTCAAAGAATTAATACCTATTCTAAAACTGTTTCAAAAAATAGAAATGGAGGGGAAACTTCAAATTCATTCTATGAGGCTAGCATTACCTTGATCCCAAAACCAGATAAAGACCCCACCAAACAGGAGATTACAGACCACTATCCCTGATAAACATGGATGCAAAAATTCTCACTAAGATACTAGCTTAAAAAAAAAACATTAAAAGGATTATTCACCACGACCAAGTGGAATTTATTCCTAGGCTGCAAGGTGGTTCAACATCTGCAAATCATTCAATGTGATTCACCACATTAATAAAAGAAAAGTCAAGAACCATATGATCCTCTCAATAGATGCAGAAAAAAGCACTTAGCAAAATATAGCATGGTTTCTTGAGAAAAACTCTCCATAGTGTAGGGATAGAGGGAACATACCTCAATATCATAAAAGCCATATAAAAAAAATCACAGTGAATATCCTCCTCGATAGGAAAAACAGAGCTTTTCCCCTAAGGTCAGGAACACAACAGAGGAACAGAGGGGAAGGAAAGGAAAAATAAAACTAGGTGAAAACAGAGAGGGAGGCAAAACATAACAGACTCTTAACTCTAGGAAACAAACAGGGCTGCTGGAGGGCAGGTGGATGGGGGAATGGGGTAACTGGGTGATGGGCATTAAGGAGGGCATGTGATGTAATGAGCACTGGGTGTTACACGCAACTGATGAATCACTAAATTCTACTTCAGAAACTAGTAATACAATATGTTAATTAAACTGAATTTAAATTTAAAACAGATTCTCTCTCTCCCTCTGCCCCTCCCCCCTCCTCCCACTCACACGTGCACATGCAGGCTCGCTCTCTCTCAAAAAAAAAGCATTAAGTCTGTGTACTTTACTATAAAATACTCTATCAACATGTATACACATACTCGCATATGCATATATATGTATGCATATATAATATATGCAAAACATAGAGCAGGCACATCAAATTTATCCAGCTTTAGGGATAGTACATAGTGTCTTTATATAGTCATAAGTAATACTGATGAGCGAAAAAGACAAAATACCTCTGGTGGTTTTTTCATTCAGATTCACACCATATTTTGCCAAAGCTCTAATCACATCACTTTGCCCAGCCATGCAAGCTGCATACAACAAATTTCTCCCAACGATGTCTTCTTCCAAGAGTAGCTGCATGGCCTGTTCATGATGAGGGTTCTCAGGATCCTCAAAAATCTTCTGCAAACCCTCTACATCCCCTGTGAGAGCAGGTTGTAAGAGGGGATTAAGAGGGACTGTTTCCTCTGGTTCTTTTGGTTCCTCTTCATCTTCTTCTTCTTCATCGTCTTCTTGCTGTGAGAAAAATACTTTTTCTGAACTCTCTGATTCTGGAGGTCCTTCTGGCTCCATTAATTCCAAAAACACCTGAGGCCAAGAAAAAGTAATAGTAATCTACTCAAACTAATCAGTATTTGTTTATCTGCTTATTTCATCAGTCAACTGACAATATAGATGGGATAAAAATACTTAACTGGTTGAAAATAATTATAGAATAAGACATTTCATCCATAGAATCAATAGAGTTTACTGTGAACCTACTATAAGTCACTACACTGCCTGAATATACACTAAAATGCTGAATGTGTGATGTAAACAGTAAATTCAACAGGAACAGAAGAAGAAACAGATCAACGTGGCTAGATTTATCAGGAAAAGATTGAAAGAGAATGCAAAAGAGAGTCACCTCCCTAAACAAGGTTCATATTGGGGAAAAGTGAGAAATACAGAGGGATTAACCGGAGCCAGATTAAAACTTTAAAACTTAGGCAATGACATTTAGATAGAATTATTCATTCAGTGATGGTTACTAAAAGCTTACTAATATACTAAGTGCTGTGTGGGCACTATGTAAATTATGAAGAAGAATCAAATTTATTCCTGCCCTCAACGACTTACTATTTTAAGGGAGAAAATATGACATGCACAAAATAAGTGTGATAAAAGGTAACAAGCACTAAGTATCATAAGAAGGGATGAGATTAATTCCAGGCACAATTAATCAAGGAATTCTTTGTGCTCAATCTAGCAGAACACATATTAAATTGGTAATGATTCAGAGAAGAGTAGCATAGTCCCCTTCATATGTATAAGAATGTTCATAGCATCACTGTTCATAGCAACAAAAATCCTGGGCAGGAAAATGAAGCCCAAGAACAGAAGCATAAACTGTAGCAAGTCACACAAAATAGTATATAGTAGTTAAAATGAATAAATTATAGTGACACCCTGTGGTAGGCAGCTTCTAACATGGCTCCCAGTGACTCTCACCCTGTCTCCTGGTATTCACACCCTTGTGTAATTCCCTCCCCTTGAATGCAGTGACTTTCTTCTAATGAGAATACAGCATCAGTGATGGGATGTCACTGCCACAATTCAGTTATAGGAGACTGTGACTTTGTCTTGTTGGTAGTCTCTCCCTGGCTCTTCTCATGCAGTATGACAGAGAGGGTCACCTTTCAAGGAACAGAGGGCAACTCTGGCCAACATCCAGTAAGGAATGGAAGCCCTCAGTCCATTAGCTCATGAGGAACTTAACTCTGCCAACAACCACTGAATGAGTTCGGAAACGGATCGGCCCCAGTTAACCTTCAGATGACCACAGTCACTAGCAACACCTTGATTGTAGCTTCATGAGAGATGCCAAAGTGAAAGATCTAGCTAAGCTGTGCCCTGGTTCCTGAGCCAGAGAAACTTGGAGATAATGCACGTGCACTATTTTACATGTTTGGGGGTGTCTTGTCACCCAGCAGTAAATAACTGAAGCACATAATATGAATGAATAAATCTTAGCAATACAATATTAATGGGAAAAAGTAGATCCAAAAAGATTATATATATCAAGATATATTTTTATAAAGTTCAAAGCAATTAAAATTGACATTTTAGGAATGCAAATAGACTCAGTAACACTATTTTTTAAAAAAGAAGAAAAGCTGACAGGGGCCCCTCGGTGGCTCAGTCATTGGGTGTCTGCCTTTGGCTCAGGTCATGATCCTGATGTCCTGGGATGGAGCCCTGTGTCAGGCTCCCTGCTCAGCAGGAAGCCTTCTTCTCCCTCTCATTCCCCCTGCTTGTGTTCCTCTCTCTTCATAAAATAAATAAAAATCTTTAAAAAATATATTTAAAAAAAAGAAGAAAAGCAAGATGCAATAGAAGATTCAGGATCATGTTTGTGGCAGGAGGGTAGGGGGAAGACACAGGAAATGGGATAAATAGATTCATATATTTAGTAAAATATACAGCGTTTAAGGTGGGCCATAAAAAATGGGCAAGATTTGGCCATTCAGAAGTCAGAAGGAAGGGCAATGTAATTAGAATAATATCTCTATTTACCATAGCCCTACATTAATCTCTACCTTCACTAAATGTGTATACTTGTAAGCTGTTGAAGTTAGGAATTCCTTGATAACAGATAACAGAAAAATAATAAGACTGACCTTCAAAAGTAAAAGATTATTTTTTCACATAACAAGAAATGTAAAGGTGGAGATGGTTTAGCAGCTCAAAAATACACACGCAAGCTCTTTCTATCTTTCTATTCCACCATACTATGTAAGACTTTCATATCATGGCTGTTGCCTCATAGTGACAAGAGGGCTGTCATAACTCCTGGCATCACATCTGCATTTGTGGCAGGCAAAAGAGGGAATCCTTGAGAGGATAGCTATGCCATCCATCTTTTTAAAAGGAAAGCCAAATAAAATCTTTCCTAACAACCCCTAACAGAGGCCAAACTGTATCCCTATATTTAAAAGAAGCAAAAAAAAAAAAAAAAAAAAGGAAGTTCCTCTATTATATTATTATATCTCTATTATTTCTATTATAATAGAAGCAAACAAGGTAGACGGGGTTGGGAATGGGAGTTGTTAGCCGATCAGCCATGACCCCACCATAAGATTTGGCCCAAAGCTTATCTCTCTTTTTTTTTTTTTTTAAAGATTTTATTTATTTGGGGCACCTGGGTAGCTCAGTGGTTTAAAGCCTCTGCCTTCAGCTTGGGTCATGGTCCCAGGGTCCTGGGATCGAGCCCCACATCGGGCTCTCTGCCTGCCTCTCTGCCTACTTGTGATCTCTGTCTGTCAAATAAATAAATAAAATCTTAAAAAAAAAGATTTTATTTATTTATTTGATAGAGAGACAAAGAGTGAGCAGAATTAGGCAGAACAGCAGGCAGGGTTCTGCTGAGCAGGGAACCCAATGCGGGGGCCCAATCCTAGGACCTGAGATCAGGACCTGAGCTGAAGACAGATGCTTAACCAACTGAGCCACCCAGGCGCCCCCTAAGGCTGATCTTTGAAACCGTTTCATTTAACTCCTTCATTTTACAGGATAAATATAGAAAAAATTTATAATCCTTTTGAGTGCTAGCATCTAACTCTCCACCCTCCCAACATACACACAGACAGACAGACAGACAGACACACACACACACACACACCCCTTCTTAAAGAATCCCAATCACCATTTTAGAGATTTCTAGTGGAAGACAAAGCTAACTTTCCACTATATAAGCCACAGAAGCAAGATCCTCCTCCTCTCCGTCTCAGCACAAGGTTGGGGACAAAAGTATAAATCAGGCTCTGCCACTCAGCTGCTCAATCCTAGGATCTTGATGCTTTCTGCTGTTGTTTTTAATCATTTCATTTTTTCATTCACATATAACACTGTATTAGTTTAATTAATACAACATAATAATTTGATTTATATATCTATTATAGAATAATTACCACAGCTAACATCCATCACCCATATAATTAAGAAACATTTTCTTGTGATGCAAACTTTTAAGATCTAATCTCTCAGCAACTTTCAAATACAATAATACAATACAGTATTGTATTTAATTCAATGCAGTATTGTTAACTATAGTCCCTATGCTGTACAGTGCATTCCCAGAACGTATTAATCCTGTAACTGGAAATTTTTACCTTTTGACCCTCTTTACCCATTTCACCTACCCCTAACTCTACCTCTAGCAACTACCAATCTGTTCTCTGTATCTGTGGATTAAATTTTTTTAGCTTTTAAAATAAGGGACCAGGGGGCGCCTGGGTGGCTCAGTGGGTTGAGCCTCTGCCTTCGGCTCAGGTCATGATCTCAGGGTCCTGGGATCGAGCCCCACATCGGGCTCTCTGCTCAGCAGGGAGCCTGCTTCCCCCTCTCTCTCTGCCTGACTCTCTGCCTACTTGTGATCTCTCTCTGTCAAATAAATAAACAAAATCTTAAAATAAATAAATAAATAAATAAATAAAATAAAAAAATAAAATAAGGGACCAGGATCTTGACACTTGAACAGGGGACACAGGAATATGAGGCTAGTTGAAGGTCATTCATCACAGTGACTCAAGGGCGTACTGATCAAACTTCCTGCTATGAGAACAAGCTGTGGTTCTTGTGGTCTGACTCTCCAGAGCTCCCTTGGTTCCTGCTCATTTCTAGGCTCTGCATGATCATTCGAGTCCCTGATATAGTACTCAGACACAGCTGTCGTCCCTAAAATCGGATCTCCCCTTTCTTTAGGAACAGAACCCTACTCTTTTTTTAACCACACATTTTTAAAAAACCAATATTTATATTGGAATAAAACTGCTTCCCAGTCTCTTCTGCAACATGATGTGGCCATATGTCCAAATGGGAGACCTAAGATGTAAATCGTCATGTAGTATGCAACTTCTAGGAAAGTGTGGTTCCTTCTCACTGGATTGGACATGATTGCTAGCGCTTGCACAGCTAATTTGGACCATGAGGTGGCTGTCCTGTCCAAACACATATATACTGTTTACATATATATTGTATTATACATAGTATATATAAATAATTTTTATACATTATATAGTATATATTAGTTTATGATATCTTCTTTCAATTTTACATATGTAAATATATATTTATATATATATATACATATATATATATCTTCTACTAATAGGTTAACCAACCAATTAATTTATTATCAGTGGTAATGGACACTTGAACACTTTTGTCCTGGGTACACTGCATATATGGGATATACTTGCATGTATATCATTAACCTAAATACCATTTATCCTTACCATATATAATACACTGATGTCTTTATTCCCATTATATTTTTAAAATTTTTCTTTTTTTTTTTAAGATTTTATTCATTTATTTGACAGAGATCACAGGCAGGGAGAGAGGCAGGCAGAGAGAGAGGAAGGGAAGCAGGCTCCCGGCTGAGCAGAGAGCCCGATGCGGGGCTCGATCCCAGGATCCTGAGATCATGACCTGAGCCGAAGGCAGAGGCTTTAACCCACTGAGCCACCCAGGTGCCCCAAAGTTTTCATTTTTTTAAGTAATGTCTACACCCAACGTGAGGCTCAAATTCAGCACTCTGAGATCAAGAGTCGCAAGCTCTACCAACTGAGCCAGGCAGGCATCCCTATTCCCATTATATTTTTTAAGGCTGGTGCCACCCACCAAACTGATACAAGCCACACTGTGAAAAAACATTAGTTTTGAATAACCTCTATGGAACTATACCAGGAAATCAACAAGAGAGAATTTAACAGAAGTTAGACAGCATGTGTTTATGTTAATAGCTTGGGTGACGTATGTTTCAATGTGCCCAAGGCAGTTCCAGTTCCATCTGTTCCCCTGCTGTAATTTTTAATAGCACCCTCTCTTACTCTCAAAGGTGTCTATCATTACCACACAATAAGTTATTTTGTCACCCTATTAATAACAGTGTGATCTTCTGGAACGTATCCACTATAGATATCCATATTCAAACCTTAGAGAAGAGAGGCAGAATATGCTTATAATGCCTTTCCTCACCGGCCTAGTGGGGGCCCAGACAGGAGACCTTAAAGATACTGAGAAAATCCTATTTACATCTCATATATATTCCTGTTACTAGGTCTAGAATAATGTTTCTTTTCCTCCTCCATTCCTACTATCCAAATCCTATTTAGGCCAAGCTATCAACCTATTTTCTTCCTAAAACTTTCCTTGACTCCTCTCTAGAATGCACATGGGCCTCTTCCTCCTATGATCTTCAAAGGCCATTATATGTAGTCTATAACATACAAGTTACCAAGTATGGTATTATATTATTTTATATTTGTTTCAAATACAGAAGACATTTACTTAATTAGATTATAAACTGGATGGGGGCAAGGATCAAGCCTTAGATTTCTCTTGTGTCCCTTTCAGACTTACCACAATTCTTGAAGTATGTTTTTCAATTAACTCTTAACATCAAGCTTGCGATTCCTACTGCTGCTCTTCACAGCCAAGAACAATGGGTTTTGGAGTCAAAAAGACTTGAGTTTACAATCCAGTCCTGCAATTTATTAGCTGCATAAGTACTGGGTGATTTACCTAATCTCTTGTAGGAATACCACTAGACCTAGTTTGTAGGATTGTTCTAAGAATTAATAAATTTGATGTTGCCTATGCCAAGCACATGGTGAGCACTCAGGAAACAAAACCTATCATCGTCATTATGTCATAATTCCTCCAGCAAGAGCATTCATGAAATAAAAGAAAAGATGGTAATACTATTACTTTTTCTTTTTCTTTAATACACAGTTGTCCTATGCATGGTGTGAGTAAATTATTTTCTACTCTACCACCACCAAACATTTGATTACAGACAGATTATTTTGCATCTAGAGATCAGTGTGGTCCCAAGTTAATTCAGAGATTGATAAATAAACTAGATCAAATCTGGAAATATGATTCAAGCCAGAATACTCAAAGCTACTTTCACATACCCTTGAATGGAGCTTAATTTCCATATCAGCCCAGAATTAACATGATTAGGGTAGCATTTCTCAAATTCCCTGATCTCAGGGCTCTTTACACTCTTAAAAATGGAGAGCCCCCAAAATTTTTATGTGGGTTATATCTATCAGTATTTACCATATTAGAAAAAAACATTTACCATATTAGAAATTAAAACTTAAAAATCTTTAAGGTATGTATTAGTTCATGTTAAAATAATTACATGTTAACATACAAATTATAGTTTATGAAAAATATATTTTACAAGGAAAATTTGATCAGAAAAGTGGTGTTATTCTACATTTTTGCAAATCCCTTTAATGTCTGACTTAATAGAAAAGAGATGGGTTCAAATTCCTGCTTCTGCGTTCATTCCCATGATGTGTGATGTTGTGATAGCAACTGTCATTGAGTCTCCAGAAAACCACCATAACACGTGAGAGAATGAGAATACAAAGACAAATGATTTGTAAGAATGAATATGCAGATAGCTTTACTGGTGAACTCCCTGAAAAATGTCGTAAGGACCCCCAGGGAATCCTCAGACCATACTTTAAGAGCCACTGGACTAGGACAAAGTCCTAGCACTTAAGTCACCCTGGTCTATGGTCAAACCTACAAGACTGTTCTACTCCAAATCTAGACTAAATTGAGATCAGCCTTTCCAAAATAAAAGGGCAAAATGAAGCCTTCCAGGGCATTTATCCTTAAGCCCTCCTTTTAAAAGACATGTAAGCTGGAGGAAAAAAGTAAACTCTTCTGTCATATGTTTGGTGGTCTATTGTTGATTGTGTCCTTCATCATACTGTTCTTTTTTTTTTTTTTTTTTTGAAGATAGAGCAAAGAATTCTATTCTTTATGGTTTTTTCTTCTTATAACATAGACGTTTTAGAATATTTTAAAGTATTTTTACTGTGACTATAAGTACTAATAGGATGATCATAATAACATAGCTTTTCCTTCCTTCCTGTTATCAATATTCTATATATTGAAATGTTTTTTTTTAAAGATTTATTTATTTGAGAGAGAAAGAGAGTGAGCATAGGGAGAGGGAGAATCTCAAGCCAACTCCCCACTGAGCACAGAGCCCAACACAGGGCTGGATCTCACTACCCTGAGATCACAACCTGAACAGAAATCAAGAGTCAGATGCTTAACCGACCGAACCACCGAGGTACACCTATACTGAAAATGTTTAACTCTACTTCCTCACTAATATTTTTGTTTTAGAAAATACTTATTTTCCACAAGAAATATGTAATTTATATTTAACATAGAATTATTATTATTGTTAAAAGAAGTAACATGTTTTTAATTCTCAGTTTTAATTTCTAATTCTTACTATATTTTTAATGCTCGTTTTATGGCTAGATAAAACCCACCTAAAGGAAAGCTTTTCAGATCAGTAATTTTTTGAGCGTGTAATGGAGTACTGGCACCAAAAAGTTTGAGGACCACTGTTCTAAGACATGGATGAGATCCAGAAATGGCAGAGTCTTCTTGTAGGGGCCGTTGGAACCAGAGTGGAAGGAAAGTCACAGAAGGTTCAGGGCACTGATCAAACCAGGAGAGATCTGTTCACAAGGTACATGACTTCGAACATGACAAAGGGACCTCAGACAGTTGCCCAAAAGTCTCGTGAATCCCCATATATCCACACACCAGAACACCACCTCAAGGACAGTATCAGGGGACAAGTTATCTGAGAACCTAAATATCTTTGCATAAGAGAAATTAAACATTTGACAAAGAAGCCAGTTACAGATGTGTCTAAACTTTAAAACCACTGAACATTTTAATTATTTTTTTCCTGATAATGAGTGAGGGCTCACAAAAGAATCTAGGTTACAGACAAAAATAAATTCTATTTTCTTTGCCCATAGAAGTTACAACATAAATCAAAATTGCAACCCAGGTACCTATAACCAAAAGTTCATAGAGAATGAAGCACAGAGAGGGGAGACAGGGTTGGAACTATGAAGGCAGGGCAGAGCAGTCTGCGAGTCAGAAGGCCCATGCTTTAGTCCTAATTCTGGTATTTAATAATCACGTGACTTTTCTGAACTCTCACTCTTTATTCATGAAATGAGAACAGCACCTGCTCGGCTTTACTTAATTCGTGTTGGAAAGCAGGGCTACAAACTCTTCCTTTTAACCATGAAGTGCGAACTCATTTGAGGTTGCTAAGGCACTAATAATAGAACATCACAGGAGCCACGGTCCTACCCCGTAGGCCATTCCCCAGTCCACTGGGGAAGCCACCAGTAAATCAGCAATGACGGTTAGACAGGGATATAATGGATTTACAAGCAAAGAGCACTCTGAGAGTAAAGACACTGGACACTTAAATTAGACTGGCAGCGAAGAGGTTGGGAAAAGGCTCCCCAGAAGTGGGGACACCCCATGATGGAGGAGTAGGAGTCTTAAAACGAGAAGGGCAACCCAGGTCATGAGAAGTTGACACAAAGGGCAAGGAGGCAGACAAGCTCGACGTTATGATGAATAGATCTTAAGGCCCTTTTAAGCTAATTGAATTCTTCTTCAAAAAAACGTGGCCCCTCGAGGATTTTAAGTCCCAGCTCAAGGAGGGGGCCCCAAAGAGCAGCCCTGGGCCTCTGGGGTTAAACAAAGGAAGGCCTGAGGAAGCGCAGAGTGGCAGTCCCAAGAGGCCCGGGCGGGGCGGACACCAGTCACTTCTGGACAGCGGAGCTCGCCTTCCGGCCCGAATCCCTGGGGGACACTCGGGGATCTCCGAGGCTGCCCGCGGGGCGGGAGCCGCTCTGCAAAGCTCTGGGCAGAGGCAAAGCCTGAAGACGCCGCGGTTGACGCCCACTCCCCTAGGCTCGGCCCCTGCGGCCACACGGCGAGACGCCCATTCCTCTCCCCACCCCACCACGACCCAACCCGGAGCGCCCACCGCTGCCCTCTGCGCGAGACCCCGACTCACCGCTCCCCAGGCCCCCGACTTCCGCGGTTACCATGGCGACGGCGCACCCGCGCGCGGTAGCACCGCCCCGAGCGCCGCGGTTCCGGCGGCGCGCGAGGGTCGAGGTCGGCAGGTGCGAGTCGAGAGGGCGGGAGGAAACCCAGAGGAATTCATCCCCCTGCGTTAAATCGCTGCGTTCGGGTGGGGGCGGGGGGGTTCTTTATTTCGTAAATTTTCTGCCGTATGGGCTGTATGTACTCTACAGTTTAAAAAATAAAATTTGAAAATAAGGCGTGCGCATTGGTTGCAGGTCCGTCTTAAGTCTTATCTTTGGCTTTTTTTTTTTTAAGATTTTTTTTATTTATTTGACAGAGAGAGAGAGAGAGAGAGGTCAGAAGTAGGCAGGCAGAGAGGGCGGGGGTGGGGGGGGAAGCAGGCTCCCCGCTGAGCAGAGAGCCCGATGCGGGGCTCGATCCCAGGCCCCTGGGATCATGACCTGAGCCGAGGGCAGAGGCTTTAACCCACTGAGCCACCCAGGTGCCCCTTATCTTTGGCTTTTGAACTAAAAAATTTTTCCAGAAATACGAGGATGCGTTCTGAAAACTACGAAACATTGTAATATAACCGACAGCTTGCTTAATGTTCTAGGCTGTTTGAAGTCTTTTTCTTATGGTTTATGGTCATTGTCACCAAGTCCGTTTCCTGAGAACTCACAAGTGCCAACTATGTCAGGAGTGGAAGGGCCTAGGAAATTAGTATCTAGCTTGCTTGAGGAATTTAAAATCCAAAACAGACAACGTTTTAAAAGGGAGGATGGGAAGGGGTGGAGCAGGGGCATCAAAAGGAGACAGTGGAACAGTGCCGCGCTTACCCGGAAACTATATAACTCCGCATTAATCACAGAGGGAAGACCGGGAAGTTTTGGAGCTGATTCATGAGTGAAGGAAAGCATTTGTTTATTTACGATTTCTACAAGGAAGTAGTTAAGGAGGAGGTAATATTTTAGAAGAGCTCAGAACATCTGAGCTGAAGGCTGAATAGCTTAGTTTTAAAATAAATATTTGGCTTAAGATCCAAGTGAAATATCGCTACCATAGATCTGAACTTCTGGAATAAAAAATAAGTTTGAGAAAAAAATTTAATTATTAGATTTCTCTTATTCAAAGTAATTGTAATAGTCAAAATATTAGAGTTTGACATTATAGATAGGAACAATAGTCTAGAAATTTTGTCATCTGCTAGCTCACTCCTGCAATCAACACATAGCACATTTGCTCTACTAAGCACTCATTTCCTACTGAAGTTGTTGGAAGAGCAAGATATTTTAGGTATTTCACTTTTAATATGTTATATGTATGTACTATGTTTTTCATAGTCTGGATAGCATGTGGATGGGAGATGACTTCTGATGCATGATTGCGCTTGAATCTGTTTTTAATTTGTCTTCATTGGGTGTGAAGAATTCTCAAATACAACTGTTTATGGAAAGTCTTAAATGGATTCCAATATTGAAAGTTAAATAGAATTCATAAAAGATTATTTTTAGTGCTCTGAATGCTAGAAAGGATGGGAAGACTTTAAGTAGGTCCGAGAAACCTAAAAGCAAAGGGGCCCTATTCTCTGCTCAACTCCGTGTCAGAAACAACTGCATGATTCATTTAGGCAGACCAGGTGAGAAACAGCCTTGCTGAGAAGAATTCTGGCACAGGAGTGGCCCAGGTCCAGTAGAGAAATTTTCTGATCCTCTCTAACTCCCATCCCCTGCCCCCCAAGTTTGGCATGAGAATATTGAAGAGAGCCATTAGATCTAAAGGGGCCAAATGGATGCAGAAGAGACAAATCTTAGCAACAACCTGTGGGTACTAATGATGGAGGTCCAGATATGACAATGAAGTCCTGGTGTACAAATGGCTTAAGGAGCAGATGAGTTAAACAGTATTTAAGCTCCCTCAAAATTAGGTCAGCTCCAGGAAATTATAGTGGGCAGGAGGTTTCCAAATTGATTGAAAGTGGAAGTAGACATGCCTGAACCCATTTTTATTCTTTTTTCAATTATTACAATAAATTACTTTTTTATAGGGGCACCTGAGTGGCTCAGTTGGTTGTGTCTGTCTTCTGCTCAGGTCATGATCCCATGGTCCTGGGATTGAGTTCTGCATTGGGCTCCCTGCTCAGTGGGGAGTCTGCCTCTCCCTGTCCCTATACCCCTCCCCTCTGCTCCTTCTCTGTCTCTCTGTCCAATAAATAAATAAAATCTTTTAAAACACTACTTTTTTCTAAGTAATCAAAAAAAGGATTAGATTTCTGTTACTTGTAACATCAATGTCTCATAATATGGAAAGGGGGAAATATAGTATGGCTTTATTTTAGAAAGATGCTGTCCATCGAGATAAATTCCCAAAATGAAAGTTGGAAAGGATAAAACTGCAGGTAGGTGTTTTGCTTATAGATGAAAAACTGTGCATGAATATTATCAGTTAGAGGATCAATGTTAACCTGGAGACAGGTTTCTAGCAGGATGCTCTAGTACTCTCTCACCCTCTCCATTTTAACAACTTTGTGTCAGTGACTTAACTATAGCCCTATAAGGCACACCTAACGAATGATCCAATGTTCAGAATAATAAATAATATGATAGAGGATGGCAGAATGAAAATCCAAAACCAAAGGGTAAATAGAAATTCCAAAGGCAAAGAAGTGGGAAAAAGCATTCCAAAAAAAAATTTTTTTTTGTAAAAAAGAATGGAGTCACAAAATAGAGAAATAAATGCATATGTGGATTGAAACAGGCCAAGGATATGTGGTTGAAAGAGGCAGGAGATGTAGTTAAAGGGATTGGAAGAGGTCAGACAGCAATATGGAGAACAGTTTGGAGGACGATAAGACAACAGGCACGAAGAGAAGCCCAGGGTGACTCCTGGGTTTCTCTTGGGTGACCAGGTGGCTAGGGGTCTTCTAATTCAGAGAGAGGGTTTGAATCAGGATGATGTGCAGTCTTAGACAAGCAGAGGCAGAAATATCAGTGTACCTCCAGCCAACATACATTTGAATCTAAAGGTCAATAGAGGCGCCTGGGTGGCTCAGTTGGTTGAACGTCTGACTCTTGGTTTCAGCTCAGGTCATGCTCTCAGGTCGTGATCTCAGGGTCGTAGGATTTAGCCCCTCCACCTCCCCAACCAGGCTCTGAGCTCAGCGGGGAATGTGCTCGAGATGCTTTCCCTCCCTCTGCCTCTCTCTGTGCCTGTGCATCGTCACATGCTCTCTTCTTTTCTCTCTCTCCTCAAATAAAAATCTTAAAAAAAAAAAGCTCAATAGACAAGACGGGAATATAAATATAGATTTGGGGGTCATTGGCATATAAATGTTATTGAAAACCTTCAAAGAGTTATCCAAGGTGATGCATAAAAGACCAGAGTGCTAAGGGCAAGCGATGGGAACAGGAACGTTAAGGAGTAGGCAGAGGAAGATAGGGAGAGAATGAACAGGCCCAGGTAAGCGTGGCAGCATAGAAGCCAAGGAAATCGTTTCAAGAAAGACTTGGGGAAAAAAATGACAATGGGATTTGGCACTTCGGGGTAACCTTTATGGGATCAGTTTTAGTGAAGGGTAATAGACAAAAATCAAGAGTACAGTGGACTGAGGAATGAAGGAGGGAGATTAGGAAGTAGACCACTAGGAATAGAATATTCTAGCTTTGAAGAAGGTAGAATAAAAAGCTTTTTAAGAAAACTGTCTCCTTGCAGGAAGTATCTTTATTTTTAATGTAAGACAGGTTTGGCATTTGTCAGACATAACATCAGCGTAATTGGTTTAACAACAATGATTGAAATGAAGTGATGGTCGAGAAGATCTGCTGTTCTTTTGAGAAATTCCAATAAGACATTGAGAAATAAGAAATGGCTCAGTTGTTAAAGGAATACAAAGTATCAAGGGAGATATTGTGGCAGAGAGAGGATCACAGAAGCCTAAGAGTATCTATAGTGTGACAGCAAGGAACTTGCTAAAAGAGGAGATTAAGAAAAAAGATGACCAATGAAGTAAAATCCTAAGGGAAATGGAAGGGTAAAGGGCTAAAATATCTATGGAATGACGGCCTCAAATAGGAGGAACTTTATTTGCTCTTCTAATTTTGAAGTGCAAAAAAGTAATAGAAGCTTGGATGCAGTTAATTTTTCATCCTATGGAATTCATGGTCAAAGAAAACCCAGCTTGGGCACCTGGGTGGCTCAGCTGGTTAAGCGCCTGCCTTCAGCCCAGGTCATGATCCCAGGGTCCTGGACCAAGCTTCACATTGGGCTCCCTGCTCCGCAGAGAGCCTGCTTCTCCCTCTCCCTCTGTGTGCCGCTACCCCTGCTTGTGCTAGCTGTCCCTCTGTGTCAAATAAATAAATAAAATCTTAAAAAAAAAATTAAACCCAGCTTGATGACCTTGGACTAAGAATGCTTAAACTGAGGGAGAAAGGCATGAGAAGGGTGAGAATAGCATGAAGATTTGTCAAAACAAGTAAACACTTTTGTTGCACTGAAGAGGTGATTGAGGTTGAAGACTATGAATTCGCTCAATCTGTCCAGTTGAGTGATCTTCCCCAGCAACGCTCAGACACCCAGTTTGGTCTGAAGTGAGTAAGACAGAGGTAGGCAGGTGCATGTGGATGAAAAGTGATGGGAGAAAAAGTTAGTACGACAGATTAGGCAGGTATGTGTGGATGAAAAGTGCTGGGCAGAAAAGTTGGCCCTTTTCCCTCAGCTCCTGGGAGGTAACTTCTAAGCCCTTGGAAAGAACTGCCTGGCTTTGTTTACCTGGAGCCCTTACACCGTGCTGCAAAAGTCTATGCTAACAATGTGACTTACACTGGGACCTGAGACCATGCAGCATCAGCTCAGCCTATGCCTCAGCTGGAGACTAACCATTTCTCTAACTCTTATAGATGCCTTCCTTCCACTCTGACCCTGCTGCTCATTATAATAATTGTATCTACCTGGCCTCTGATGATTAAGTTTTATCATCTAGCCTCTCTTCTGTATATGAGGGAAATGGGGCCATCCTGACATCCTCACCGTAATCAGGGAGCCCAGTTCTGTGTCAGCATCTCCTACCGTCAATCTGGTTGACAAGAAGAGAGCCAATACTGAATTTATTAATGGTTCTGGGTACCCCTCTCAACAGCACCTTCCTTATTACTTTGGTAAATGGTCTGTCCTTCAGTCCCTCCCATAGAATATAATTGCTTGGTGGGTCTTCTGGGTTTACATAGGATATTGACTGTAGCATGCTCATTTCTTTGAACTTCTTTTTTTTTTTTTAATTTATTTATTGGACAGAGAGAGATCACAAGTAGGCAGAGAGGCAGGCAGAGAGAGAGGAGGAAGCAGGCTCCCCGCTGAGCAGAGAGCCCAATGCGGGGCTAGATCCCAGGACCCTGGGACCATGACCCGAGCCGAAGGCAGAGGCTTTAACCCACTGAGCCACCCAGGCGCCCCTTCTTTGAACTTCTTGATCTCTTATTCTACTGCCTTCCACGGAAATTCTGGCACCTTTCCTTCACTTAGTATGGGTCATCACTTTCCATGCTTATGAAGCCATTCTACAGCATGTTTGCACCATCTCCTGAGATCGTTGCCAGGTTAAATTCTGTATCCCAGCAGAGTGCTTCAAAATTAATTAACCCCCCTGTTCAACTTTGTATTCTGTCTCCCCAGATCCAGTATCCCCAGAACTCAGTCCCATGTAAACTCACCCAGATCCTGAGCTCCTGGGATACAGTCCCTTTTACTTTGTCATCATGTGGATTCTTCCATATCCTGAGCTCCTCAGGGTATACATTGTACTTTTCCTACATTATCAGGCCTAATGTATTCCCAGCTGGGTAACTTAGTGCCTTATTTCTATTTACTAGCCTACTGGTAAGCCTAGACAAGGGAAGATAGGGCTGATCTTCAAAGGGTTCATGTTGTCCTACAGCAAGGAAGGAACATTAGCCTGAGGGAAGAGGGGGCCACTTCTTTGGCTCAAAAGGTTCAGGAATCTTTGGGAATTAAATATTTTGGGGTGCAGGAACCCAGATGTCCTCATCCCATATGTCAAGTTCCCACTCTTTCCAACTAGTACCCTGTTCTTGGCACAGCAGACTTGCTGATAGGTTCCGCTGCTCTTATGATTAAGTCCTGGAACTGGTCTCGAGATTTTCCTGCCCTCTAGTTGCAGAAGATGAGAACATATTTGTTACCTAGGAAATCCTTTGGTTTTCCTGCTTTGTTTTTATTGTATTTTTTTAAACTTTATTTATTTGACAGACAGAGATCACAAGTAGGCAGAAAGGCAGAGAGAGAGGGGGAGGCAGGCACCCTGCTGAGCAGAGAGCCCGATTCGGGGCTCAATCCCAGGACCCTGAGATCATGACCTAAGCCAAAGGCAGAGGCTTCACCCACTGAGCCACCCAGGCGCCCCTCATGCTTTGTTTTGAATAGATAATTAATTACTCTGCATTTCATCAGATGACATCAAATGAACTTAGCCACAACCCACCCCTATTTCTTCTGTATATTTCTAACACCTGATACATTGGACCCATAAGAATGTTTCCTCCCACTGAAATACACAAGTTTGCTAATAGTGGAGGTTTTCACAATTGCACTGCTGTTGTGTTAGGGACTAATTACCTTCTTTCCACCACCAGTGAGTATATATCTCTAATAGCCTGGCAAGCTGGTGCTCCAACACCAAAAATCCTGTCTTCTTACTGCTTCCTAAACCACTCCTGACATTCCTAGTGCCAACTGTCATTGTGAGGCTACTCCAGAAACATATTCTGAGATGGAGTTTGGCATGCAGGAAATTAGACTTGGGATCAAGACCTAGAAAGAAAGGTAAGGAAGCAGGTCAGAGAGAGAAGTTAGGCTACAGTGCTATCTCAACCAAGGCCTGTGCAGACTCTCTGGGGAACTCTGTAGTTGGGATGGTCTCTCAGAGTTGTCCCAAGATGGGGCAAGGGAGCTGTGTCTTTATACCCCTGTATCAACTAGTCACTGGCTAAGGCTATCACTGGAAGGGAGGAAGGCCTTGGGTGGGCAGCTCTCTTCCACCAGGGTGCTTCCCATAAAAGGCTAACAGCTGAGATCTGTCTGTCCACAGCACTTCCAGTGACTGGTGGATTACATCCATCATTTCTGAAGGGTGCCCGGGGGGCGTGTTACACGGCTCACTATATGCCGTCAATTTGACATGCAGCTCCATCCATCTGTTTTTCAGTATTCAGATATTGCTTTTTTTTCCCCAATTAAATCTTGTTTTGAAATTACTGAACACATTTAAATAAAATGCCTTTAATTTTATTGAAATAAAAATGTTATCTAAGTAAATAATAAAATTTTATTTAAATAAAAGTAGATTTCACTTAAATGAATTTTTAGTTATTAAGAGCATTTAATAGGGGCACCTGGGTGGCTCAGTGGGTTAAAGCCTCTGCTTTCGGCTCGGGTCGTGATCCCAGGGTTCTGGGATCGAGCCCCACATCGGGCTCTCTGCTCAGCAGGGAGCCTGCTTCCCCCCCTCTCTCTGCCTGCCTCTCTGCCTACTTGTGATCTCTCTCTGTCAAATAAATAAATAAAATCTTTAAAAAAAAAGCATTTAATAAATTAAAATATAAAATGCAATACTCTCAAAGAAATCTGACTTCTATCCCTAACCTTTCTGTTATCTCCTTTTCCTCTAGCCAACCATTTTTATTAAGTTTCACTTTATCAGGGCGCCTGAGTGGCTCAGTGGGTTAAGCGTCTGCCTTCAGCTCAGATCGTGATCTCAGGGTCCTGGGATCAATCCCTGTATTGGGCTCCCTGCTCAGCAGGGAGTCTGCTTCCTCCTCTGCTGCTCATGTTCTCTCTCTCTTTCAAATAAAATAAATACATCTTTAAAATATATATATATAAATATATAAATACACATACACCTACATACACTTACATATCATATTTCCACGCCTTACTTAATCAAAGTTATCATGTTATACACACCACGCACTTAGTTTTTTTCACTTAACAATATATCCTGAAGAAGTGTCATGTAAGTGTTCCAAGATCTTCCTCGTTTCTTTTTATAGCTGCATAATCCTCATTATGTGGGTATCCCATTGTTCATTCAATCAGTCCCCTACTGAGAGGCTCTGTGGTTGTTTCCATTCTTTTCCTGTTACAAAGAATCCTGCAGTTAATAACCTTATGTATAACTTTTTTTTTTTTTTGCAAGTGTTTCCTTGGGATAGCAGGATTGCTGGGTCAGAGGGTAAATGCTAATACATATAGGCTAATATATATATATGTTTTGTTCATATTATATATAATATAGCTATATATATAGCTATAGTGTGCATTTTTATTATATTTTTATTTTATATTTTTATTATATATTTTATATTATATATAATATAGCTATATATATATAGCTATAGTGTGCATTTTTCTTATTATCAGCAAGAGTGAACATATTTTCAAATGTTTAAGGGCCATTCTTTTCTTGAGGACTGCCTGTTCATGTATTTTGCCTAATTATCTATATTATATGTTTTTTCCCATGTATATATTTGGTTATGAATCTTCTGTGATATGTACTGCTAATATTTTTCATGTCATTTTTTTACTTCACTTGTAATATTTTTCCCATGGAAATTTTTTTTAAAAGACTTTATTTATTTGACAGACAGAGATCACAAGTAGGCAGAGGGTGGGGGGGTGGAGAAAGCAGGCTCCCTGCCAAGCAGAGATCCCAGGACCCTGAGATCACGACCTGAGCTGAAGGAAGAGGCTTAACCCACTGAGCCACCCAGGCACCCACCCACACCATGGAAAATTTTAAAATACAAATTTATAAATCTTTTTGCCTCTAGATTTTGAGTCATAGGGAAGTTTTTCTCCATTCTTAATAAAGAAATTCATCTATGTTTTCTTGTCCTATTTTTATGCTTTTATTATTTGCATTTAGACTTCTGATAATCTGGTTGTTGTGGGGTATAAAGGACCCAAGCTCTTCACCCCAACATGTGACAATTCTGAAGGGCTATCCTAGCCTCCAAGATTCCCATGGGGTCTTCAAGAGGCCTTTGGTGAGACTGCAGGGGATGTAGTTCCTTATATGGAATAGATCTTGTCTTTTTCCATATGGATTTTGTCTTTTTCCATAGCTGTGTCAGCATCATTTTTTTTTTTAAGATTTTTTAAGAATTTATTTGACAGAGAGAGAGATCACAAGTAAGCAGAGTGGCAGGCAGCGAGCCAGGCTCCCGGCTGAGCAGAGAGCCCGATGTGGGGCTCGATCCCAGGACCCTGAGATCATGACCTGAGCAGAAGGCAGAGGCTTAACCCACTGAGCCACCCAGGCACCCCTGTCAGCATCATTTAAGCCATAGTCACATAATCACAGTCCATATAAAAGGTGGTATGTGAAAAACCACCTTTATCACATACTAAATTCCTATATTTCTTGGGTCTATTTTTGGATTTCCTACCCTGCTCAGTTTGTCTGTCTGTTCATACACCAAAACCACAGTTTTAATTATAGCAGTTTCAGAACATGCTTTAGTAATATCTGTCAGGGTTAGCCTACTCCTTTGCCACTTCTATTTTTAGACTATTTCTAGGTATTTGCCTATGTCTGTTCTTCCATATAAGCTTTATAATCAGTTTATTTAGCTCTGTCAAAACTCTGACGGTGACTTACTTGGATTGCACTAAATGTATAAATTAACTTATGGAGCACTACCATCTTTGTGAACTTGAGTCCTCTTATCTAATGACATGGAATGTCTCTCTACCTGCTTGGGGTTACTTCTGTTTCTTTCAGGAGTGTCTTATAGTTTCATTTAACTAATAAACCTTGACAGAGAGTTGTAAAGAATTCAAATTCTATCTGAGAAAACTGAAGACAAGAATGACCAAGTGATTGCTTGAGATCACAGAATTAGCCCTGGGACTTGGCACCCATAACAGTGCTCTCCTCTGTCCCACCCTCTTACCCTGTGGATACATCTAGAGAACTGGGAAGATGCTCTGCTGTTGTCTGATTTGTGCTCCGTCCTCCTGCGTTGTTCCTGAACTTCCCAAAGCATTTTCCCAGTTCGCCAGCTCTGTCTCCTGCCACTGTCTCTAGTGCACTTCTGCCCAAGTTGTCCTTGCCACTCTGGCTTTATTGTCTTTGCTGAGAACACTCCTCCTCCCTTCCAGCTCTGCCACCTAGTAACCCCCATAATCCTTCACGTCTCAGCCGAAGGGGCACACCCTCAGGGAAATCTTTTGCGTTAGTTATAACATAAAAATGTTTTTGCTCCTTAAAAATATATCCCCCCAAAACAAACATGTATTATCTCACAACTTTTGTAGATCAGGAATCCAGGCATGGCTTAGCTAGATGCTGTTTCCTCAAAGTCTCTCATGCTTTCAAGCTGTAGGCAAAGTCTACAATCTCATCTGAAGGCTCATTTGGGAAAGGATTTTCTTCCAAGCTCACTCATGTTGCTGATGGCAAGATTCAGCTCCTCATGGGCAATTGGATTGAGAGCTTCAATCACTTGCTTGTTCTGAGGGAAGTCAGCTGCCGTATTATGAGGTGTCCTATGGAGAGGTTCTCATGGCAAGGAAATGATAGAGGCTTCTGGCCAACAGTCAGCAAGAGTGAAATGACATTTGCAACCAAAGCTACAGTCCTTTGGCAAACTAATCCTGAACGTGACATTTCATTACGTTTACTGTCTTCTATTTGTTAGTTACTAGGTGTCGCCTACCCTCAAATAAGGAAATTACACAAGGGCATGAATACCATGAGGCAGAGAACATTGGGGGTTATTATAGACAGAACTGTGTGCCTCACTCCCACTCCCAGTTCTTATGTTGAAGCTCTAAATCTCATTGTGAGATAGAGCCAATAAGGAGGTAATTAAAATTAAATGAGATAATAATGGTAGGGCCCAAATGCGACAGGATTCATGTCTTTATAAGAAGAGACACCAGAAAAGAGCTCTCCCTTACCTTCTTCCCCCCCCAACCTTTTATCTTTCTTTAGGGACACAGTGAGAAGACAGCCATCAACAATCCAGGAAGAAAACTCGATAGAAACCAAATCAGCTAACACTTTGATCTTGGACTTCCCAGCCTCCAGAACTGTAAGAAATACACTTCTGTTGTATAAGTCACTAGTTTGTGGTGCTTTGTTGTGGCAGCCGGAACTAAGACAGGAGCCATCTTAGAGACTGCCCACCCCACCTCCCCATATCCTCTAGACAAGGTCTGGGCTCCTTACTACATAGTTTCTTTAGCATGTGGTAGGTCTCTTTCAGACAATTATTCCACCAGTAATTAAACAATTAATTGCACAACTGATGGTTTAGTTGTAGAATATTTCTGCAAGAATGGAAATTCCATAAAACAAGGAAACCTGTGCGTCTTGTTTACTGCTGAACCTTGGGTCCAAGCACAACATTTTATACACAGCAAACAATGTGTAATTTCTAATTTTTGAAAGACTATAAGCAACCCTTGATGAACTGTTTGGCTCTTGCTACTGCCTCATACCCAGTCCAGATAAATATCTATTTTAGGATATTTTCAACTAGAAATGCAGGCTCCAGGGCACATGGGTGGCTCAGTCAGTTAAGCATCTGCCTTCAGCTCAGCTCGTGATCCCAGGGTCCTGGGATCTCAGGATCCCATTCAGTGGGGATCCTGTTTGTTCCTCTCCTTCTGCTCCTGCCCCTGCTGTGCTCCCTCTCTTTCAAATACATAAATAAAATATCTTTTTAAATTAATAATTAATTAATTAAAAAATTAAAAAAGAAAAGAAATGCAGTCTCCCCATGGGCACACTTATTGAGGGTGCAAAAATCCCCCAGTTGTTGCAAATGCCAGGTTTTTTGTACTCGTATTTCTTTTTTTTTTTTTTTAAGATGTTATTTATTTATTTATTTGACAGACAGAGATCACAAGTAGGCAGAGAGGCAGGCAGAGAGAGAGGGGGAAGCAGGCTCCCTGCGGAGCAGAGAGCCCGATGCGGGGCTCGATCCCAGGATCCCGGGATCATGACCCGAGCCGAAGGCAGTGGCTTAACCCACTGAGCCACCCAGGTGCCCCTGTACTCGTATTTCTAAATGGAGCTCTCTAGGCCTTGATGTATATAGAAAGGGTTGATTCATACTAAACTCCTCCACTTTAAAAAGAAACAGAGTTAGCAGAAGCACAAACCAGATCATAGTGGGCTGGAGAATGAATCACAGCTTTACAAAAGTAGGAGGAACTGCTCTTATCCTAGCTAAGGATTTGAAAGTTCAGTCATTGCTTAGCAGCACTCCTTATATTTTAATACCTCCTTCATTATCATTTTCTCATGTTATGAACGAATCTAAGGATCACCTTTGAAGATGTTTGTTACAGCAGGCGATTCATAAAAGAGAAAGCTGAATGCCAGCCACACATATGAAAAGATGCCTTAACTGCACTAGCCATCAGAGGAAAGTGCATCGAAACCACAGTGAATTACCATTTTAGACCCATCAGATTGGCAAAACAAATTTAAAGTTGGGAAACACCAAGCATAAGATAAGGTAGACAAACAAGGACCTTGACACTCTGCTAGTAGGAGAGGCAGCATGCCACCGCGGCTGAAAACACAGACTCCAGAGCCATTGTATATGGTCTCAAGTCCTGACTCTGCCTCTTTAGCTTACCCTGACTTTGAGCAAGTTCGTTAACATCAAACATCGAGATGATGATGATGATAACATGATAGATCCTAACTCAGGAGGACTAGTGTGTGTATTAATGAGTTAAGAAAAGCTCCTAGAACAATGTCTGGCATGTAGTTCATGTTACGTAAGTATTTGCTAGTAGTTGTAGCAGGCATAGTAGTAGTTGTTATTGTAAAACAAAACAACCACTTTAGAGAGCAATTTGGCTAGTGCTAGTAAAGTTGAAGATATACATAGCATACAACCCAGCCATTTTACTCATACTTCCTATCCTAGAGAAACCCTTACAGATGTACACAAGGGAGCATATGCCAGAATTTACATTGTCGCATTACAATAGGCAAAACTGGAAATAGTCAAAATATCCATCTGCAGGATAACAGATCTTTTATAATCTGTGGTACAATGAAAGTGACTGAACAGGACAAATGGTAGCTACACATGTGGTGAGCACAGCATAATATATAGCGATGTTGAATTACTATGTTGTATGCCTGAAACTAATGTAACATTGTGTGCCGACTATACTCACATAAAACATTTTTAATAAAAACAAAAAAGTAAACCTCTCCTTTCCCCAACTAAGTCACTCTCCGTAACATCACCCTGTTTATCTTCTTAGGGAGCATTTGCCACCTAATGAAATTATTTTGCTTATTTGTTTACTTGTTTTTTGTCTATATTCTTTTATATGAATTAGTATGCTTCTGGCTGCAAGTAATAGAAACCCCCAACTCACTTTACAATGTGAAATTTATTATCTCACATAAGCAGATGTCCAACAATAAGGAAGTTTCTGGGCAAGGGAAGATGAGAAGTTTAAAAATGACATTCAAGCGGTGCCTGGGTGGCTCTGTCAGTTAAGTGCCCAACTCTTGATTTCCTCTCAGGTCATGATCCCAAGGTCGTGAGTCAGGCTCTGAGTCAGGCTCTGCACTCACTGGGGAGTATGCTTGAAATTCTCTTCCTCACCCTCTGACCCTCCCCCCCACTCTCTCTCTAAAGTAAATAAATCATTTTTTTAAAAATGACATTCAAGGACCCAAATTCTTTCAGTCTCTACGTTCTGCCATCTTTATTGTCTAGCTTCTTTCTCCTCTGGATTCCCTCGTGTTTGTGAAATGGTTGCAGTGGTCCCAGGTATCACATACAGACACAACAATGGCCAGAGAAAAAACACGCAATCTCTTCCTACAGCTCTTCTAAAAATGGGAGGAAGTCTTTCTCCACAGTCTCCATTAGATTTTCTCTGATTTTTTCATTGGTTAGTACTGAGTAATTAGAAAGTGAACCACCATAACCACATAAGTCCTCAGTAGAGCTTCAGGATGTTGTCTATCTCATTCGTGACCGTATTCCCTAAGCCTAGAGTAGTACTTGGCATGCAATTGCTGCTTCCCAACGGCACAAGAATGAGGCACAAACAAGTCAGCTACAAGAGAAAGGGAGCAGGGGCTGGCAGTTGAGCAGGGGCTGGCAGTTGAGAAGACTGCTGCCCCAAACGACTCCCCAGTCCCGAATTTATTAGATAGAAGACAGCAATCAACAAAGGAGTTGAAGGAGATTACAGATAAGCAAGATATGTCTGATCAAGTAGTATAGGATTTGTGGTTGAGTAAACATTTTAAAGGGATCATCTAATTAACTACAGGTGATCTCTGCAGAAGGAGAGATAAGAGAAAAAAGAAGCAGGCGGAGTTCCACCCTGAGTGGACTGGGTGCTCCCAGCTGCCGAGCTTCTTGGATGTGTATCATCCTTTCCCCCAGAAGCCTGCTGCTAGTACATGTTTAAGCATGTTTGGTCAGAACATTGTTCTGAGGGATGGTTACATGCAAAAGGTGTGCATTTAATAAATAAGTCCATTTAGGTGGCATAGGAAGAGGAAACAAAACTGACCTTTGTTGAGTGCCTACTAAATGCCAGACACACAACATGATCTTCATTTTTACTTCTCAAAACAACTTTTTTAAAAAAGGTATTATTATTCTTTCACACAAAGAAAACGAATGCTTAGATGAAGAACTTTGATAAAGCCAGTTAGAGGACTAGGATTTGAAACTACAGGTGTCTGGATCTAAAGGCCATACATTTCTCACTACAACCTAGTTAACATAAGGTATTCTTTCCTTTTCAGAAACAACTGGACAAATATGTCAACCCCAATGAAGAACACCTAAAGAAAATCTCATTAAATTCATGCTTAAGCCTTGAAGTTATCAGGAAACCAGCAACCTTCACTTATATTATTATATCACTTATTTTCAAAATGGATAGCAATGATCAGATGGCTGTGTGCTCTGGTAAAATTGGGCAAAGGACAAACTGAAAAAGAATTTTTCCCCTTAATGCTAAAATGAGTTCACAGAAGAAGTGTTTGAAATGTCTGGATAAAGTGGACAAACCACTTTGTTTTGCTCCTGTTAATCTGTTTGTTTTTTGTAAAGTGTGTGGATAAAACCCTGGTATCTTGAAAGCTAAACTGTGGGAAATCTAGAAGGTCAGGTCTATTTCTAATTTGACTGTGTATCGTCCGCAGCTTGCACATAGTAGGGGCTCACTAGGGTCGACACCGCTTACGCGCGCACCCATCATTCAGTCCACAACTGGGGACAACGTCGTGCCTATATTGTGCAATAGGAGACCCACCAGCTACAAATATATTTTTTTGTGACTACACCCATCTTTTCGTGGCCATCTGCTGGGGAAAACAAAGAAGAAAGGAGGAGGCTTCAGTATTCAAATACTGCCAGATCACCTGTGAACTCGCAAAGTAATCACCCTTGCAACAGGAGGAACTGGATACGAAGACAGGCAGTCTTCGAGGTTATCCGAATCTCCAGCAAAGGGCGCAGCTACTTCCTGAGCCGCACCGGAACCTTTGGGGGGCCTTAGAGGTTCCAGAGGGAACCACTTAGGAACAGGACCACTTCCGCTGCTGAGGAGAGGAGAGGGGTGGGGAGGAAATAGCTCGAGGATCTGCATCCTGCTTGCGCTAGCGGCGGCAGAGCAGCAGGCAGAGAGGGGGCGGCGGCAGAGAAGAAAGTGACAGAGCCGGTAAGTTAGCTGCCTTAGAGCAGGGGACAGCGCCCAGGGCTTGCTTTGCAAATCTTGTCCTAAGTTGCTGAGCTGCCGGGTGGGGTAGGGGGCCGTGCTTTGCCCGCCGCTGTCAGTCGGTGCCGAGAAGGGGCTCTTGGGGCGCTGGGGCTGGGCCTCGCGGGGCACTAGACTGAGCCGAGCTGGCTGACCGCCCTACCCCGGAGCCCGGGGAGGCGCTGGGGTTCTCACCCTGGACAGCTTCCCCGGACAAGGGCTGGAATTCGGAGGGGGCGGGGGAAGGAAATGGGTACTGTGCGTCCCATTTAACCCTCGGGACCTAGTGAGACCTTGCCAAGTGGGTGTTGGACATTGTTTCGGGCACTGAGGGAAAGGCTTGTAAGGAGAATGTGAGTCTGGAGCCAGAGCTTCTCCGACATGTACGTGCTGCCCCGCAGTTGGAAGCGGAGTTGTTTTTAAAGGCAAATGTCCAAACTCCCCTCATACCCCCCCACCCCCCCGCTCCTGTCACTTCGGGACAAGTTAAAGCTTCAGATCCGTTGTTAAACCTGCGTGTGCCCTATCCGATCTATCATGTCAGTACGGCTGTGGGTATCTGGTTAATGTTCTGTAGGCATACTTGATGGTGAGATCAAAGTTAAATGTCTTAAAGCACTTCTTGAAGAGAGAACTAACCTAGCCATCGGGACCGTATAGCGCACTTTACCTCACCTTCCCTTATAATCGTTTTAGCATTCCATAGCCATATCCAGAGTAGGGATAGTCATCTTAAAGACACCAAATAAAGATTATGTTATGAATAAACGCTTGTGGTACAATATAAATTTTTTTCATTGAAAGAAATGATTATGTAGAGATTGTTATGGAAAGATCAGAAATAGTTTTTTAAGTTACTGCTTTTCTGTTGTCTTAGGTTCGGCTTTAGAGCGTTGTGAAGGGTACTTTTCATGGTGCATGGAAGGAAAGCCAATGCGCAGGTAGGCTTTTAGGAAGAAAACCTTCGGTTTCACTGATTGAAATTCAGCATGTAATAATTGAGGACTTCATTTAATTTTTTTTAAAGATGTTTTCAAACTTTACCAGATTCTGCTTGGAACTAATGGATTCTTGTTCGAAAGTAAATAAAAACTATTATCAGGAATTAATCACTTTTTTTTTTTTTTGGAATTAATCACTTTTGAAATAGGGATCCAGTATAGTACTTAAATTTCTAAAGGACATTCTGAATTTTTTGTAGTTACTAACATTTAAATTTCCCTTTTTGCATGTTAATTTTTGGTGATAAATAATCATCAAGTATAATACAATACTATACGGGTTCATTGGTCTTCAATTACCTATAGAATATAAAAGGTTCTGTTGCCATAGAAAAATATTAAGTATTTGTAACACAGTAAAGATTTACTGTGTTTATGTATTATGTTTATGTATATCTAATTATGTTTATGTATATCTAATTATGTATATCTAATTATGGTTTTGGTTATTTCATTGATGATCAATAATACATTTGTTCTGTGAAGTAAAATAGCTGCATTGCAGGAAAGATTGTTGAGGGACTAAAAAAGGTATTGGCCATAATAACTTAGCCCATAGAAAAAATAGAACGGAGTGTAAAAAAAAAAATTATAAGCCCTCCCAGTTCTAGAATTTAATAATTTTTTTAAAAGATTTTATTTATTTATTTGATTGAAAGAGAGCTCACAAGTAGGCAGAGAGGCAGGCAGAGAGAGGGAGAAGCAGGCTCCCTGCTGAGCAGAGAGCCTGATGCAGGGCTCCATCCCAGGACCCTGAGATTACGACCTGAGCCGAAGGCAGAGGCTTAAGCCACTGAACCACCTAGGCACCCCTAGAATTTAGTAATGCTTTTTCTTAATCTTTTCTAACAAATAGATCTAGAATCCTTATCAAAACAAAATCAGCCTAGTTCTATTTCTTTGTTCTTTAAACTCATTGTACATTTATTGAACTGAATGTATTCACTTGTTATTTAACATCAAAGAGAAACAGGTCTGGCAGACCCTTTTAAGAGAAGAAACATTTCATGATGGGGGTATGACTTATGACCTAGAACCAGGAGCAAGAACCAGAATATCTATCTTTTTCCAAATCTGTTATTGAATTTTTGATTAACCTTGAGCTATTTGCCTTCTCTGTGCCCAAATTTACTTTTCTAATGTGTCTGACCAGAGTGTTGGGAACTAATGGCTGCTTACAAATGCTTTGAGATCTCCAGATGAAAAGACATTATGGATGTAACAAATGTCATTATCTTATTTGTATCTAACTCTAAGTAGGAGTAATAATTGACTGCAAAGTACATGAAGAAATTAACAAAATATATTAAATGCCTTACCACTTCATCCTTTATCATGGATGCAAAAACCACTCATTGCTTCTCTTCCTCAGCTGCCATAAATGTCATATCTTATGTAATTGCTAAAATAAGAGCTTATTTTTTAAAAAGAGAAGGCACAGCGTGGGAATGTTTTTGGTTTATCAGTAATTTCTATATAAAATATTCACTTAATCATCCATAACTACTCTCACTCTTTTTTTTTTTGTTTTATTATGTAATACTTCCAGTTATTCAAAATCAAGTTGAGGGGGGTGCCTGGGTGGCTCAGTTGTTAAGCATCTTCCTCGGGGCATCATCTCAGGGTCCTGGGATCTAGCTGCACATCGGGCTCCCTGCTCAGCGGGGAAGCTGCTTCTTCCTCTCCCTCTACCCCTCCTCCAGCTCATGCTCACACGCGCTCTCTCTCTCTCTTTAATAAATAAATAAAATCTTTTTTTTTTTTTAATCAAGTTGGGGAATTCTGGTGGCATTAACTGTTAAGCTACAGTCTTCCCTCATCATCATCACATGGCCAAAGCCCAGCCTACCATTGCTCTCTGATTTAATTTTACTTTTGCTTACGTTACACCTTTCCTTCTTGGGCTGTTATTTTTGCTGCTGCAGCCCAGAATGTCTGGGCTGTGAAGTAATGTTGATTTTACACTTAGCTGCTATTGGAGGAGCTTCGAATGAGAAGTAACTGTATATTAAGATTATTTGAATACCTGTTCATCTTCCTACTGGGATATAAGCTCTTTGAGTCTCATGTGTATTCCATATGTTTGTATCCCTGGCACCTAATGATTACCAAATAGTAGTTTAAATGACTACCCAGTATCTGCAGACTTCTCTTCTGAATGCCCCCTGCCAAAAAATACGAACAAGAGGAAGATTGAAAACTATTGTTGAAGGTATTCTGAGCTTAAATATAACGTTTTGTGAAATGGCTTGACATCTTATTAGTAAAGCTTCATTGCATTCAATTATTTAACTAGTCATTATGTGTACAGATAACAAAATTTAAAAGCTACAGTACGATATTCAGTGAAAAATAAGTCTCCCAATGCCAACCCCAGCTCCGAGTTCTCTTTATAGGCCACCACTATAAACAGTTTCTTACTCATTTTTCATAGACATTATAATACATATACAATCAGATATAGAATATCTCTCTTTTTGTGAAAACACTAATGTCAGCATATCATGCACATTCTTCTGTATCTTTCTTTTTTCACTTCCCATATTATTTTGTAGATGGTCACAAATACATATAGATCCACAATATTCTTAATAGTTCAATGGTATTTCATTGTCTGTAGGTACCATAGTTAACCAGTCCTTTTTAGAGACATTTAAGTTATTTTGCTGTTACAACCAGTTCTGCAGTGACTATCCTTGTCAATGGTTTTTCCCCAAATGTGTATGTATAGAATAAATTCTTAGATGTAGAACTGCCCAAAAAGTTTTGTTTTTTTTTTTTTTGAACTGCCCAGAAAGTATGTGTGTTTTTAAATTTTGGTAGATATTGACAAATTTCCTTCCTGGGAGATTATACCAATTTATAGTCTCACCAAGAATGTGCCTGTTTCCCAAGATACTATCTTCTAACCATTTATTTCATTTAGAGATATTAAAACATTTTGCAATGTAATTTCCTCTTTCTTTAATTATATAAGTAGGAAACTGAGCCTGGTTTTATTAGGAATTAGTTTACTCACCAAACATTTATGCAGTGCTTGGTATATGCCTGGATAGTGCATATATACAGATGAATGGATGGAAAGACATGTAAATAGACACCATAATACAACATGAACAGAATTTTAATAGAGATGTAGACATAGAGAAGGGAACTTCCACTCTGTAGAGATGAGAGCATCACAAAGATGGTGATATTTGAGCTAGATCTTCTAGGAAGGATAAGGATTTGCTTTATAGTAAAGAATGTACTTTTTGGGGCACCTGGGTGGCTTAGTTGGTTAAGCATGTGCCTTCCGCTCAGGTCATGATTCCAGGGCCCTGGGATCGAGCCCCATATCAGGCTCCTTGCTAAGCGGGGAGCCTGCTTCTCCCTCTCCCTCTGCCTGCTTGCCACTCCCCCTGCTTGTGCTCTGTCTCGCGCTATCGCTGTGTGTCAAATAAATAAAATCTTTAAAAAAAAAAAAAAAAAAAGAATGTACTTTTTAAAAAAAGATTTTATTTATTTATTTGACAGAGAGAGAGATAGATCACAAGTAGGCAGAGAGGCAGGCAGATAGGAAGGGAAGCAACCTCCCTGCTGAGCAGAAAGCCCGATGCAGGGCTTGATCCTAGAACCCTGAGATCATGACCTGAGCCGAAGGCAGAGGCTTTAATCCACTAAGCCACCCAGGCACCCCAGTAAAGAACGTACTTTAAAAGATAAGAACTTAAAGAAGGAAGTTAATTAAAGACACCATAAACAGAAGGAACAGTCGTGCGCCCTGCCCCCCAAAAGACACCAAGACCTGCAAGTATATGACATGAATGAAGTGGTAAGTATATCAGGAGTGTAGAGTATGTGGGGGCAAAAAAGTGGAAACGGGGAAAAAAATAGAAAATCAGGCTGCAACCATGGGAAAGAGTTTGGCTTTATCCTGTAGGTATTTAAGAGCCAATGTACATTATTACACAGATGAGATTTGTTCTTGGGGCTGAAATTTGGGAAGATAGGGCATAAACTAGGAAGAGGGAAGAAATGATGGCAAAGAAATGAATTTAAAGGAGTTGTGGTAGTTTAGATGAAACCTGACAAGGACTGGAAGTAGATTTATGGCAGTGGGAATTGAGAGAAGAGGGTGGACTTGAGAGTTGGTTAATAGTAACATCAGAAGGATTTGGTGAATATAGAGTAATGAAAAGGTAATGCTATAAATGACTCTAAAGATTTCAGCTTGGGGAACCAAGTGCTGCCATGATGAGATAAAAATTATAGGAAGAGGAACAAACAGGTTTCAGTAAGCCAAGAATAGTTTCTCTTTCATACACTTCAAGATTATTATGTCTAGGAAACAATAGTATGTAATTGGAATATGGGTTTGGGGCAGAAGAGAGCAGTTTGAGCTGGAGATTTAAAAAAAAAGAAGAAGAAATTTTATGTCACCAGTACACAAAAGGTTCTTGAAGTTGTAGGCATGAATGAGAGTAAAACAGAAAAGGAGGATGCCAAGGACCAAATCTCAGGGAATACCATTGGTGTTTAAGGTGAGGCCTAAGAAAAAAAGCCAGTAAAGATTCTAAAATACAGAAGAAGCTTAATATTGCTTGGGTCTTATTTTATTTCATTCTATCTATAAAGTTTTTGTTGATAATTTTCACTCATGGTGAAAATTAGATGAGCTTCTCCTTGAGTTCAACCTCAAATGACAAAAAAGAAAATCCCATTCAGATCTTGTATCTTTTTTTTTTTTTTAAGATTTTATTTATTTATTTATTTATTTATTTGAGAGGGAGAGTCAGAGTCAGAAGCAGACTCCCTGCTGAGCAGGGAACCTGATGCGGGGCTCAATCCTGGGACCCTGAGATCATGAGCTAAGCCAAAGGCAGACGCTTAACCCACTGAGCCACCCAGGTGCCCCGAGATCTCACATCTTTAGAATTTCCTGTTTAGTCAGTCTAAAATGTAGGTTTAAAAACAGTTGCATATGCTATACCTTCTTGATCTGATTCTTCCTTGGTGTGGCAGGCACTGTAGGTTGGCTTGCAGAACACCTCTTCCTTCTTTCCTTTATTATGTAGAAACAAGAAATTGAACTAGTATGTTTCGTAGCATCATCTTTGCATTTGGGGATGGCTGCATAACACCATGCTGCCAATAAAATGTCAGCAGAAGGTGCTAAGAGGTATTCTAGGAAGGCTTTTGCTTTCCTATCATAAAGGGAGACTAGCTTGCTTGCATGCTCTTCCTCCTTCATCTGGAATCAGGTATAGAATGTAGTGCTAGTGGGTGCCCTTCTAGTAAGCAGAGCTGGCACTTTGGGATGTTATTTCTGTTTTAAGGATTCATATACTCCTATGTGTAGCTTTCTCTGTTCAAGTGTGTTTAGGACTTTAAATGATGGTCAGTTCAGCTGAATTTTTTTTTTTTTAAGAGAAGTCTGTTAATTTCCGAATTAAAACTTTCGAAGAATAAAAGGAGAGATGTTCCTTTAGGTAGGGAACACAATTCCAGGCTAAGAAATGATTCTGTAGGTTTTTGGACTAGAAGATAGAACTTGATCATGAATGCTTGAGAAGCAGAGCCTATGTTTTCTAAACTTTTTATTGTGTTTGACTTCAAATTATATTAGCCACTTATAGAAGATGGCTCTTTCCTCAATTAAGACTATTACCTTTGGAATAGAAGACGGTTTAAAGAATGTGTGACATGATAGTCCTGAAATTCGAAGGTGACTTACACATTTTGGGTGGGTGGAAATGTTATTTACTTAGGGAGGTGCCAAAATTTGTAACATTCCTTTGGTGAACATGAAGTATATTTAAGATATCTGATTTGTTCTTTGGTTTATGCTTCCTTCCTGCACTTGATTTGGTTATTCTCACTATTATTTTAGGAGGTATCAATTTTCATGGAAATTACCCATCCTTTTACCTAGCCTACATTTCCTTGACTTCCTAAACTGTTGTGACTTTGACCTTCATTTACTAGATACTTCATTTACTTCAGCAATTCATTCCTACTCTCACTGAGAACAACTCTCTCTCAGAAATCAGAAATCCTCATAACTTTTTTCCTAAGCATAACCTCTAGAATACCGATCCCATCAGTTCTTCGATGTAGTCACAATCAACATGCCTTTGGCCCTTCTGTTTTCACACAGTTCACTTCTGCAACCATTTCAACCATTTTCCAACCATCACTCAACTTCCTAGATTGTGGCATTTCTGTGGCATTTCCCAACTCTTGGTTAATGCAAGCATTTATATTCCCTGATTTGAACTATTGATTACTGCTGGATGAAACCTGCCATGGGATATTCGGGCTACTCTAATCAGAGTCTGTAATATTATTATAGCCAACATTGTTCTCCAGCAGTACTTCTGAAGGTGCCTGCGTAATGCTTATTCATTCCCCACAACAGCTGTGTCACATCTTCACCCTTTCTCTCGTGATCCTGCCACTGCTCCTCTCACTGGCAGCAGCTTCACGGAAAAAATAGGGGCCATCAGGTTTGAACTTTTCCAAAATCCTGATGCCTCCTTACCACAAAATAAATGTATCATTTCCACCTTACTTTCCCGCCCCACTCCCTTCCTCTGATCTCTTATGTAAGCCCTTCTACCTTTTGTCTAAGAGTCATTCCTCTGTATTTTGGTTCTATGCACTCCCACTCTTCAAGGATCTCGCTTCATCATTTATTCTTTCCCTTTCATATTTTTAAATTTCTCCCTCCTTCTCATTCTTCACATCAGTATATATCATTTTCCAGTCTTCCTTAACTTTGAACTGACATTGTATTCGATGTCTCTTTTCACAGGCAAGCTTTATTCTAGAAATATTCCATACTCACTGTCTCTTTACCTTCAGTGACCACTGCCATTGAATACCTCAGGTTTTTACTGAAAGTTCAGGGATAATGAAGTTTTTTGGCCACACATCATTTTCTTACTGGTTGTCCCTCCTTAGATCATAACCTGACACCATTTTAACAGGCCCCCTTTCCTTTCCCTTCTTTCTTTCTTATTTCTAAATTACTGTTACTTTATTATACTGAGTAGTTTAGTCTCTTTGTTATAATCCTGGTGTCTCTAGAAGAGGTTAAAAAACAAAAGTTTGTATCTTTGGGTAGTTCGTATAAATGTGGGGTACAGCTTCACAAGACCAATTGTGGTGGGGACTGTGGTGAACTAAGAATACAAGCCCTCCTAATGATACTCAAATTCAATTTCAATTTCAATCTCAAAACAAAACAATCCAGAACCAGCAGGCAACTCCTTCTGATGGTCTTTATCATTCCAAGGGGCCCTCACCTTGCCTTTTATAATTAAAAGGCCTAAATACTTGTTTTCTCAAAAGCACCATCTGTCTGGGAAATAAATGTTGTTCTTTTTCCCAGAATATAAAAGAAAAATAATTGAGAATTTTCAAAACAGTTTTTTTCTTCTCACCATATGTAGAGATTAAAATGTAATTATAGTTTCTTAAACTGATTCCATGATATCCGATGCCTGCCTTACACAATTTTATTAGATTTATTGACATTTTGGTAAATGTGAATCCTTCTTGTTTTATTTGACTTTATATGTTTGGTAATGATACTTTTACTTTTTTGTTTGCCTTTATACCTGCATTTTGAATGATTGATTTCTCCACTCTGTTATTTCCCCTCAACTTAGGTCAATATTTTTTTTTGTAAAATTGACTTCTACTGAAAAAGAGACTTTATTTTATTAGTCAAATTTTATTAGCCTATTATGAGTCAAATTTTAATGTGTGTTAAAATTACCTATTTGTTAAATGCAGATCCTAGAGTCATAAAACCAAAGATTCTGATTCTCTAAGACCTCAGAAGCCTGCATTTTTTAATCAAACACCCCTGTTAATCTGGTTTCAGAGAGATATAATATTTGAAAAGTTAATATAACAGCCTAATATATAATTAATATATAACTATATAATCATATAACAGCCTAATAATAACATTCCTAATAGGAATTGGGCTATCAGCGAATAACAGTATTTTCTCACATTTTCACTTCATTGAAAGAAAAGCCACAAATTCAAGCCATAATTTTAAATCTTGTCAATATTATGTTTAGAAAATCTGATAATAATGAAAGAAGACCCTTTAGATACAAGAGTATTTGACCAGTCAAAGCAAGAGGAAATTTCTATATTCAAGTTGGTTAGTATATTTAGAATATTTGGCTGATTTTACTGTTTTTCATTTTAAATACCATGTTTTTGGTATCAAAATGTTTTGGACTGAAAGTCCTGACTCAGACTAGTTTAATCAACATGGAAACCTTTTATTTACATACCAAGTAGGCCAGAGGTAGGGTGCGTTCCAAGTTTGGTGTTAGCCGGTGGCCTGATAATAGCATCTTGGACCCAAGTTCTGTCTCTCCAGTGTAGCTATTATAATAGCAGCTTCATCCTAACCCAAAATTGTTCTTCCATCCCACTACCACCTACCAATGAAGAATGCTACGTTCTTCCTTGTTAATGCCCTGCAGAAGAAACTCCCTAAATCATGGAATATAAGTCTGTTCTTGTAGTTTGAGGACGAGCTGAGTTAAGAGCATGCCATCAGCTAATTGATTTGAGAGAATTCAGGATTTCTCCTTAAAAGCTAGGGATATGGTCATCTTCCTCTGAAGCACATGGCTAGGAACAAAATCAAGGTTATCTTTCAAGTTTGAGAGAGTTGATGGTAAAATATATTTATAGAATTTATCTTGAAGTTATGCTTTTCATCAGTACTAAAAGTACTGATGTACTAAAAGTACTAAAAGTACTAAAGAACTAAAGAACTAAAGTACTAAAAGAATAAAAATCTACTAGGGTTATTATTAGCAGATCTTATACCCTTTGGTTTTAGAAAGACTGATTCTTTCCTGGAACTGACAGTCATTTTGTGAGAGAAGGCAACAGCTCTCTTTGGTCTCCCTAGTTTGTTAACTGTGGATAGGGTCCAGAGTAATCCTTTCACTTACCTCCTTCAACCTTAAAATACATGTAGATTAATCTTGCAAATAAAGCTAATAAAAATGTTTTTTGGGGTCCAGTTTCTTTTTGTCTGTAATATCATTAGTTCAATATTAGGATAGAAAGCTACAGATTGAAAAACCAAATAATTTGAGATCTAGTTTTTCCAGATAAATTTTTACTTGGACAATAAAGCTTGCTGCCTCAAGGTTTAATTAAAACCTTTCATAGGGTTCTGTCCTGGGGAGCAGTTCACACCTCAATTTACCATCCTGCCCCCCAGGTCTTTAGAGTATTTATTTCCTCAGACGCCAAACAAAGAAGTTGTGAATATAGATGTGACAAGGTGTGAACACAGTCTATTTCTAGGACCCTTATTATAACTTCCCTTTGGAAGGTGCCCAGAAAAATGTACAAAAATCCCCACTTTTATGCAGTTAGAATCCTTTTGATGTAATGAGAATAATGGAGGATGTATACTTCAGTTTTTAAAGTACACATTTACAAAAACAAGTAGCAGAACTATTGGAGAAATAAGTTAGTGTATAGAATTAAATATGGCTTCTAGAATTAAATTGCTAGAATTAAATACTACTTCTCAGGACATTTAAGATAAGGTATTCCTTAAAATCTCAGCCTGCCAGTGATCCTTCTTCTCATTTCTTCTCATTCTTCTGGAAGGGCAACATGGTCCAACCATGTGGCAGTATGCTTGCTTTTTTTCTTCCGTCTAAGAATAACAACCACATAAATCAGATTGCCAGAGTCATTTCTATTTCAAATACTCAATCCAGTTGCCCAAGACAGTTTGGGATAATAAAGCACTGACTTTGAAGTCAAAGGACCTACATTCAGAAAAATCCTAACACTGTCACTCCTTGTAAGGTAAGTGTAATTATCCCTACATTACAAATAATGAACTTGAGGATTAGAGAAGTTAAGTAATTTGCCCGAGATTATACCTAATAAATGATGGAGGTAAAGTTTGAACCTGGCTACAAGTTTGCCTGGCTACAAAGCTGGTTTTAAGAGAATTAGATAAGACTTCGGGGAGTATAGTTTATTTTGGCAGGAAGAAAAGCTGAATTCATTTAACAATAATTTAATGAACACTAGGTCCAGGTATTGGGGTATAGCAGTGAGCAAGAACAAAACCATAAGGGCCTTGTTCTCATGGACCTTACATTCTATTTGGGGGAGAAAACCAACATATTATGTCAATAGGTAATATATTTATGAAGAAAAATTAGACAAAGTGTATAGAGTGGTAGGGATTAAGAGAAGCTATTTCATATAACATGTTGGAGAGGAGGAATTTCTTCTTCCCTTTAAGGTCCTTCTAGCTGGATTTAGAATCAAATTAACAATAAAACAGATTAACAGTAGAAAGTCAAATTTAATAGACTACTTAGGGGGAATCCACACAGAAATGGAAATTCCAAAGATAGTCGGGCAATGAGATACTTCCATGACCTAAGGAGAGGGATAGGGTCGGGATACAAAGGGGAGAAAGACCACTAGCAGAAGGGAAAGATGTCTGGAAAACAAAGGTGGCCTCTTTATGTAGATAAGTTTATTAGGTAAAGAGAAATCTTTGTTAATAGCTCTCTTTCTGGAAAAGCAGGCAGTTGAGGGGGAGGTAAAGAGCTTTTTCTGAGTCTGCTGGGTTTGGATTGCTTTTAACTCAAAATAATGTTCATGCCTAAGTGGCCCATCTGAGGGTGGCCTGCCACTGGTCCCTCCAGTGGTCTGTTGATAAGTTGACATTTGAGCAGAGCTCTGAAAGAAATGTGGGAGTGAGCTCCATAGTCATTTGAGGGAAGAACCTTTCAGGAGGAGGCAGCAGGGCTCTGAAGCAAGCCAAGTCTTGGCATGTCCCAGAAAAAAGCAAGGAAGTCTGTGTGACTAGAAAACAATGGGTAAGAGGAAACCAGTAGGAGATAAATTCAGAGAGCTAGCCAGGGGAAGAGTCCTGTAGATGATGGTAAGCCTTATATGCTTTGTTTTTTACTATGAGTGTTTAAAGCATTTGGAGCAGAGGAGTGGTGTAACCTGACTTTTTTTTTTTTTTTAAGATTTTATTTGTTTATTAGAGAGAGTGTGCACAAAGGGAGGGAAAGGGCAGGGGAGAGGAAGAGGGAGAGGGAGGAGAAAAGAGTGTTAAGCAGACTCTTCAGTGAGCATGGGTCCCAGTCCAGGGCAGGGTCCCATGACCCTGAGATTGTGACCTGAGCTGAAACCAAGAGTCTGACGCCTAATTAACTGAGCCACCCAGGTACCCCATAATCTGACTTCTCTAAAGGATCACTTAGGTTGTTTAAAGAAGAGAGTATAAATTGGTAAAAGTAGACCAGGAAGACCTTTTATGAGACTAATGTAATATAAAAAACAGAGTGAAAATAGCCTGAATTAGGGTGGGGCTGGGAAAGAGGTAGAGAAATAGTTGGAATCTAGATATTATATGAAGGTAGAATGACAGGATTTGCTGATGGATTAAGTTTGAGGGTGTGCGGAAGGGAAGGGGCTACAAGAATTTTGGCCTAAGCAACTGGAAGAATGAAACTGCTTTTTATTCTGGGGAAGGCTAGAAGAGAGACATGTTGGATAAGGTAGAGAATCAAGGAATCAATTTTAGATAGATCATTGAGATCCATTTAATTTATGTGATAAGAGACATTTATATGGATCCAGACTGAGAATTTATCCAGGCAGGAAATAAGGGTCTTTTAGCCATTCATATATGGGTGATGGGAACCATGAGATTAGATGAGCTCCCCTAAGAATGTGTATAGAGAGCAGAGAGGATAGAACTTTAGGGCATAACCACATTTAAGAGATTTTTTTGCAGGTTTGCAAACCAAACCTTTGATAGGAGTTTACAGATTAGCTATTATTAAAAATTTTGAATCTATACTAATACAGTAATAATAGCACAATTTTTTTTGCTATGGTATACTTTTAAATGAAAAAGATATGTAGAAATTAGCTTCTATGTTGTACATAGGCAAAATAAAAAATTGTTTATATCTGAGTTTAATAGTACATCTTTATGTATATGTACATAGTTATGTATATAACCATAGTTATGACTATGGTTACAACAAAAATGTTTTCAACATGCAGTGTCAGTATTAAAATGGGAATTTTTTTAATTTGTCTTGTCTTTAATGGTGGTTCTTTTTTAAAGAAGCTTGATTGTACCATTGTTAAGCATGTGATTTCGTATTTCAGCATCTACTACATACAAGGCATCTTTAAGCACCGTGGTTAAAAGCTTCCTTGATTGTTTAGTGGGTGGTAAAAATTGTTCTTTAACTGCTCAGTTTTTTTCTGCCTTTAAATTGTTAAATATAAACAGTGCTGTTTCTATCAGATGTCAGGAATTATGAACATTTCATATTCTAGAATACAGAATCACCTGTGGGCTAAGGCCAAGCACAGAAAGATTGAATTTATAAGTACTTTGGAAAAACAGGTTGGTGTTGGGGAAAGGAACAACTGTGTTTGCTTTCAGGCTGTGCCTTTGTAATGTAAATGTAGTTTCTTTTTCCCCAAATGTCCTTTTCTATTCTTCTCCTCTTCCCTGGGGACTCTTTCAACACAGGTGTTTTATTCTACTGTAGTTCTTGTCGGTGCTACAAGCCTTAGGGGTAGTAAACTGATACTGTCCCTTGCAGGCCACATATTAGACTACCTCGGTATAGTCATAGATGATTAAGTCTGTGAGACTCATATGAGGCTGACCTAAAACCCAGTGTTCAGAACATTGGATCCACCCCCCCCACTTTTAAATAACAATATCTTTGAAAGAATTATTCATCAGAAAACTGCTTAGTGAATATAAAATCAGAAACAGAAATATCTGGGCCATGGGTATAGGATATTTCACCTAAGTTCCAGAACAACCCAATTTAATATTCCTACTTGACGACAAAAATACATACCTGTGAAGTAATCTTGTAGCTTATGCCAGTTAGATCTAGGATCTTTCAAGTACAAACAAATACTTTATTGATTTTTGCCTTTCTACCATAATTTGTATCCTGGTTGCCCTCTCCCTGTTATTCATGTATTTTTCCTCAGTATTAATCTCCCCTTAATAGTTAGGTTCCCTGATTGCCTCTTTATATTCCTTTGAATTTTTCTCAGTTCAACCAAAATGCTTTGTACGTTATATGCAATTAGTAAATATTTGTTAAAAGAATAAGTACCATTTTAGAGGGGCATAGATCTCTCTTTTCTCTTTTCTCTTTTCTCTGCATGTCAGTAGATACAGTGTGATGATTATGAAAATCCAAATATCTTCTTTACACTTACATGTCAATTAAGTTTGTGGCATTTATCTAGCAAGTGAACCCCTGAATTTCTGAAATATGAATGTAATGTGTAAACTTTGCTTCTATTATATATAATCTGAAATAACTTTTTAAAAGGTAATAAGCCTTTGACTATATTTTATTAGAAATGTTTAGGGGAGCCTGGGTGGCTCAGTGGGTTAAGCCTCTGCCTTCGGCCCAGGTCCTGGGATCGAGCCCCGCATCGGGCTTTCTGCTCAGCAGGGAGCCTCCTCCCCCACCCACCCCACCACCCGCCTGCCTCTCTGCCTGCTTATGATCTCTGTCAAATAAATAACTAAAATCTTAAAAAAAAAAAAAAGAAATGTTTAGAAATATTTAAAGATAATTCTGAAAATTTCTTAGACTATCCCAGTATTTTTTAGCCGAAAAAGACTTAGGTTCAATTTTGTTATGCTTAACATTAATTTTGTAGGCCTCTTACCAAGTTAGTTGACTCCTCTGATAGTTCACTGGTAAAGTTCTTTATGATGACTGGACCAAAATAATCTGCATTACTGCAACTTCCTGGGCTTTTAAAAAAGAGTTGTATAGGGACGCCTGGGTGGCTCAGTGGATTAAGCCTTTGCCTTTGGCTCAGGTCATGATCTCAGGGTCCTGGGATCGAGCCCCACATTGGACTCTTCGCGCAGCGGAGAGCCTGCTTCCCTCTCTCTCTCTGCCTGCATCTCTGCCTATTTGTGATCTCTCTCTCTCTGTCAAATAAATAAATAAATAAATCTTTAAAAAAAAAAAAAAGTTGTATAGAAATTTGGATACCCATAAGGAAAAAAACTGAGAATCTTATTTTGAATTGTTAAATATTTCTACAGTTCCCCTTTTTCCCCAACCCAGCATTCACATCAATCCCAGTTATTAAATATTCGCAGTGCCCTGGGAGATAGTTGTGGTTTCTCCAAAAGCATCAGGAGACCTGCTCTGCTACTGAAAGGAAAGCTTCATGATTTTAGCAAGTCACCTAACCAAATCAGTTTCTTCATCTGTTAAAGGAGGTTATTATTCTAAATGATCTGATGATCTATTCTGTTTCAAATCTCAGTCTTCATTCTTCAAGCTAGGTAACAGAAAATGTGTGGTTTTCATATTTAAAGACTTCGGGAAAACATTAACATGTAAAATGTTATAATACATATATACCCTGATGCTGTGATGCAATGTGTATCAAATTTGAGAAATTTACAGGGCTGCCACTTTTTAGGAAAATAATTACTACGGCCTCGCCAAGAGTGTGTCCTGTAGCACCGTTAGGGTAACACATACTTAAATATATAATAAATGCCCGACTTACAGACTTCCAGAGTCTTTGTGTAAAAGTAGCTTCCCAAGCTCCAGCCATCACCCTACCCAAAAGCCACCGAAAACAGCAGCAACAGCAAACCCTAGATCAGTCCCAAAATGACAGTTATTCTTTTCCTTCTCCTTGTACCTCTTGGCCCTTTTATCTTAGGACTTCAAAACTCAGGTCAGAATTCTGTGTCAGTAGCTTTTGAACTTTTTTGATATAGCATACAGCCCGCAAAGGAACCTAATTATACAAATGTCTATGAATTTAAATGTGTATAGAGTACATAGTTGAAACATAGTTATTTAACTAAAAGGAATTTATGCCAATATTTTTTCTTTTCTGTTTCATTTTTTTGGTGCTGCTTGTGACACACTGAATTGATTTTACAACTAAATGTAGCCCCCATTTATAGAACTCCTACTAAAGAAAAATACAAACCTCCAGTCGACATAAAATTAAACTTTCAGAAAAGTGTTTATTTGTAAAGTGAGAAATATCTGTTTATGGACCTATACATTTCTTTTGTAATCATACTAAACCTTCATTGATTTTGACTGATTTGATAGGAACGATTGGACATATGTAGTACTTTTATTGGGGGGGAGGGGCAGAGGGAAAAGGGGAGAGAGAATTTGAAGCAGGCTCTATGCCCAGCACAGAGTCCAATGTGGGGCTTTGATTTCACAACCCTGAGATGATGACCTGAGCAGAAATCGAGAGTCAGATGCTTAACTGACTGAGCCACCCACATGCCCATGACGTATGTAGTACTTTTGAACGAATGAGGCTTATTGTCAGATTTAATATCTCTAGCAGCAAATTAGTCTAACAAAATCTTTGCAAAGGTTTGTAAGAGTTCTACTAAATAAAAAAATGTTTTACCTTTCATCTTCTTTACCACTTTAATATTCATAAACTATGAAGAAAAGATTTCTAAGTAAAGATAGACTTCAGTCCAGACTTGCTGGATTATCATTAATTCAAAATTTATGTGAATATTAATTGAAGCATATCAACTCAGGTTTGATTTTTTTTTTAAAGATTTTATTTATTTATTTGACAGACAGATCACAAGTAGGCATAGAGGCAGGCAGAGAGAGAAGGGAGGAAGCAGGCTCCCTGCTGAGCAGAGAGCGCGATGCGGGGCTCCATCCCAGGACGCTGGGATCATGACCCGAGCCAAAGACAGCGGCTTTAACCCACTGAGCCACCCAGGCGCCCCAGGTTTGATTTTTTTTTTTTATTTCTAATATGGATAAGCATAACCACCTTATTTGAAAGGAATATAGATATTTCTATTACTAGGGTAGCTACAATTTAAAATTCTTAACAGGTAGCAAGCTCTGAGCTGGAAGTTATGTACATTCTGTCGTTTAATCTTTGCCATGTGGGGTAGATACTTACCCATTTTAGAGCTAAAGAAACTGGGGATTAGGAAGGATAAGTAACTTGTCCGGTAATTGTCAGTAATTGTCAGTAGCATTTCAACCCAGGTCTATCTGTTCCACAGTGTGCTTTGAGACTTTATGCTAGCTAATGTCAGAGTAGCCATAGTACCTAAGTGTCAGAGCTGTTAGACTTGGGGAGAAGAATAAAGAAATCTTAATTTAAGGTATGGTAAAATATTTTGAGACATCTGACTAAAACTTAGGCAGAGAAGAGAATTTTAAATCATTTCTCCCTGCTAGTGGCTTCTAAAATATTTGGTTTGATTCTTTCCTTTTTTTACAAACTAATGTGATTACATAGTTATTTACTATATTTCCTTGCTTATAAGACAACTGGCTCATTTAGTAACTTTTTAGAAGTGTAAATATTGCCTTAAAGGTATGTAAATCTTTTATTAGCTGGTCTAACATTTTTTTTTTTTAAGATTTTATTTATTTATTTGACAGACAGAGATCACAAGCAGGCAGAGAGGCAGGCAGAGAAAGAGGAGGAAGCAGGCTCCCTGCTGAGCAGAGAGCCCGATGCGGGGCTCGATCCGAGGACCCTGAGATCATGACCTGAACCGAAGGCAGAGGCTTTAACCCACTGAGCCACCCAGGCGCCCCGGTCTAACATGTATTTATCCATATAATCGATAATTAAGTTTTCTTCAGTATCACAAAGTTTGATTCTAAGCTTTCCTCTCATTCACAGATCAAAGAATGTCTTCAGTTATGTCTGGCCATGAGCAATTATCTGTAGTATCCCAGCAACCAACTAGTTTTTGGGGCGCCTGGGTGGCTCAATGGGTTAAGCCTCTGCCTTCGGCTCAGGTCATGATCTCAGGGTCCTCGGATCAAGCCCTGCATTGGGTTCTCTGCTCAGCGGGGAGCCTGCTTCCCCCTCTGTCTCTGCCTGCCTCTCTGCCTACTTGTGTTCTCTCTCTCTCCATCAAATAAATAAGTAAAATCTTAGGGGCGCCTGGGTGGCTCAGCAGGTTAAAGCCTCTGCCTTCGGCTCGGGTCATGGTCCCAGGGTCCTGGGATCGAGCCCCGCATCGGGCTCTCTGCTCGGCAGGGAGCCTGCTTCCTCCTCTCTCTCTGCCTGCCTCTCTGCCTACTTGTGATCTCTGTCTGTCAAATAAATAAATAAAATCTTTAAAAAAAAATGAAATCTTAAAAAAACAAAACTAGTTTTTGTAACCTGGACTTGTGATTTTTTTTTGTTTGTTTTTTACTCAACACCTTTGTGATAGCCTATACGAACTGTGAAAATTATCCATCTTAGAATAAAGGAAATATAGTACTACATATAAAGTTAATTTGGGGGCCCCTGGCCTCATTTTTCTGATCTTTTCATGCAGCATGAGCTATGTTTTATAGCTTTTGTGCTAAACCTAAGAGAAATCTAAAATATTATCTATGATAATGAGAAATACACATTTCTATGTTTTAGAAAAATAACAAATACCAATATTTTGGTTAAACTAGATTAAGGAATTAAAGTCCCATAGGTCTGTTTTGTGCAGAGAGAGAATAATTTACAAGTGTTTTTCATAAATTTTTATTAATATATTGCAGGTAGTTATAAAAGACATGGTCCAAGACAGTCTAGTCTGAATACTTTGGAGATGAAAAAAGAATTCTCGGGGCGCCTGGGTGGCTCAGTGGGTTAAGCCTCTGCCTTTGGCTCAGGTCATGATCTCAGGGTCCTGGGATCGAGTCCCGCATCGGGCTCTCTGCTAGGCAGAGAGCCTGCTTCCTCCTCTCTCTCTCTCTGCCTGCCTCTCTGCCTACTTGTGTTCTCTCTCTGTCAAATAAATAAATAAAATCTTAAAAAAAAAAAGAATTCTCCTTTATTTTGTGGGAGTGCATAATGAAAGTGCTCTGATTTGGGATTATTGTGATGTTTGTTCTTCAGAAGACGTTAAGAACGTGTATGAGTTCTGGCGTTCTTAGAAAGGAACCTCTTTGGGAGCCTAGTTCTCCCTTTTGATTACCTGCAGGTTTCCACTACCTCTTGAGTATGAACAGTTTATGGCAAGAGTGAGTTTCTAATAATATTGCCATCATCTTTCTTCCCTCCTTCCCCTATTCCTGTAGGTGTACCAACATTCGACCAGGAGAGACTGGAATGGATGTAACAAGCCGCTGCACCCTTGGAGACCCCAATAAACTGCCAGAAGGGGTTCCCCAACCCGCCCGCATGCCCTATATCTCAGACAAGCACCCTCGACAAACCTTGGAAGTGATTAACCTTCTGAGAAAGCACCGGGAGCTCTGCGATGTGGTGCTAGTTGTGGGCGCTAAGAAGATATATGCCCATCGAGTCATTTTGTCAGCCTGTAGTCCCTACTTCCGAGCTATGTTTACTGGAGAATTGGCAGAGAGCCGTCAGACAGAAGTAGTGATTCGAGACATAGATGAGAGGGCTATGGAACTACTGATTGACTTTGCATATACCTCCCAGATAACTGTGGAAGAGGGCAATGTTCAGACCCTTCTGCCAGCTGCTTGCCTCCTTCAGCTGGCAGAAATACAGGAAGCTTGCTGTGAATTCTTAAAGAGACAATTAGATCCTTCTAATTGCCTGGGCATTCGGGCTTTTGCTGACACACATTCATGTCGTGAGTTGCTAAGGATAGCAGACAAGTTCACTCAACATAACTTTCAAGAGGTGAGTTGTACTTGGTGGTTTGAATGCATTCATAATGTATTGGTCAGGAGAACAATATGAGTCCATGTTCTGTTAACTAACATGTACCTGTTTGGATATTTACTGTTGATTCTAACTCATAATACCAAAGATAAAAGTTGTTATAAATTCTAAGCCTGATTTTTATTTTAGAGACCAATTTTATGTTCTGTCAATTATAGTTTAGGGATTTGATTCTACCTAGCCATATTAATAAACAAGTTTATAAGTCAGAATACAGTTTATTAATTCATTAGGAAATCGGTATCTGATAGAATACCTGGTATCAGTCATTTGTATGAAACATTACCTTCCCGATTATTTGGATTTTTCATCAGAATAAATAATAAATCAGCAGTTACTTGGAGAACTAACAATCAGAAAAATTAAGTTAGATGTAAATGAAAAGAATTTTTTATTAAATCTGTTATTTTTCAGTCATTTATTTAATAAATACGTGAAAAGCTACTGTTTCAGACACTGCTTGGGAAAAAAGGCTACACGTAGTACTGAACAAGATGCCTAGAGTGTCTGTTCTCGGGGAGGTTATAATCAGGCAGGGAGTAAATCCACTGAATGCATAATAACGTAAATAATTACAGTTAATTGGTGCTACAAAGAAGCCTGGATGATTTAACATATTACAGAGAGATTTAACTTTGGTTCTGTAACAGCTGATTGCAAAATTCTGAGACCTGAAAAAGCATAACTAGGTTGAGAAACTGAAAGAAACCCAGTGAGAGCCAGAGAGCAAAAGAGAGGATGTTATTACATAATAATTTTACAGAAAGAACAGAGCCCCATCATACTGGAGTTAATAGACCATGTTAAGAATTTGAAGTTTAGGGGCGCCTGGGTGGCTTAGTCATTAAGTGTCTGCCTTCGGCTCAGGTTGTGATCCCAAGGTCCTGGGGTCGAGCCCCGTGTCAGGCTCCTTGCTCAGTGAGACACCTTCTTCTCCCTCTCCTACTGCCCCTGCTTGTATTCCCTCTTTTGCGCGCGCGCGCTCTCTCTCTCTCTCTGTCAAATAAATAAATAAATAATCTTTAAAAAAAGGAGAAAAAGAAGAATTTGAAATTTAATCTTAAGAGTAATAGAAAACCATTGAAGAGCTTTAAGCAAAGACATGGTCCCTTTTGCACTCTTCTCACCAGGATAACTTCCAGTGGATCAAAGATTTAAAAATACAAATAGAACCATGAAAATATTAGAAGATGACATGGAGCAATTCCTTTTTTTTTTTTTTGAGCAATTCCTTTTTAATCTTGAGTTGAGAAAGGCCTTTCTAATTGACTAACACAGAAGGCATAGAAGAAAACATAGATAGATTTGACTACATAAAAATAAAATTTTGGGCGCCTGGGTGGCTCAGTGGGTTAATCCTCTGCCTTCGGCTCAGGTCATGATCTCAGGGTCCCGGGATTGAGCCCCACATTGGGCTCTCTGCTCAGCAGGGAGTCTGCTTCCCCCTCTCTCTCTGCCTGCCTCTCTGCCTACTTGTGACCTTTGTCTGTCAAGTAAATAAATAAAATCTTTAAAAAAATTTTTTTGCATGGCAAAACAAAAAAACAGTAATAAGATTAAAGTCAAAGACAAAGTGGGCGGTGCCTGGATGGCTCCGTTAATAGAGCATGCAGCTCTTGATCTCAGGGTTGTGAGTTCGAGCCCCACGTTGGGTATACAGATTACTTAAAAATAAAATCTTTTAAAAAAAAGACAAAATGGAGCAAAATATTTGCAACTATCACAGACAATAATCTCTTTAATACAGCAAGAAATCTTATTGATCAATAACCTAGCCAGTGATGTAACCAAAAAATGGGCAGTAAACACATTCAGATTGCCCTTAAACATACAAAAGTCTGCTACAGGTTGTTTATAATAGCTGAAACACAAAACTATACCAAAGTACTATTTTTTATTTCTCAGATTACAAAATTATAATGTATCAGATTACAAATATCTAGAAGTTTGATTCCACATCCTGTTGACAAGGCCATGGAGACAAGGTAATGGAGCTACATTGCTAGTGTGAATATAAATCGAAACAGCCTCCTTGGAAGGAAATTTGCACACTTTTTTCACACTCTTTGACTCAGCAGTCCTATTTCCGGGAATTTGTGCTGCAAATTTACTGGAGAAAGGAGCAGTTTGAGGAGATGAGATCATGGGTTTTCTTTTAGATATATTTAATTTCCTATATTTATATGTCATATATATACACACACACACACACACACACTTATTTATTTATTTATTTATTTAATAGATATATTTAATTTTGTATCAGTATCTCTGAGCCAGACCACTGTTTATGAGTCTTTTATCTTAGAAGTTAGACTGAGATTAAAATTCATCAACTCATAATGAAACTATGATGACATAATCCTTTTAAGGCAGGATTCAACCCAGAAACCATAAAAGATTGGTATATTTGATTGCATAACAATTTAAAACTTTTTGGTAACAAAAAAGCACTATAAACAAGGTCAAAAAATCAATACCACTGAGGTCACTAAGAAGGAAGAGAGAAGAGAAGAGCCTTAACATTTTTCCAACATTGAAGGATGGTTAGTGAAAGAGCAACTGGTTGAGGAAACGGAATAACGAGAGAAGAGGAAAACCAGGAATGTGAGATCATGAAATGGCAACAGAAGGGATTTTTTATTTTAAGAATGAGGGCATTACATATATATATGTGTGTGTGTATATATATATATATATATATATATATATATATATAAAATAATGCATAAGCCAGTAAGTTTCCAGAAATTAAGATTAGGGTCATTGGCCTTAAGAAATATTAAAACATCACAAACATTTTGGTACTAGAGAATGTATTGATTAGTTGAGCTATAAAGAGTCCAGAAGTTGACATTTCAAGTCCGTGGAGGAAAGTGGAATTGTTTAATAAATGTCATTAGGAAAATGGTGATTTGAGGGAAAAAATAAAGATGGAATTCCCAATGGATGAATAATTTAAACCTAAAAAATGAAATTCTAAAAGTTAGTTATTAGTTGGCTGGTAGTAAAAATGACCTTTCCAAGCAGGATACAACCAAGAAGCCATAAAGAAAGATTGATAAATTTGATTGTCTAAAATTAAGAATTTTTGTTCTTTATAACAACAATAACAACAATAAGAGCACCATAAACTAAATAAGAAAATCTATGTCAAACTCATACATGGAGCATACATGAGGGAAAAAAATAGTAATTCCCATAAAACTCATACAAATTCAGTGAGAAAAACCATGAAAAACAATAGAAAAATAGGTAAAGGGTATGAATAAGTAATGTGTAAAAAGATATTCAAATATAAGTAAACAGGGGCACCTGGGTGGCTCAAATGTAAGTAAACATATGAAAGTTTAGTCACCCTCACATGTAATTAAAGAAACATACATCAGAACAAGATACCTGGGGCCCCTGGGTCACTCAGTCTGTTAAGCGTCTGTGTTTGGCTCAGATCATGGTCCCTGGGTACTGGGATGGAGCCCCTCATTGGGCTCCTTGCTCAGCGGGAAGCCTACTTCTCCCTTTCCCTCTGCCTGCTGCTCCCCTGCTTGTGCTCTCTCCCTCTCTGTCAAGTAAATAAATAAAATCTTCAAAAAAAAAAAAAAAAGAGCAAGATACCATTGTTAGCCCATCAGTTTGGAAAAACTTTAATTTTATTTGAAAGAAAATAGAAATTTATAAGAAATTATAAGAAAAAGAAAAAAAACTTTCATATATCCCTTACCAAGAATCCCAGTTGTTAACATTTTGCCACATTCGTTACTGTTCTCTCGTTATGTCAAATATTTTTCTCTGAACAATTTGACAGTAGATTGCATACATCATATTCCTGTACTCTTGAACATTTCAGTATGTATTTTCTAAGACCAAGGACTTTTTTTTACATAGAATTCTCTTACAACAGTTCATTTATCAAATTCAGGAAATTTGACATTGATTAAAAGCAATATTTAATGCATAGTTCCCATTCCAGATTCACCAACTCAGTATTGTTCTTTGTAACAATTATTTTCCAGTCCAGATTCTAGAGCAGATGATTGCACCGCCTTTAGTTGTCATGGTTTTTGTTTTGTTTTGTTTTGTTTTTTAAGATATTATTTATTTGACAGAGAACACAAGTAGGCAGAGAGACAGGCAGAGAGAGAGAGGAGGAAGCAGGCTCCCTGCTGAGCAGAGAGCCCGATGTGGGGCTCGATCCCAGGACCCTGGGATCATGACCTGAGCCAAAGGCAGAGGCTTAACCCACTGAGCCACCCAGGCGCCCCAGTTGTCATGGTTTTTGAGTTCTAGATAATCTGTAGTAATTCCACATTTAAGAGCATAAGCAACTTGTCTGATGTTTCCTTATGGGCAGATTCAATATACATTTTGACAGGAGTACTCAAAAGTGATATTTTGTCCTTCTCAGTGCATCACAGAAGTACATGGTATCTATTTGTCCCATTACTGATTATGCTAACTTTGATCACTTGGTTAAGTGGAGTCCTAAAGTTTCCTATTAAGTTATTATTTATCCTTTTTAACTAGTAAGAACTTTTACAGAGAGATGCTTCAAATCCATGTCAATGTCCTAATCCTTACCAAACTTCTACTCACTTTCACTTCCATCCATTGATAATTTCTGCCAAATTAGTTATTACTATGATGGTTGTAAAATGGTGATTTTAAAAAATTCCCACTTTTCTGTAAACATTCTTCTATAAGGAAGAATTTTCCTTGTTCTGAGTGATTGATTAACATTCTGGACTCAGACCTTTATTCTAGTTGATGGATGATAGTCCTTCATTACCATTTATTATTTTGGTGCTTTGTAGTCTGATTTATCCTTCCTGTGCTTACTTTTGCAAAATTAAGCAGACATATGCTTGTTTTTTTTATTATTTCCATATCTGTCCTACACAAAAGGTAGCATTGTGTACATTCTCTTTTGCACTTTGCCTTCTATTTAATTTATTCTGAAATTCATTCCATATCAGTTCATAGAGATCTTCCTTGTTCTCTCTCCACAGCTGTTCTTCTCCTTGTGTGTACCACAGTTTGTTCAGTCAGTTTCCCGTGTTTGAGTGTTTAGATGGTGTTCAGTGTTTTGCCGTTATAAATAAGGCTGCAATGAATAGCCTTGTGTGTGAATATTTCAGTGTTGTTGGAGGTTTATTTTCAGGATAAATTCCTGGAAATGGGACTGCAGGGCCAAAGGTTAACTGCATATGTAATTTTGTTAAATATCACCAAATTCTCCTCTATGGGGTTGGAACCATTCTGACCATAATACATGAGGGTGACTATTTCCTCATAGCCTTGCTAACAGAATATATTGTCAACCTTTTGAGTTTTTGCTAGTCTATAGATGAGAAGTGGAATCTCAGTGTGGTTTAAATTTGCATTTCTCTTAACATAAGTAAAGTTGAATATCTTTCATATGTTTAGGGGGCCTTTTTAATATAATTTTTGTTATTGTTTATTATTATCTTTTGCCCATTTTCTTATTCAATATATTTTTTTTTCTCCTCAATGTTTTAAAGTTCTCTCTATATATTAACAGTAATAACCTTTTATCTGTGCTACATGTTACAAACTCTTTTTCCCACTTTGCATTTGCCTTTTAACTCTGCTTATGGTATTTTTGGTCATGAAAAAGTTTTATTTTTATATTGTCAAATGTATAAATCTTTTACTTTATTGTATCTGGGTTTTGAGGCAGAATTTGAAGGCTACCCCTTTCCTCGGTGTACAAAGGAATTCATCCATATCTTTTCTAGTATTGAATATGGTCTCTCTGAGTTTATCTTGTATAGGATATGAAATACTATTACCTTTTTGTAAATACCCAACTAGTCCCAATATCATTTATTAAATTTTATTTAAATAAAAAAAATTTATTTAAAAAGTCTCTTTTTGCCCCCAGTGATTTGAGATAACATTTTTTTTATATATTGAATTTCTGTGTGTGCTGGGCTCTAGATCTTCTAGTGTAGGCCAGACAGCACTACCACACTGTTTTCTACAATGTTTTAATTATTGAGGCTTTGTAGTATATATTAATACATAGTAGGGTTATTAATACCCCTCCCACATAACTCTTTTTCTCAGTGTTTATTTTTCCAAATGAACTTAATATCACCATATCTAGCTCTAAGAAAAAACCTTGATATATTTATTGGGATCATATTAAATGAGAGACGTCTTTCTGTTTCTTCAGTTCTATTTTTTTTTAATCTCTCAGGAATGTTTTATACTTTTCTTCATTTAAATTTTGTACATTTTGTCCTGTTATTCCTAAGTGTATTTTTTTGTTCCTTTTGTAATTTTTCCCCTTAATGAAGCTTCTAACCGATTGCCATTAATGTATATGAAACCTTACCTTACTGAATTTTTATTCTTTGAATTACTTTTGCCATTGATTCTTTTTTTTTTTTAAGATTTTATTTATTCATTTGACAGAGATCAAAAGTAGGTGGAGAGGCAGGCAGAGAGAGAGGGGGAAGCAGGTTCCTGCTGATTAGAGAGCCCGATGCGGGCTTGATCCTAGGGGCTCAGGGTGATCATGACCTGAGCCCAAGGCAGAGGCTTAATCCACTGAGCTGCCCTAGTGCCCCTTGCCATTGATTCTTTAGAGTTTTCTGAACATCCTTTCGTATCATCTGCATATCAGTAGTTTTATTTCCTCTCCAATTGTTAATACCTTTAATTGTTGTTGTTGTTTTTTCCCTCTAGTTGCGAGGGTTAATACTTCTAGTAAAATGTTAAATAGTAATGGAAATATTGGACATACTTTGTTTCTGGCATTATTAGGAATGATTTTGGTGTTTTCCCATTAAGTAATATGTTCTTTTTAAGACTGAAGTATGAATATCTTATCATATTAAGGAAGTATCCATGTACAACAATTCCTGTTTTCTTGGATGCTTTTTATTAGGAATGGTATTGAATTTTGTCAAGGGTTTTCTCAGTATTTATGGAGGTAATGATATGAATTTTCTCCTTAAACCCATTATTATGAATTACATATATGAGGTCCTAAAATTAAAGCCTCTTTGCATTCTACATACACACATTTTGGTCATGGTATACTGTTAATGTGATGTTGGAATCTATTCACTAATATTTTATATAGTGTTTTTATATTGATATTCAGAAGTGATGCTAGTCTTTAATTTTCTTGTGCTGTCTTTATCAGGTTAGATATAAATGTTATACTTCATGAACATGATTTAGAAGTTTTCCTGCATGTTTTATGCTTTGAAACAATTTATACAACATTGAGAGTATGTCCTTTCTGAAAGTTTGGTAGAATTCCTTTGTGAAACTGTCTAGGCTTGGTACTTTTATGTGAAGTAGTTTATTAATAATTTTCTCTATTCTATGAAATTTCCCCTTTCTACTAGGATCAATTTTGGTAAACTGTATTTCCCTAGAAAATTATCAATTTAATCTACATTTTCGAGTTTATTTGTATAGAGGTGTACAAAGTAATTTCTTTTAATTGTTAAATTTCTGCATCAAGGGTTACTTGCCCCTTAATTTTTTTTTTTTTTTTTGTTTTGTTTTTTTTTGAGAGAACGATTGTGAGTGGAGGGCAGAGGAGGGGTGCATAGGCCAGGCAAAGGGAGGAGGAGAGAAAGAATCTTAAGCAGGCTCTGTGACTGGTAAGCCTGACTCCATGTTCAATCTCATGACCCTGAGATCATGATCTGAGCTGAAACCAGATGCTCAATCAACTGAGCCCACCAAGGCGTCTCTTACTCCTTGATATTTTACATTTTGTATGTATGTGCTTTCAATGATCTTTTCCTTGAAAAAGGTAGCTACTGGTATGTCTGTTTTATTCATGTTTTCCCAAAGAATCAGTATTTCAACTTACTAATTAGATCTACAATTGTTTTCCCTATTTCATTACATTCTGGTTTTACCTTTATTAGTTCCTTCCTTCTGTTTTCTTTTGACTTGCTCTGTTCTTTTTCTAGCTGTTTGAGTTGAGAATTTGATTTGTTTTCATCCTTTTACATTAACTACTATAATTGTTTAAAGCCATAGTTTTCCTTTGATCACTGTTTTAAATATATTTAATAGATTCTTATTTTTATTGCTCAGTTGTTGTTTTACAGTAACTCCGTTTATATTTCTCTCTACAAGGAACTATTAATAGCAAAATTTTAAATATTTAGGTGGAAAGAGTTTTCTTAATTTCATTTTTAATTTCTAGTTTTAGTGCACTGCAGTGTTTGTAGTGTTTCTACTTCATGAAATTTACTGACTTTTTTAGTCACATAATATATGATCAGTTTTTCTGACTATTCCATATGTGCATGGAAAGGAAGTATATTTTCTTGTCTCTATTCTCATAGTATTTGATATATGCATAAAGTCTCTTATTGATTATATTACTTAGCTTTTTTATATTATTTTGTCCACAGACCTATGTATTAAATTCTTTTATTATTAGTGTGTTTCTGTTTCTCCTTGCCTCATCTGTAGTTTATATAGGTGGTCACTATGTTGCTTAATGCATATATAATCATAATTCTGTATCTTAATTACAGATTGCGACTTTTAGCTTTATAAAGTATCCTCCTTTGTCAGAATTACTTCATTTGTTGTCTTAATTCTACTTTGATACCTGGCTTTCAATTCTTGTTTTCTTTTGTTTCCACCTGCCTGATGTATCTTTGCCCATTTGCCCTTCACTTGTAGCCTTTTTGCATCATGTTTCAGGTATTTTTCTTGAATTTGCATAGAATTAAGTTTTACTTTTTATCCAGTTTGAAAATCCTTTTCTTTTCTTTTCTTTTTGTTAAGATTTATTTATTTATGTATTTATTTGACAGACAGACATCACAAGTAGGCAGAGAGGCAGGCAGAAGGAGAGGGGGAAGCAGGCTCTCCGCTGAGCAGAGAGCCCAATGCAGGGCTTGATCCCAGGACCCTGAGATCATGACCTGAGCCAAAGGCAGAGGCTTTAACCCACTGAGCCACCCAGGCGCCCCTGAAAATCTTTTTCTTTAAATAGGCAGTTAAAGCCCATTTCTATCTATTTCTATTACTGATATGTTTGGACTCAACTCTGTCATATTAATTTTTTATAAAAGGTATCTAATTTAGTTATATTTACTGTATTTCTTTTTCTATATGATATCGTCTCTTCTCTTCATTTTTATTTTATTTGTTTTGATATATAGGAACATTTGTGCTTTTGTTCTAGTGATTACTTTTATAAAGTAGAAAAAGAAGAGCAAATTAAACCCAAAGTAAGTAGAAGGAAGAAGAGAATAAAGGTTAGAGCAAAAAACCAATGGTTCTTTGAAAAAAAATTGATGAACCTCTAGTTACATTGATCAAGAATAAAAGGAGGGAAGACACAATTTACCAATATCAGAAATAAGAGGCTATCACTACAAATCCCTCAGATTAAAAAGCATAATAAGGGAGTATTAACAACCTTTTGCCAGTAAATTCAACAACTGATAGGAAATGGACAACTTCTTTGAAAAACACAGATTGCAGAAACGGACTCAAGAAGAAACAAAACCAGAACAATCCTATATCTATGAAAGAAATTGAAACAGTAATTTAAAAACCTTCCCACAAAGAAAATACCCATCCCGGATGGTGAATTCTATCAAACACTTAAGGAAGACATAATATTAATTTTATATAAAGTCTTTCAGAAAAGAAGGAGGAGGCTGCCAAATAAAGACAAAATCACCCTGATGTCAAAACCACAGACGCTAAAACTACAGCTAGAGCTCTCTCATTAATTCAGATATGAAAATTAATCAAATGTTAGTAAATTGATTCCACTTAGATATAAAAAGTGGAATATACCACGACTAAATGGAGTTCATACCTCACTAAAGTTAATAGAGTTAGTTTCTCATTTAAAGTAATCTAACTACTTCATACACTTTTTAAAAATAGATTTGACTCTTAATTTCATCCCACTATTTTCACATGTCAAAATCCACTCTCTAAAACTAAAGATTTGCCAGCACTGAGAATTTCCAAAATAATTTGCCAGAGTCATTGGACCCCATATTAAGAATTGCCGGCTTTTAGGATGATGGTAATGTTTTGTATCTTGATTGAGATCATGGTTACATGAGTATACTGTTCAAAACTGATTGATCTATACACTTAAATAAGGTTGATTTTTAAAAATTTCCTGCCTTAACCATAGCTTGTGTTTTGGATCTAAAGTAGTAGCAAATATCTAAAGAATATCCTTAATAGTACAGAAAGTTTTAGAATCCCTTCCAGTTCTAACTGGGCCTCTCAAGTGAACCTGATATATACCATAATGAAATCCCCTTGTTCATGGACTAAAATGCACTAGTTTGTTCACTAGTTCTGTGCAGATAGAATAATTGTCACCATTTGGGGTTTAACACGTGACTCATTTAAATTATTCTCTAACTTAAATCTATATTTAATTTCCTTCTATTTCATTAGACCTAGCTTAATTCATAGTGTTATTTTTGTCCATAAACATGAATTTAAAAATTGTCTTTCAACATTAAGTTCACACTTACGTTAGAACAACTCTAGGTGACTTTGCTTATTCACTCTTGTTGCTTTGAGCTTTATTCATTCTTCAAATTGCATCTGTATTCATCTGAAGAAACTAAAAGTAAGCTCATTACCAAAATGGTGTGGGACTTAAAATTCAGATCTCCCGTAAACTTTTACTTAAAGCAGATACTTTAAAGAATTATTTCCTTGGGGCGCCTGGGTGGCTCCGTTGATTAAATGGCGGCCTTCAGCTCACGTCATGATCTCAGGCTCCCTGCTTAGTAGGAAGTCTCTTCTCTTACTATCTCTCCGTGATATTTGTGCCTGTGCATTCTCTCCCTTCTCTGTCTCTCTCTCTCTCTCAAAAAATAAAAAAAAAAAGGAATTATTTTCTTAAACTGGTTGTTTGGTCAAGGATAGACTTCAGTGCTAGATTTGCTTTAATTGTGAGCATTAGTATCTTTTTCCTCCTGGTGGAAAAAGGAGAAGTGACAATTTAACCAGACTTTGTTTATCAAAATTATTATTTTTACTCTTTGCTAAGTGCCAAACAAATATTTTCTCACACAGATTTTCATGTTTTCTTGCCATTTAGTGTTTCCAATAGGTGACTAGTGAATATAATACTGGTTTATTCATAAACTTTAAATATGGTGATCATTGGTTTATAATCACTGATTTGGGAAAAAGGATTTATACTTCGAACAAGAACCAAAAGAATGCTAAGGTGCTTCACAGAGATATACAATATATGATACCACCTTTGTGTTTAAGAGATCAGAGTGAAAATATTCATAAGGGGAAAGTAAGATACAGCCTTGGCTGCAGTCTTCATGCTGTGAAGGCCAGCATACCTAATTTGGGGCCAGGCCCCAAATTTTGCTCTTGGTCTTATAACCCCATCATGGGGTTACCAGATAAAAAACAGGGTGCCCAGTTAATTATAAATTTCAGATGAACAACAAGTAATTTTTTAGTGTAAGTATGTCCTTTGCTTGATTTACTAATTCTGACAAACCTGACACAGAGAGTACAATGCAGTCATTCTAACTACTGAGTCACCTGTGTGAGCAACCTCAGCTAAAATATGGAGGTAGCCTATTTAATTTCCTGACCTCCAGAAGGTTTCTCACTCAGACGATTTGAAAATTTGTGCCTATAAAAATCATAGAGTTCATTAGTATTTTCTACTTTAAGTACAGCTGACCTTAAGGCTCTCATGGTTTTGGGATTTGCATTTTTTTCTGACGTACTTGGGAAAAAAAGATTTTTTTTTTCTTTTTGTCGTAAAATAATGGATATTTTATTCCAGCTCTGGGGTATGAAAAAAAAAGGAGGGGACACATCCTTCTACACACCATTCTAATTTAGCTAACATTAATTTGAAAAAGCTAAAGCAAATATGTGCATGTATCTGTATAAATATTTATATATACACATACATATTTCATCAGTGTTTATATATTTACTCTAGTTTTTTATAAACACACCTTAAAAATCATTAAATGCATCCCAATACTTCTGCCTCTTTATCAATCACTTAATATTGTTTGGATTAAATTCACAGTTTGTGTTTTAATCTCTTATGTGATTGGTCAAACTGTACATTACATTAGAAGATGTGAGAGAAAAACTTTGTTTAAAAGTTACACCCCCCAAAAAAAAGTTATACTCTGTGTCAGTTACCCTTTACATGATTTTTCCATCATTATTTTCAACTTCATACATCTTGTAGTTCCCTACGCAGAGTATTTAAGCTTCTAGTGCTGTGCATATCTACATCTTCTGGATGGGACTGTCCGTGATCCATGAGCTTGGGGTCAGGCATAAACTGTGTAGCACCTGAGGTGGATTCTGATTTTGTCTTTGTTTCAGAGCTGAGTTCTGCTGGCAAGGATACTGAGTATTTCAGGCTGCCAGTTGTTTTTGCAGGTATTTCTAGTGCAGCAGAATTTCCTAGCTTAGATTTTTCTTTAGGTTTAGGAAGTGATTCTTCTTTGTTGCTTTTTGTCCACAATGATTTAACTGCTTCATAAATTTGCTGGCTTACAGTATATGCCTTTTTCCCAGTTACCTTTGCAATTATTACTGACTGAACTGGGTAGCAAACAGTTGCTCCTAAAGTGGCCAGTCCCAGTGGATAAGCAATTTTCTTAAACCTAGAACCTTTTCTTGCTGAAACCAAGCCTGCCAATCCTGAAACTGTAATCACTCCAAGTTTTGGAAGAAAATCTTGAGGTGGATTCTTCAGGTAAATATATGCATCTTTTCCAAATTGTACTGTATCCACTATCCCATTTTTCACAAACACATAAACACCCTTGCACCAGCCAATATAATGACCAGTTGTACTGCAGATGGATGCAAAGCCCATTTGTAAATGACCAGGCTGCTCTTCAACATATTTAGACTGCAGAGGTGGTGCAGTATATATGGGAAGCTGCTCTGGTTTTACTAGCTGCTTTTTGTATTCTTCTTCTTTAGCTGCAAGCACAGTTATAGATGCGCATATCAGACTTGCAGGTACGGGTGTCAGCTTTCCCATCCTAACAGCCGCCATATCTGTGATCTTCTCCGCCTGAGTTCTTTTTTTTTTTTTTAATATTTTATTTATTTATTTGACAGACAGAGATCAGAAGTAGGCAGAGAGGCAGGCAGAGAGAGAGGAAGGGAAGCAGGCTCCCCGCTGAGCAGAGAGCCTGATGCAGGGCTTGATCCCAGGACCCTGAGATCATGACCTGAGCCGGAGGCAGAGGCTTTAACCCACTGAGCCACCCAGGTGCCCCAGGAAAAAAGATTCTTAATCAAATATTCAAATTGCTATGGCTTATCTCCTATCCTGCTAAATATTCCAACTTTTTGATCTTAAAAAAAGCCCTCTTAAGAGAGTACATCTTCTGGGGCACCTGGGTGGCTCAGTGGGTTAAGCCTCTGCCTTCAGCCCAGGTCATGATCTCAGGGTCCTGGGATCGAGCCCCGAATCGGGCTCTCTGCTCGGCGGGGAGCCTGCTTCCCCTCCTCTCTCTGCCTGTTGCTCTGCCTACTTGTGATCTCTCTCCCTCTATCAAATAAATAAATAAAATCTTAAAAAAAATAAAGAGTATATCTTCTGCATTATAGGTTACACAGTAGGAATTAGAGCTCTTAATGGTATCCTTCCTGCACTAATAAATAATAGACATGACAGGTAGCACAGTTTTCTGAATGGGAGAACTGACCACGTGGAGTGTAGCAGTCCTGTTTCCCTCCCTCCTCCACCTTGCACCCTGCCCCCTTTTACTCTACATACTGATGACAAGATTTATAAGATCTTGGGATTTGTGGCTGGACTGCACAACAAGGTAATATCCTTGTTGCCATTTCATCCCCGTGGTTGCTCCTCAGAGTGGTTTGATACTCACAGGTTTTCATGGGTCTAACGCTCTCCTCAGTATATTCATTCTTGCTTGCAGAATTGCTGATACCCACATTCTTTTTTTTTTTTTTAACTGGCCCCTTTGTGTTTCTGCCCCCAGACATTGCTCTTTCAGCCACTAATCTTCCTCTGAAAGCTTCCTCTGATTTTTTTGTATGCCCCATATTTCTGGAGTTATAATTTGGTGTAGTTAGTTTGGTTTATTTTGAATGTAAACTTATATTTTGATACTTCATTATAGAAAAACAGATTTCCTTTTTCTTAAATAGCTTGAATCACAAATTATTATTTTTCCTCGATTTTAATTATGTCCTTGGTATGCTCCTTTGTTCCCCCACCTCTTTTTAAAATAAACTTTAGTTTTTTAAAAGATTTTATTTATTTTAGAGCGAAAGAAAGTACGTGGAGGGGAGGGGCTGAGGGAGAGAGAAACTTAGGCAGACTCTGCTGAGCATGGAACCCAATGCAGGTCTCAATCTCACGACCCTGAGATCACACCACCCACAAACCCCTAAACTTTATTTTTTAGAGCAGTTTTAAGTTCATGGCAAAATGGAGCAGAAAGTTCAGAGTTCCCATGTACCCCAGTTACACACACACTGTTATCCCTGTTATCAATATTCTGCACCAGAGAGGTACATGTGTTACAACTGATGAACCTGCATTCACATGTTATCATCACCCAAAGTCCATAATTTAAATTAGAGTTCACTGTTGCTGTTATACGTTCTATGGGTTTTGACAAATGTGTCCATCATTGTAGTAATATAAAGGGTAGTTTCATTGTCCTAAAAGTCCTCTGTGCTCTGCCTATCTTCGTTCCCTTTTTACAATTTTTTTATTCTCTGGTACTCTTTTGAACTGCAGCTCCATTATGAAATAGAGCTTTGTCCCATAACCCTGAAGAATAATATCGAAACAGTACCTTAAATGTAGTCACAGGGTTTTTTCTTTATTCTTACCTAACTTTGAACAGGTGATGGAAAGTGAAGAGTTCATGTTGCTTCCAGCCAATCAGCTCATTGATATAATATCTAGTGATGAACTGAATGTTCGCAGTGAAGAACAGGTGTTCAACGCAGTGATGGCCTGGGTCAAATATAGTATTCAAGAAAGACGTCCTCAATTACCCCAGGTATGATGGAAATGTTTCTCCACGTAACTGTCTTTTTTGTAGTGGATGAGATAGCATATATTTGACTTGCAAAAAAGAAACAGTTGTCACTGTCCCTTATGTTAGACCGTAACAGAGATCATCAGTCTTCCAATAAATCATTAGATAGTGTTTAGAAACATTTTAAGTGTTTATCACTATGTACTTTTGCTCCTTGGCTTCCTCTCTATTTTGCCTCAGTCTAGATTAGGGTATAGTACAAGTCAGAACCCAAATGGTACTAAAGGAACAAAAGAAAACAAGGATGGCAGTTATCTTGCTTCCCATCCCAATGTGGCTTGGAAATCCTATCACATTTTGAAGAGTACGGGGATGATATGGGCCATAAGCAGTCACCAGATGAAATGTTTAAAGTTCTTGTTATCATGACTATATTTTTAGCAATTTAATAGGATATTCTTCCTGATTGTTATAGTCCAGTTACATAAAGTAATTATAAAAGAGCTTATAACATATTGCTGAAAGCTCAAAATAGCATTCTAAATTGATATTAGTATGCTTTCAATTTTCTGATTATTCTGATTACTGAAATGGTAGAATAAATTAGGTTTAGTATTTGTGTCTTCCCTCCCTCTTTTTTATGTATTAATTGAATCAAATTGATTCAGTTAGATCCCAAAACAATTGAAAACACATTATGGGAACATGGGTTATGTATTCTTTTAAATACCCTGCAAGTGGGAGCTCGTGCCTTTAACAGTATTTATTACCTCTTAGGTGCTGCAGCACGTTCGTCTGCCTTTGCTTAGTCCCAAGTTCCTGGTGGGCACCGTAGGCTCTGATCCCCTCATCAAAAGTGATGAAGAATGCAGGTATGAGTGGCTCTGGGTGGGAAAAATCAGCAATGAGTGTTCCTGTTTTCTCCTAATTTCCTTATTTGTGTTGCTTCCTAAATATTTGTATTTCTTAGTGCTGATGCCAGGGCAGTATTTAACAGGTTTTTCTTCTGGGTTAGGGTCAAGAGGAGGAGATGGAAGAAGAGAGAACTGAGCTTCCAGGATTCCATTCCATTAGTTTTTATGAATGATGCTAATTGGTGTAGAAGTGGCAATAAAGAGGTAGATTTCTAAGGTTTTAATGCAAGCTTGAATTTGAAGAGGCAATTCTGTGCTAATTTATGTTTTTCTTGAGATAAATAATGCTGTTGACTCTTGCCAGAAAGTGTCAGGAGCACTTTATCATTCTATCACATATGCCTGCCTAGGGAATAGGACCAGCTTTGTTTTCTGGGGATGTGGACAGAGTCAAAGAACTACTCCTCAAGCAGCTGTGGAAGGGGCTCCACTAGAGGTTGGTGGAGTAGTTTCATAATGTATTTTGACTGAAAAAAACTCTGAACACTTTTATAATACAAACAAGATACCTCTTTTACTGGGCTATTTCTATAAAATAGACACGATTTAAAAATTACTTTTCCCAGTATGATAGGTTTTAAGATTTAGATTCCAGTCAGACCATACAGTGTTTTTAACCATTACCCCCCGCCAGCATGTTCTATATTAAAAAATGAAAGAGCAAGTCAATACTCAGAACTCCTTAAACTGTATTGACCTTTGGGTCTCCCTTAGTGACTAAAGAAACTTGCTCTAGTATTAGGAATCCCTAGAACAGAGGTAGAATATGCAGAATCATTTGCCTTTCTTCTGTAATCTCAAGCCTGTCCCTTTAACAAGGTTATGTCAGAGGGGATTTAGATTTGTCTCTTAAATTTAAAAGGCAGACAGATGGCAATTAATTCCCTCAAATATTTACAATAGCAGAAGGAAAACCGCATGAATTATGGATTCAAAATCTGAAGAAACAATGCAAAGTGCCCCTCCCCCATAAAAAATAAATCAGATTGTACTAATTCTGATGCACAAAGTAAAGGTACTTCCAAAGTCACTTTTAAAAGAAGCTCTTTCCTGTAATCGGAGTGGGAGAACAGCCATGAGAGACTGTGGACTCTGAGAAACAAGCTGAGGGTGTTGGAGGGGAGGAGGTGGGGGGATAGGTGAGCCCGGTGGTGGGTATTATGGAGGGCACGTACTGCATGGAGCACTGGGTGTGGTGCATAAACAATGAGTGCTGGAACATTGAAAAGAAATAAAATAAAATAAAATGGGGGGGGGGAGCTTCTAAAAAAAAGAAGCCCTTTCCTGATATCCTGACCTCATGACATTTATTAGTTGTGAGACCTTAAGCAAGTTACTTTAACCTCTTTCTGCTATAGTTTCTTCATCTGTAAAGTAGGATGACAGTAGTACCTATTCCATCGGGCTGCAGTAGGGATTGGCAAGTTAATACATATTAAGCCCTTAAAACAGGGACTGACACACAGCTGTAAGTGTTCTTGTTGCTACTATTAATTTTGGGTTGGCTTGCTAAGTATTAGCTCTATAGTACTCCTTCTAGGAATCCCTGAGCACTCAATTAAAAACCAGCTATTAGGGGTGCCTGGGTGGCCCGATGGGTTAAAGCCTCTGCCTTCGGCTCAGGTCATGATCCCAGGGTCCTGGAATCGAGCCCCACTTCGGGCTCTCTGTCAGCGGAGCGCCTGCTTCCCTTCCTCTCTCTCTGCCTGCCTCTCTGCCTACTTGTGATCTCTGTCTGTCAAATAAATAAATAAAATCAAAAAAAGAAAAAAAAACAGCTATTAGGAGATCACAATCTTTGTTTTTAAGGCTGAGGAAGCTTGAAAAAGTTCTTGGCCATCAGGTTGGGAGTTGGGGGGCAGGGATTGTTGGTTTTTTGGAGGAGTCTTATCAAAACCATATATTAGAAGTGCATTATTGGGTCATGCTTGGGACTGGTCCTGCAGGAATGAATTACTCTTTGTAACATAAAAAGCTAGAGAAATGAAAATATATTTCAGGAAACACTTCCAAAGTTGAGAAAGAATAGAATAACAGATTGAATTTGCACTGATTAGGTAGGCACTGAATAACTCGGAGGACTCAAGTGAGCGGAGTATATACATGAATGGCTTGTATTAGGATATTGTATTCAACAAGTATAATTACTAGGGTCTTCTCAGAAAGTACCTTAATAGGCAGAAAAAAAAATTGTTCATCCTCAGTAGACTTGTTGAGAGCAAACCATTTCATACGGTACCGGATAACAACTTAATATTAAATGACAGTATAGTTTTTCTTTTTAGCAATCCAGTTTTTGACATAGCTTTATTGTTTAATTAACATAACAAATATCTACTGCCAGAGCTGATGTACTGCTTTACCAGTATTCTGCAGAATCTGGTAAAATTCATTAGAAAGCAATAACTATGCAGGCTAGTAATTGAGTTTTAAGTTTTAGTTTCCCGTAAGTTGTTGTTGGCCCCAAGCATATTAAGTTTTAGGCTAAATTTTATACTAAGATAAGAAGTCATGATGGAAATACCAATCAATTTACAACTCATGGTGTGACTGGCATCATTTCTCTTGTATTTGTGACTTTTTAAATATTGGCTGGCATTCATGATTTGGTTTGATTTATCCTTGTTCCCCTTTGCCAACTTACATATTCCTAAACCATATTGGGATTTGACTAACAATGTTATTTAGACATTTGGAATAAAGGCAAAATTTCCTCCACAGAGACTTGGTAGATGAAGCTAAAAACTATCTCCTATTGCCTCAAGAACGACCACTAATGCAAGGACCAAGGACAAGACCACGGAAACCTATTCGATGTGGAGAAGTACTCTTTGCAGGTTTGGGACTTACTGTACTCTGACTAAACTGAATATTTTCCCACATGTTAAACTGTCACTTGATCTATCCTTTGGACAACTGTGATATCCACTGTCATAAGAAACACATAATAAGGGGCACCTGGGTGGCTCAGTGGGTTAAGCTGCTGCCTTCGGCTCAGGTCATGATCTCAGGGTCCTGGGATCGAGTCCCGCATCGGACTCTCTGCTCAGCAGAGAGCCTGCTCCCCTCTCCCTCTCTCTGCCTGCCTCTCTGCCTACTTGTGATCTCTCTCTGTCAAATAAATAAATAAAATCTTTAAAAAAAAAAAAAAAGAAACACATAATAAGTTACCTTTTGGCTTGACTCTTAACTCATGATCCAACACTGGTATTCTCTGAGAGTGCTCTATTTTATATAAGTCTAAAAATGCCATGCAATGGATGTTTTGTTAAAATGAGTCATATGCATTAATTTTATGCCAGTGTGCAAGACACCTCATAATTATCTAGAACTGTCAAAAAAATTACATTAAATAGTTACATGCTTTCCTAGCTCTGTTGAGCTAGACTGAGCCCAAGACAACCTGCTCTATCATTTTGCTCCTACTCTCTGTTCCTAAATCTCTGAGAATTTTCAGCCTCAGATGTTTCCCTTCCATCCATGTAAATTCAGCTACCTCGCTCACTTGAACAGTCAGACTACTTCTTACTAGTTCTGTCTTAGTCCATTTGGGCTACTCTAACAGAAACCCAGAAACTGGGTGGTTATAAACATAAATTTATTTCTCACAGTTCTGGAGGCTGGGAAGTCCAAGTCACCAGCAGATTCTGTGTCTCGTGAGGGCCCACCTGCTTCTTCATGGAAGGTTGTCTTCTCGTCTTTTGGCTGTATTCTTTCTCAGTGGAACTGAGAAAGGGAACTTTTTGAGTTCTCCTTTATAAGAACACTAATCCCATTCATGAAAGCTCTGCCCTTATGACCTAAGCACCTCACAAAGGCCTTAATACCATCACACTGGAGACTAGATTTCAATATACAAATTTTGATGGGGCATACAAACATTTAGTCTGTAGCAAGTTCTTTGAATATTTTTTCTTATTCTGATTCATGGAGCTAGCCAGGATTTATTGTAGTATTTTTATTTTAATTCCCAACTTTATCTAATTCCATGGCTATTTAGATGCAGGCATGCTTGGATTCTTTTGTCCCATTTTATTTTTTATCTATCTATCTATCTATTTTTATGTGACGTGTTCTATTCCTTTTCATCTGGGAATTTTGTGCAATCTCTGGGGCATCGTATCCTTTTCCATCAGCCTAACCACTGTCTATCTTTTTCTTTCCAGTTTAATTTTCTGTTGGCATGTGGAAATATATTTTCCCCTATATTTTTAGAAGAAGAGGCACGTTGGTAGCTCAGCCGTGTCTGACTCTTGGTTTCAGCTTAGGTTATGATCTCAGGGTCTTGAGATCCAGCTCCAGGTCAGGCCCACAGTCATCATGGTGTCTGCTTGAGATTCTCTCTCCCCGCTCTCTTCCTCTCCCTCTGCCCGCCCCCTGCTCTCTTTCTCTCAAATAAATAATCTTTTTTAAAAAGAAGAAAAATGTGATAATTTCTGTTTTGAGTTCTTTCTTTTTAAATTTTTTCATCTAAATTTCTTCTTGTAGAGGATATAGTAGTATTTCTTTTTTTATTTATTTGAAAGGGAGAGAGAGTGCACATGTGAGAACAGGGGAAGGGATAGAAAGAGAGGGAGAGAGAATCCCAAGTAGACTCTGAGCCCAGAGCCCGACAGGGGGCTTGATCCTATGACCCATGAGACCATGACCTCAGCTGAAATCACAAGGTGGACACCTAACCAACTGAGCCACTCAAGTGCCACCCCCCACTTTTTAAAGATTTAAAGATTTAAAGCCTGCTTCTTCTCCCTCTGCCTGCCCCTTTGCCTATTTGTGCTCTCTCTGTCAGTCAAATAAATAATTTTATTTATTTATTTGAGAAAGAGAGAGAGTAGTATTTCTTCAAGAAGAAAATTGATGCCAAGTTTTCTTTTTTTCCTTAATCCTCATCAGGCTTTTTTTTTCTCTTTTGAAGGAATTTCTTCATTCTTGTTTTAAATTTCAGACTTAATTATTAATTCACTATGCACTGAATTCTCCCATACTCCTAGTTGTCCAAATGTCTCTGGTGTTATTAATAGATTTATCATTTGTATTAGCACAGTTATTTATTCCTGTGTCTCTCGTTCCTATGTATGCAACAAGTACATATTCACCTGTTTATGTGGGTTTATACAGACACTTGCATGCTCACACCTACGTCTTGCATCCTTGCTCCCCACATACAATCTGAGAGTTTCTCTTTCCCAATTTTGATATTTTGTTTAAAATTTTTTTTTCAATAGGCTCCACACCCAGCATAGGCCTTGAACTCACAAGCCTGAGATCAAGAGTTGCATGCTCTACCCAACTGAGCCAGTCAGGCTCCCCCTCTCTTTTCTTTCTTTCTTTTTTTTTTTTTTTTAAAGATTTTATTTATTTATTTGACAGAGAGAGATCACAAGCAGGCAGACAGGCAAGCAGAGAGAGACGGGGGGACGCAGGCTCCCCACTGAGCAGAGAACTCGATGCGGGGCTCTATCCCAGGACCCTGAGACCATGACCTGGGCCGAAGGCAGAGGCTTAACCCACTGAGCCACCAAGGCGCTCCCCACCCCTTTTCAACTTTAAAAGTCAATTGTCTGTTTTTAAAATTAGAAGACTGCAAGATCTAATTATTTGCTACCTGTGGCTTCATGATGTATTGGTTTTAGGAATGTAGTAGTAGGGCCATCTTTGTGGAGTTATGCCCATTATTATGAAGCTCTATTAACTGTTTTGTATGGCTGACTGTTAGTTTTAATTCCCAGACTAGGGATGACATTACAGTACTGTTTCATCAGCCTCAGAACATTCTGGCAATGATTAAGAACAAGATTAAGGTAGAGGGGAAGGTGACAAGAACTCAAACAAATGAAATAGAAGAGAACCTCCCTATGATGAAAAGCTAGAGGCTAAGCCAAATAGGCATACGGAAAGTATGTTCATGTCCAGGGTCCTCTCTGGATTTGGTGGGGATACCAATCCAGTGGAACTAGACAAGGCATACCTTTGGGAATGCTGAGAGACACTAACGTAGCTCCTTTAAATAGAAATTTTTTGTTTGTTTGTTTTAAGATTTTATTTATTTATTTATTTGACAGAGAGGGAGAGAGAGATCACAAGTAGGTAGGGAGGCAGGCGGGGGGGGGGGGGGGGGTGGGCGGGGAAGCAGGTTCCCTGCTGAGCAGAGAGCCCAATGCAGGGCTGGATCCCAGGACCCTGAGATCATGACCTGAGCTGAGGGCAGAGGCTTAACCTACTGAGCCATCCAGGTGCCCCTAAATAGAAATTTAAACTTGACTTCACTTAAGTTATTCAATAGCTGCCATCTTTGTCCTGCTGGTTTCTACCATATTTTTCCAACGTGACCTGATTATTAATTGCCAGGTGGCATGTTTCCAGTGTGTAACCATCTTCATGAAAATCTCATTTGCCTCTTTGACTAAATCATGGTATTGGGTGACTAACTTGCTCAGTTAGTAAAGCATGTGACTCTTGATCTCAGGGTTAGGAGTTCAAGATCCACTTTGGGTATAGAAAAGAAAGAAAGTACCCTTTGAGCAGCTGGCTGGCTCAGTTAGTGTAGTGTGCGACTCTTGGTCTCAGGGTTGTGGTTTTAAGCCCCATGTTGAGTGTAGGGTTTACTTAAAATCTTTTTTAAAAAAAGGATGTTATTAATAAAACCATATTTTGTCGTCTTTAGAAGCCAGCTAAATTGGATCAATTTTATGATCTCAAATTCCTCCTAGTAATCACATAATTTCACATTGCTGATTGAATATCTGATTCCTTGACAATGTTGTTAATTATTTGAAGGCAAAGACCATTTCTAAGTTAGCTTTGTAGTTTCCAGATTGCATAGCAATCTTGTCAGACTAGGCACTCAGTAAAGATTAATTGCTTGCTGTTGATCCTGTGGAATACTAGTGAGAAATGAGCATCAACCCACCATGAATGTTGGAAAAAGAAAATTGGAAAATACATGCCAGTAGCCTTAATGGATTGCTTTGCATATGAAAGATAACCTATTTTTAAATGACACCTTTGGGGCACCTGGTTGTCTGAGTTTGTTAAGCATCTGACTTCAGCTCAGGTCGTGATCTCAGGTTCCTGGGATTGGGCCCCACATCAGGCTCCACACTCAGCAGGGAGTCTGCTCACCCTCTGCCTCTGCCCCTCCCCCCACTAGAACACACTCTCTCTAAAACGAATGGATAAAATCTTTTAAAATAAATAAATAACACCTTTATTTTTCTGATAATATATATGCAGTGTAAAATTTTGATTAATAGGGTGCCTGGGTGGTTCAGCCGGTTGGGTGCCTGACTTTTCATTTTGGCCGAGGTCATGAGCTAATGGTCATGAGATCAAATCTGGTGTGGGGCTTCACTGGGGGGCAGAGCCTGCTTGGGATTCCCTCTCTCCTTCTCTGTCCCCCTTTCTGTCTGCCCCTCCCCCACACATGCCCATGCACACACATTATCACGCTCTCTCTCTCAAATAAATAAATAAGAAATTTTAATTAATAGAAAAAAATAAAGAGGAAAAGTTAAATTATCTGCTATCTTTTTTTACACTATGAAGCTTTACATTTTCATTTGTAGAGACAAGACATTAGGTCTTTTCCTTTACATTGCTTTGGTTTTTCCAGCTTTCCCTCTCTATTTTTCAGATCTGAATATCATTCTTGAGTGATACTGTTCACTGACATTATTTTAGATCTTGACCTGTCTCTACTTTAGTAAAGCTTAATCTTCAATTTCTTTTGGTTTTTATTGCAATTTTGTTTTCATTATCTTTAGAATGCCAAATTACCAATTCTTACTTAACTTTAGAAAATTTAGCCTTCCTTTCTTCATCACTCTTTGGAAATAAACTCTGGAAACCTAAGATATAATCTTAGTAATTTTTTACTCAGGAGCATTTTACTTCTCTTACTATCTTCTGGCCTGTCCTCTTGTTTTCCATTAGACTTCTTGATACTTATAATTTTGTGTTTCTGTTTTGTTTAGGGTTTTGTTTTTTTTTTAAGTTTTCACAGTTCAGTGATCCTCATTCCAAATACTTTCTAAAAGTTGCCTTAAGGTAATGCTTTTTGACCAAATCGGTCTTTGAAGTAATTCTTTTTATTGTCAACATCTCACCTAAATAAAACTACATGTTTCTTTATTTTTCAGCAGTATTTTTTCTTAGGTACATTGCTTAACTCACATTGAGATTTCTCATGGCAAGGACATTCATACACTTTATTTTGCCAAGTACAGCTTGTACTTAGCTTATAATAACTAGTTCTGTCCCAGCTATATCATCACTTATTGCCTCAGAAATCATAATGCAGGTGAAGTTGCCCTGCGACAGTGGAATTGATCCTTTCCTTTTCTTGTTTCCTCAGGTCACAGGAAATATTTAAATTTTCTTTCCTAAAGGCCTATTTTTTCATTAGTATCAAATAACACAATTTATGAAATGGTAATAATTTGATTTAGAGCCAGATAATCCAAAAAAAATAGTTTTAATGACTCCCATTATAAAATTATGCCCAAGTTTGGTGGTTAGGGTATTTGATTCATCTTAAATGCTTATAACCCTCACATTTACAGCCAAATTTTATTTTGGATTTTAAGATGTTTTCTCTGATATTGAAACTCCTGGCATAAATCATAGAATGGAATTAAAATTTAATCAAATTAAGATACACAAACTTACTATGATTTAGTATTTTTTTAAATTAGTTAACATGAAGTGCAATATTGGTTTCTAGAGTAGAATTCAGTGATTCATCACTTACAAACAACACTCAGTGCTCATCATAAGTGCCCTCAATACCCATCCCACATCTAACCCATCCCCCACCTTGCTGTGATTTAGTATTATTTGAATATTCTGATTTAAATGAAACCATAAGGGGCACCAGGGTGGCTTCGTTGTTAAGCATCTGCCTTCAGCTCAGGTCATGATCCCGGGGTCCTGGGATCGAGTCCCACATTGGTCTCCTTGCGCAGTGGGGAGCCTGCTTCTCCTTATGCCCCTCGCCCTGTTTGTGTTCCCTCTCTCACTGTCTCCCTGTCAAATAAATAAATAAAATCTATAAATGAAACCATAAAAAATAAAATGTGTACAGCACATTGAGATTTAAAATACAGAAGTGAGTTTTCACATCCATCTAGAAGAAGATTAGAAACATTATAGAAACCATTATTTATCAAATATTTTGAGAATAAGGTATTCTTACTTAACTTCTTAAGCTCCAGAGTATAGCTCTTATTTTGGATTGGAATAGAGATGATTTAAAAGAATAACAAATATATCTGGTATAACTACATTTTTTTTTTTTCAGGTAGAACTCAGGTAGTACTCCAGGAAGCTCTGTGGAACTCGTTTTTAACCTGTCATTCTGGTTATGAAAAATGTAGTTTTTTCTAAAAGTTTTCTGACCTTAAATGTCATGTTGGATAATGTAGAATTCAGTACAGATTGAAGATTAAACAGAAAGTATTTTGCAGTGTGTATCATAAGAATTTTTGTATTATTTTTAGTCACAAGAGGACCTATTAAGAGACCATGAGTAGATAAGTCAAAAGTCCCTTCCCCTATTAGAATAAAAACAAACCTAAGCTTCTGATTTATAGTTTTTTTAAGTATAATTAACATAGTGTTATTTGTGAATATCTTCTCCCACTCCGTGGGTTGCCTCTTTGTTTGGTTGACTGTTTCCTTTGCTGTGCAGAAGCTTTTGATCTTGATGAAGTCCCAAAAGTTCATATTCACTTTTGTTTCCTTTGCCTTTGAAGACATGTCTTGAAAGAAGTTGCTGTGGTCGATGTCAGAGTGGTTATGCCTATGTTCTCCTCCAGGATTTTTATAGATTCCTGCCTCACATTGAGGTCTTTTATCCATTTCAAGTTTATCTTTGTGTATGGTGTAAGAGAATGGGTCGCGTTTCATTCTTCTACGCATAGCTGTCCAGTTTTCCCAGCACCATTTATTGAAGAGACTGCCTTTTTTTCACCATATATTTTTCCCTGCTTTGTCAAGGATTATTTGACCATAGAGTTGTGGGTCCATATCTGGACTCTCTTCTCTGTTCCACTGGTCCATGTGTCTATTTTTGTGCCACTGCCATGCTGTCTTGGTGACCACAGCTTTGTTGTAAAGCTTGAAATCAGGCAACGTGATGCCCCCAGTTTTGTTTTTCTTTTTCAACATTTCCTTACCAATTTGGGGTCTTCTCTGGTTCCATACAAATTTTAGGATTGTTTGTTCCAACACTTTGAAAAACACGAGTGAAATTTTGATCGGCTGATATCCAAGATCTATAAAGAACTCCTCAAACTCAACACTCAAAAAACAGATTATCACATCAAAAAATGGGCAGAAACCATGAACAGACACTTCTCCAAAGAAGACATACAAATCGCTAACAGACACATGAAGAAATGTTCATCATTATTAGCCATCAGGGAGATTCAAATCAAAACCACATTGAGATACCATCTTACAACAGTTATAATGGCCAAAATTAACAAGACAAGAAACAACAAGTGTTGGAGAGGATATGGAGAAAGGGGGACCCTCTTACACTGTTGGTGGGAATGCAAGTTGGTGCAGCCACTTTGGAAAACAGTGTGGAGATTCCTTAAGAAATTAAAAATAGAGCTACTCCGTGACCCTGCAATTGCATGACTGGGTATTTACCTCAAAGATATAGATGTAGTGAAAAGAAGGGCCATATGTACCTCAATGTTCATAGCACCGATGGCCATAATCGCCAAACTGTGGAAAGAGCCAAGATGCCCTTCAACAAATGAATGGATAAAGATATGGTCCATATATACAATGGAATATTACGCCTCCATTAGATAGGATGAATACCCAACTTTTGTATGAACATAGACAGGACTGGAAGAGATTATGCTGAGTGAAATAAGTCAAGCAGAGAAAGTCAATTATCATCTGGTTTCACTTACGTGTGGAGCATAAGAAATAACATGGAGGACATTAGGAGAAGGAAAGGAAAAGTGAACTGGGGTAAATCAGAAGGGGAGACGAAACATGAGAGACTGTGGACTCTGAGAAACAAACTGAGGGTTTTGGAGGGAAGAGGAGTGTGGGGATAGGTGAGCCTGGTGGTGGGTATTAAGGAGGGCACATATTGCATGGAGCACTGGGTGTGGTACATAAACAATGAATCTTGGAATACTAAAAAAATAAAATTAAAAAAAGTATAATTACCATATAGTATCTTGTTAGTTTCAGGTATACATCATAGTGATTTCATATTTTTATGCATTACAAAATAATCTTTGTTACCATGTGTCACCACCAAATGTATTACAGTCTTATTGACTATATTCCCTCTGCTACACCCAATGACTAATTTATTTTAAATTGGAGGTTTGTACCTCTTAATCCCCTTTACCTATTTCAGCCCCTCCATAAACCTTCCTCACTCTGGTAACCAACAGTTTGTTTCCTATATCTTTGAGTTTATTTCTGTTTTGTTTGTTTGTTTGTTTTATTTTTTAGACTCCACATAAGTGAAGTTGTATTCTGTTTGTTTTTCTGTGTCTGACTTATTTCACTTAGATGGATCCCTCTAGATTCAACTATATTGTCGCAAATGGCAAGATTTCCTTCTTTCTTTTTTATGGCTGAGTAATTTTCAGTTGTATATATGTGATACATACCCATTCATTTATCAGTAGATACTTAAGGTTGCTTTCATATCTTGCTATTGTAAATAATGCCACATTGAACATTGGGGTTCATGTATCTATTTGAATTGGTGTTTTCATTTTCTTTGGATAAATATCCAGAAGTGGGATTGCTGGCTTGTATGGTAGTTCTATTTTCAGTTTTTTGAGGAGCCTCCATACTCTTTTCCAGAGTGACTGTACCAGTTTGCATTTCCACTAGTATTAGAGGAATACATGCCAGTGTCTGAGGATTCCCTTTTCACCATATCACCGATGTTTGTTATTTTTTATCCAGTTTTAGTTCTTTCGGTTTCCAATAACAATTACATTTATGTAGTGTTTTATTCTTTAGAAAGCAGTTTTGTGTGTATATTATTTTACTTTTAGTTTTTATTCCTTATTTTACAAATAAGGTAGTTTACAAGATAGTCCCAAGATCATATTGCTTAGTAGAGGTAACAGACCCCAGTTTCCTACTTAAATAAAGTGCTCGATCGGTTAAATGCCACATTACTTCTCAGTCTGATTTAAATTAGTGTCCTTGCCCTCCTCTGTAAAATGGACCTAATACTAACTTATTTAGAAAATTAAAGTTATAACAACCCTAGTAGTATAAGTAGAACTCATAACTTATGTTTTGACCTGCTTCTAGAGATAATTGGTTTTGCAGTGCGTGATACATTCTGTGCTTTAGGACAGGTATTCTCCTGATCACTTCTATTACTTCCCCAGTCGGTGGCTGGTGCAGTGGAGATGCCATTTCTAGTGTTGAACGATACGATCCACAGACCAATGAATGGCGAATGGTAGCTTCGATGAGCAAAAGGCGATGTGGAGTTGGGGTCAGTGTTCTTGATGACCTGCTTTATGCAGTAGGAGGCCATGATGGATCTTCTTATCTCAATAGTGTTGAAAGGTAAGGTCAATTTGAATTTTTTTTAATTGAGATGTTAACTAGGAAACAAATGTGATTGCTGCTTTACTGTTACATCTGTGACTCTAGTTGGCAGCCTTGACCCCTTAGCATGACATATAAGTCCTTCATAATGTAACCTCCACCTGACCTATTTTTGCAGTCTGTCTCCCCCGACCACACCACTGTTCCCCAGTGCTACTCCAGATCCACCAAATTGCCGGTAGTTCCTTGGACACACTAAACTCTTTTATTGCTCTTTGCCTACCCATATGCATGCTGTTCTTTCTTCCCTGGAATATCTCTTAAAGACTCAAATATTATTTCCTATATAAAGCCGCCTCTGACACCACACAATTAGTTACTCATTCCTCTGCCTTTTCGTAAGTATTTTGAACATACTTGTACCTATCTGATTGGCTATCATTATTAAAATGTCTTTTCCCTTATCTGTCACCATGCCTGGCACATTGGAATCCTACAATAATTGTTCTAGTTTCTTGCTTTCATATACCCTTTTTCATTCAACTGTGTTGATTTACAGTGATTCTTAACATGTCTGTGACATCCTGCAGCACGGAAAGATCTAGATTGTATGACTGAAAAATAAAACAGGGATCAGCTCCATAGAAGCTAAAAAGAAAAAAAGCACACTTAAAAATAAATTGAATTAGAGGTGCCTCGGTGGCTCAGTTGGTAGACCATGCAACTCTTGATCTCAGGGTTGTGAATTCAAGCCCCACATTGGGCATAGAGCCTACTTTTAAAAAAATTGAAAATATAAAAATAAAAAGAATGGAAATGATTAAATATTTACAGCTTAATAACAATTAAGCCCAAATATATCAAAATGTGTGGGCTGCAACTGAGGTGTATTCAGAGGGAAATTTATAGTGCATTTTAACTTAATATGCATTCATTTGAAAATAAGAAAGATGAGAAAATAAATCATGCTTTTAAATTATGAGGTCATAAAAAGAACAAAACCCAAGAAAATAGAAGGAAAAGAAAGAAATAGAAAAAAAGAAAAAGTTAATTAAATTGGAAACAAATAAAATTAATGTAATTACACAAAGAGCAATTTGATAGTTTTTTTGACAGCATTTTTTTAAATTGAAAATGACTCTACTCTGTGCCCCATGATTCTACTTATCATTGTCTATTTGCTCAGGGAAAAATATACAAGGGCAATCACTATTTTTAATAGCAAAATGTCAGACACAATGTAAGGATACATCAACAGGAATATGTAATGGCACGCACAATTAAAAAAAAATCTAGAATATTATCTACTTGCATAGATGGATCTCAGAAGTACGTTGAGTAAAAAAGCTATGCCTATTTCAGTATTATTTATGTAAAGAAAACATACTTACATATAAATATACCTATTTAAAAGTATTTTACTGGGGCGCCTGGGGGGCTCAATGGGTTAAAGCCTCGGCCTTCAGCTCAGGTCATGATCTCAGGGTCCTGGGATCGAGCCCCGCGTCGGGCTCTCTGCTCAGCAGGGAGCCTGCTTCCTCGTCTCTCTCTACCTGCCTCTCTGCCTGCTTGTGATTTCTGTCTGTCAAATAAATAAATAAAATCTTTTAAAAAATAAATAAATAAATAAAACTATTTTGCTGATAAGTCTTGAAGGACATACACCAAGTCACAATGGGAAGAGACCAGAAATTAGTGGAACTCAAAGGAAAATTCAGCTTTAGCTATAACATTCTGAAAAATGTTACTCATCTACTCATGAGTAGATGAAAATCTACTCATACATAATTTGTATGAGTAAAAATTAAGTTTAAAAAATAAAACCTAAATTAGCTTTTCATATGCTTTTGTTATTAATCAGCCCATATTTAGAGGAAAGAATAGAGAATATGTAAATATAGCCAGACTTTCTTTGTGAAATACACACTGCTCTTACTGTGCTCTCTGCAGGTATGACCCCAAAACCAACCAATGGAGTAGTGATGTGGCTCCTACAAGCACCTGCAGGACAAGTGTTGGTGTGGCAGTGCTCGGAGGCTTTCTCTATGCTGTGGGTGGCCAGGATGGCGTGTCCTGCCTCAACATTGTGGAGAGGTGATTTTTTTTAAGTCATTTTCAATTTTTTAAAAGAATATAAAGGGTATTTACCCAAAGGATGTAAACATAGTGATCTGAAGGGGTACCTGCACCCCAATGTTTATAGCAGCAGTGTCCACAATAGCCAAACTATGGGAAGAGCTCAGAAGTCCCCCGGCAGATGGATGGATAAAGAAGATGTGATATAGATAGATAGATAGATACACACACACATATACATACAATAGAATATTACTCAGCTATCAAAAAATGAAATCTTACCATTTGCAGCAGCGCAAATGGAACTAGAGGGCATTATGCTAAGTGAAATCAGTCAATCAGAGAAAGACAGTTATATGATTTCAATATTTCATTCATAAGTGGAATTTAAGAAACAAAATAGAGACTAATAGGGAAAGGGAGGGCAAAATAAGATGAAATCAGAGAGAGAGACAATCTGTAAGAGACTTTTAACTCTAGGAAACAAACTGAGGGTTGCTGGAGGGGAACTGAGGAGGTGGATGAGGTAACGAAGTGTTGGGCATTAAGGAGGCGGCTTGATGTAATGAGCACTGGGTGTTACATACAACTGATGCGTCACTAAACTCTACCTCTGAAACTAACTAACTAACTAACTAACTAAATAAATAAATGTAAAGGGCTCTTTAAAAGAAACAGTTTAGGATACCAGGGAATCCACCATTCAGTGGATATCCCATGGGCTTTCGGGGAACGTTTTCAGATGATCTTAAGGGTCTAGGAAGATGAGAGATATAACCTTATTTTTCAAACTGTTTGTTATACTGATGGAGCCTAACTGAAGAGCTGGAATCATATTCTAAATTATAATCCACATAGGATATAAAGCATAACACTTCTGAAATCTGCTCTGATTTTTTTTTCCCCAGTACTTGGAGTGTACTCAATGTATGACTGCCCAGACTTCCTCCAAAAAAAAATGATTAAAGTAGTAATACTTTGTTTAGCACATCTTATAAACACCCCAAAGTATTTTGTATATGGATTCTCATTAATTCTTGAAGTGTACTTAGGGAAATCTAGGTTGGCTATGGAATAAATTTTAGTGAAATACATCCTATTCTTCACTTCTTGCTCCATCACTTTTTTGTCATTCTGTCCTAGAGATTAGATTTTGGAGTCTCATGTGTTCCATATTTCTTTTTTTTTTTTTTAAGATTTTATTTATTTATTTGACAGAGATCACAAGCAGGCAGAGAGGCAGGCAGAGAGGGGGAGGGGGGAAAGCAGATTCCCCACCGAGCAGAGAGCCCCATGCGGGGCTCGATCTGGGATCATGACCTGAGCTGAAGGCAGAGGCTTTAACCCACTGAGCCACCCAGGTGCCCCATGTTCCATATTTCATCTTTACTTCCTAAAAAGAAATGCTTCATGACTCTTCAGAATTTTTCAAATACCATTTACTAGTTGGGTTGCCATGTATAAGTTGAAGTGTTTAACTGTCTTAAATAGAGATAAAGTTGTAGGTAACTCTTGAAAGCTACTTCTTTTTTCTGTTAAGAAACTTATTTCTCCACTTTCAAAACTCTATGCAAGGGGTGCCTGGGTGGCTTAGTGGGTTAAAGCCTCTGCCTTCGGCTCAGGTCGTGATCCTGGGGTCCTGGGATCGAGCCCCGCATCAGGTTCTCTGCTCCACGGGGGGCCTGCTTCCTCCTCTCTCTCTCTGCCTACTGCTCTGCCTACTTGTGATCTCTGTCTGTCAAGTAAATAAATAAAATCTTTAAAAAAAAAAAAACTCTATGCAAGAGGATTCTGGGAAGATAACAACAATAGCATAATTATTTAATCTCTCCAAATGCTCACATAAGAACAGAGCAATAGATAGCAAAGCTAAAAACCTATGGACAAGTTAAGGAACTTGGTTCAATGACAGTGTGAATGTACCTAACACTACTGCACTGTACATTTAAAAATGGTTACGTTGGTAAATTTTACCACAACTTAAAGAAAAACAAGTCCTATGGACATTGAAAATATAACTAGGGGAGGGGGGATTTTCATAAACACCAAAATATGAATGGGCAAAGGCAAAGTACTGAAAGCCGCAAGACCTGCATGATACCAGTGTCTACGCAGGAGAAAATACAGAGAAGCAGTCAGAACTATGACAGATCTAAGAACAGAAGAACCCCAAAGCAGGCAATTTATATTTACTAGAAAGAATGAAGGGAACATTTATGACCAACAGCTGAAACAAAGAAGGGTTTTGCTCAATCCCAGTATAGTGTGCAAGGGACCTATAATAAGATCTGAAGGACTTAGAATAGGGATGCTCAACCTCAGCACTACTGCCATTTTGGGCCTCGGCTCACGAATTGCCAGTAGCACACAGCTGGTTGTGACACCAAAAGTCTGTAGACATTGCCACATACCCCAGGGTAGAAAGAGGAGTGGTGCAAAGCCACTGCAGCTGGGAACCAGCTGGGCTAGAGCCATCTAGTCCCTAGGAACCCTCAAAACTGACCAACAGTATGACCTTCCCGAACAGGGCCCACACTTCTGGTGCAGGATCAAAAATGAGCAAGACAAGATTAATATACAGTGAGAAGAGAAGGCCAAGATAAAAAGAAGGACCAGTGAATAAAACCAGTAAATCTCAGGAGGCAAATCACTATGCTTTTTTTTTTTTTTTTAACACTATATGAATAAACTAGAAAGAGTTCCATGAAGTTAGAAAATTACCATGAACCACTACCTCAGGAAAACTTGTTTCATATAAAAATGAACAACAGCAGAGTACCAAGGTTAGATCCAATACAAAGTTAACAGATGAAGAGAGAATAAGCAGCAGAATAACATGTCTATAGACAATGAAAGCACAGCAGAAAGACATACCCACAGAGCAGATCAAAACAGTAATCAACTATTTCACAATGTACTAACAGACATTAGGAAAGTGATATAAGACATGAAAACACTACATAAGTCAGAATTTGAAAAACCCAGGGGCGCCTGGGTGGCTCAGTGGGTTAAGCCTCTGCTTTCGGCTCAGGTCCTGGGATCAAGCCCCGCATCCGGTTCTCTGCTCGGCAGGGAGCCTGCTTCCTCCTCTCTCTCTCTCTCTCTCTCTCTCTCTGCCTGCCTCTCTGCCTACTTGTGATCTCTCTCTGTCTGTCAAATAAATAAATAGAAATCTTTAAAAAAATTTTTTGAAAAACCCAGATATGAGATAACAAAACTCAGAAAAATATTAGAAATAAGAGGAAAAATCACTTCAGAATGAAGATTAAACTAGAACAAGTAAACAAAACAGATAATACTGGAAGACAAATAGAAGGTGAAAGAGGAAATGTTTTAAAGTCAAAAATATAAAAAAGAAGTAAAAAGGATATGTGAGATAGCAACAAGTATTGACGATAGGTAAAAATCCAATATACAGATAATAGGAGTCCTTGAGGAACCAAACCAAAGCAAGGGAATAAAACAAATGCTAATAACTATAATTCAAAATTATTTTCCTGTTCTAATAAAAAAATTGAAATTGTTTATTGAGAGAGTATACTGTATTCTCTGAATACTGACCCAAAACAGTCAACACCAAGATATATTCCAATAAAATTACTGGACCTTGAAGAAAAAGGAACCAAATTCTTTAGTCAATCAACAAAAAAGTACATGTTATTTATTATATAGGAAAAAAGATTTAGATTACTATCATACTTTTTGAAAGCAATATTTTATGCTAGAAGAATATGGAATAACATTTAAGATATTCAAAGAAAATGTAAGCTAAGGATTTTATACCTAGAGAAAATGACTTTGAAGTATGAAGGGCGCAGACAAACCGTTACCATGTAAGAAATCGCAATACTGTTTCCGTGAGTCCTTACTGAGTAATCTACCACGGAACAAGCTTCAGACAAAATTACTAGAGACATTGATGGTGGGTGAGCAGGAAACATAGGAAATTGGAGAACTCTGAGTAAACAGAGTTAAAAGAGAGAGTCGTATGCACTGGCTTCATGCTCAGTCTGTGCAGATGTGGTATAAATATTTTCAAAAGTGGGTGGAGAAAGGGAAGAGATATGCAAAAAGAATTTTAATTGTTCTCAGGGATATTGAAGTGATAGTATTGCTAATCTAAGATATAATGTGGGATAAAGGAAATGGGTATAGGTTATTATAATTCTGTCATCTCCTGTGTTCTTGAAAACTAGGGTTCTTACTATGGGAGAATATGAATGTAAAATAGAAGAAGTTAAGTAAAAGAACCTATAGTCCTGAATTTCAATTTGAATTAAGTTCTTCATTAAAAATAAAATTATATTCTAGCTCTGTCAACCAAAGAGGCCTGGAAATAATGACCAACTAGTGGCAGTGAACAGCTCTGTTCCTAGATTGTGTTTTGAAGTTCCATTTCCCTAAAAGAAATAAGGGATTCTTGGAGAAATGTCTGATTCCAGATTTAGGACAGGAAATGTACCAATAAGCCTGGGCTAGCTTGTCATACCAGATAACAAGCAACCTATCAAAGACTGGGAGATGTCTAGAAGACTCAAGAGAAAACTTGTAAGTTGTTCCCACTTGACCAAAGATGGGATAGTTTTTGTTTTGTTTTGTTTTTTAAAGATTTTATTTATTTATTTGAAGAGAGAGCGATCCCAAGTAGGCAGAGAGGCAGGCAGAGAGAAAGGGGAGCAATCCCAGGACCCTGAGATCATGACTTGAGCCGAAGGCAGAGGCTTAACCCACTGAGCCACCGAGGCGCCCAAGATGGGACAATTTTAACTTTAAAAGAGATAATAATTGTGACTGATTAAAATCCAATAAATATACTTAAATCTATGAGTTCCTGTTGATGTTTAAAAAATAAAAACCCTATTTAGTTGCCTTCAGAAGATCACAGGGAATGAATTTATCATCTTGAGTACTAGTAAATAAAGTGAAAGAAGCATGCATATTCCCAACCTTTCTTGTATAAACTATATCACATATGAATTGGGTACAAAACAGTTGATAAAAGGATTGTTTCTTTTTTTTTTTAAAGATATATTTATTTATTTAAAGAGAGAGAGTATGAGGGGAGGGGTGCAGAGGGAGAGAGAGAATCCTAAATCAGACTCCCCACTAAGCACAGAGCCCGATGCAGGGCTTGCTTCCAGGACCCTGAGGTTATGACCTGAGCCAAAATCAAGAGCCAGCCGCTCAACCAAATGAGCCAGCCGCTCAACCAAATGAGCCATCCGGGTACCCCGAGGATTGTTTCTTTATAAAAATATTCCAAAAAAAGAAAAGAAATGATTGGATATAACCATTTTGTAACACTCAGTAAATAAATGGGCCTAAGCATTAATAATTAGCAGCTGCTAACATATCACCTTCTGTAGTTTTGCCAAAGGGACCAAATGTGGTCTGATCAGACTTCTGGATCCAGCTGCCAATTTGTGGAACATACAGAGGACAAGCCAGTGTGTGCAACTGCACTATGAGTGTCTAGCCAGTCAAATCCATGTTGTGGGGGAAATTGCAGGTCAAATGCCCCAGGTTCTAAAAGATGAATTGGAGTTGGGTGGGGGTGGGTAGAAATGGGAAATGGAGGGAAAAATCTATAGATAAAAAGAGACTTTAAAAAATTATAACGAACAAAAATAAGGGATGCACACTTGGGTAGGAAAAACTATAAAGAAACTCAAGGAGACAATTACTGTAAAAATCAGGATAATGGTTATCCTTTGGGGAAGAAGGCATTGAGTTTGGAAAGAGACACATGGGAAGGCTTCCAGTGTGGCAGGCAAAGTTATTTTTCTTGGCCTGGGTGATGGGCTTTCCTTGTAATAACTCATTAAACTGCACATTTGTGTGGCTTTCTGAATCAATGTTTTATTTTATAATTAAAAATTATGCAGAGACTTATGCTTCCAAGTAGCATGCAGTAAGTAGTGCCAGCCATCACTCCCACTGGAACAAGTAGGAAAAAGTGAGAGTACAAATATATTTTTTAAAACATCAGAGACATGTGGAAGTAACAAGAATGAGATGAACTAAAATTCCATTGAAGAGAGAGCCCATTTATGTGAGCTGAGATCATCAGCTGTTTTATTCCCTGGGGATATTTGCCAAGTCTGAAGCATTGAATATTGGACTTGAAATATTGAAAGGGATTCACCTGGAGGAGAGTAAAACAGTAGAACTTTTAATAGTCGTGCAGATTGGCATGACAGATTGGAATCTAGAACAGTTCCAAACATACTGCTGTTTTTCTCCATGAGCTGGTTGCTGAGTGCTGGGGTAGCTCAGGAGACTGGGGTACTAGGGTGAGTGAAATTTCATGCAACCTGAAGTGCTTAAAGATAAAGTCCTGCTGGGGGGGGGGGCGCTGTGACAAATACAGGATAGCTTTCATCCTTGAGACATTTGAAAATTGAGGTGGACTGAGTCTAACAAAACTCAATTCCTGATTGAACTGGGGTGATCAATATTTCATCCTCCCTGCCTAATACAGGAGAGAGTGGATCCACCGCTGGTGGCCGGGAGGGGTGGGTGCAGGGGCGGTGCGGAATGAGGGGATAATATCAACTTCAATTTCTAGAATTCCATCCCATTATAAAAATGTCCAGCTAAAATAAAAAATTACTAAATGTGTGCAGAAAGAAAAATATGGCCAGTAGCTGAGAGAAAAAATAGATAATAGAAGCAGACTTACCTACGTTTAAGGGCACCTGGTGGCTCATTCGGTAAATGATTCAGTAAATTTCAGCCCTGGTCATGGTCTCAGGGTGGTGAGATCGAGCCCTGCGTAGGGCTCCATGCTCAGAAAGGAGTTGGCTTGAGACTTTTCCCCTTTGCCTCTCCCTCTGCCCCTCTCCCTACTTACATATGTTCACTCCCTCTCTCTCAAATAAATAAACCTTTTTTTTTTTAATAAAAATAAATGATCCACAGAGTTAACAGAAAAAAAACTTTAAAAGAAGCATAATGAATACATTAAATAAAATAGGGGGAAAGATTAAAAATGGATAAAAGATTAGAAAATTTTAATATAGAATTGGAATCTAAGAATAAGATGTGCATTTTACAACTGAAAAATATATCTAAAATTAAGAACTCATTGAAACGAGATTAACTAGACACAGTAAAAGTAGACCAGACACAACAGAAGACCGAGTTAATGAACTCAAAGACAGATTAATAGAAACCATCCAAACAGAGGAAGAACAGAGAAAACAGAATGGAAAGAACAGGCTGTAAGAGACTCATGGGACACACAAGCAGTACAACATACATGTAATTGGAGTCCCAGAAGGAAAGGAGAGTGAGATAAGACCAGAAGCAGTGTTTGCAGATAGAATTTTCCACTGAGAATTTTCCAAAAGGGTTGAAAGATAAACTTTTATTCAAAGTGCATGAACTGGGGCACCTGGGTGGCTCAGTCATTCAGCGTCTTCAGCTCAGGTCATGATATCCGGGTCCTGGGATTGAGCCCCACATCGGGCTCCCTGCTCAGCGGAGAGTCTGCTTCTCCTTCTTCCTCTGCCTCTCCCCTTACCCTTGCTCGTTTGCTCTCTCTCTCTCTCAAATAAATAAGTAAAATCCTTAAAAAAAGAAAAGTGCATGAACCTCAGGAGACCATCACTGACTTAACCACAACCCTTTTCCAGGACCTCCATTCTCCAGGACCTCTGTTCTCCAGGATTTATATTTCTGCTGCATTCATCTGTATTAGTGACTACATTCGCAGAATCTGTTTGGAGGTTTTTCCTTAAAATGTGCTCCATCTCCCTCACTTGCTTCTTAAGAGCGAGGTCTATTTCCAGTATCATTTGTTGTGTATTTCCTGCAGTAGTGATAGAGTTTGCTAACAGTACTTGATAGACTAACAGAATTTACCACCCACGCAATAAAATGCCAGCACTATTCCAAGTGATTTTTGTCATATTTCTGAACACTAGTAATTTATCAATCAGGACTCAATAAAGAAAACAGAAGCCATACCAGTTATTTTGGTAGAGAGAATTTAATATTCAAAAACTGGCTAGCAGATCTAGAAAGGCTGAAAAAAACAAACAGAGGACACTGAATTAACTGTAGGAACCCAGATCTGGGAAAACAAAGGAGAGAGAGGAGAGAGAGGAGAGTTATGGGAGCCTAGTAGCCTAGAGGAGAGATGCCACGGAGCTTGAACTGTGACATGCCTCCATGAAGGCTTCTCTTCCTGGCTGATTGTGGAATATTTTATTTTCCAAAGATGATAACAGCACCTGTCATTTCACATGCTCTGTATCATTTGGACACTCTTCTGATCGAAAGGTAGGATTTCCGTTTTTGCCTCTTGGTTCTGGGCTGCCTTACGACAGCGGCCAAGGTGGCACTGTGTGTGTGACTTTTGAAGCTGGGTCATAAAAGATGCATCTTTTACTTGGATCTCCCGGGGCGCCTGGGAAGCCTTGAGCAGTCTGAGGTTGCTGTGCTGGGAGGTCTACCCAGACAGATCGTGAGGCTACCTGGAGGCACGGCCAGCCAGCCGCCCGCTGCTTTAGCGCTCTGCTCCTCCAGCCCCAGCCACAGTTTGACAGCAACCACGTGAGACACCGAGCCAGAACTTCCATGTGAGGCCCTTCCCAAATTCCTGACACCTGAGACAGGAAAGGTAGTAAAATTACCCGAAGTCACGGAGTTTGGGGGTGATTAGAACGCGGGTGCTCTCACCTCAGGAGCGCGGCAGAGGCGGCTGCCTCCAAGAAGCACCAGGCTAGTTTGGGAAGTGCCAGGAAAAGGCTGGAGACTCAAAAGTAGCTGGTTCAGTCAGAGTTCAAGGGCCATGGCCGAGGCAACAGTAACAGGATTGGCAAGCAAACAGAAAGGAGTCTGTCCCTTCTCCTCCCAGAGACATCCAGCGGCTCGTCCTTCCTCTCGGCAGAATCTGACAGAGAGCCAGCTTGGCAAAGGAGAAATGTTGTTTTCAGAGTTCCGGCCCCCGTACCACAAGTCAAGAGTGTAGAAAGCAACTTAGTAACTGACACAGGCACAAATTCTAAGACTTTTTTCCCTAGTAACTAAGTAAAATCTGTTAGATTCTCATTATGCATTTTGACCATCGCAGGTGTGTGTAGCCAACATGTCTTTTTAGCGTGATTTCACACCTTACGAAAAAGGCCTCACTTCAGAAAAACAGGCATGCAGTCTTCGGTTTCTCCCTCACTGCAGGTATGATCCAAAGGAAAATAAATGGACTCGAGTGGCTTCCATGAGCACCAGAAGACTAGGCGTGGCCGTGGCTGTGTTAGGAGGGTTCTTATACGCTGTGGGTGGCTCTGATGGGACATCTCCACTCAACACAGGTTAGTCCCTTCCAACGTCAGTCCCGTTCCCCCAGTGCAGCACATGCCTCAAGAGACTCCCCCTACAGAAAAGTATAAAAAGCCACATTATCCTGTAATCTTAAATTGTAAATATAAATTGTAAAATTAAAATGATATGTATAATCATATTTATGTGAATGATATGATTATTTATAATAATCTAAATAATTGAAAATTGTTTTCCCCTTAGGGGAGAGTACAACTCCCAGCTCTTCCTCAGCTCCTTCTGCAGCCATATTCTTCCAGCGTATTCCCAGAATACTTCTTTCTCCCTTCTCTTTATAAACTTCTAGGAATTTATAACGAATCAAAGAACTATTTTCCTAATATGATTATTTCTCTGCCTCACCCCCAACCAGCTCTCCTTTAAAAAACCAAAACCAAGAAAAAGACAAAACCTATATTGTAATGTAAGAATAAATAAAAAGTTATAGCTATAAGCTGGTTTATGTGTTAGTCCTTTCTGTTGAGAGATGATGGATATTTTTACCTAAGGATATTAGTGTGGCACTCACATCAGATTCGTAGTCACATATCTTGTCTTCTGCTTAGAATACAATAGGAATACAGGCAAAGGGAATACAGTATCTGATTATGACAATCAGTTACTAGTATGGAATGGTGCCTACAGTTCCTGTAGTCTAATCCCCTCATTTGAAGATCAGGTGAGGCCATGAGTCATGTAGTCAGAACTAGAACTAAGGTACCTTGACTCCAACACACACCCTTTCCGCCATCCCTTATGCAAACGAAACCAGTAGTCCCTGATGAGATTATAATAGTTTTGTCCAAAGGTACACAAGTCCTTTCCAGAAGCAAAAATCAGACTGTATTAAAAATATGTATTATCACAAAGTTTTAATGGCTATGAGGAAAACTAGAGGTGAGAAGAAATGGTTGAATGGTCACTTGCTGGGCTTTTTTCTCCCCCTGCAGTGGAGCGCTACAATCCTCAGGAAAACAGATGGCACACCATAGCTCCTATGGGGACGCGGAGGAAACACCTAGGCTGTGCGGTGTATCAGGACATGATCTATGCCGTAGGAGGTAGAGATGACACTACAGAGCTTAGCAGCGCGGAGAGATACAACCCCAGAACTAACCAGTGGTCTCCGGTGGTGGCTATGACATCCCGCCGCAGTGGAGTAAGTGCCTACCTGCTGAAAACTGGAAAAAAGCACCAAGACAGGGCTGTGCAGGAGAGCTCCGATCTATAAAATACTGGTGCAGGAAGGAGGTGCACTGTTGAGGCAAAACAACCCCTGCTACTTTCTTTCATCCTGGAAAAAAATTAATTTCTCCTAATTGCTGTTATCTCAAGTAGTTAAATATCTTATAGTCAATCATATCCTTAATAATAGAATTATTTTTTGTGATTTATCTTTCATCGATTGTTTTCCGGAAAGACCTTACCCTATCTTATCCACTACCTTATCTGACTTCACCTATATTCATCCCTCTTGATTACAGCTAAATATTCCTAACAAATGTTCCCAGGTAATATGTAAGTAGTTGGCACACCAAAACAGATGTTTAGGCAGAAACACATCTGGTCCCACCACCAGTCTCCACAGACTGATTGGAATCTGTCCCATCTGTGGTCTAGACCTGGTCAGGGTGACCTGTGTCATGTTCTAGACCATGGATGACGTGCGACTCCAAGAGACTTCCAGGGAGAGTTCAGCATTCATCCATCCTAGGATGTTTGGTTCAGAGTGAAATGTAACCCATAAACCACTGATTGTGTCAGGAGTGCATTGATGTAGGACAACAGGTGGGAGAACATAGCAGCAGCTAAGACTCCATAATCTGAGGAGAAAAGGGAGTAAATTCTGGTTTGTGCAAATCGGGGACTATCACTGGTAGGCATCAGCGAGTCAAAACATTCCCACATCTGCGGCTCTCTTTATTACTGGTGATTAACAGCTTCTACATTTGGCAAATGTTTTTCTGGCAAATATTTGGCAAATATTTGGTAAATTTGGCAAATATTTATTTATATATACAAATATATATTTATATATATTTAGCAAATATTTATTAAGTGCTTACTCTGTGCTAGGAAAGAAAAAAGTAACTACAACCCCACAGGGAGCTCCCAAGTTAGTGAAGGAAATGGAAATGTTTACAGCTAACCGTTTAAAAAAAATAAAATAAAAAAACCTCATAGTCAGTGCAAGTGCATTATAAGAGAGCGTGGGAGATTATGCTTATTCTGTTCGGGGGCAGTGAAGAGACTTACCAGAGAAAGTCTCATGTAGGCTAGGCCATGAAAGAAAAATAAGATTTTCCAGAAGAAGGAAAGAAGACACCAGCCAGGGAACTACATGTACAAAGTATGGAGGCATGAAAAACGTCTTTCTGGGACTAGCTGTTGAATCAGTATTCTTGCAGTGGTGGGTACCTAAGGCAGTGAGGCTAAAACGTGGGCTAGTGTGGATTTCTGGAGGGCAGTAGGGAGGCCTAGAAAGTTTTTAGAGGAGAGTGACAGCATGGTTAGATCTGTAATTTAAACAGAATTTTAGTGGCAGTTTAGATAGTGGGTTAGAATAGGCAAATACCAAAAGAAGTGAGAGCAGTTTGGAAGTTCTTGCCCATTCCCAGTGATGCTTTTCCAAAAATTTAAGAAATTTATGTTTTTGACTGTAAAAATATTCTAATTGTATATATAATTTTATTGTTCCCACGATGTCACAGATTTTTGTCATTACTTTTTTCTCTGTGTCCAAGTAAACCAGAATGCAGGTCATAAAGAATTACCTTTTGTTACGAAGATTTATCTAGAAACTAGTCCAGATTTTCCCAGTGATTTCTCTGGCATCTTCAGCAGCCGCTGTGTTTTGGTCCTGTAGGTTGGCCTGGCCGTAGTGAATGGACAGCTCATGGCTGTAGGAGGCTTCGATGGCACCACATACTTGAAGACCATCGAAGTGTTTGATCCTGATGCCAATACATGGAGGTAATCTTTAAGCTACACTGCAGAACACCTCAGTGCTGAGTTGAAAATCATGGGCATAAGGTCCGCATGACCATCAAAATGGGGATAGTCTGTACATTGAGAAGCGCTCTTATAGCTCATGAGAGAGCTCCAAGTTACCCATATTTGATGGCTTATTGTGACTTCATTGCTCTGAAGTGGCTGACATTTTACCTCTTCCCTTTGGTAACTGTTCAGTTTTATAGTGGAGATGGAAAACACAGAAACAAAATAATTTCCTCTCTAGCCCCATCATGTTCCGCTGAGGTAAGTAAGGCACTGAGAAATAAAACGAAGCAAGTTAGTGATAGAACTTAGATCTCTTGCTTCTAATCTGTCACAATTTTTTTGGTGTTTTTCTGGGCAGCTTTATGCCCAGGAAAAAACAAACTACAGTTACTTTATTTTTATTTTTTGAAGATTTTATTTATTTGAGAGAGAAACAGAAGGACTGAGCGAGAGAGAGAGAGAACATGAGGGGAGTCAGGGGCAGAGGGAGTAGCAGACTCCCCGCTGAGCAGGGAGCCTGATGTAGGGCTCTATCCCGGGATCATGACCTGAGCTGAAGGCAGATGCTTAACCAACTGAGCAACCCAGGCACCCCTTACTTTTTTCTTAAATAGCTTATTTCGGGGCACCTGGGTAGCTCAGTTGATTAAGCATCTGCCTCCGGCTCAGGTCATGATCTCGGGGTCCTGGGACTGAGCCCCTCCTCAGGCTCTGCGTTCAGCTGGGAGCCTGTTTCTCCCTCTGCTTCTGCCCATCCCCCTTCCACCCACGCATGCTCTCTCTCAAATAAATAAATAAAATATTTTAAAAAGTACAGTCTTCGTATCTGGGAAAGCCACACTTTTACAGATGTTTAAATAACATTCTTTGGATTCTTCTGCCTTACTCTCATGGCTCCGTATGACTTGACCACAATACTAAAAAGTCAGACTACAAGTCAGACATCGTACACTTTTGGCTTCTACTACCTCACATTTTCACAACCTTGTGAAGTAAAGGTGTACTGAGTGTCCTAGACATCAGGGATACAACAGTGAACAAAAACAAAATTCCCTGCTCTCCTGGCTCTGAAGTTCTAGTAAGGAGACTAACAGTCCCGTGTCAGGGGGTAGAACCACTATGGGGAAGAGCCAAGGGAGTGGGGCTGTCCAGGGATGAGTTTCTTTTAAAATGTGGCCTAGGAAGGCCTGACTGCAAAGGTAACATTTTAGCAAAACCTAGTAGAGGTGAGGGAGAGAGAGATAATGGGAGGTTTTCCTGAAGAGGAGCCTCCCTCTTGTGGCATATTTTCTCGCATATTCAGCTTTCAGTGTTTACATCTTTGGGAAGATTGCCAGATTTACTTTTGCTACTTAATCACTATGATCCTACATAAGGACCTATTTCTCTGTAGCTGTCACTAAATAGAATTAGTAATATGTGACCGAGTAATATTTATGAAATTCTTAAGGATCATCTGTTGAGAATTACGATCTCAATTTTTGTAGTTACATATCCCAAACTTAAAACCAGTTTAACCTTACAGCTGACAGAGGCTCTAATATTCTTTTCCATGTAAATCTTTAACTTTGGAGATGATCTTGTTCACAAGTCAAAAATTAAATGCTAGGGGCGCCTGCGTGGCTCAGTTAAGTGTCTGCCTTTGGCTCAGGTCATGAATGATTTCAGGTCCTGGGATCAAGCTCCGAATCAGGCTCCCTGCTTACGGGAAGCCTGCTTCTCCCTCTCCCTCTGCTTCTTCCTGTTTGTGCTCTGTGTCTCTCTGTCAAATAAATATATAAAATCTACAGACAGAAAAAAAAAAACCTAGATGGCTGACTTTATTTACTCATAGCCAGGTTGGCTTGTAAGAATACATATAAGATATTTAAGGATAAAAATAAGTTATCAGTGTTTAGGCTGAGGGAAATGTGAGTAGGAAAATAAGATAGCCGTGGTCAAAACTAGACAAAAATGTAGGATATGATTCTATGTAATTGTTAAAAGTCAGTTTAGGGTGTAAAGGTGTAAGATCATTATGCAAAATGTGGATACAATGCTCTTTTATTCTTAAAACAGTATCCTAGAAACGAGACGTTTTCACCCAATGTCTGACATAATTCTGTTACTTGCCAGTGCTCAATTCCAGGTCCTAATCTTTGGAAGAGATGTATGAATCTAAAAATATTAGTTATGATAAAAAACATGTGTTTTATTAACATCTAAGTTACAGAAGAAACTGCTTTTTCCACTTTGAAATCTGATTTTCTTTCTTTGCAGGTTATATGGCGGGATGAATTACCGTCGGCTAGGGGGTGGTGTAGGAGTTATTAAAATGACACATTGTGAATCCCATATATGGTGAACATCTAGAAGACAGTCGTGTACATGCTACTCTGTATTCTGGAGAGCTCTGACTTTTAACTTTGGAGCTTTGTATAGCTCAAGAAAACATTAGAACAAATTTTATTCGTTGCCGGTGCCTCAACATATGGAAATACAAATACAATGAAAGTACTTCAACTGCAAGATGCCATCTTTGCACAAAAATTCTCAACTCTGTGCAGAATATTTATTTTTGGTTTTAATTTATCATGGGTTTTTTGTTGTTGGGTTTTTTGTCATTGTTTCGTTTTGTTTTGCTTTGGATTTAGCCTTCCTCCCACTAAAAAAGGACAAAAAAAAAAAGAAAAAAAAGGAAAAGAAAAAAAAGATAAAAATTCCAAGCAGTGAAAGTTTATTTTTAAGATATTAATTTTGAAAATACTAATAAAGGGAGAAGGGCTCTACATGATCTGGTTCTTTCCAGGCACTCCATCCACATGACTCTGCGACTTACAACGACTACCAGTGACAAATATAGGTATGCCAAGGGCATTGTTTAGCCATCATGCTTACACTAAGCACCAGAAGACTTGAAAATCTACAAAACAAAACAAAACAAAAAAAAAAAAAAAGGAAACACTCAATTTAAATAGTACAATTCAAAAGGAATAGTAAGTAGATAAAAGCAGGACTCAGACACTAAAGTTTTCATCAGTGCAAGTTTGCATCTTGTTTCCTTCCATATGAACTTGTTTTCCACTGTATTTACTCTTTTTTCATAATATTTTCATAGAACTTCTGCTAGCTCTAGAGCTCTGCTCAGTGCCTCTATTGAAACAGTATACCCTTCTTATATGCTGTCTTGAGAATCCTCCAATAGAATCATGTGCTACTCTGCAAAAGTTTTTGCTCAAAAATATTACTGACTGAAACAACTTTCCTTCTTGTTTCCTTATTGCTACTAAGGACCAGCAGGGAGAAATATCCTCTCCCCAGCAGTGAATACTGTTATGCAATTTACACTTGACGCTCAGGCCTGCTGAAGCTGAGGCTTACCTGTAATCACAGCCTCCAAGGGAATGAATTCTTCAGTTCATGTAATAATACACGCTAATGAGTGTGAAATTGAGGCATTTTATTAATAAAATCTTGGTTCTTTTATACAAACTATATATCATCCTCATCTGTAAAGCCACTGTTACTACTTTCAAATTGCACTTTCTGGTGAAAAGTTAAAATTTTTAAGGAAAAAAATGATACAAATTTCAGTGGTCAAAGTTTTGTCATTGTGTTCATAGACCAATTTTTTTTCAATGTATTTTGCAGGAAGATCTTTGAATAAGACTTTAACCACAACCAAAAGGAATAACCTTCTCCTTCTCCCTCCCCCTACTACAAAAATGTTTGGCAACTTTTGTGTTTACATTTAAAGATCATTTGCACCTTTACAAGGAAAAAAAGTATTTGGTAAACAATTGTTTACATGTATCATTTATGCTTTTTTCTAGCATGTATAACTTTTTTAAATAAAGGTAGTACTTACCATAAAAAAATTGGGGGCTGATGTTTTTTGGTGTTTGTGTCTTTGCTGTTTAGTTTCTATACCATTTATGTGTCCTTTATGTAAAGTTGCAGGTACTTTCAACCTGAAGGAATAAAGGGACTACCAGCTGGAATTATGAACTTACATATTTTATATAACAGTATTATATAACCTAACCTCTAAACTTATTTTCTAATGTAGACTTAGAACCATACAATTTTGAGCTAGAAGGACTCTTAACAATCATCTGGTCCAAACCCATCTATTTCTCTGCTCTAAGCCTGAAAACCAAAGATGTCCTTCCTAAGAGTAAATATAGTCAGTGATAGGACCAACATTAAAAATCAGCTCCCCCAACTCCCACTCCATTTCTCTTTCTGTACCACACTGCCACTCCACCCCCACTTGAAACATGGCCTAGAATTAAATGTACTAACAGACTTCAAGTAAATCTGGTATGTAACATAAAAAAAATACAAGCACTTCATGAGATCCTTAGAGTGCTGCATCATTAAGTCAGTCTTCAAGATAAAACCCACTTACTTCCCAAGATTCTACTATTGCATGTATTTTATAGGAGCAATTCACATGGCAGTGGCTCAATAGAGACCCAGGAACTACAATACTGACCAAAGTGTTCACTGGAGCCTAAAGGGTTATTTTTTTCCTCCACTGAAAGTTGGTCCAGTTTTATTATTGAGAAAATGTACCTATTATATAGTGTCACTGCTGTAAAAGAACATTTGCCTAGTGATTTCCACAACTGAAGTGAGCTCAGAATTGGGTTGGGTTGGCAGTCCACTTCATTTTATAAATTAGTAAATTGAAGCCTAGAAAGTTTAGAAGGACATGTTAGAAACTGAACCTCATATCCACATCCCAATTCCAAATCCATTCATTGTTCTTTATACTACTCTCCAATGTAGGGGACAGCACTTTACCCTATGTCCTCCCCTTATGGATCCAAGAAGAGTTGTTGATTTTTCCATCTCTTCAACTTTTTATTTGTTAGGACACAGTGACTATCCTCCTATGAGGAACTGGAAACTGGAAGTGAAATGTGTAGCTTTAAGTAAAAAAAAAAATGAATTACCTCAATAGTGCAGGAAAATAATTTGATAAGATCCAACACGGATGCATAATAAAAACCATCAACAAATTAGGAAGAGAACTGCTTTAACCTGATAAAGGGCATGTATGAGAAACCTACAGCTAACATCATATTTAACAGTGAAATATACACTAAGATCAGGAACAATATAAAACTACATTCTCACCACTTCTATCTGCCATTGTGGTGGAAATTCTAGCCAAGGCAGTTCGGCAAGGAAAAGAAATAAAAGGCATCCAGATTGAAATTATCTAAAACTTTTTATTCACAAATGACATTTAGTCTTGCATACAGAAAATCCTAAGGAATTCACTGAAAAAATTACTAGAATAAACAAGTTCAGCAAGATCACAGGATAGAAGAGCAATATATACTCACGACAATCCAAAAATGAAATTAAGGAAGCAATTCCAAATGTGTAAAAGTGTAAGCATATTTTTAAAAGGTGTTCTCTTCAAAAACAGAAAACACATAAAATTATCTTACTGTCATTATCGAGTAAGGATGGACATGGAGCTCTACTTTGAAACTCCCTGGCTACTGACCTATCCAAAATAATTTTCACTTATTTTGAAAAAAATTTTTTTGCCATTCTCAATAGCATGAAATAAATACTTAGGAATAAATTTAACAAAAAAAGTGCAATACTTGTATGCTGAAAACTATAAAATGCTGCTGAAGGAAGTCTTGAAATAAATGGGAAAATATCCCATGCTCATAGACTAAATATTAGCCTTAATACCATTATGACAGCAGTACTCCCCAAACTTATCTATAGATTGAACACAACCACTATCAAAATCCCAGCTAACTTTGTTTCAAAATTGACCAGCTGATCCTAAAATTCTTTGGAAATGCCAAAGACCCAGAATAACCAAAACAATCTTTTTTTTAAAAAAAAGGAAAAGCTGGAAGACTCATACTCCCTGATTTCAAAACGTACTACAAAGCTACACTAATCAAGACAGTGTGGTACTGGCATAAGAACTGACATCAATGAAACAGAGTTGAGAGTCCAGAAATAAGCATCTATGGCCAAATGATTTTTAAGAAAGGTGACAGAGGTGACATGGGAAAACAAGTCTTTTTAATAAATGGTACTAGAACAAATGAATGATAAGAATGAATGAATATGCAAAATGATGAATCTGAATGCTTACCTCACCCCATACATAAAATCTCAAAATTCCAGATTACAGACCTAAATTTAAAGCTAAAATTTTAAGATCCTTAGAAAAACACAAGAGTAACCCTTTGGAACCTCAGATTAAGCAATGATTTCTTAGCTACAACACCAAAGGCATAAGAAATAAAATAATGATAAGCTGGACTTCATCAAAATTTAAAACTTTTACATTTTGAAAATAAATGAGTTCACTCTGGTATTTCCAATTCAAATTTAACATTACAGAGTTTCTACTTAGCTTACTTTACTTTATAATTGTGTATCTTTTATGCTCAAAATCTTGGTTCATAACATTGTTATGTTTTATCTTATTACAATGATAAAAGAATACCAATATTATTAGTAACAAGATAACTGAGTACAACTTAAATTCCTTTGCTGCTCTTCTTTTCCTAAGATATAGCTGACAATATAAAGTCAAAATACTAGGATTTAAAGATACTAAAAATAATTCTTTGGTGATTATGACATGAATTAAATATAGTTAGGTTTATTTATTTTCAGTTTTTAAGGATTACCTTTTCTTTTTCATCCGATTTTGTTTCTAATTATATAAAACACTTATATGGTTCTAAACTATAAACAAGGAACAATCAAATAAGTTTTAACTTTCCTTCCTGTTCCTTTACCCAGTTTCTTCCTTCCCCCTAATTAGTAACATTTTTATTTGTTTTTGGTTTATCCTTCCATTGTTTTTTGGAAACATAAAGGAAATACACACAAACTCATATTTTACCCATTTCTTCTATAAAAGAGAGCATACTGTTTATACACTGCCTGCATACTCTTCCAACAATGCCTCTTAGAGATCAAGATCACTCCATGGCAGTATTAGATTATCTTCCTCAAACCTTTTTACAGTCAGATAGTGGTAATTCACTGTGCAGCTACACCATAATTTATTCAAACAATCCCCCTTTGATAGGCATTTGGATTTTTTTCAGTCTTGCTATTACAAATACTATCGCAACAGATAGCCTTGTACAGGCTTCATTTGTTTTGCCAGTGAGTTTTGGGGATAGAATGCTAGAAGTGGGAGTGCTGGTTAAAGGGTAAATCCCACATAATTTTGCTAGATATTAATTTCTCCGTAGCAGTTGTACCATTTCAAACAATCTTTTAACTGTTTTTCCTTTTACTCTTGTCCACCTATAACTCATTCTCCCTCATATCTTATAAAACATATGTTAGATAATATTACTCTCCTGCTTAAAACTTCAATGGTTTCCCATTGCATTTAGAATAAAATCCAATTTCTTCACAGTATCTACGAAAACTTAGATGATGTAGATACTGCCTCTTTCTATCAGGATTAGGTTTGGCTCTGAGCAAGAGACCCAAAATAGCAACTGCTTATACAAGATAAAGGTTTACTTCCCTGGGGCAGTGGATGGCTGTCAGAAAAGCACAGAACCTTGCTTTCAGCTCACATCATGGTCTCAGGGTTGTGAGATCAAGTCCTGTGTCGGGCTCCGTGCTGGAGGTGGAGACTGCTTAAGACTCACTCTCTCTACCCCCCTGCCCCTACAACCCTCCCTCTCTTAGGAAAAAAAAGTTTACTTCCCCGACACATAAGTCTAGAGGAAGACTACCCAGGGGTGGCAATGGGGTTCAGCTTTAAGAAGTCCCTGAAGCACAAACTCTTTTCAGACCATGCTCCACCATCCCTATGATCTAACCTGCATCCCCGTGACCACAAAGAATGGCTAGAATTCTAGTCATTATAGGTGTTCCAAGCAGAAAAGATGGAAGAATAATTAAAAGGCAAAGAGTACATCCCCACTGTTTTTTAAGGAAGATTTCCTCGAGGCTCTACATGATCCTTCCATTTACAGACCATGGATCGGAACTTTAGTCATATGACTACACCTAACTCTGAGCAAGGCCGGAAAAGGTCATCTTTATTCTATCTGCCACATGCCAAGTCAAAAATCGGGAGACACAGTCAGTGGAATAAGTCTCTGTTGCACAATTTCTTTACTTTCATCTACTACTACTCCACCCTTACTCTGCTCAAGACACACACAGACTTCCTTTGTTCCTCAAAAGAGCCAAGTTCTTAGCCATCTCAAGGCCTGTGCTCTGGCCATTTCACCTGCCTAGCACATTCTTCCACACACCTTCCAACAGCTGGTTGCCTCTCACCACTCAGGACTCAGCTCAAATGTCACTTCCTCAGAGAGACCTTGGGCAACAGTATAAAAAGTCACCCCTTTCCGTAATGTACTGCCTTATTTTCTTTATAACATTTATCTCAACTGAAATAATTTTTACCTTCCTCCACTAGAGTATAATTTCCACATGACAGGGATCTTTTCTGTCTTCATTGCTATACCCCTGTTGCTCAATACAACACAGGAGCTTAATATTAGTTAAACGAAAATGACTGTCTGACTCCAAAGCCCATGCTTTTCCCACTAACCCCTGCTATTCATAGTATATGTGAAATAATACCCAATCCAGAAGTTAACCTTTGTTTTTAGAATGACAGCCTATTAAAGTTATTTTCTTTCAAACAAATTTTTAAAAAACATCATTTGCAAAGTAAAACAAAATCAGTGAATTAAAATTTAGAGACATAGATATAGCAAGTTGGGCAAGTCTCCCAGGTTGCTCGAACTCATAGTTTGCATCTATAAAATGGAAGAGTTGGTTCAAATGCATTCACTTAACCTGCAGATATTTACTAAGTACTGTGCTAAAGCAAGATTAGGGACATGAAAGTTAAGATAATTTCCGCCCTCAAGAGACTCATGGTTGCCTCTGATTCCACATGATTGTTGGCTTGTAACATTTGTGCTAGAGAAAAAGACTACAATTCTAGTTCTTGAGACATTAAAGATCTGTCATCAAGACACTGATAAACACACTGCTTCATTTTAAAAGTAAATATTTAATTCAACATTGCAATAAGAATTGAACAGTATTAAAAACAGAAGCATATTAGTGGTTTTAAAAAGTGTATGTTAATCTCCAGTTTCCTTTGGAGATTTTAACTGCCAGCTCTCTACAATGAAATGATACTAGGAAAATGTCTTTAGAAGACAGAAATTCTCTCTTGATCCAACTCTAAAATGCTTAAAAGTAACTGATGGTTTTAAAGATCCAAATCAGAAATAATATTAGAGATACCTTATTTGAATCCTAAAAATTTGATGTAATAAACATTACATATTTTTTAGAAAGATGGTCCAAGAAAATAACAACTCAGCATTTTCTAGACACTGGCATCCCAGATCATCATGACTATTATGAAGCACCTGGCTGTGATTCATTCACTACCACCTTCTTTTTTCTTCTAGATCCTTCTTGAATTCCATTCCATCTGGGCAATTCCAAAGGCACTGAGAGGAAAACAGATGCAGAGACAGATGCTTATTTCTCCTGCGGGGCCTCTCAGCATAGCAATTAGGCAAATAATCAGTGAGAAAAAAAGCATATAATCCATCATTTATAGTCCCCACAAGACTTCAATCAATTTGAAAAATTGCCAGTTCTGTCAAATATGCCAAGACTCCAATAAGGTATTTATGACACAGAATCTGAAAAAAAAAAAACACACACACACACAAAAAAACAGATAGTTAAAATCAGAATTATGATAACAAAGCAGTTTGATATTTGATAAATATTTCAGGCTTATTTTAAATTCCACATCTGGAAGCTAAGATGAACCCAAACCACTGCTGCTCTAAGTCAAATAAATTTTGTTCTATTTAATGAAGACTAGTAACTTTAATAAATACACAACTATTAGTGGTGCTTAGAAATAAATAAAATTCTTAATTTTTTCTGATTTCCACAGATGGGCTAACTATGTATATAAGGAGTAAGGAGAGGAAGGGGGTATCCCTGAACCCCTTGGATTTCTATGCAAAATAAGTATGTACATTTTCTACAAAGAGGTTCCATACCTTCCTTCTTTTCAAAGGGATATATGATCCCAAAAGTACCTTGTAGAAACTAAGCAGATAGCAGAAACCTGGTTAATAGACTAATTTCAAACTTTTGAGTGGCAGTACACTGTTGCAGTTAAAGGCATAAGCTCAGATGACTGGGTTCAAATTCAAACTCCACTTATTAGCCATTTGATCTTGGGGAACCTACTTATCCTCTGTGCTAGTTTCCTCTTCACAACCTATCTCAATAGGTTGTTGTGAAAAACTGAATGAGATGGTATATACAAAATGCTTTGTAATGCCTGGCACCATTACTGATTAATAAAAGTTCACTATCAAAAAAAATGTTTAAATGTTAGCTATCACCATGGCATTATATGAAGGCAGGAGCCAGTCACCATCTTAAATCATTAAGAGAGGTTCTTAGTGGGGTGCCTGGGTGGCTCAGTAGGGTAAGCATCTGACTTGATTTTGGCTCAAGTCATGATCTCAGGGTTGTGGGATTGAGCCTGGCATCAAGACCTGAACTGGGCTCCACACTCAGCATGGAGTCTGCTTATCCCTCTCCCTCTGCTCTCCCCTCCCACTCACTTGCTCTATCTCTAAAATAAATAAAATTAAAAAAAAAAAAAAAAAAAGAGGCTTTTAGATGTAGTATAGACCAGATAAAATCAATGTGTTTAAGAACCACCTTTATATTCATAATAACACATTGTACGAAGCAGTTTTTAAATGCAGTTTACTAATAGAGTGTGGGCATATGACCACAAAATCTTAAATACACAAGGACTTCATGAACACTGAATTCTGAGGTGCTAAAATGGAATTTTTTTCCTTTTATAATATCAAATTAAACAAGGTATGGTATAATCTTTCAAATGTTTCACTGAAAACCAAAGAAATAAATTTAAAGTCATGACCCAGTACAAGGAAATGTATATACCCTTACCACATATGATACAGTCATTTTTATATTTTCTATTACATTTCTTTCTTTTGTTTTTTATTTTTATTTTTTTAAGATTTTTTTTTTTAATTTATTTATTTGTCAGAGAGAGAGCGTGAGCGAGCACTGGCAGATGGAGGCAGAGGGAGAAACAGGCTCCCTGCTGAGCAAGGAGCCCGATGTGGGACTCGATCCCAGGATGCTGGGATCATGACCTGAGCCGAAGGCAGCTGCTTAACCAACTGAGCCACCCAGGCGTCCCTTTCTTTTGTTTTTTAAAGCTGATCTCTTCCCATCAAAATTATTTTCCAACTTACTACTGCAATAGGACCTTCAATTAGAAAAACACTAATACAGTGTTTATAGAGTATGAGCTTTTTGGAACCTAAGAGATAAGCATTCAAATACTGACTCCTCCTCTGACTAAGCTATTCTGCTGGTATCGCTTTCACCTAACTTGGCCTGTTCCCTTGTTTTAAAAATAAAATGTGGATAAAAACACCTACTACAGGGTTGCTCTAAAGATTAAAATTAAGGTGTATTAAACTCCTAGCACAGTCACAAGCTCAATATTCGCTGTTTACTACGGCTACATTTTAAATATATTAATATATTTTATTATATTTAGGTGCCCACTCTCAGTTTATTTCTGATATTTCCTCTAGTAAGTATTTCATAGAGAGTAAAACAATGTCAATTATTTCCTTCCTATGGAGAGAAAAGCCTAGATGACATCTTAGTTATGTATTTCTGGCTATAATTTTCTGATCTCACATACAAAATCCTCTGTTGCTCCGATAATTATTTCAAAGTTTGACAAAACAATTTTTAATATTTCAAAATTACTACAGAATAATTCCTATTATTACCAAAGTCTATAGCTCACAGCATATAGTATTCTCCAATTATAAAGCTATATCTAGAGACTGAAGAATTTCTAGTAAATCATTTATAAAGCATAAAATATCCTACTGTCTCAAATTAGTATTCAAATGTGTTTCTTCAATGTAGCAAATGCATACATTTTGAAAGCTATGTAACAATAAGGAAAAATTACTTAACTAGATTTGTTCAAACTAACCTTTATTTTTCCATCAGTATGTGCGGAAGCTACAGATGTAGAAACACGGACCAATCTTGTGGCTGATAAATGAATTTTGAAATGCCTATGGAAATGTGAATAAAGGCAGTCCATAAATAAGTCAACTTCTTCCTGAGTAACTTCCCCAGGGGTTTTGTGGACACTGTCCCACAAAGCTTTTGCATCCTCTGGATGTATGGCATAAGAAATGTCCAGACTTTGAGGGCTACAGGGTACAGACCAAAGAAATTCGGTAGCAGCCATATACTGGTCCATTTTGCATGCAGTCCACATAGCAGCCATCCAGGAAAGATTAAAAGCATTGATTGCTAAGGGACTGAAATAACAGTCGAAAGTTTTCTGAAACCACGTTCCTACTATGGCTGTATTTGTCTCTGCTCCATTTGCAAGGAATAAGGGTACACAGGTGAAATCTTCTGAAACAGTCTCCAGAAGACTGTCTCCAAATATACAGCAGAACCAACCAGTCCACAACACTTTATGTTCTCGGTTCTCAGATGGCAATTGAGATTTTGACAGAATCTACAAAGAAAAAAAAGGTTCATTAAATTCAAAAGTATACTTACTCCAAATTACATCTTCTCAAAATTAGTACATTTAAAAATAAGAAGATATATGGGGCGCCTGGGTGGCTCAGTGGGTTAAGCCTCTGCCTTCGGCTCGGGTCATGATCCCAGGGTCCTGGGATCGGGCCCCGCATCGGGCTCTGTGCTCAGCCGGGAGCCTGCTTCCTCCTCTCTCTCTGCCTGCCTCTCCGCCTACTTGTGATCTCTGTCTGTCATATAAATAAACAAAATCTTAAAAAAAAAAAAAAAGAAGATATGTTGTACTGCTTGCCAAAAAAACACAAACGAAATAATCTCCCTGATCATCATTAGGCTTTATCAAGTTAATTGACATTCCTCCTAATATTCTTATTAGGACATGGTATATGGATGGCAAGATCTTGGTGCAGCCAAAATGCAAAATATGGAATGCCAATATAGTGTAACCAAGTACACTATCCTGAAAAAAAAAATTTCAAAATCTCAACTTCGGAAGGGACTATAAAAAGTCACCAAATCCAGTGTCCTTGAATTCTTCCGTAAAGGAAGAATTCAGGATTTCCCAAGGCAGCTCTATCAACTTAAAAATGTTCTTTCATCTGTTAGGCCCACAGTTTCCATCCGAAGGTCCTGTTTTCTTCCTTATGTGCATGTAGAACAAATCAAATCTAATTTCTCTTCTACAGTCAAATATTTGATGATCTGTATCATATGTATGGTCAAGTTAAACATCTCTAGTTCCTTCAACTATTCCTCCTATGACATACACGTTATCCTGGTCACTCTGAAATTCTTCAGCACGGGAGTCATTCATAAGTGAATATAACCACTTCATAAAGATCTGATTAAAGGACTGTTACCATCTTTAACCTAGATTTTACTACTATTAATATAATCTTAGATTCAGTAGTGTTCTAATTTTTAGTTGACAGCTTTATATAAATTATCCCTATTCATTTTTACTATGAATAGGTAAATCTTAGGGCACCGGGGTGGCTCAGTCAGTTAAGCAGCCAAATCTTGATTTCGGCTCAGGTCATGATCTCAGGGTCCTGAGAATGAGCCCCACATCAGTATTCAGCAGGGAGTCTGCTTGAGACTCTCTTCCTTTCCCTCTGCCCCTCCCCCTGCTGTGTGCTCTCTAAAGTAAATAAACCTTTAAAAAAAAAAAGTAAACCTCCCCTAATACAGAGAGGCAGTATATTTACTCCTATTAAAATTTTAATCTCTTTCAATTTGACCCATTGTGCCAATCCATTCAGATTTTTCAGAATCTTGATTATGTTTCCCAGCAGACTAACATTTCAAACTTCAAATCTCTAAACTACAGGACAAATGTATCTTCCAGATACTCATAGTTTTAAAGTCTGACCAGGATAAAGTGAAGATCACAGCCCAGTATCATATCCCTTTAGAGATAATCATTTTAACAACTACTTTTAGCATATTTCTCCTTGTTCAAGAGAATTTAAGAGACTCAAAAGCCTTGAAGCCCAGATAGGTCTATCCCACTTTCATAACCTAAAAGTTCTGTAACACTATGAAGAAATGAGATTTACTTCGGTCACTATTAGGTCACTCTACTAAGAGCTCAAAAGGTCATGTCTATTCCTGAAAGAATATTTGCCTGTTGACATATAAATCACATCCCTTCTCTGGGCATTTGACAAAGACTGCTAACTGTCTACCCGGTACCTATTTTATTTTTTTTTTAAGATTTTTAATTTATTTATTTGACAGAGAGAGATCACAAGGAGGCAGACAGGCAGGCAGAGAGAGAGAGGGGGAAGCAGGCTCCCCGCTGAGCAGAGAGCCCGATGCAGGGCTCAATCCCAGGACCCCGGGATCATGACCTGAGCCGAAGGCAGAGGCTTTAACCCACTGAGAGACCCAGGGACCCCCCCCAGTGCCTATTTTTCCTTCCACAATAAAACTGTACTTTTAATGAGGTGGCAAATTACCCACTAAAAAAGAAAAATTTCCTAGTCTGCCTTCCAACTGGAATGTAAAGAGAAGTTGTTGGGTCTTAGAGTCTCATTAAAGGTTTTCTCAGTGGCAGGCACCCTCTTTGCCCTCCTACTTCCTGCCTGGAACTTGCAGACAATATTTAGAGTTTCAGGAGCCAAGTCAGACTACCTGCAACCTTACGGAGAGAAGCCATGCACCAAGGATGAGAGAGAAGGCAGAAGGAGCCTAGATTATTCATTCATAAAGCATACGCCAGCTTTGAACACCTTACCTCCACTTTTTTGTAAGACAAATAAGGCTCTATCTATTAAACCTCAAGACAGACATTTCATTCACAGTTATTTAGGCTTTCTGTTTTATGCAGCTAAACCTAATCCTAGGAATCTTGAAGATCCTTGTCAATATCATGACCTACACCAGGGGTTAGCAAATTTTTTCTGTAGAAGTCAGATAGTAAATATTTTAGGCTTTGCAAGACATATTGTTTCTGTAGCAAATACTCAAACGTGCTATTGGAGCACAAAAGCAGCCGCAGACAGTATGTAAACAATGAGAGGAACACTGTTCTTATTTACAAACACAGCAACAAAAACAAAAAACAAGTAACATGTCAGATTTGGCCTGTATGCCATAGTTTGCTGACCCCTGATCTACACAAATAAACAAAATTAGGCCTTTTTGACTATTTCAGAATTTAATTTATAATGACTAAGATGAGTTCACTCAAGAAACAGAAGTAGCAAGCATGAATAATAAATCCAGTATCTTAATCAATCCAAAGATAGTCATATTACTTTTAAATACTACACACGGGAAGGAATGTTACTTTTTTTTTTTTTTAAGATTTTATTTATTATTTATTTGACAGACAGAGATCACAAGTAGGCAGAGAGGCAGGCAGAGAGAGAGGGGGAAACAGGCTCCCCGCTGAGCAGAGAGCCCAACTCGGGGCTCAATCCCAGGACCGTGGGATCATGACCTGAGCCAAAGACAGAGGCTTAACCCAGGGAGCCACCCAGGTGCCCCAGAACATTATATTTCTAAGAGTAACTTGGCATGATACATCACAATATATGATGATAGATTATATATGTGTATACATATATAATCTATATATATGTATCCATATATACATATCTTATATATGTGTATACATATACATATTTTTTTGCTAAAATTCCACTTCTAGGAATTTAGTCCAGATTTATGCAGGTTTACTTACAAAAATGTAGTATTCTTAATGACATGAGTAATTATATTATTATTAATTTTTTTTAAAAAGGCCATATGCAAAAGCATGGGCAATATAATCCCAATTTTAATAGATCCAGATAGTCACACAGACATATCTATGTTCATGAGAGATAGTGACCTATAGTTTTAGTAATCTTCATGTAGTTTTAGTATTGGGTAACGCTGGCCTCACAGAATGAGTTAATCTCATTCTATTCTCTGAAGAGACTGTAAAGAACTAAAATAATTCCTTCCTTAATGTTTGGCAGAATTCATCAGTGAACCCATCTGGGCCTGATGCTTTCTACTTTGAAAAGTATTGACTCAATTTTTTAATAAATAGAGGCTTACTCAGATCATCTACTGTCAAACAGACGTATACCAAAATGTTAAACTGTGGTTTTCAATTTTCTTTGTATTTTTGTGTATTTTATGATAAACATGACTATAATGTAACTGGAAAAAAACTTAAGTTGGCCATATCTAATTACTCTAATTTGGTCAAACGAGACACAAGATGGGTTATAAATCACAAGCTTAAGGGTTTTTTTTAAACGGTAAGAAAATACCACAATTTCTAAACCACGACAGTGCAGATTCTTTCCCCCTGGGAAGCAAAGATTGATTATATAACACACCTGGACGAGAAAGGCTTCAGGGTCTCTTTGTGTTCCTTTCATTCCTAGGAGAGTGGAGAAAGTCACTTTGATGTTGAAGTCTTCTCCCACTTCCACAGCAAGCCCTTTTTGCTTCTCAGCAGCAATAAATGCACTCAGAAGTCTAGAATACTCTTTGAGGTTAGTATAGGAGAATTTATACAGGGGAGTTAAACTATATAAAGTCCATTGTTTATGCAGAAGGAATGCAACTTTTTGAGGATCATTATCTTCCTACAGAAAAAAAAAATCAAGACAAAAGAAGTTTAAATTCTCATTTACTAATATTTCCTAATTCTTAATCACAGTATTTTAAATATTTAAAACCAATCCATTACTGGGTACATAATCTTTACACTCCAGCCAAAACAGAGTTTGCAGGACTCTGAAGATCCCTGAACAAGCCTTTTCATTTGCTGTATCTTCACTTTGGAATATCCTTCCCACATGTGTTCATATGGCATGTTCCTTTCCTTCACTCAGGTCTGTCCAATGTCACTCAAGAGGCCACCCTATTTAATTTTGTCTCACTCCAATTTTGTCACTTTACAGATGCTTTTTTTTTTTAATATGGAATGCTTCATGAATTTTTGTGTCATTCGTGTGCAGGGGCCATGCTAATCTTCTCTGTATCATTCCAATTTTTTAAAAATATTTTATTTATTTATTTGACAGACAGAGATCACAATCAGGCAGAGAGGCAGGCAGAGAGAGACGAGGAAGCAGGCTCCCTGCTGAGCAGAGAGCCCGATGCGGGGCTCGATCCCAGGACCCTGGGGTCATGATCTGAGCTGAAGGCAGAGGCTTTAACCCACTGAGCCACCCAGGCGCCCCTATTGTTCCAATTTTAGTATATGTGCTGCTGAAGCAAGCACACTTTCTACCTCCTTACCCTGCTTTTTTTTTTCCACAGCATTTATTACTATATGACATGATATGTTTATTGGATTTTTATTGTTTGATTCCTTACTAGAGCATGAGTATGATAAGAACAGGGATTTTGCCTATTTTACTAGGCATTATATCTCTAGCATCTAGAACACCTGCTCAATAAATATCCATTGGATGAACATTTACGTTTCACCTTTAGAAATTTAAAATTATAGATTTTGAAAATAGTAACTATTCCTGGAGCATTTAATTTGATTAGTTTTAATTATGTAATTGTCTTAAACGTTCGGCAGTAAATCCACTCTATGACACAATGTCAAATTCAGCAGATTAAATAAAAAGATACTTCAGAGCATTTCTACCATGCTCTATTAGAACCACGGGTACCATCAAAAACAAAAACACTTCCTTTCTATTGGCCCTATGGCATTACTGAGGGTCTTCACATACATCCCCAAACAGGTTCCTACTTTGATCCTGAATTGAAAATTTCTATAAAATCCACACTTTCTGACACAGTCTTACAGCTCCAACTATCTTTTGGAACTTTCATTACAGTTGTCTACTTGATAAAAATATATCTTCTGACTAGAGTGTTCATGGAAACTTTTATAAAACTTGTATAAAAAGCTATAAACTTTTTTCTTGTTATGATCAAAAGGTATGGGGAAATTACTTATTTTGCAGTGATAAGGAAATGAATTGAATATTCCAATCTTTATTTTATACATAAATTTCTATTTTATGGTTAGGAACCATCATTTTCATTACCAGCACTAGTAATTTAAGAAACTTCAGAAAGAAGCAAAAATTTTCCCATATCTCAAGAGATATGAGGCACACAACATGGACAAGAAAATAAGATTCCAGGGAGGATGTGGGTGACTGATCAGCCAGACTCCTTGCTATGTTCCTCAAAACCACACACCAAACCCACACTGACTAGGGTTTTATTTCATGTTCCAGTGAAATCACAAATTACTCATGTTATAAATGTTCAGAGTTGTTTACGAATAATCAAAACTGAGAACGTTGCTGTAGACAAATTGGATACAATATAAACACCAAAATAATTAAGTAATGATTTAGAAAAATTTGAAAAACAAAAATTAAGTCTGATAAATTAATAAGTGGAGGAGAAATAAGAAGGGTTTACAATAGAATGCCAAAGGCTGGTTGGTAAATATGCAGCAAATGGGAGATGGAAAATCATATTGTGACCATAATGATAAAGACAGAATCAGGCAAATATTATTGATGAATGTTAAGTATGAGGGGAAATTTAGAGAGGAACAGAATATTTACATTATCCTAAAGTGTCTCCCAGACTGCTTATCAGATGCAGAGATGAATAAAACAGTAACTACTGAGTAACACCTTGACAGGATGATCAAAACTGACATCACCTCTGTGCTACCAGATGTTATTCCCCAAGAAGGACATGACAGCCTCTACGCTGCATTCCAGCCAATATGTGACTTCAATCTAACCACGTGGAAACATCAGACAAATACAAAACGAAGAATACTCAATTTAAAAAGGAAAAGGGAGGGGCGCCTGGGTGGCTCAGTGGGTTAGGGCCTCTGCCTTTGGCTCGGGTCGTGATCCTAAGGTCCTGGGATCGAGCCCCGCATCTGGCTCTCTGCTCAGCAGGGAGCCTGCTTCCTCCTCTCTCTCTGCCTGCTTCTCTGCCTACTTGTGATCTCTGTCTGTCAAATAAATAAATAAAATCTTTAAAAAAAAAAAAGGAAAAGGGAGGAAACTACATTCTTCAAAATGTCAATGTCATAAAAAATACAGAAATACTGTGGAAATGCTCAAGATTAAGGGAAGTTAAAAGACATTACAGAGGTGGTATTGATAGTGTGAATAATTGTTTTTGCTATTTCTCATTTTATTACCTGAGAGATTAAGAAGATACTAAAAATACTATTAAAAAGTAACAAAAGTCAGGGCGCCTGGGTGGCTCAGTGGGTTAAAGCCTCTGCCTTCGGCTCAGGTCATGATCCCAGGGTCCTGGTATCGAGCCCTGCATTGGGCTCTCTGCTCAGCAGGGAGCCTGCTTCCTCCTCTCTCTGTCTCTGCCTGCCTCTCTGCCTACTTGTCTGTCAAATAAATAAAAAAAATCTTAAAAAAAAGAAAGTAACAAAAGTCAAAACGTTTTGCTCACAAATTTTCTCAATTATTGAGTAACATGAAGGAACACAAAAGGCATACCTGTAATTGTGAACACTGAGGAATTTTCCTTCGAGGTGGCGTTGGGATAAACGAAGTCTGCTTCCTGACTGATTCTAATCGTTTCTGCAAAGGGGTGGCACCTATAAAGTAATCTTTAAGCCTTGAGGATGCACTGTGCCTAGGAGTCGATCCTGGTGTATCATAAGAATCCATGATCTACATAAAAAGAAATAAAACCAGAATTCTGAACACTAAAAAGTTAATTCAGGCTCACAGCTTCACTGATTCTTCTTCTCCTTGCTATAAAGTTCTTTCTTTTTCCCTTCCACTCCCTGCTCTCCCCCCTCCACCCCAGTTTTGACTTTTTAACCAAGTTCTCATTGATATAGGCTATCTTTAAGAATATCTTACCAGGGGCGCCTGGGTGGCTCAGTGGGTTAAGCCTCTGCCTTTGGCTCAGGTCATGATCCCAGTGTCCTGGGATCGAGCCCCATATCCGGCTCCCTGCTCGGCAGGAAGCCTGCTTCTCCCTCTCCCACTCCCCCTGCTTGTATTCCCTCTCTTGCTGTGTCTCTCTCTGTCAAATACATAAATAAAATCTTAAAAAAAAAAAAAAAGAATATCTTACCAATGCCTCAAACACAGAATGTTCAACTCCCTCCCATTCTCCTCCCAAAATTAGCTGGTCCATTTTCAAATTCCTGTCAATTTTCTGTGTTAAAATTCATTTAAAGTGGCTCTTGAACATGTAGTCATTAAGCAGATTCTTTCGAGTTTTTCCTTCAGCAGTCTCTGTCATCCATTCCCAAAGCTACTTGTAGGTTCTTATGACCATATCTAAGGGTAATCCATTCTTCAGTAATGACACTTTTCTCATTAGTCGCCTGTGCAAAAAACTTTACAGTGATGAGAAAAATGCTACTTTCTGCTATTTAAGATCTCTCATAATACAGCTTGCCCTTATCCTACTTCTCCTAGGCGTAAACATATTCTTGTCTTCATGTTTTTGCCTATCAATTATGTTCCTTATCTGAAGTGTCTTTTTTCCATTCCACCTTCTTTAGGACCATGCTTGAATTTGATCTCTTTCCAGGTAGTAGGGTTTTGTTAATCTTTTTTCCCCAGAAGTGTATGTTATACACTTCTGTCTGTATCAATAGCTCATTCCTGAAAGCAATGTGTATAGGGGCATGGCTGCGTGTGTATAGAATGAGGTCTCGGGGGTAAATATTTTTTAAAAGCCCAAAAACCCTCTAGGTGAGCCTAACAAAATCTCTCAATAAGTTTCATAAAATGTTTAGAGATTAATAAAATACCACCCCACATAGCTCTCCTTGATCATCTTGTCTATACCACTAATTTTGGCCCACATTCATATACTTCCTTGTGTGCATTTTTTCTCTTCCCAACAAGACAAAAATACTTTGACTGAAATCATGCTTTTTATGTCTCTTGTATAATTATCCTAATATAATGCTGAGTGTTCTTTAATTGTTAACAAGTATTGTGGATTGTCTTTTTATTTGTTTTGTAGTTTCAAGTTTTTCTTTAAATTCCAGTTAGTTAACATACAGTATAATAGTAGTTTCAGGAGTAGAATTTGGTGATTCATCACTAATATACAACACCCAGAGCAAGTATCCTCCTTAATACCCATCACCCACTTAACCCATCCACTCTCTGCCCACCTCCCCTAACAAGTATCGGTTTAAATGAACAGAAGAATTTCCTAGAACTCTGAAATTATAACTTTCATTAAAAGAAATTATGATTTAAAAATTACAATAAATAAAAATAACAATAATTACTCCCAAGTATTGGCACAGTTACCCTTTGATAAAAGTTTTTCACAAATGAAAACTTGTAGGGGCACCTGGGTGGCTCAGTTGGTTGAGTCTGCCTTAGGCTCAGGTCATGACTCCGGGTGCACTCATGCATGCTCTCAAATAAATAAAAATCTTTTTAAAAAATGAAAACTTGTATTTATTACTATATTTAAATTTCATTATGTCAAAATAGGGCACCCTCTGTATCTTGCACAAAACTTCACAGGTTAAATATGTAGTTCTCAAATGTTCAGATAACACACAAGGAACATCATACACCACACAACTTAAATAACAGCTACTTTAAAGCATTCTACCTTTAAATGCATACTGAATTACATCTTTAAAAGGCAGTTTTAGGGGCGCCTGGGTGGCTCAGTGGGTTAAAGCCTCTGCCTTCAGCTCAGGTCATGATCCCAGAGTTCTGGATTTGAGCCCCACATCGGGCTCTCTGCTCAGCGGGGAGCCTGCTTCCTCCTCTCTCTGCCTGCCTCTCTGCCTACTTGTGATCTCTGTCTAATAAATAAATAAAATCTTTAACAATAAAATAAAATAAGATAAAATAAAAGGCAGTTTTAGAGCACCTGGGTGGCTCAGTCAGTTAAGAGTCTGCCTTCTGATTTCGGCTCAGGTCATGATCTCAGGGTCATAGATTGAGCCCTGTTTCGGGCTCTGCACTGGGCATGGAGCCTGCTAAAGATTCTCTCACTATCCCTCTCCCTCTGCCCCTACACCTACCCCTCACTGGTGCTGTCTTTAAACAAACAAACAAACAAACAAAAAAATGGGGGGGGATTTTAATCAGTCCCATCTACACAGAATGCTTCTCTCAAATTTTTATTTGGATTAATGGCTAACATTTATTGAGTATTCATCAGGTACCAGGTACTTGTCCAAGCCCCTAACAAATACTGTCTCATTTAATCCTCAGACCCCATAAGGTGGTTTATTATATTCCCAGCTGACAGACAAAAAGACAAAGAAGTTAAGTAATTTGCCAAAGTCATACAGGTAAAGAAGGCAAGAACCAGGATTTGAACCCAGACAGTATAATGCCAGAGAGGGTGCTCTTATCTCTTTCTTTCACATTGCCTTTCAATAGAGATCAATTTCAAGGCAAAAGAAGTCCTGCTGAATTTGACTCCTTAAAAGAAAAATGCTATGAATTCCAAAAAAAGATTTAAAAAATCTGTCTAGGTGAGATTAAGACTATTAGTACTGAGACATTAGGTTTTGAGAAAAACCTTCCCCTAAGTATTTAATATTATGGTAATGTGAAATATCCCAGTCCACTCATGGAAGATCAGAAAATGACTTACGTCTATTTTACCCTCTCACTCTGCACTCCGTAATGGGCAATTTTTTTTTTTTTTTTGGACAGAGAGAGAGATCACAAGTAGGCAGAGAGGCAGGCAGAGAGAAAGAGGGGGAAGCAGGCTCCCCGCTGAGCAGAGAGCCCGATGCGAGGCTCGATTCCAGGACCCTGAGATCATGACCTGAGCTGAAGGCAGAGGCTTAACCCCCTGAGCCACCCAGGCGCCCCTGTAATGGCCAATTTTGCCCGCCCAATAAGTTAGAGGTTCAAAATATATCTTGACTCATTATTTTAGTGTCCCAGTCTTAACTCCTTACCCCAGTCCATAACCAGTGATCCACAGACCCTACTTCTATCTTGTCATTACCTTGCTGGAGATCCCATAACAATTCCCACTTATCTTTCAGATGAAGACAGAACTTCCCTGAGTTTCATGGTACTACATTATGTGATCTGATTATCTGGCACTATTCAGGTTCATTTTCTACTCCAGGAGTTCTCAGCTCAAGATCTATAGACAAAATCCAACAACCCTAGGTTGTATGCAAAATGTCGTATGCATGTGTATTTGGTGGTGGAAGGGCAGGAAGAAAGGTCCCACAGACAATTTTTGCAAAGGTTAAGAACCACTGCCCTAGGGGCACCTGGGTGGCTCAGTGGGTTAAAGCCTCTGCCTTTGGCTCAGGTCATGATCCCAGGGTCCTGGGATGGAGCCCGGAGTTGGGCTCTCTGCTCAGCGGGGAGCCTGCTTCCCTTCCTCTCTCTGCCTGCCTCTCTGCCTACTTGTGGTCTCTGTCAAATAAATAAATACAATCTTTAAAAAAAAAAAAAACCCCACTGCTCTAGAGACATCATTACCCTACTACCCCCCTTCGTGCCTGTCATGTTCGCCTCTGGTCCCTTTTTTATTCAGCCTACGGCCAACTGAGAATGCTGCTCTCCTCCCATATGCCTGACCAAATGCAACCCATCCTGGAGGTTTCACGTCCTCAGAAGCTGGCCGGTATCCAGAGTTATCATCAGCTCTTCTTGCACTTGTAGTTCATAACACACAGTTACAACTTAGTTGTTTTTCTTGTGGTAGACCCTGACTTAATTCACTTTTTACACTGTCACCAATACCTAAATCCGAGTGCCAAGCACGCAGCGTGCAGCCATCTAAACACACAAGTGTTGTAAAGAAAACGAGCACACTGCAGGGCAAAACACAAAGTGTACTGCCGGTCCTGGACAAAGACAAAGGGTCTTACCAATAAGATGCCGTGAGGACGCTGTCACCCATTCCGGCTTCACGAATCATTCTTCAAGTCTGGTTCCAAAACTAGGTAGAAAATAAACCCCCTTGAAGTTTAAAAAAAAAAAAAAAGTCGCCAAAACGGCAGCTGAGACAGAGTTCGGAAAGAATCCTTGGCCCCTTCAAATTCCCTCTCGCTCTACAATAACTGGGTTCACCAGGGAACAAACTGTCTCCTCAGACGTCCGGCGACTTCACCCCAGGAGGGGCATTTCCGCTGATCCAGCCACCAGCTCTGCGACCCTCGCTCCTGCGGAGTCGGCTTCTGCCAGAGAAGAGAAAAGTTAAGGGACAGCGGGTCCCAACTCGCCCCTCTCCCCTTGAGCCCTTCAGAGGCCCAGCTAGCTCTGAAATCCCGCCTTTGAGAAGCGGCACCCCAGGGCTCAGCCACCGCCTCAGTTTAAAATAGTTTCCCGTCTCGCTCTGCGGCCGGATGCCGGAAGCCTCCCTGGTGCGGATTACACGTTAGTGAAGCGACTACGGTCGCCATTTTAACTGAGGTCGAGCGACCTGACCGTAATCGTCAACGTAGCTAATAGCGCTGCGTTAGTCTTCAGAACTTTTCTACCTGCGTGAAGCGTTCCAGCAAATTTCCGCCCATAATAAGCATGGCGACGGCACCTCTGCTCTGATTGGTTGAATGCCTTTACCGAAACTTGGGCGCTTTCGGGCGGAACAAGGAGTGTTTGTGTCTCAGCGGTCCTCTGCGTGGGGGTTCTGGACGTGCGAACGTTCTGGGTTTGTTGGCCTTCCTCTTTCTGAAGACCGGAGGCCGGCCGCCAGGTCTGGGAGATTTGAAACTTGAGGCTGAGTTCCTTCCTGTATTCCAAGTTCGGCCTGCGGGGACCTTCGGGGAAGCGTGGAAGGGGAGGAAGGGCGTGCGCCTGGTGATCAGCCCCTTCGCCTCTGCATGGTCGCGGAGACCCCCTTTGCCCTGCTGTGTGGAAGGGTTCTGTCGGCTCTTCTGACCGCAGTTCTGCTGGTTAGAAGTGGAAACTGATGCACTGAGATGGAAAAAGGATCTTTCCCCCACCCGTCCTCCAGGGGTCCCAAAGAACTTGCAGATTTATCTAGTTTCTAGACACGTGTACTTGAATGTTCAGCGGAGGAGGGCTTAAATATTGGAGAAGAGAGCGAAAACAACTAGCATTTTAAGGGATTTGTGTATATTTCCAAAACTGACTTTCGACCATCATCCAGCACCTGCAGCTTGGGATTTGTGAGTGTCTCTTGCCATCCTGTGGCTCCAACATGTTCTCCTGTGGGTTAAGTCGGCTCTACATGGGTTTTTCCACACCCACCGGAAGGATCACCCACCTGATCCGGAGTTCTCTCTCCAGAACGCTGGTGCTCACTTCACAGAGGAGAATTCCAGGTGAAAGCAGTGAGGGGCCCTGTTCTCTGAACAGTACTTCTTCCTGGTCTCTGCAGCCAGAGTGCTCTTACTCCATTTCCCTGGAGTCTGAACTGGATAGCTCTATGTGTAGGGGCAGATCATTCACTCTCCATTTCTTACAATGTCAATTTTTCTCTGGAGTTTTAAAAAGTGACCACATGAGTTCTGCTTTTAGCTGATGCTATTAATAAGCCTAAAAAATTCTTTAATGTTTGAGAATATTTCGTATAGTCTTTTCTGTCGTGCGAGTGACTGGTTTCACTCTAGATTCATACCATCAAACTTCTGTTATTTCCAAAACCTCATTTCATTTCGGAAAGGAATGTGCACTATTAAGAATAGGGTAATTTTAGGTATCAATGCAAATGCTACGTGATCAAAATTTAGATTTCCTAATGCAGGGCAAAATATACAGTAAGACCGTTAATTCACTTGGATTTTGACACATATACAGGTAAATTTAATAATGGCTGAATCAAATTACACACTTAAACTTACTTTATAAATTCCATCCATTGATATTAAATACTTAAGATCATATAATTTCAGGGTCTTTATTTTCAAGCAATTTGGAAATAATATGTTTTTAATCTTGCTTTTCTTTAAAGAATTCAGTAGCTTTGTTGCTCGGACTAACACGTGTGGAGAGTTGCGTTCTTCTCACGTAGGCCAAGAAGTCACTTTGTGTGGATGGATTCAGTACCGAAGGTAAACTGGCCTACAAGTGTCTGGTGGTGAGGGGTGACTGGGTGGCTGAGACAGTTAAGCTTTCAGCTCTTGATTTCTGCTCAGGTCATGATCTTAAAGTCCTGAGATAGAGCCGTGTTGGAATCTGCCTGCTTAAGATACTCTTCCTGCCCCTCCCTCCCCCAAAAGAATGACTGGAGGTTGTTTCCCCCCAGTCAATCACAAACTTTTATTAAAGTTTCCAATCAGAACAGCAAAAGCTTTGCAACTCCTGCAGGATTCTCAGAATTCCTTGAGTTTTCAGATCTGTTTTGCAAGACCCAAATAGAGTCACTGGAGTGGCATGTGTTGAAGGGTGTAATAACACGTGTTCCACCAGTGGACTGAAATGCCCCTTAGCCTACTCAAGTTGAGGAGTTTCTAGGAGCAGAAATTGGGAGTGGGCCAGCTGGCAGCTTCAATAGCATGAAAAAGTTTTATTATTCTAAATTTAGGTAGAGAAAAAGCCTGAAAACATGAACAGTTGATTCCTTAAGATTAAAGCCCATTTTGTTGTTCATCTCGATATTCTAGCACATACCTGAATAGTACATTAATTAACAATGAAGAGTTCCAAAATACAGAGACTGTGTGGCCTTCCTGAAAAATATGTTCCAAAGGGGGACACTTGGGTGGCTCAGACGGTTAAGCATCTGCCTTTGGCTCAGGTCATGATCCCAGGGTCTTGGGATGGAGTCCCACGTCAGGCTTCTTGCTCAGCACGGAGCCTGCTTCTCCCTCTGCCTGACACTCCCTGTACTTGTGCACTTGTGTGCTCTCTCTGACAAATAAATAAAATCCTCAAAAAAAAAAAAAAGTATGCTCCAAATGGGTGGATATTTGACCCATAAATATGATGACTTCTGAACTCAAAATCCAAAGAGGTTTTCTGTACCTGCCTGGTCCTAAGGATAGTATGAGTAGGTTGAACACTAAAATGTTGGGATTTGGGGGAACTTCTTGATGGTTTGTAGAAGTATTAGTTCTTGGACCACCTGTAGAAAATTATAGTTGTATTTTTTAGGAAAAGAGTTTATAGGGACACATGGGTGGCTCAGTCGGTTAAGTGTCTGCCTTCAGCTCAGGTCATGATCCCAGGGTTCTGAGATCAAGCCTCACTACGGACTCCTTGCTCAGCGGGGAGCCTGTTTTTCTCTCTCTCTCTTCCTACTGTTCCCCCCTGCTTATACTCTCTCTCTCTCTCAAATAAATAAAATCCTAAAAAAAAAAAATAAAGGAAAAGGAAAAGAAAGAAGAAAAGAGTTTATATTTCTATATTTAAAAAATGACCAATTGGATATTTCTTTTTTTTTTTTTTTTTAAGATTTTATTTATTTATTTGACAGAGATCACAAGTAGGCAGAGAGGCAGGCAGAGAGAGGAGGAAGCAGGCTCCCTGCAGAGCAGAGAGCCCGATGCGGGGCTCGATCCCAGGACCCTGAGATCATGACCCGAGCTGAAGGCAGAGGCTTTAACCCACTGAGCCACCCAGGCGCCCCGAATTGGATATTTCTAATATCCTAAAATATCTTTGGATTTTAATACCTGAAAAGTTTCCAAATTTAATAAAATTTTCTTATAAAGACTTAAGCCAATGAAAATCAAAAATTTGCCTTTTACTAACAAGCCATCTGGATAACATTAGCTGCATGTATAACCAGTAAAAATTGAAATTGAAAATGAAAAGCCTGGGGTGCCTGGTTGGCTCAGTGGGCAGAGTGGGCGACTCTGGATGGGAGTTGTGATTTCAAGCCCTGCTTGTGGCATGGAGTTTATTAAAAAAATTTTTTTTAAAGATTTTATTTATTTGTCAGAGGGAGAGCGAGAGTGAGAGTGAACAAGCACAAGCAGGGGGAGTGGCAAGCAGAGGGAGAAGTAAGCTCCCCACCCAGCAGGAAGCCCAATGAAGGACTCCCATTTTTTAAAAAAAACAGGAGCGTCTTGGGCAGCTCAGTTGGTTGAATGGCTGCCTTTGGCTCTGGTCGTGATCCTGGGATCAAAACCCGGTGTTGGGGCTCCCTGCTCAGTGGGGAGCCTGCTTCCCCTTCTCCCTCTGCTCTTCTGCTGCTCCCCCTGCTTGTGAGCTCTCTCTCAAATAAATAGACAAAATCTTTTTTAAAATTTTTTAAAAATAGATGATTAAGAAAATAACAAATGCAAAGTCTGGTTTTTTTTCCATTAATAAATTTACATAGATAATTGCATGAGGATAGCACATAATGAAAACACATAATTATTTATTATAAAAAGAACGTGGGAAATTGCATGCATTTTTGTTTGTTTGTTTGTTGTTTTGCCTGCTTAAATTTTAGGCTCAGAGATTTTTGTCCTAACGTCTTCATTTGCTTCATTGATCAGGCAAAACATCTTCCTGGTCCTACGAGATTTCCATGGGCTTGTTCAAGTTGTCATTCCCCAGGAGGAGGTAATCGAAGGATTCCTACTGTTATCTGAAAACCTCTTTGGTGCTGTGGTAGAGTAAGCTAAGTATGTTGGATAAGCGTGTGTGTGTGTGTGTGTGTGTGTGTGTGTGTGTGATGAAATGTTCCTGGAATAATACATTGGTTATCTCTGGGAAAGGTGACTTTTTACTGTCTATCTATCTATACCCTTTGAATTTTGAGCCATGTGAAGGGTACTACCAGCTCAAAAAAATTTACCATTAAAATGAGATAAAATATCTCTCATCATGCTTGTTGGGCAATATTGGCTTGTCTTGTAATGTTTACAAATGCGTGTATACCCAAGAAACATATGGTTTACTCAGTTCTTAGTCTTTGAAGTAAGTAAAGAGCAATGAATTATCTTTCAGGGATCAAGATCCATAGACGAACATAGGAACCCAGGAGAGTTCCTTTCAGTTGGACTCCATTATTGCTATTGGATGTAACTGTCCCTAAGACTAACTCTGGAGACAATTGCCTTAAAAGTATGTAGGAATTGTTTCCATCGATCATTCTTCTCCTTACTTTCCTTTGAGGAAAACAATTCTAAAACCCTTAACTAATAGTTTTTACCTGGTATATTATGTATAGTCAAAATGGGGATGCAATTTACAAAATTCTTTAAGAAAGTCATTAAGGGCAGCCCCAGTATTTATGGCAATTTAACTATGAGTGTTAATATTTTTCTAAACCATAGACTGCAGTTACTACATATTCCTTTAAACTCATTTGTTTGTCGGAACTGTTTTTCTCTCTCATTCTGTAGTCAGCTGCTTCTGTGAGGAAGATTCTCTGTGAAGCCCCCGTGGAATCTGTGGTACAAGTATCTGGGACAGTAATTTCCCGACCTCCAGGACAAGAGAATCCAGTTAGTAATTTAGAAGCGGTCTATGTAAATTTTACTGTATACCTGTGCACTGTCTACACATTCAGGCAGCAGCGACCAAGTACCTATTAGACATCAGGCACTGAAAGTTCTGCAGATTCTACAAATGAACCTGCAGATTCCAGTATCTTCACTAGAAGCACACACCAATGTGCACAGGCGTGTTAAGACTTCTGTCAGTGAGCACATCGGCCACAGATACGCATAAGAATGTCAAAGTCACACACAGACAGGGATGCTTTAGACTCTGCCCTCTAAGCACCCACACACTTTACATATGTAAATAAGTACATGCGTTTTACAAATGATCACTGTGTACTTGTCCTGATGAGTGATTTTTTTTTTTTTTTAAAAATAGGTCTTTTCTCTCTCTTTAAGAAAATGCCAACAGGTGAGATCGAAATCAAAGTTAAAATGGCTGAACTTCTGAATTCCTGCAAGAAGCTGCCCTTTGAAATTAAGGACTTTGTGAAGGTGCCATCCTCTGTTTTTTTTTAAGATTTATTTATTTATTTGACAGAGAGAGTACAACCAGGGGAAGCAGCAGAAGGAGGAGAACCAGGCCCCCCGCTGAGCCCAATGTGTGGCTCCATCCCAGGACTCTGGGACCGTGACCTGAGCTGAAGGCAGATGCTTAACCAGCTGAGCCACCCAGGCATCCCATCCTCTTTTATTAATAAAATAGAGTATCTTAAGAGGATCTTAAATTCTCAGTACTTCATCTTTTAGTTAGAAAAAGCAATATAGTTACAGGGCTGACGTTTTTGTGGGGGGGAGAAAAAAGGAAATATACAGTTTTCCGCCAGCTAAGCTTTCACAAAGAAATGACAGTTGTATTTTTGGTTAAAAGTTGTCAGTGCAGAGAGATGCAGAGATTTACAGCTTGAAAATAAGCAAACCTTCTTACCGATTCCTACGAGTACCACGGTGGAGAGATGTCCTCTGCTGCTCCTTGCATTTCTTACACTTGTAGTTCCACTCAGGTGATAATGTCATAGCTGTTCTTACTCTGATGTATATATTTTTTTGAAGATTTTATTTATTTATTTGAGTGAGAGAATGAGCAGGGGGAATGACAGAGAGGAGAAGCTCAATAGGGATCTTGACTCAAGGTTTGATCCGAGGACCCCCGGGTCATAGCTTGAGCCAAAGGCAGATGCTTACCTGCCTTTGAGCCACCCAGGCACCCCTTACTCTGGTGTATATTTTGAAACGATCGTTGAAGTCTTTAAATATATTTTTCAAGACTCAACTATGGGCTTAAATGAACGGATAAGTGTTTAGTGAGGGTAGGCAAATTGTGATCCATGAGGGGTAATATTAATAATAATGAGTAAAAAAACGTAAAATCTATGCTAGTAACAAACTTAGAAGCTGTAGGAATTAAGGAGGGTGTATTCGCGAATGGTGGAAAGTAAAGATAGAACTGAAGTTGTTGAAAATCCAAGCTCGGGCGCCTGGGTGGCTCAGTTGGTTAAGCAACTGCCTTCGGCTCAGGTCACGGTCCCGGAGTCCCGGGATCGAGTCCCGCATCAGGCTCCCAGCTCCATGGGGAGTCTGCTTCTCCCTCTGACCTTCTCGCCTCTCATGCTCTCTCTCACTGTCTCTCTCTCAAATAAATAAATAAAATCTTTAAAAAAAAAAAAAAAAAAAAAAAAAAAAAGAAAATCCAAGCTCTGTATTAAGGTTAATATCTTTTTAATATTCAAAAAATATTTAAACATTAAAATCTTTCCATTTGTTTAGAAAACAGAGGCTCTTCGTTTGCAGTATCGCTACTTAGACTTGCGAAGTTTCCAAATGCAGTATAACCTGCGACTGAGATCCCAGATGGTCATGAAAATGCGGGAGTATCTCTGTAATCTACACGGTAAGGGACATGCCTGAAAGTTCTTAAGTGTTTTTAGCATCTCTTCTGTTTCATTCAACGTCTTATTGCATCTTCTCTTTAGCACGATTGAGTCAGAAGTTGCCAGACGTCTGGAATTTACTTATTGTGTAAAGTAGTTTTTGAAGAAAGGTTCAGTTCCAGGTGTTTTGTCCTAGGGCATAATTTGGTAACTTAGAGCATAATTTCATTCTACTAGGTCACAAATACAGTCTTTTAAAGATACTGCGTGGAAGGTAGAGAAGCCCCTTGTTGTTATCTGTGAGTTTTCTTAATTCTTTATCATGTTTATACTAATTTGTTGGGAGCTCAGAAATGTGCTGTGAATTAAACTAGACTCCTCAATCAGTCCTGGGGGCGGTTTTCTACTGTTTGAGTTATTTTTGCTATCCAAGCAGAACATTTAGAAAACAGAACAGTTCAGTAAAGAATCCATCAAATAGTTGGAATTATTTCACAACAAAAGCGTCACTTTATGAGCCAAATAGGGTCTTATGAAAATCTTAAGCTTCCGTCTTGGTTGTGTGGAAATCAGTATTCAGTGAGCTTGGTAACTTCTTTCAGGCAAAATTCCTAATTAAAATGTAGGAATTTCAGATTTGTTGAACTGTACCCTAGACAGCATATTTGACAAATTCCTATTTATTAAATTCTGATGCTTCTCTCTTTTCAGGATTTGTGGATATAGAAACACCAACGTTATTTAAGAGGACTCCCGGGGTATGTATATCCCTTAAATCAACCTACCAATAGTGTCCTATTAGTTATGAAATTGGATCACTTTGTTTTTATATTCATGTGGCTATATTTTTTTAATATATTTTACTGTTTGACAGTGGTCACATTAACTGGGTTTTGTTAAGAGTGGAGAAAATTATATGGGTATTTTGAGTCAGAACTTTTCTCCTACATGAGTTTTCTTTCCCTTAATGTTTATAAATGCAAACCAATAATGAATTGTTTCCTTAAAAATAAACCTCTTGTGGGGTGCCTGGCTGACTCAGTCAGGAGAGCATGTGACTCTTGATCTCAGACTTGTGAGTTCGAGCCCCAAATAGGGTATAGAGATTACTTAAATAAAAAATTTAAAAGAAAATAAACTCCTTATTCATTAAGAATTGACATTTCTGGGGCGCCTGGGTGGCTCCGTGGGTTAAGCCACTGCCTTTGGCTCAGGTCATGATCTCAGGGTCCTGGGATCCAGTCCCGCACTGGGCTCTCTGCTCAGCGGGGAGCCCGCTTCCCTCTCTCTCTCTCTGTCTGCTTCTCTGCCTACTTGTGATCTCTCTGTCAAATAAATAAATAAAATCTTTGAAAAAAAAAAAAAAGAATTGACATTTCTAGGGTGCCTGGGTGGCTCAGTCATTAAGCATCTGCCTTTGCCTCAGGTCATGATCCCAGGGTCCTGGGATCAAGTCCTGCATCGGGCTCCCTGCTTGGCAGGAAGCCTGCTTCTCTCTCTCCCACTCCTCCTGCTTGTGTTCCCTCTCTTGCTGTGTCACTCTCTGTCAAATAAATAAATAAAATCTTTAAAAAAAAATTGACATTGGGGCGCCTGGGTGGCTCAGTGGGTTAAAGCCTCTGCCTTCGGCTCAGGTCATGATCCCAGGGTCCTGGGATCGAGCCCCACATCGGACTCTCTGCTCAGCAGGGAGCTTGCTTCCCCCCCTCTCTGCCTGTCTCTCTGCCTACTTGTGATCTCTGTCTGTCAAATAAATAAATAAATAAATAAAATCTTTTTTAAAATAAATAAATAAAAATTTAAAAAATTTGACATTTCTACACATTGTTATTTATAAAGTCCATGGACTTATAAAAACATAGTTTAAAAAAGCAGTTAGCGGGCGCCTGGGTGGCTCAGTGGGTTGGGCCTCTGCCTTCGGCTCGGGTCATGGTCTCAGGGTCCTGGGATCGAGCCCCACATCAGGCTCTCTGCTCGGCGGGAAGCCTGCTTCCTCCTCTCTCTGCCTGCCTCTCTGCCTACTTGTGCTCTCTCTCTCTCTGTGTCAAATAAATGAAAAAACAAACCTTTAAAAAAATTTAAAAATTTAAAAAAAAAAAGCAGTTAGCAATGACTGGATAGGAATTGCACAAAATTCTCTCAGATCATAACAGAATTGGGAATTCATTTCAGCAAGTGTGTTTATTACTTACCATGTACAAACTTGTTAAAAGCCTCCTATGTGCAAGCCTTTTGGGGGAGTAAAAGATGAGCAAGAGATGATCTCTGTCATGTGCTCTTTAGTTAATTTCATTTGTGATGAGCTGAAGTATCAAGTTCCACCAGGTCTTAGGTTCAGGGTTTTTTTAACCATATTTCTGCTCTCCTCTCATTAAAAGGGTGCGAAAGAGTTTGTAATACCATCGAGGGAACCTGGAAAGTTTTATTCTCTCCCTCAGAGTCCTCAACAGTTTAAACAGCTTCTGATGGTTGGTGGTTTAGACAGGTGAGCCTTCTGTGTGTTAGTAGTAAGTTGTCAGAAAAAGAAAAGGGAGGAAGGTGGGGGAAAAAAAGGAAACACAAAGTCATCTGACCTCTTAAAAGAAGGTAGAAAGTGGGGGCACCTGGGTGGCTCAGTGGGTTAAGCCTCTGCCTTCAACTCAGGTCATGATCTCAGGGTCCTGCGATCGAGCCCAGCATCGGGCTCTCTGCTCAGCAGGGAGTCTGCTTCCTCCTCTCTCTCTGCCTGCCTCTGCCTACTTGTGATCTCTCTCTCTCTTTCAAATAAATAAATAAAATCTTAAAAAAAAGAAGGTAGAAAATGGATGAGCATTTGGAAAATACTTGTAAAATACCCCAAACATTTGTAGTCATTATTTAGTAGAGATGTATTGGGTAGCTGCCATGTGCAAAGCTATATGCTAGTAGATGTGCAGGGAATTTAAAAAAAAAAAAAAGGGAAGGTTTTAGGGGCACCTGGGTGGCTCGGTTAAGTGTCTGACTCTTGATCTCAGCTTGGGTCTTGATCTCAGGGTCGTGAGTTCAGGCTCTGAATTGGGCTCCGAGGTGGATATGGAACCTACCTAAAAAGAAAGAGAGAAAGAAAGGAACAAAGACAAAAAGGAAAGATTTTGCTCTCCAGGAGTTAATGAATGTAGTAAGACAGAATAGGGTAATAAATAAATAAACCAACTGTGATAGAACCCAAAAATGAGTCTGTTGACGGTTGCAAACTAGGCGTTGTTTGGGGACATATTATTAAACAACTTTGTGAGCAAGGCCTTCTGGGATGGTGCTGCATCTCAGCAGATGAAGATGCGCGTGGGAGTGGCATAGCACAAGAAAGCTCAAGTGTATTCATGGAGCAGTAAGTATTTTGATTTGGCCAGAGCCAAAGAGTCTATATAAAGAAGCATAAGCTGCCTTGCATGCCAGTCTACTATATGAATATTGAAAGGTGCCATTGTATATTTTTAAAACAATGCATAGATTAGTTAGTTTCTTATGGGTCTAGCATACATCCGCTTAGAGCATCATAAAAATTTTTTAAAATTTCATATGTCCCGGGGCACCTGGGTGGCTCAGTGGGTTAAAGCCTCTGCCTTCGGCTCAGGTCATGATCCCAGGGTCCTGGGATCGAGCCCCGCATCAGGCTCTCCACTCCGTGGAGAGCTTGCTTTCTCCTCTCGCTCTGCCTGCCTCTCTGCCTACTTGTGATTTCTGTCTGTCAAATAAATAAATAAAATCTTTAAAAAAATTTTTTCATATGTCCCTTAGGTACCATTATTAATTTATTTCATAGACTGCACTGCCATGAACTTTTGGGGAAAAGTATGTGTATCTTCCCAGAATCACGACTCAATTCATGTTACTTTTCAATTGTAGATATTTTCAGGTTGCCCGATGTTACCGAGATGAAGGTTCGAGACCAGACCGACAGCCGGAGTTTACTCAGGTACTGCGTGATACTCACTTCTGTCTCTTAGTCAGCCTTGCTCCAGCCAAGTAGTTCAAGACCGGGCAGTAATTTTTATATGTAGGCAGACCTTGTTTTGTTGTACTTTGCTTTATTGTCCTTTGCAGACGTTGTGTTGTTTACTGAGTGAAGCTTTGTGGCAACCCTTCAGAGCAAGTCTGTCAGCACCATTTTTCCAACAGCGTTTGCACACTTCGTGTCTCTGTGTCACATTTTAGTAATTCTCACAATATTTCAAAGTTTTTCATTATTGTGTTTGTTTTGTTGACCTGTGATCAGTGATTGTGGTTCCCTGAAAGCTCAGATGATGCTTAGCATTTCCTAGCAATAAAGTATTTTTTGATTAAGGTACACATATTTTTTGACATAATGTTATTGCACACTTAATAGACTACAGCGTAGTATAAACCTAACTTTTATAGGCACTGTGAAACCAAAAAATTAATTTAACTCACTTTATTGTGATTCTGCTTCATTGCAGCAGTCTGGAACCAAGCCCACAAGAGCTGTAGTGTGTGCCAGTGCTTTACTTCTCATCACATTTTATCCATCAGATATTTAATTAAACGAACCTGCAGTTGAGATACTATTTAATTTTTGATCCATTTCATGTGTCCTTAGAACGCTTATGGTCACCAACTAAGAAATGCCAAAGATTCCTGCAGTGTTTTAACGGCGTTGCTAGGATAAAGTTCTTCTTCTTCTTCTTCTTTTTTTTTAAAGATTTTATTTATTTATATGAGAGAGAGAGAAGAGAGCATGAGAGGGCCAGAGGGAGGGAGCCCAATGCAGACACGATCCTGGGACTCCAGGATCAAGACCTGAGCCAAAAGCAGTCACTTAACCAACTAAGCCACCCAGGTGCCATAGGATAAAGTTCTTGAAAACAAATCCCTTGTACATTAAGAGCCAAGATTTCTGTGTGTTGGCATTTAATCTGACTCATCAAAGCTGTCATGATTTGGTTTTTATATGATAGCATGTTAATCAGTGTGGTGAAGGGGCAAAAATCATAAGCTTTGGAGTTGGACACACCTGGGGTCAAGTGTGGCTTCACTGCTTACTAACCACATGTACACAGTCAAGTTACAAAGCTTCTCCAAGCCTTAAGCCCTGAGGAGAGTGATGGGAACTAAACAGGTTGATCTGAAAGCATTAGGAAAATGCCTGACACAAAACAGATGTGCAGTATATCCTCCCAACCTTCATCCACGGATTAAGTATTTATGTGCAGAATCCTGTGGTAACTTGAAACCAGCAAAATGTATAAATATGTACATATTAATACTGTGGCTGTTTCCCTGTGTTATTTTGGTTTCAGATTGACATAGAGATGTCTTTTGTAGACCAGACTGGAATCCAGAGTTTAATTGAGGGCCTGCTCCAGTATTCCTGGCCCAGTGACAAAGATCCTGTGGTGGTTCCTTTTCCTTCTCTGACTTTTGCTGAGGCATTGGCCAGCTATGGAACTGATAAACCTGACACTCGCTTTGGGATGAAGGTACTTCTCTTCACTTTTCCAGGACTCTGTCCTACCATAGTCCTGCAATCTGTTAAACCACTTTGAAATTTACAACCAGTTACACACATCGTTACATCATATTTTTTGTTGTTACTTTAGCTTGTTACCAAGCTATAGCAAGAGAGAATAAAAGCATGTTAGCACTACAGTACTTTTGTCCTATCTACTGTGCTCCAAGACCGTTTCCAAGAGTAAGGTTCTTGCCATAAAGTTTTTATTACTGACAACTTAGTAATTACATGGACATGAATGGTCACTTGAAAGGAAAAAAAAAACCTATTCTTTCCTCTTTAATTTTTCTTAAGCTAAAATGGCACTTGGAAGACAAATGATTAAGATTTATTCTTTTTCACTAGCCTATAAAGAGCTCAAGTATATGGAAATGTTTATTCAAATTATTGAGATCTATACATATTTTAACTAGGGGTAAGAGTAGGATTTATATGGAGCAATTTCCATTAGCAAGCCTCTCCTTATTTGCTCTTAGAAAGCAGTGTCCCTTCATGTCTGTAATGCTGGTGGCATTTCTCTATCTCAGTTCTCAGTGCAAATTCCTTAGAAATCAAAGTTCCATTTCATCTATAAGTAGGCAGTGCTCGATTCTTAGGATGAAAAAAAAACACAAAATGTTCTGCTTACAGCTTCCTGCTTACAGCTGCCAACTTAACCACGTCTTATTTCTTCTTTTGTAATATGGAATAGGGGTGCTAATTACATCAGACTTCTTGGGTTAAGTTCCAGCTCCGGGTTGTCTTGGCCGAGTTATTTTCTTCTCAGTGCTTGATTTATTCCTGTATTATATGGGGATAATGAGAATGCATATCTCATACTTTTGTTATACTGATTAAATGAATTAATAATGATGAATAATACATTAGTACATTAACCCCTGTCACAGTGCCCAACCCATTAAAAACCGACTGCACTCTGTAAATGTTTAACATAATAAGATCTGCTTGCTTCTTTAGAATCTTGTTTTTAAAATCTTGAGATAAAAATTACCTCACATTTAGTTACCTTTTTTTGTTACCCATATTATAGATCATAGATATTAGTGATTTGTTCAGAAATACAGAGGTTGGATTTCTTCAAGACGCACTTAGTAAACCCCAAGGAGCCGTCAAAGCCATACGTGTCTCTGAAGGAACAGTAAGTGACTCGTAGTTCTATTTCTCTAGAGTATATATTTGGAAAGTAAATATGTTCAGCATTGGCACATTAAACTTCAAGGAGAACAGTTCTTTTTTTTTTTTTTTTAAGATTTTATTTATTTATTTGACAGAGAGAGAACACAAGTAGGCAGAGAGGCAGGCAGAGAGAGAGGGGGAAGCAGGCTCCCTGCCTAGCAGAGAGCCCGATGCCGGACTCGATCCCAGGACCCTGAGATCATGACCTGAGCTGAAGGCAGAGGCTTTAACCCACTGAGCCACCCAGGCACCCCAAGTAGAACAGTTCTTTTTTTAAGATTATATATCTTTGGGCGCCTGGGTGGCTCAGTGGGTTAAAGCCTCTGCCTTCAGCTCAGGTTATGATCTCAGGGTCCTGGGATAGAACCCCACATCGGGCTCTCTGCTCAGCAGGGAGCCTGCTTCCCCCTCCCCCTCTGCCTGCCTCTCTGCCTACTTGTGATCTCTCTCTCTCTGTTAAATAAATAAAATTAAAAATCTTAAAAAAAAAAAAAAGAGGGGCACCTGGGTGGCTCAGTGGGTTAAGTGTCCAATTCTTGATTTCAACTCAGGTCATGATCTTAGGGTCCCGACATTGAGCCTCACTTTGGGCTCTGCACTGGGCATGGAGCCTGCTTGAGATTTCTCTCTCTCCCTTTACCCCTCCCCTGCTTCTTAAAAAAAAAAGAAAGAAAATACGTATTTTTATATAAAGTAGAGAATAAAACCTTGTGAGTGTGAGTTTACACTCAAGATCTAGAGTTTTTGTCTTTTTAAAAATGCTATAAAGGGACACCTGGGTGGCTCAGTCAGTTAAGCCGCTGCCTTTGGCTCAGGTCATGATCCCAGGGTCCTGGGATCAAATCCTGCATCGGGCTCCTTGCTCAGCGGGGAGCCTGCTTCTCTCTCTCTGGCTCTGCATGCCACTCTGCCTGCTTGTGGGGTCTCTCTCTGTCTCTCTTTCTTTGACAAATAAATAAAATCTTTTTTAAAAAGGCTATAAAGTACTCTTCTACTTCATTTGAGATCATTCCCACCAGTGATGAGCATGAAATAGTGTTCATATGTCTTCCAGCCTCAGTTTACCCAAAGGCTCCCAGCCCATATCAGCTCCAGGATCGCCCTTGCATGTTGGTTCTGGGTCTTCCGAGGGCTCTGGTCTTGGTTGCATTCAGTTGCATTAATAACAGCAGGAGGGCGAGGAGGTGGAAATGTGAAAAGCCAAAGGGAGGGGAAGTGAGGGCAGGAGAAAGAATGGCTGGGCTGTTTCAGTTACAAAGGCATTGAGGTAACTTAAAAAAAGTAAGATACAAAGAATTTTAAGTGACCTGAAATAAGCAAATTCTGAGTCCTCTTTCTGATCTGAAAATGATTTTTTCTTACACAATTCAGTTGTAAAGATTTGAACATGAACCCTGCGCATTCCACGGGCAGGCTTTTCTGTGGAGCACGTTTCCAGCCATTGCCAATGATTCCTGCACAACTGGACAATAAGCCCTGTACAAGCTCTAAAATGTTGTCATTTGGAAGCAGAAAATAAATTTTACATTAAATCCTATTGTGGTGGACACAAAACATTTGTAGCCCATTTGATACAATAGACATGTTTATGAAGCTGAGTTTACTGTCTTTTCAGAAATACTTAAAAAGGAAGGACATTGACTCCATTAGAAAATTTGCAGCTGACCATTTTAATCAGGTAAGGAATTAATTACAATAGTTGTTTTTTTCCCTATTAGGGATTCCATATTTTTAATAAGTGTTTAAGCTCTTTATACAGTCTCTAATTTTGAGGTCTTACTATGTCAGACCATTCTTCTGCTTTTCTTCTTTTAAGGTTCATCTAATCCCAGGACAGGATTCTAAGATTTTGACTTAGACAGTTGAATTCACCATTAATCAGAATGTGAAAATTCAACCATAGTTTTTTTTTTTTAAGATTGTATTTGTTTATTTATTTGTCAGAGAGAGAGAGCGAGCGAGCACACAAGCAAGCAGGGTGGCAGGCAGAGCAGAGAAAGAAGCAGGCTCCCTGCTGATCAAGGAGCCCGATTCAGGACTTGATCCTAGGACCCTGGGATCATGACCCCGAGCCAAAGGCAGCAGCTTAACCGACTGAGCCATCCAGAGATCCCTCAACCATAGTTTTTAAAATAAATGTGGAGGGGCACCTGGGTGGCTCAGTTGGTTAAACTGTTAAGCATCTGCCTTCAGCTCAGGTCGTGATCAGGCCTCACATCAGGTTCCCTGGTCAGTGGGGAGTCTGCTTCTCCCTTTCCTTCTCCATCCGCTGGTGCTCTCTCTCGCTCTCACACTCTATCTCTCTCTCAAATAAGTAAAAGTATTTTTAAAAATAAATAAAATAAGTGTGGAGTTTTAATCCAGTTAGGATTAGATTAGAGCCCCATTTGCCCAAGGTTTGAAGGAAGCCTATATTCATTGTTCTTCCTGTACCCTTTTTAAAATATTTAAAAATTTTTAAATTAAAAAATTTTTTTTAAATTTTTAATTTAAAATTTTAAAATTCAGAATTTTTAAAATTCTGAATCCACCTTTGAGAGACACATTTTGTGTTGTTGGCTTGGTGAATGGAGGAACTGAACTACGGAGGAGTGGGAGTGGCAAACGGGCCTTTCTTATCTTGTCACTGGACCTGGAAATTGTCTCAGCCTTCTCAGAATCAGTAACTTTAAGAATAATCATGCCCTCTGAGTCATTAATTTTCTGTGACATACTTTGTAGAGTACATTCTAAATCTGAAGAGAGTATGCTCATTATAGTATCCTTTACAGTAGGAATAAGATGAAATTATATGGGAATAATTAAATAAATTAAGGTATAATCAAAGGAATTGATATTATTAAAATTCCTTTTTTAAAACTTTGTCTGCAAAGAGTTTGTAGTATGGGGGACATGTTCATATTGTAATGATTTGTAAGAAAAGGAAAATACAGAATTTTATATAAACACTGATCATAACCATGTAAAAACACAGTATTTGTGTACTGAAAATGGACCACCCACCTCTACCACCACCACAACCAAGCCTCATACGTCAGGCTCAAAGGGATTTTCAACAAGAAAGAAAGAAAGATTAGGTTAATGGTTTCCAAAATGGGTCAAGGCAAAATGAGAAAAGTCAGAGCAATATAAAAAGCTTTTCATAAAGTTAAATGAATTTAAAGAATTATCCTCTACTTCTCCTTGTTCTTTATTGTAAAAATGTATGTTCTTTTATGAAATGATGCTAATAGCAGATAATGTTTTAGGTTTGTTTTACACTTTGATAAAATTCAAAAGTGGCAACTCTAGATCTTCCAATTTTATTTCTTTACTTTTATCTTGTTAGTGTTTGAAGTCTGCACTTAGGAACGACAGGACTGGGAAATAAGCCGGAAGGTTAACTTCAGTAACCTTCAGTTCATGAAACTCTTACTACGTGTTCTTTTTTCTTCCTCTTTTTACCATTTCTCATTAACTGATTTTTATAGAAGAAATGGGTAATACTTCTGTTTTTTCAATGTATTATTTTTACTTGATTTTTTTTTAAAATACGTGTCTGAATTTTTAGCAATATACTACATGCACAGAGTTAAAAACACAAGTAGTAGGATGCCTGGGTGACTTAGTCGGTTAAGTTTCTGCCTTTGGCTCAGGTCATGATCCCAGGTCCTGGGATCAAGTCCCGAGTTGGGCTCCTTGCTCAGCAGGGAGCCTGCTTCTCCCTCTGCCTGCTACTCCCCCTGCTTGTGCACACGCTCTCGCTTTCTCTCTGACAAATAAGTAAAATCTTCAAAAACAAACACACACACACAAGTAGTAAAGGATTAATGAGATGCATAAGTGTGTGCTCTAACTCACATCACTCCAGTCCCACACCAGCCAGAATGTCTCCGTTTTTTAGAAGTATATCTACATACTGGTGTTTTTTGTTTGTTTGTGTTTGTTTTTACTTATCCATTTTAAACTTGATCTGTTAACTTCCTGCAAAGCGACAAAGCTTCCACACACAGGCCTTACCTGGTTATTCCGTACCTCCTGCATAGCCATCCTTCTGGACCTTTCCTTCATTCCTCTTCTGAGTTGAAGCCACTCTCCCTGGATCCCAGATCTTCCTCTTTCTTATATGTGTTGGAGTAGATCCTCAAGTAACTTCCTAAGAAAGCACACAAGAGATACACTTGCTTCACCTAAAAATGTCTTTATGTTCAAAACCTCACTCTTGATGACTAATTTGGCTTAGTATAAAATTCAGAATTGCAGTCATATCCCTTTAGAACAGTGCCTCCCAGGGCACCTGAGAAGCTCAGTTGATTGAGCCTCCAACTCTTGGTTTCTGCTCAGGTCGTGATCTCCTGGGTCATGGGATCGAGCCCTGCATCGGGCTCCACACTTAATGGGGAGTGGGCTTGAAGTTTCTTTCCTCTGCCCCTACCCCCACTTGCTCTTTCACAAGAGCCCTCACTCTGTGCTGAACAACAGAACCTTCCTTGTTGGTGGAAATGTTTTGCTTCTGCGTCGTCCTATATGGTAGCTCCTAGCCAGGGCAGCCATCCAGTGCTTGAAATGAAGCTAGTTTACCTGAGGAGATGAATTTTTAATTTTATTTCATTTCAGTTAACTTAAATAAGTATGTGTGAGTGGTGGCTACTGTATTAGCACAGCCTTAGCTTGCTGAAAACATGGCTTTTTTCTGTTGTACCTGCTATTACTGATGAGAAGCCTGATGCTGACACGATTATGTTCCTTCACAGCAAAGCTGCTTGTTTTCCTTTGGAAGCATTCAGCCTCCTGATCCTTAACGTTCCAGAATTTCAATTTGCGTACCTTGGGGTCATTTTGCATTCATGTGTTGTACCCTACAAGAGCCATTTCAATATGATGGCTCATGTCTTTCATTTGTGGAAAATTGTTCTATTACTGATTGTTTTGATTTCATCATTCCCTCTAGTCTCTTTTTTTTGGAATTTCTTTTAGTCATATTTGGACCTCCTTTTGTAACTTAACTAGTATGTCTCTTTCTTTTTTTTTTCCCCTGTGTTCTTCCCCACCATTTTCTTTGTACTTTTTATTCTCTCTGAGAGATTTCTTCAGCTCTTCTGTTGGATTCATTTTAGCAATCATGTTTCAGTCCCAGTAGCTGTTTCTTGTTTTTTTCCATATTTTATTCTGGTTTTATTGATAGAATATATTTTTGAGGGCCTTTGAGGATTCAGTCCCTAAACTACCTCTTTCCTCTTGTGTCCTTTTTTTTTTTTTTTAAATACTGCAGCATTTCTTTGATGTATGGTGACTGTTGATTGTATATATTTAGAATGAGGTGGGTTTTTTTTTTTAAGTTCTTTCTTGAATTCCAGTCAGTTAACATACAGTATAATATTAGTTTCAGGTTTACAGTTTATCGAGTCGGCATTTCCTTACAATACCCGGTGCTCGTCACACGTGCACGCCTTCACCTGCATCACCTGTTTCACCCGTCCTCCCCCCACCTCCCAGAATGTCCTCCCCCCACCTTCCAGAATGAGGCATTTAAAAAGCTGGCTGGTTCACTTGGTAGAGCATTCAACTCTTGATCTCTCTTGATCTCTTGATCTCGGGGTTCCTGAGTTCAAGCTCCACATTGGGTGTAGAGCTTACTTAAAGGAAAAAAAAAATTTTTTTTAGTTGGTTGGGAACACAGGGTCCTTGGAGGGGCTTTGTGAATGGGTACGTTCAGTTTAGGGGGAGTAGCAGAGCCACTAGCCACTACCCTGAGAATCCAAAGCTTCATCGGAGTCCTGAGCCTACCCTCTGGGCTTCTGCAGGATAAAATCTGTCCCTTCTGCTCTGAGACGACTCCATTTTCTCCAGGCCAGAGCTCCCTGCTTCTTGCTGCTGTAATCGTTCCTATTCCATTCATTTGCAGCCTGCCACAGATTTGCAGAAACCTCTTTGCCAGTGTCTCCCCACCTTTTATTCCCTTTTGTTTCTGATTATGGTCAGATGACATCTGTAATTCCTCTAGTGTTATTTTGAAGGGGTTGAGGGAGGGAGTGAAGATCATCTCGTGTCCTGTTGGGAACAAGAAATCTTTCTATGGGGGCACCTGGGTGGCTCAGTGGGTTAAAGCCTCTGCCTTCGGCTCAGGTCGTGATCCCAGGGTCCTGGGATCGAGCCCCGCATCGGGCTCTCCGCTCAGCAGGGAGCCTGCTTTCCCCTCTCTCTGCCTGCCTCTGCCTGCTTGTGATCTCTCTGTCAAATAAATAAATAAAATCTTTAAAAAAAAATAAAAATAAAAAAATAAAAAGAAATCTTTCTATGGCAAGAAAAATAAATCACCCCCAGTTTTTAAAAAGATGTAACTAAGTCTTTTCCTTTAGATGTAACTTTCTTTTTCTTTTTCTTTAGGAAGTCTTACCTGTATTCCCAGAAGCCAGTAGAAACTGGAATTCTCCAGTTGCTCAGTCCATACTGGAGGAGCAAAGATCGGGACTAATCAGACTAATGGAAATCCGAGAGGATGATGTGGTCCTGCTGACTGCCGGGGAGCACAAGAAAGCAGTAAGAGGGGGCACCTGGGTGGCTCAGTCATTAAGCATCTGCCTTCAGCTCAGGTCATGATCCCAGGGTCCTGGGATCGAGCCCCGCATTGGGCTCCCTGCTCAGCGGGAGGCCTGCTTCTCCCTCTCCCACTTCCCCTGCTTGTGTTCCCTCTCTTGCTATCTCTCTCTGTGTGTCAAATAAACAAACAACATCTTTAAAAAAAAAAAAAAGAAAGAAAGCAGTAAGAAACACCACCTGTGAACAGCTGTGCTATTGATGCTGTGTACATAACACATATTTAAAATTGACTTAATTTTATAAAATGGGGCTGCTCTATATGAGTTTTTCTATTATTAAATACCTTTCAGCGCTTAAAAACAATGCTTAAAAACAAAATCACTTAAAAAGCACATGAAAACAAAAATCCAAAGAAGTGTTCTCTTCATCAGCTCCCAGCCTCTATCAGAATTGCTCACACAGTGATAATTACGATGTGATGATTGGCGTTGTTAACACAGATTAGATACGGCTCTGATTAGGAAAGCCACTCAGGTCAAGGGCCGTTGGTATTCCTTGTAGGACTGTGAAAAAATGTTTTCACTTTCAAGGTTTTGCAGATTAGGAAGATTTGGTAATCCCAAACTTTTGTAGATAATGCATTCCTAAAACTGTGGAGGGAGAGATCAGACTGCTGGAAGGCTACTGGCCTGGCAGACATCTCCAGCCCTACTTGGTCAAGGCCAGACCCTTCCTCCTCAGGAACAGCTGCTGGGAGGTGATCAGTGCTGCCATGCCCTGGCCATCTCACCACCCTTCAGGAGATCTGTGGAGTGGATTGAGCCATAGGGATCACTGTAAAAGGTATGGAAGGATGGAATGTCAGTCAAATATGAATATTGAAAATACATTGGAAAGGTCAAGTGTGATATAAATTCATTCTTGCACTGAAGTATAATATGATTTCTTTGTAGCAGTGGTGTTTGATTAGTACTTTATCAAGTCCATTCTTCTTTTTTGTATTTGTGCTATACGTATCATTGTTTCTTCCAAAGGAAAAGCTTCAGAGGTCAGTTTCAATGCAAAGTGTAACCCACTATCCGGCGCCAGGCCGGCTTTGTTGAAAGAGTGTGCGACTCTTGATCTTGGGGTCATGAGTTGCAGCTCCACGTTGGGTATAGAGATTACTTTAAATAAGTCAATAAATAAAATTTTAAAACATTTCTTTTGAATAAGTAAATAAATAAATGTGGAACCCTCTTTCCCTTTACCTGCCATAATGGAGTGAAGAAAGCTATTTAGTTACAAATTTGTTTTGATGCCGCAGTCATGTTTTGTTTTGTTTAATTTTTATTTATTTATTTGACAGAGATCATGAGTAGGCAGAGAGGCAGGCAGAGAAAGAGGAAGGGAAGCAGGCTCCCCCTGAGCAGAGAGCCAGATGTGGGGCTCGATCCCAGGACCCTGGGATCATGACCTGAGCTGAAGGCAGAGGCTTTAACCCACTGAGCCACCCAGGCACCCCCACAGTCATGTTTTTAATGAATTCATTTATCAACATTATTGTTTAATACCAGTCATGAACAGCGCCGATAAACTTGCTGGGGAATGCACCAGTTAATTACAAATTTTACTGTCAATGAGTTTCTTACAAAAGAACTCGGGATTTTGTATTGTATAAGTACCCTGCTGCAAACTTATTTGGTCATTCTGCTTTCCCCTGGTATGAGGTGAAGCTGCTGGTGTTCTTCTGTCAGGAAAGTACCATTTGAATTCCTGCTGGGACTCCTTGAAAGAACTAAAAATTGGACTTAAGAGGAATAGCATTAGCACTCTGAATATGCCACAGGTCAAGTGCCCCAGGTGCACATGTAAGCTAGAATAGGCCCTGTGCGTGTTTCTAGGCATGGTTTCCTTTCTCAGGGAAGCTCCGCATATCATAGTGAGCACTTCTGTTTGCTCAGTACAGTTCTATGTGCTTTGTGGACGTTAACTCATTTAATCCTCATATCAACCTTATGGGAGAGAAGGGCCATTCTAAGATCAGAAAACAGAAGCATGGGGGCGCCTGGGTGGCTCAGTGGGTTAAGCGTCGGCCTTTGGCTCAGGTCATGATCCCAGGGTCCTAGAATCGAGCCCCACATTGGACACCTGCTCAGTGGGGAGTCTGCTTCTCCCTCTCCCTCTGCCCATCCCCCCACCCGTGTGCTTATGCTCTCTGCTCTCTCAAATAAATATTTTTTTTAAAAAAAGAAAGAAAGGGGACGCCTGGGTGGCTCAGTTGGTTAAGCAGCTGCCTTCGGCTCAGGTCATGATCCCAGCGTCCTGGGATCGAGTCCCACATCGGGCTCCTTGCTCGGCAGGGAGCCTGCTTCTCCCTCTGTCTCCCTCTGCCAGTGCTCACTCTCTCTCTCTCTGACAAATAAATAAATAAAATCTTAAAACCTTTGCTTATTAAAAAAAATAAAATAAAAAAAATAAAAAATAAAATAAAAAATAAAAAAAGAAAGAAAGAAAAGAGGCATGGAGGTTAGAAATGTGCTCACATGCAACCAGGCAGTAGGGGAGCAGGTTTCTAACCTATGAAGTCTGGTTTCAAAAGTCACACTCTTAAGTGGACCTCTTACCCGTACTGCCCCTCTGATCATAGCCAACATTTACTGGCCATCAGCTGGGTGCCAGGCACCCCTCGGAGCCTCACCACACCCTACAGGAGCAGTCAGGAGAATAATCACAGAACAGCCACCGTAGGTATCTCACTTGATGTTCATAGCAGCGTTTTGGAGTAGATCGGTTTATCTCCATTGTCCTCCGGGAAAAGGTGTGGAGAAGTGAGTCAGTAGCCAAACCGAGATACAGCCCAGGTCAGTCAGACTCAGATGTCTGTGCCCTCTGTCACTGTGTTACCAAATTCTCACCCGATCTTCCGAGTGTGACAGTCCTTCTCAACCATGTTTCAATCCGATCATCCTCAGCTCTTTGTCTCCTGAGAGGCTCAGAGTGTCTGAGTAATCGTCTCATCCCTTCTCAGAGGATGGCCTGGCTGTAGAGTCCAGCTTGTGTCATTTGCTGCCTACTCTGTTGTAGTGGTTAAATCAACATTCGTATCTTCTGTTTACAGTGTTCTGTGCTGGGAAAATTACGACTGGAATGTGCCGACCTTCTAGAAGCGAGAGGATTGGTGCTGCGTGACCCAGCTCTGTTCTCTTTCCTTTGGGTTGTGGATTTCCCACTCTTTCTTCCCAAGGAGGAAAATCCCGGAGAGTTGGAGTCAGCCCACCACCCATTCACTGCTCCCCACCCCAGTGACCTGCAGCTCTTATACACCGAACCCGAGAAGGTACCATATTTGTTCTTCCACATAAAAAGGAAATGGGGAAACAAAGGCAAAGACAGTCTGATTTCGCGGTCTCACCCAGTTCTCAGAGAGGTGGTTGGGTTTGAGCACATAGTAAATACATTGTCTCTGAGTAGCTGCACCGTCTTCAACCTGTAGAACAGAAAATTAGAAATTTTCCCTAATGTAAAGGCTCTGTGAATCTTCTAGGTCCGTAGCCAACACTATGACTTGGTTTTAAATGGCAGTGAGATAGGCGGGGGTTCTATCCGAATTCATGACGCAGAGCTCCAGCGCTACGTTCTGGCAACTTTACTGAAGGTAACATCATCTTCTAACCTGTTGTTGTTTTTTAACCAGAATATTTGTTGTTTTAGCCAGCATTGATGGTATAGTGGTGAGCATAGCTGCCTTCCAGAATGTTTGTGGGATTTGTTTTTTTTTTTAATTTGTTAGGAATGAAGGACTCACTAGATAGAGAATAGTGTTGGCTTGTCTCTCTACCTTTAGTGTAAGACTTTGAAAAGTAAATGATCATAATAGTCGTTTATTAGTAGGGACCGTGTGTGCCGGGCATTAAGTACTTTATATGCACAGACACATTTAATCCTCACAATTACCCTGTTCTGCCCATTTTAAAGATGAGTGACCGAGGCAGATTGATAATCTGCCCGGGGTCACACAGCACAGAAGTCACCAGAGCCACTATTCGAATCCGGACCAGGTGGCTCTTGAGCCCAAGCTTCTAACCTCCGAACCACCACACTGCACAAAAAATGATGTGGTCAGAAATGCATGGAAGTGTTGATCATGCTAGAGAAAGAGCCCGGCTTGAAAGAATTTTGTATCATTTCATATGGGTGTTATGGTATGATAGTGGGATAATCAGGATTTTTAAAAGAAGAGTCTCTACAGATGCAGGCCTACGAAACTGCAGTTTCTTGATGATTCAGTGGAAGGCCAGGTTAGATGTCAGGAAAAAAATTGTCCATGGAGAGTCTGATCTCGAGCGATTATTTAGTGGGATTAACTAACAGGTGTGAGGGAGGATGGAAGAACTTTTTTTTTTTTAAGATTTTACTTATTTATTTGACAGAGAGAGACACAGTGAGAGAGGGAACAGAAGCAGGGGGAGTGGGAGGAGAAGCAGGCTTCCCGCCGAGCAGGGAGCCTCATGCGGGCCTCCGTCCCGGGACTCTGGGATCATGACCCACACCGAAGACAGACACTTAACAACTGAGCCCTCTAGGTGCCCCTAGGATGGAAGAACTTCATCTGAAGGCTGGGTTGGAGAACTCCAAACCCCAGACTCCCCATCAGCCTTGAGGACATTGCGATCCCCCTTAATATTTCTCCTCCCAACTCAAGGCATCCAGTCATCAGTTTCCCAGCCAAGTTTCTTCCTTCCTTTCATTGTCAGTCTTCTTAAATGAGTCAGTGAGAATCCATTGCTTCTGCCTCTTCCCCACCACCCGTGGTTCTCAGCCCCGCTGCGTATTGGAACAGAATCAAGTGGAAAGTGTTAAAAAACAAAACAAAACAAAAGATCACCCCACTACTCCACCCTAGATCAATTACATGAAAGGCTCTAAGTGTGAGGCTTTAGCATTCCTTCCTTAAAAGGTCCCCTCTTGTTTCAGCTTTGTAGCCTGGGGAGAGAACCACCGTCAGATACACTTTCAACATTTCCACACACATTGCCCCACATAAGTTAACTCGCAGAGCCACCAGATCCAGTGGCCTGTTCTTAGCCCCCAAGCTGTCCTACCTCCCAGCAGCATTTGACGCTCTTCCTCTCTTAATAATGTTCTCTTACCTTGGCCCTATGATAGGACACTTCCTGCTTTTTATCTTACCCTTCTGAGCCCACACCATGTCCTTGATAGGTGCTACCCTGTCCCCATTCTCAGTGTAATACTGGCTGTGTTACTGAGTGCCAGGCATCTCTCTACATGTTTCATTCTGTGACTTGTCCTAGTCTCTTGCTAAGCCATAAACAGTCTGAAGGTGTGTTTTTTTAACTCGTTTTTTTCCCTTTAGCATCTGCGCTTACTGTGGACCCTCAGTGTGTATTCAAATTGAATTCTGTTTTGAATTTCAGGAAGATGTGAACTTGCTCTCCCATCTGCTCCAGGCTTTAGATTTTGGGGCGCCCCCTCATGGAGGAATTGCCTTAGGTAAATGACTGTCCTTTGACAAGCTAAATTTCATTCCTTAACCTTATGTCTCACATTTGGGCTCAGTTTCCAGGCAGGGGCAGAGGTGGAGAGGAGGGGATAAAAAGGATAGGGTGCGAGCCCAAGAATTCTGTAAGATTTTAAGTTTGTATTTTCATTTCGTTGATACAGTGTACTTCTAAAATGTACTTTAAAATGTACTTTACCAGCTAAAGGTAAAAGTTTATAATTTGCATGTGAAAGATTTTTTTTTTTTTTTTTGTCAGAGAGAGAGTGAGGGAGAGAGAAGAGGGAATGCACAAGCAGGCAGAGGCAGAGAGAGCAGGCTCCCTGTGGAGCAAGGAGCCCGATGTGGGACTCCATCCCAGGACCCTGGGATCATGGCCTGAGCCGAAGGCAGAGGCTTTAACCCACTGAGCCACCCAGGCGTCCCTTGAAAGATTTCTTAATAGAATAAAACTTCAGTGTTAAGTCAGTATTGCTCAAATCCCTGGGGGCTCACAGACGCATTCATAGGCGACTGGAAGGCACTGCTCCGTAGTATTCAGCTTGTGTGAGAGTAGGAACATGCCAGTGCCCTTCTGCCGTGGTTGCTCACCTTGCTGGTTTTACCAAACAAGGAGGAGTGAGAAATTCTCGGAAGCTTACCTAGATTGTAGGCACTCAACAGCAGGGACTTCCATTTGTGTTCTTGGAGTGCCCTGCACAGCACCTGGTTTTTGTCAACCTTTAGAAAACCCTTGCTAAGGACTCATTAATTGCTATGACTTAATTTGAGCATGTGAATATTCATCCTCAGCATTTTTCTAGGATAGGACAGAAAAGAACCTTTCAAACACACAGAAGTTCCCTAAAAAAGGCAGGGAACTCTGCTTGGCTGCAACTAAAGATTCTTATTTAAAAGTTCTCTACAGCCTTTGTGGAAAAACTTAGTCACTCCCAACCTTAGATCCCGCTCTCATCTGTTACCTTTGTATTTTACTTCCAGGGTTAGACAGACTGATATGCCTTGTCACTGGAGCACCAAGCATCAGAGATGTCATAGCCTTCCCCAAATCCTTCAGGGGGCACGACCTCATGAGCAATGCCCCAGATTCTCTCCCTCCTGAGGAACTGAAGCCCTATCATATCCAGGTCTCCTGGCCAGCAGACTCAGAAGCAGAAAAGAGCTCGTTGAATCAGCCATCCCATCCAGAAAGTTGAGCTTTTGAGTTTTGTCTGCTTGGCTTCCCCAAGGCTGAAATCAGATGCACAGTGCTGCCACAAGCCTGATGAGCAGGTCTTCAGGGGGAAGGAATCCAGACAACATTCTTTACCACAACAAAGAAACAGAAGGTATCTAATTTTGACTTGATAACATGCATTACTAGGATTTTTTGTTTGGGACTTTTATGTAGTTTCTGTTACCTGGACAGGTGTGAAAATGGCCCTTTGTCTGAGTAATATAATAGCTTAGTGTTTTCTCATCATGTTTTTTATACCGGGATAGTAGATCATTTACTTGAGACAGAGGTAATCAGTAATCAGACCATGTGAAATGTGGGGGGATGCTTGCCCCTTTAGTCAATTGATGAGGGGGTCATTTCAACCAGCCTCATCAAGAGAGTCCTGTAAAGGAAGCTGAATAGTGATATCTCAACGATAAGCATAATATAATGAGAAGCATCATGATATTAAAAAAAAAAATCACCAAAATGAAAGTCATAAAATCTTGGTGTTTCACCTTGAGCAAGTTCCATAAGCCTCCTTTCCTGCTTATATGAAATGGGAACACTGCTTGTCCTGGCTACCTCATCAGGCTCCTCTTGCCAGAACCAGAGGAAATGATGCATGTGGAAGGAATTGTGAATGAAAATAGTTTGAAAAACTATAAAGGATTACACAAATATAATAGATAATGGTATTATTTACCTGTAAACAGATACTGATATATCTATATATCTTACAGTCTAAGATTAAATAAAATTAATATCTATAGCATAAGAAAAACAGTAATTTTATTAATCAGTATTCTATTTATGATTGTATTTTTAAAAATAATTACTGGGGTGCCTGGCTGGCTCAGTGGGTAGAGCATACAACTCTTGATCTTGGGGCTGTAAGTTCAAGCCCTACATTGGGTGTAGAAAGTACCTAAAAATAAAATCTTTGGGGTGCCTGGGTGGCTCAGTGGGTTAAAGCCTCTGCCTTCGGCTCAGGTCATGATCTAAGGGTCCTGAGATCGAGCCCCTGCATCGGGCTCTCTGCTCAGCAGGGAGCCTGCTTCTTTCTCTCTCTCTCTGCCTGCCTCTCTACCTACTTGTGATCTCTATCAAATAAATAAATAAAATCTTAAAAAATAAATAAAATTTTAAAATCTTTAAAGAAATAATAAAATAATAATGATAATTGCTAATAATCCATGAATAACACTTCTCCTCAATTGTAAGTAATTGAAAATATTGATCTTAGGCCAACCTCAAATATATAGAAAAGTGAGCACCAAAGGTATTGTAATTTTCATATACACTCTATGACATAAATAAAAGCTTATAATCAATTAATAATTATGAAATGAACAAGGCCTTGATGAATGAAAGTTTTCTTTTCTACTTTATCTTCACTTTTGCCTTGACATTCTTTTGATGTGTAATTTAGAAGTACCAAGTATCAGCCCTCTATCCCTGCCTATTTTTCTTGGTGGTCTAAGCAAGTCCTATAGTTGTTTGTTTGAAAATAAAATCAGCTTCCCTTTCAGTTCTAATCTGTGATACTCAGTGGACCAAGAGGAGTATGAATGTTCTTCCTTGCTGCAGAAAAGTGGTTTGCCGTTAGGTGGAGCTTTTCTCTAAAGTTGGTCCTCCAATCCAATCTCCCCACCTGTGGGTGGATTCTTGGAGCGAGCAAATTCTTGCTGGCAGAGCTCTCCAGGTATCCAAGTCTGCATACCCTTTCTCAGTGGCGAGAATTTCTAGAGCTTCCCTTTAATATGTGGGGAAATGCAGTTTACGTCCATTTATCCCCTGATTCCAAGCAAAATGTTGTCTTTTATCCCGGAAATGAAAGTTCTAGAAGACACCTAAAATCCAGAGAATATTTTCTAGGCTGCAAATACCAAAGGTCCCCAGTCCTCAGAAGTCAAACAATCCTGTGTTGTTATCTCGAAGACCTAGTCCTTTTGGGCATCACTGGGCTTTTCTTCAGTCTTACCCCTCGGGGGGGAAAGAAAATGCTTATTCTGAAATCCAGAGAAATGTCACGATTTTAGATCCCTTACCATTGAAGTGGGGTGATTTTAAATTAAGTCTTTTCTCAAAAATTAAGGAACTACTTAATGATAAAGTTGAAAACAACACAGCCAAGATTTCAAAATGCACAATCTGATAGTAAACGGGATGCTAATAACTTTATTTCAAATCCAACCTCCCTGCTCTCCTAGGGAATTTAGGTTTATCCTGTGTTGCAAGTTTTAAAAACAAAGGGAAGCAAGTGCCAGCTCCAGTATCAATAGTTATTATTAGCTTTGAGGAGCTCTGTCTTATGAATAATTTCTCCTGTTGGGAAGAGATTTGTCAGACGATGGGTCTGATGGGATTGCTGCTTTATGCTCTTGGGCTTCGCTTGAATAAGACAATGCATCTGTACAGCTGCTCCCGTATCCCTTCTCCGAAGAACCAGAACTCTGTACCATCACATTCCTTGCTACTGGTTTTTTAAGCATAACCCATCCTAAAACTACTGCCTTAAGGACACCTTTTTTCTTATTTTGAGGAAAGGGAGTTACTTTGTTATGAGAAATAACCAGGTGCCCAGTCAAATATCAGATGAGACAGCTATGGAAGTGCCGCAGCAGTGCACACCTGAGTTCATCTTCTCTGTTGTAGACAGTGTACTTGGTAGAAAGAGCTTGTGTGGGCTAGATACACCTGAATTTCATTGCTGCTTTACCATTCTCTAGTTTTGCAACCTCGCCCAGCCGTTCAACCTCTCTAGGCTCTGGTTTCTTAACCTAGAACAGCAGTTCTCAAATTTTGGTCTCAGGATCACTTAATTCTTTACAAATTATTGAGGACCCCATGAGCATCTGACACAAGGAGCATGTTTTTGTTTTAAAAGTAATTATTTTCTGGGGCACCTGGGTGGCTCAGTGGGTTAAAGCCTCTGCCTTTGACTCAGGTCGTGATCCCAGGATTCTGGGATCGGGCCCTGCATCGGGCTCTCTGCTTAGCGGGGAGCCTGCTTCCTCCTCTCTCTCTGCCTGCCTCTCTGCCTATTTGTGATCTGTCAAATAAATAAATAAAATCTTAAAAAAAAAAAAAAAGATTCTAACTGAAACTCCTGATGATGAACAATATATCAAAATTTTTAATCTTTATGCTTCTCAGAAAGTTTTCTGATTCAGAAAATGGCACTTTTATATAAAAGAGGAAACAAGAATATACACACACACACACACACACATATATAACAAATTTTATATGTAAAGAGGTATATAAAAATTCAGAAAACTGGATTTTTTGGGGCCAGTTTTTAGAATACTCACTATTTTGGGCAGTGGGAGTTAAGTAAATGAATCTGTTTTGGCACACAACTACTGTTCATATAATATCATTGAATATTTAAATAGTGTTAGCTTAGGACTTCACTTTAGCAATATGATAGAGTAACTATCCTAGAAAATCTTACTTGTACAGAACACCTAAAATTCCTAAATAAAATATTTTTTGAATCTTTTTTTAAATTTTATTTATTCAGAAAGAGTGTGAGTTGGGGGAGGGGCAGAGGGAGAGGGAATCTCAAGCAGGCTCTGCACTGAGCATGGAGCCCAACACAGGACTTGATCTCATGACCCTGAGATCGTGACCTGAGCTGAAATCAACAGTCAGGTGCTTAACCCACTGAACCACCTACATGCCCTCTTTGAATCGTTTTATATGCATAAATGAACTAGTAAGGGAGCTCCTTAGAGACCAGAAATGTCCCTGACACTGATATAATTAGGTGCTGAAGCTGTTGATGTCCTGGGGTACTGCTGATCTGGTGTGACCTAGTCGTTTTTGGTGGATCATAAGGGGAAACAGGCAAACAAAACCTATGGCCTCCTGCGTAAGTCAAGAAGTTAGATAAGCGATGCCCATGTAAAACAAGGTCCTGAAAGGAGACCCCCTCAGTAGGGGGTGATTGACAAAGAAACTTGTCTGTGTTTGCTTTGGCTCTGGGGATCTGCTCTGGCCATTAACAGCCACAAGCTGACACTTAACAGAGGTTTGAACACTTTCTGAGATTCATAGTGTTCCTAGGTTGATAAAAGCAAATGCAAAAGAAAACAACTTAAACCTGGTTCTCAAAGAATTGCTGAAGATGAAGTTCCAAGGAACAGAATCTCACAATTTTTTTTAACATCTTAATTTTTTTCAGTGTTCCAAGAGTCATTGTTTATGCATCATGCCCAGTGCTCCATGCAATACGTGCCCTCCATAATACCCACCACCAGGCTCACCCAACCCCCAACCCCCCTCTCCTCCAAAACCCTGTTTCTCAGAGTCCATAGTCTCATGCTTCATCTCCCCCCTCCTATTTACCCCAATTCACTTTTCCTTTCCTTCTAATGTCCTCCATGTTGTTCCTTATGCTCCACAAGTAGGTGAAACCATATAATTGACTCTCTCTGCTTGACTTATTTCACTCAGCATAATCTCTTCTAGTCCCGTCCATGTTGATACAAAAGTTGGGTATTCATCCTTTCTGATGGAGGCATAATACTCCATTGTACACATGGACCTTATCTTCTTTATCCATTAGCCTAAGGGCATCTTGGCTCTTTCCACAGTTTGGCGATTGTGGCCATTGCTGCTATGAACCTTGGGGTACATATGGCCCTTCCTTTCACTACATCTGTATCTCTGGGGTAAATACCCAATAGGGCAATTGCAGGGTCATAGCGTAGCTTTATTTTTATTTTTTTGAGGAATCTCCACACTGTTTTCCAAAGTGGCACAAAACACGCAAGGAAACAAGCTACTAATGAGACTTTATCAGCAGACACACAACCAGGATCTGATTTGCAAATATTTAATATATTGGGAACTATCAGATCCTGACAACAAAACATATATTTATAGAAATAAAAGGGAATTAAATGTGTGAGTGGGGTATAAGAAATGATAAAAATAGCTAGGCAGATTTAGAGGGGAATTAAAAGCATATATAGGGGCACCTGGGTGGCTCAATTGATTAAGTGTCAGGTCATGATCCCAGGGTCCTGGGATTGAGCCCTGCTTCGGGCTCCTTGCTCAGTGGTGAGTCTGTTTCTCCGTCTGCCTCCTGCTCCCCATGCTTGTGCTCTTGCATGCGCGGACAAATCTTTTTTTTTTTTTTTAAGTGCCTCATAGAGTCTCTGACATATGTCCCTGATTGTTAAGTGCCACATGAAGGTAGCTTTATTATCACCTAACGTTCTTTTTCCAAGACATTCCAGAGTCATCGTGTAAACACGCAGTAGTCCTGTTTTTTGGTCAGACCCAGATCTGTCAGCTCTGCCTTCAAAATGTACCCAGGATCTGATCCTTTCATACCTCCAGGCTACCACCCTGGTTCAGGTGGCCGTCTTCCACAGCAAAAGCTTCCTAACAATCTTGCTTGTGTCCTTACCCTTCAGCAGTCTGTTAGTAAGGGTCAGGTTCCCTCCTCTGCTCAAAACCCTCCAGTGGTTCCCCATCTCAAAGAAAAGCCAGAGTCCTTACAGTAGCCTCCAAAGCCCTCCATAGCCTGCCACTTGCTACCTGCTGACCATCTCCTGAGCTCCCCGTGTTCCATCCACACTGGTGTTCACCAGGCATGAGCCCGTGTTCCAGGCCTTTGCCTTAGTTGCCAGCTAGCACTTTTTCTCCGATAATTGCATTGTTCACTCCCTAATAATACCCTCAAGCCTTTGTTCCCATACTTCTTTTTGAGAACCATATTCACGTGAGCTCCTGCCACCCACCAGCATGCTCTGCCCTCTTTCCCTGCTTTGTTTTTCCTCCGTAGCACTCATCACGTTACCTGACCAACTGTATTTTATTGGCCTCAATAGAATGTAAGCTCCATGGGGGCAGGGATTGGTTTTGCCTGTACTGTTCTTTGCAGTATCTGTCCCCAGCACTACTTGGAAGCCTGTACCTCCCGCTGCTCTTCACTCGTTTTGCCCCTCCCCCTACTCTGGCAGCCATCGGTTCTCTGTGTTTACGGGTCTGTTTCTGCTAGCTTTGGGGAACTGGGTGGCTCAGTCGGTTAAGCAGCTGACTTGATCTCAGCTCAGCTCCTGATCTCGGGGTCATGGTGTTCAGGCCCTGCCTTGGGCTCCTTGCTGGGATGGCTTGGGATGAATAGATCAAAGGAAAGTTAAATCCAAGTCCAGTCTCAGCTTTATCCTGTGTGCAGCACAATACGCCAACACTTTCTCTACCTTTACCCCAGAATAAGAGGGAAGAAGGAAGCGTAGGTTTATCCTTTCCAGCCTTAGGGATTTTCAAGAGCATGAGGATCCCTTTAAAATACATAAATGTACAGCTTCTTGAAAGATGAAAAAAGCTTTTATCTGTTTTAAAAGCGGTGACATTTGAAGGATTAATTAAGCACTAGTTTTGAATTCTGGAACCCAGCTTTTCAGCTTGAGAACATAATTGTGTGCTTGGCAGGACAATTAGTGAAAAAGATCATGTACTAAATTAGAACTACCGTTTGTTGGCTTTCTGGCAAGGTAGGGTCAACTAATGGGCTATTTCTATTATGTTCTATGAAAATCACTTACAGGGGTCATCACTCAGTAATGGGTGTTTTTTCCAGGAGGCCAAATCAGATACTGGAAGTAAAAATGTGGGAATCAGTTATTCAAACTGGAGTTACTGGTGACTGAACAGTACCCTACATGCCCATCCCTCACCTCCCTCAGTGTGTAAGTGGTAGGTGATAAGCTAGAGAATTACAGGTTCCCAGGATTGGAAGGCACCTCGTAACTTGGGAGTCCAAGGCTCAAGTCACATGAGGGTTTTCATTTTTTTAAAAATCAGCCCAGCCCTACTTTTGGGTAGCCGTTTGTTCCATAAAGCCTCTAAGTCTTTGCCAATCTTCTGTCAAGCTAGCTTTAGCAACTCTAGGCACATACTGGGACTTTTCAGACCAGATGCCAAGACCTTTAATAATTCCTGCCTAATTCCTTGTGGTTTTGCCCGTCCCTTCCAGCCCTCCGAGAGAATTATCCTTCAGTGTACAAATTCTACCCATTACATTAACGTTACAGTATATTCTGACATTGCTACCTGTGTGGCCTCTGGCAACTTTAACCTGTGGTTGTTTATCTGTGAAATGGAGAAAATTGCTCACTTGCTGTCATGGTAAGGATTAACTAATACCTTTAGCATATAATAGACATTCAAGAACTCAGGTTTTATTAAATAAAACAGGATTGGTGTTTCTAGTATACTAGAGCTATCTCTTCTGATTTGCCATTAGTCCTCACTTAACAAAGTTTTCAACCAGCCTCATATGAATTCACCTTAATGGCTGTCACTGAGCCGTAAGACTATCATGATTGCTGCATAATTTCATTGTTGAGATCTTTAGGCATACAGTCACAATTTGAGATTGAACTAATCCCATCTGTAGTTAATTCATACCTTCCTGGGGCACCTGGGTGGCTCAGTGGGTTAAGTGATCTCAGGGTCCTGGGATTGAGCTCCACAGGGGGCTCTCTGCTTAGCAGGGAGCCTGCTTCCCCCTCTCCCATTTGCCTGCCTCTCTGCCTACTTATGATCTGTCAAAGACAATCTTAAATTCGTGCCTTCCTATAGAAGAAACATTAAGTATGGATGTCAATGTGGCTGTAGCCAAGAGCTCAAAAGTTTTTTTTTTTTTTTTGTTATTCATACATTTGCATTGATTTAAATACATTACATACAAGTTCTACAGTGCGTTGGAAGAACACAGGCAGCAGCACTCTCCCAGCCCAGCCTCACCTCCCTGACATGGCGACAGGGCCTGGGGCTGGCAGAGGGCTGGGTTATCCCATGAGTGCCACCCAGAAACCTCCCCTGGCACTTTGGGCCCCCAGCTCTCCCCAAGTCCACATTCAAGGCAACCTGAGTACAGACTTCAAGGAGAATGGAGACATGCCAAGAAAGGATACCCCACATTCTTGCCTGCCAAGACTGGGACCAGCCCCCTTGTACGTTGGATCCAATTTCCTTCTCATCACAGAGCTGGTCTAGATGAGGGCAATGTGCAGATCTACTTGGCTGGGGGAAGCAACCAGCTTCCTCGAAGACTCTCACTGGCCAGGTGGAAAGCTTTACCAACAGGTCTGTGTAGAGAGGTCTTTGGAGAGCTAAACACACCTGGGTCCCCTCTGGCCTCCGGGAGCTCTGCTGCTCCTGTAGTCTGGGCGCAGGCACTGTCGCCACCACGGTCCCCAAGGCCAGATTCCAGGTCAGCCGAATGAGATTGTCAGGGCTAAGAGCTATGTCTTTGTCCACAGGGCATGCACAGCCAGCTCCCAGAAACTGTTCCTGTAGCTGGAGGGAACCCCACCAGAAACTGGCTCCTGGGGGCAGGGAGGCAAAGGGACCGGAATGGCCCAGCTGACAAAACCAAAAGTTTTCTTACTCTGAAAGTCTCAAAACACCATCAGACCCCAATGTTTATTTGGAGTCACACTATATCCAGATTTGCAGCATCCTCAGTCTTAAGTAGGTGAAGTCCTAAAATAAAATTGTGATCAATGTTTCATGTTGTGTCCTGCCCCCAACTTAAAGTACTAAATGCTGAGTGGGGATTTTGAATATCTAAATCTAAGGCTTGTGTTTCCAGAAGCCAGAGCAGTCTCCTTAGTAATTTAGGGAGTAACTGGGAACCCACTAGTTACCACTACTCATTAATGACCAAAACTCCCAATTTCCATTTGCAAAATTAGCACTCCTACTAAATACCTGTTTTCTTAAGGATATTGGAATAACCCCAGCACTACTGACCTCATTCTTAAAATCTATCCTAAATTTTTAGGCTTTCTTTCAATTATGTATGGGAGCGGGGGATAACGGAGTCACTTCCTAATACCATGTATCAACACTTCCAAGAGACCCATCACTGTGGTGCTTAATAGCATGTATTTTGCGACAGGGATTCGTTCAGCCCTAGAATATTTCTGCAAGACATACAGCTCATCCCAGGTCATGTCACTTTTCTAAATCAACACAAATACAGTATCCTAAACAAAAAGGCTGTAGTACATTCCTCTGCTTTTACTTTCAAACCTAAGACATCCTGTAAAATACACACGAAAAGATCATTACTTAAACTGTCACAGGGTCTTAAACTACAAAGGTGTCCTATTTCCCCTCTTTCATCCCATTAAATTGAAATAAGCACTCTTGATCAAATGGTTCGTTAAGAATTTATTGAAATTGGTAATTTCTTCTATCCCATGAGCATCCATTTCAGGTGCCTGCAAGGACAAAGAAGCTATTTTTAGTCACATTTCTGTGTTTCAATTCTAATGATATTTTGAGTACACAGAACATCAGATCTTTTATAATCATCAAGTGATCAGTGAGAGAGTTCAAGTTGGAGTGAGATCATCATGTATTCTGGAGTAAGAACAATAGTACTGTTGTTTTCAAGCCTCACCTTTCAACTGTTAAGCTGCTCTCATCACTGGACTGCTGCTCTCTCATAACTGCCCTAAAAGCAACAATTCCAAGTTAGTCATGGTAAAAAACAAAAAACAACATTATGATACTGGTCAATAAAGTAACCTCAGAATCAAAATGGAACGGTTTTAGAAGTGATATCATTCTATTTCATTTGGCAGAATCACTACATCACTGGTTACATTCTAACTTACCATAAAGACCAGAGACCAACTTACCTTTAAATCTTCAGGTTGACAAGTCGGCCTGTTTGAATATGGAGGGAAAAAAAGTCCTTCATTTAAAATTTGTTCTACTTAATTTTCCCCATTTTTAACTTTCTGAGAAAAGGGCAGCAAACCTATTCCACACATTATGACAACTGTGTAGGTGTCATATAGTGTCCAGGCCCATACATCATATAATACCATGAGTAGATCCTACTGTAAACTCTGGACTTTGTTGAGAACGATCTACTATCGATTCAAAATCGTAGCTAGGGTCTCACTCCAATGTCCAATGTTGATAGTGAAGTGTGTGAAGACAAGATACACAGAAATTCTATGTTCAGTTTTGCTGGGAATACTAAAACTGCTTTGGAAATGAAGTTTATTAATTAAAAAAAGTAAGTATAACTAAATAACTCATCCTGGCCTAATCTATTCAGATTTATATGCCATAAAAACTTCCTGGCAAAAATAGACCAGACTGCATTTCTCAAGTTATGAATCCTTAGAACTATTTGTTTGAGCCACTATAGTAACCAAACCTGAACATTTTCTGTGGTAAAAAGGTCTTAAATTTTTTTTCAAGGGTATGGATAGGATTGCTGCAGCCAGATACATCAGATAGGAGCGAAAGACAATTTTGCTCATCACTGCTAGTCTGCTGAACTATGGTTTCATCATTGTATCGGCTTTAAGTTAACACTTCTCATATAAACCAAACTTGAGATTTCTGTACCTTGGCTTAAACTCCCCATTCCATGCCTTGTAAGCTGCCCCAACTCTTCATACCTGCAGAAATTTAGTCAAACTTAGTATAAATAATATTAAGTAGGTTTCTGAAGTTTTCCCAGTACTGTTTCAGTTTTCAAAAATCTTCACTCTTTTTCAGAGAGATTCCCATCTGTTAATTTCAAAAATCATCACTAACAGCATCTTGCTAGTAACCAAGTAAGATCACTAGAATACATACCTTTTTATGAAAAGTTCTTCAAACTCAGCACCTAACAAAAAGATACTGCTTTAGACACATGTCACAATAGCCAAGTCCTCCTTTCAACACCAGAAAACACTTAACAGTGTATTTCAGAAATACAGACCTGACTTCAGAGAACAAGCTGTTTTCATGTCTTACCCCAAGCAAGCCATCCATGATAGTGGCCTGTAAGCTAGAAAAGAAAAAAAAAATTTTATTAAAATGTTAATTATCATCAAATTCTTCTCAGAGTTTTTGTCACAGGGTTCTTCAGTGTTAACTTTGTCTACATGCTCATTTCAGGTCAGACATTTGATCAACATCATTTCAAAAACCCTGCTGAGAGCATGCTCAACATGCATTCACTAACCAGCCACAAAACTAGTTAACTTGGTAGTTAAGCATTATACTTCAGCATTCACAGTAAGTTTTGGACCTACTAAAATGTTAATACTTACCCCAAAATTGGTCTGTCCAGACATGTTAAAGACTCAAGTCCACCTAAGAAATGAAAATAGTTAGCAAGATACAAAAAATGAATTTTTTCTCTCACAAATCTAAAAAATGCCCGATATCAGGTAGAGCTAATTAAGACCTTCATGTTCAGTCAGTATTTGCTTATCATCATACAGGCTGGTTTTTACAAATGACAGTGTCCTAGCTAATGGTAACAGGACAGGATCTGGCCCTTTATTTAATGCATTGAAGCATTTCATGGTAGGAGTGCTTTCTGTGCATAAGGCAACGCGAAAAAGCCATTAGTGGCATTCTTTGTCATGTATGCCCAGTTACCAATGTTTACTTAAACATAAATTGTACTCACCCCTCCAACTTCCAGCTAATTCTGTGTAATGCCTACAGAAAAGGATAAAGTTAGTGACATTTTGCTTATGCTATTATACCAAACCAATTTTACTGTGAACTCAGATACATCAGACAAATGGTGTCTCTCTTCATGATCCAATCTGCTGAACTATGCAACCATCATAGTATCTGTTTTGCAGGTTCCACAAGCATTTTAATAGAAGATACCAAAGTACAGAAGTTAACATTTGTTTTTTTAAAAAAAAAAAAAAGAAAGAAAAGTACTGAGTAAATATGGAGTACATAAAAGGTTTCTCACCTGCCTGCCCATAGCCAGGGTGTTTAACTTCATGATCTAGGAAGAAAAAGCTTCACGTAAACTTAGTGGCAATCTCTAAATTCTTTAAATCACTATTTTGTGTGCCTCAGTTAGTGTAAAGGTGGTAATAATTCTCGTCATTCTCACAGTCAAGAGTAGCAAATAAATGTCATCATTGTGGCACTTTCAACCTAACTTCCCCTTTGTGAGAGACTTTCAATAACTTACCTTGCCAGCCACTTCCGCCCCTTCAGCACAAAACTAGAAAACAGACAAGGAATATCCAATGAAACACACCGCGCAGCCAAGTTAATGATCAACATTCTAACTACTTAAGCCTCAGCAGAATTTTTCAGAAATCCCTTCTGTCCACTACTCTTAAACCATCACGGGCTTAACAAAACCACCACCTCCAACCAGATCTGATTCCTACCACGGCGTTTACCCGTTTCTTACCTGTCCATCACAAGCCATCAAAAGCCACCCTGCATTCGTGTCCGGCACCATTCCTAGGGAAAAGATCAGGATCTTTAAGACACCACTTTCTTCTCTAAGTCTAAGCCTGTCTTTTTCCTACCATCTGTACCAGGTCGTTTACACCAGCCACAATTTCATGACTTTAAAGGTGCACTTCACAGGTTAAAAAAAGCGCACGGCACAGAGTGGGGCACCACGACGTAAGTAACGGTGCACCGCGGAAGGCAGCCGATGGGCATCACGTGGACTACCCCATCCGCCGGCCTTCCTCGGCAAGAGGCCAAAGGCGGCCCGGGCCCAGGTCACTAACAAAGGCCCACTCGGGTGACTCGGCATGCGCCGCCATCAGAGCCGTTGGCATTCATCAACAGTCTCAGATGTCCCTACCAACGCAGACTTCATCACAGGCAGGGAACGCGAGCCCAGGGGTTTCTCGCAGTTCAGCCCCCACAACCCGAGTAGCAGTTTAGGCCGGGGCCGCACCCAAGGCGTAATCGTCTACCATCTTCATCTTGTGAACCCTGCAAGGGATCGCGACCGGCCGAGAAATACATGTATGCATAAGGTGATTTGAACTGCCAAGAGCCGCAGGCCTCGAGGAAAGAAGCCATTAAGCTAAAGCAACACTTACATGCAAAACGCCAACTCCCAACCTCGAAAGACCGAGATGGCGTCCAGGCGCTAGTATATAAGGATGGGTTTTCATGACGTCATGACGCACTCTCCCCGCCAGCGCCGGCTTCAGCTCCTCCTCCTCTCCTCCCTCCATCTCTTGCTCCGCCTCTAGCCACACCTCCTTCCTCTTGGCCCCGCCCACCTCGCCGTTACGGGCGGAGACACGGCCGCCCGCGTGACTCAGGGCTCCCGCCCTCCGACCGACTGAGAAGGAAGAGAGGGGAGGGGGCGCGAGGGACGGAAAGCACTGGGGGAGGGGGAGGGGGGGCGGTGTAAGGGTGAGTGATTTCCTTCCGGCACGTCGCCCGCTCCGGGGGAGGGGGTGGGGGGTTTCACTTCCGGGACGGTGTTCCGGCCCATTCCGGCCCATTTCCACCCCCGGAGGTAGGTGCTGCTCCTTGACTGGGCTCGGGCCCCGCACTCCGGTCCCGCTGCCCTGCACCGGGGCCGCCTTGTCCGGGCTCCGCCGCAGCCTGCTCCTGGGGCGCTCGGCCACTCCCCTTCACCCCACCCTCAAGGCACCGAGACCTTCCACCCCCTTGGCCCCGGGCCGGCCTGAGCTGCGGGACCCGCCCCCTCGCCGGGCCCCTCCCTCAGGACCCCGGGATGGGCGGCCCCCTCCCCCACCCCCACCGCAGCCGGGACACACCCAGATACACACACCCACCTCTGGGCAGCTCCCCGCCCGCCTACGCTTACCGCCTGGACTGGGTCCCGGGGCGCCGCCCCCTTCCCGGTGCTCTGCCCTTACCTGATTGCTCGCTCCCCAACCTCGCGCCTTGCACCCGTCTGCTCCCCCGCTCCTCGGTGACATTTCGCCCTTCTGCTAGTTCTCGCTACCCACGCTTCCTAACGCAGGCTGAACCCCTGAGATACCGGAGTGGCCAACCCCATGGCGTTCCCGATTCTCCCTCTTTCAGCTCTCACCCTTCCAATGCCGACGGTAAAGACCTTACTCCAGGGGCTTCCTCCTCACTGGGGAATTGCCGGAAAGAGCAAACAAAAAAGGCGCTGGTGTAGGCTCCAAAATAAACACATCTGAATTCATGATGGCATCGACAGAGGCTCTTATTGGATTAAAAGTTTCAAAACAAACAAAAACGCTTTGGAAAAAGGTCAGATTGGCTAAAGTTGGTTCTTGAAAGCAGTGTATACACTTCCCTATTTACGGATAAGGGTGTTCTAAACGCGGGGCTGTACTGTGAGCTTGTCAAGTTCCTGAAATTTTAGATCTTAAGATAACTGTGTAATGTCTTACAAAGTTACAGATTAATGGAAACATTGGGCTCTAGTCAGTGTCGTCCTGTGGAGATTTAGACAAACTACTCAACCACTGAAGGCTATTGGATGCAGTTACCGGCATAGTGTTTCAGTTCTTTTTAAAACATCTTTTAATGTAAAAATATTGGCCACACTTGGTGAATGATCTGGTTTTTGTTGTTGCCTTTTTTTTGTTTTGTTTTGTTTTTTTTTTTAGCCAGTCTTGGGGAATGAAATTTTAGAATCAGTATCATCACCACCCTGAAATTCCTAACTTTGAATTTAGGTAGAAGTAGGTTTACCTACTCGTCCCTGATTCTGAGAGTGAACTTTAAGTTCTCTGCATCCTCAGTGAGTTCTGACACAGCTGTGGCATGTTTCCTAACCTAGAGTTTGATTCAGAGCCCTAAACCCAAAGCCTTTTGGTGGGGGCTCTGACTCTTAAGCTTAGAAATAGTGGCTTGCATTCGTATGGGCTGTTAGTGACCTTTTAAATAAAAACATAACTCTGGAAGCATGTAATAAAAGTATTCAAAACAAGAGGGATACCTAATCAACTCATCTGTGTGTAATTACATTTCTTCAAAGAGCTTACTACTACTTTCTCCTCCAAAGAAATGTCGCAGGATTTTATATTCAGTGTGCAAATACTTTATGACCAAAGAACAACAACAAAGAACTGTCACAACTGCATTTGCCCCTCTGTTCTGTTGAACTTATGTTCTGATGTTGCATAGGTTATTAGTAAGGGACGTGTGGAAATAGCTCGAGTTTACAGAAGTCTAGCGATCACATTTTGGTTTTAAGGGTATTTGAAAAACCTGTTGGTACTTCTTTTCTGTGTCTAAACGTAAGGAAAGTTCTCTCTTTTTACTTGGAGATTTTGAAATTTTACCCACAACTAGTTTTAAATAGATTTGAATTGGAAAGCCTGAGAGGAGTGAAATGCTAACTACTGATGATTATGGTTTCCTCTTTCAGCAGGGTTGAATGCCTGCCTACACCCTCAGGCACGACCATGGAGAAAGGTGGGAACATACAACTGGAGATCCCTGACTTCAGCAACTCTGTCCTGAGCCATCTAAACCAGCTGCGCATGCAGGGACGCCTCTGTGATATTGTGGTCAACGTGCAAGGACAAGCTTTTCGGGCTCACAAAGTGGTCCTGGCTGCCAGCTCACCCTATTTCCGGGATCACATGTCCTTGAATGAGATGAGTACTGTCTCCATTTCAGTCATCAAGAACCCTACTGTTTTTGAACAGCTCCTCTCTTTCTGTTACACGGGGCGGATATGCCTGCAACTGGCAGATATCATCAGCTACCTGACAGCTGCCAGTTTTCTGCAGATGCAGCATATTATCGACAAATGTACACAGATCCTGGAGGGTATTCATTTCAAAATTAACGTGGCGGAAGTTGAAGCTGAGTTAAGTCAAACGAGGACAAAGCATCCAGAAAGACCTCCAGAATCGCACAGGGTCACACCAAATCTAAACCGTTCCCTTAGCCCGCGGCATAACACCGCAAAGGGAAACCGGCGAGGTCAGGTGAGCGCTGTGTTGGATATCAGGGAGCTCAGTCCTCCCGAGGAGTCCACCAGCCCCCAGATAATTGAACAGAGTTCTGATGTCGAGAGCCGGGAGCCCATTCTTCGAATCAACCGAGCAGGACAGTGGTACGTGGAGACAGGAGTAGCAGACCGAGGGGCCCGCAGCGATGATGAAGTCAGGGTCCTTGGAGCCGTACACATCAAAACCGAGAATCTGGAGGAGTGGCTCGGGCCTGAGAATCAGCCATCTGGAGAAGATGGGAGTAGTGCAGAGGAAGTCACAGCCATGGTGATTGACACCACAGGCCACGGTTCTGTGGGACAGGAAAATTACCCTTTAGGATCTTCGGGAGCCAAGGTGGCTCGGCCAACAAGCAGTGAAATTGACAGGTAAGGCTTGTTTTCCTTGTTCATCTAATCGCGGTTGAGCAGACACAGCTGAAGCAGGCCCTCCGTATGGTACAGAGTGCGTCTTCCTTGATGATCTTAGCCAAGACAAGCTGATGTTGGGGAAACTGGAGGCGTGCCAAAAGACTTGCATTCTTACTTTTTTAAAGCAGGAAGCTCCTAGTCGTGAAGTATTCACAGTGTTGTGGGAACTATGGTAAAGTTAGACACTTCCATGAATCAGGATAGCAGCTGCAGCCACACTAGGATCAGTAATTGCCAGGGCCTCCTCGGATTTCCAGGCCGGGAGCTGATCATCAGCTGGGAGCCTGGCATCTTTGCCTTTGCGTGGTATGTTATCACACAGGTAGGTGGCCTCGGGGACTTTTACTCTCCTTTGTAGCACTGTTTACTTTTCTTTGCCTCCACCCACCAAATTAGAGGAAGCATGGTACCAGCGGAGATTGTTCTTTTTAGTGTAATCACAGTAATTCCAAAGAAACTTTTTTTGGATGTTTTTCCCTTCTTTTTTTTTTTATTTTTCATTTGCCGTTTGATAATATCTTCCCAGTTTTTTTTTAATTGATGACTGCTGGCACCACAAGCCTGAGAGTCTCTATTTTCCACCAGTGCTACAATGCCCTCTGCATCACTTTTCTTTATCTAATATATTGCAGATGTTAGATTTTTTTTTTTTTTTGGTGGAAGTAGCAATAATTCTAATCTAAGTAAACTGAAAGACAGTCTCAGGTGAAAGAAAGAAATATTACCAACTTAGATTGGTAACATTTGGCTTTTTCCACTCTTGAAAATAAACAAGGGGCACCTGGGTGGCTCAGTGGGTTAAAGCCTCTGCCTTCGGCTCAGGTCATGATCCCAGGCTCCTGGGATCGAGCCCCACATCGGGCTCTCTGCTCAGCAGGGAGCCTGATCCCTCCTCTCTCTCTGCCTGTCTCTGTGCCTACTTGTGATCTCTGTCAAATAAATAAATAAAATCTTAAAAAAAAGAAAAAAACTAAAATTGACTGCGTAAATAGTGAAAACTAAAGAAGCTATTACTTTGGTTCCCACCTGGTCTTGAAAGCAACATGGGTGTCACAAAATTCAGAGAGCATATCCTGTATCCACTATAGGTGGTCTCTTCTTGTGTCCTTCAAAGTTAAAATCTCCTTGTGCACAATACTTATTGCCACCTGTGTTAGAAATGTATCAGAAGTAATGGCTTTGGGTGCAAAGATTTTTAATCTCCATGATCTGTATCAGCAGTCTGAAATATGGGCACTATGGGCACTGGGGCACTGGGGGAAGGAACAACCAAAAGCCTAATAGTTATGTAGAAGAAACAAAATAATAGACCCAGTTTTAATTTATGCTTATATGGTCTCCCAGTACTTAAGGCTTGAAGCTTCTATTTAGCCTAGTTTCCCCAGGCCATGTGGCCTATCTGCTGTGTCGTTTTGTGTTTGTTAAATTTACTAAGGCAGACCTTTCTTATTTCAGATCAGATCCTATACTGACTTCATGAAAGTATTTCTTAGTAATCTGTTTTTCTGGTTGTTCCCCCCTCCTCAGCCATGGGATAAAAAGGATAGACATCACTATTCTTTAAGTTCCTTGATGCTACTTGTGTATTAGTCCCCTTTTTGCTTCTCTTCCAACAGATTTAGCCCCTCCGGCAGTGTTGTTCCCTTGACCGAGAGACACAGAGCCAGAAGTGAGTCTCCTGGGAGAACCGATGAGCCTAAGCAGCCCAGCTCCCAGGTATGTATTGGATTTAGGGTTGCTGTAGTGGTTGAAGGAAGTGCCACTGCGTGTGAATAGAACATAATGAATAAGAAAGAAAAGGTGTAGGAAAGGTAACAGTGGCCCTGTTAACTAAATACCATATTTGATTACTTCTCTTCTTTGCTCTGGTTTGTGAGCATGCAGGAAATACACTTTTGTTGGCAGCGGAGTTTGGGAAGTGAAAAAAGATGAGATTGTGGAACACTTTCCTGATTATAGGAACCAGTCGGTATTCCTGACTGAAAATAATATAAATAACCTCTGAAAACTACATGCAGGTAATTTAGGACCTGGGATGGAGAGAGTCTGATTTTGTACTCGAGTAGGTGAAATATTACATAATTTCTGATTTAAATAGTAGCATGTATTTGTAAATAAATTGCGTATGCATTTTTTGTGTGTGATTGCTTTTTTTGTATGCTGGTAGCTTTTTTTTTTTTTTCTTCCGGAATCTTTTGTTAGACCAAAATGTTCTAGAAAGGATAGGAATGATGTTTTCCATCTTTTTTGCAACTCTCCCTAGCAAGTAGTGTAAGTAGTTGATATTTTTGTTTGTTTGTTCTCATAAGTCTATATTACTGATGATTGATTTTTTAGAAGATTGTGCGCTCACCAAGTAGAACACAGTAAATTGTAAATATTTTTGCTCTTTAAAAGGAAACACTGGTGGGTTAAGATTAGATAGCTTCTGCATTGTATGATGGTATCTTATTTAGTTTTTATGTAAACTGTTGGATGTTTATTGTGTCCACAGTATACTAACAGCGGTAGGTTAGTTGTTAGAAACTGTATTTACTTGTACGTTATCATGCCAGGGTATCTGAAAAGGAAGGTAACTATTAGAAGATAGTTTTTTGGTTCTAATAACGTGTTAGAGAAAATGTTACGAGCTTGGAGGAAAAGTAATTTCATTCATATAATTAGGGCCCAGATTTTCTCTTCACCTCTCTGATAGGCAATGACCCTGTGAAGGTGACTGTGAGGCAAATACACACCGCAGTGGGACAGACCTTACAACTGCCGGGGTGGGTAAGACAGACTAACAGATACACAGAACACCGGCAGGAAAGACCACAGTGACTTGAGGGGCAGTGCTGGGGGAGCGGGAGTGCTCGCAGCCAGTCCTGAGAATCAGTGTCCCCATAGCAAAGTGTTCTTCAGGAGAGATGAAATGCACTTTTTCAAGAAGTGGTTAGAAAGAGATAACTTATTCGTATGTAGATGGGATAGGGATAAAAATGGGAGTTCTGCAAGGGGGTTTACCTGACCAAAGCAGAAGGTACAGGCTATAAAGCAAATGAGTAATACTATCTGAAGATAGTATTAAGAGCTGAGTTTAGGGGCGCCTGGGTGGCTCAGTGGGTTGAAGCCTCTGCCTTTGGCTCAGGTCATGGTCCCAGGGTCCTGGGATTGAGCCCCACATCAGGCTCTCTGCTCAGCAGGGAGCCTGCTTCCTCCCTCTCTCTGCTGCCTCTCTTGCCTACTTGTGATCTCTGTCAAATAAATAAATAAAATCTTAAAAAAAAAAAAGCTGAATTTATATACCTTAATATTTGTGAAAGTTTATTTATCTTTTTTTTTTTTTTTTTAAAAAAAAGAGAGCCCTGAATCGGGCTCTCTGCTCAGTGGGGAGCCTGCTTCCCCCTCTCTCTCTGCCTGCCTCTCTATCTACTTTTGATCTCTCCCTGTCAAATAAGTAAATAAAATCTTCGTTTTAAAAAAAGATTTTATTTATTTGACAGAGACACAGCAAGAGAGGAACACAAGCAAGGGGAGTGGGAGAGGGAGAAGCAGGCTTCCCACTGAGCAGGGAGCCAGATTCGGGGCTCAATCCCAGGACCCTGAGATCATGACCTGAGCTGAAGGCCGACACTTAACCCACTGAGCCACCCAGGTGCCCCATGTGTGAAAGTTTATTATGGTGAATCTCTACCACAGTTACTTTTTCCTTGCCACGAAGAACGAAAACAAGATACGGATTTACAGTAAGAACAGATTTTGATAGACTTGAAGAGCTTTCTGATTATAGGGGTGATTAAACTGCTATGGCCATTTCTTTATTCAAAAAAATTCTATGGCTTTTTCTTTTTTCTACCACATGAAGGTGAAAATCCTTGGCCTAATTTTCCAGGTAATTATAATCTTTCTAACCTAGTTTTTCCCACTACTCATGAGCATTTATTGTCAGTCCCAAACACTTTCTCTGTGTGTCAGAACCACATCAAATTTATTCCTGTCTCTGTACCTTGAGTCTGGGATGCCCTCTTCTTCCCAGGTGTCTGGGTTCACCTAAGACCCCACTTCTCATTCTGTGTGCCCTAACTAGTCCAGTCCTCTTCAGTCTCTCTTAAACCACTGTAGCGTTTACAGATGGTATGATATAATTTTTCCTAACACTGTACTGACTCATATAAATTACTCTTTTTCTGTTTGCATGAATTTTAGGTCCCCTTCTACTCTGAAAGTTCCTTGAGGACAGAGTCCTCATTTTCTGATCTTCATATTTGACTACCTTTTCAGGTACCCAATAAATAGGAGTTGTTTTACCACTAATTTTGAGTAAGTAAGGTTATTTTGTAGATGCTCAGTAAAGAGGCACCTACCAAATGGGGGATTATTTGGTTGTGAATTTCCAGTTTGGGAGATCTTCAAAATAAAATTAATGAGCCAAATCAATGAGGTTTTTTGTTTTTTTTTTAAGGATTTTATTTATTTATTTGACACAGAGAGAAAGAGATCACAAGTAGGCAGAGAGGCAGGCGGGTGGGGGGGGGAAGCAGGCTCCCCGCCGAGCAGAGAGCCCGATGTGGGGCTCGATCCCATGACCCCGAGATCACGACCCAAGCTGAAGGCAGAGGCTTCAACCCACTGAGCCACCCAGGCGCCCCCAAATCAATGAGTTTAATTTAAAGTCACTTTAATTGAGTCTGATTAGTAATTAGAAGATTAGGATGGTGAACATATTTGTTTTCTGGTTTCGGGTTTTTTTAAGATTTTATTTTTTTAGGTAATCTCTACATCCAACATGGGGTTCAAACCCACAATCCTGAGATCAAGAGTCAAGTGTTCTACCAACAGAGCCAGCCAGGTGCCCCCAGTGGTGAACATATTTGAAGGCCATGTCAAGAATCTAGACTGGTATTTTAGAAAATATGGAAATCATTTATTTTTTTTTTTAAAGATTTTATTTGTTTATTCGTCAGAGAGAGATCACAAGTAGGCAGAGAGGCAGGCAGAGAAAGAGGGGGAAGCAGGCTCCTGCCGAGCAGAGAGCCGGACTCGGGGCCCCATCCCAGGACCCTGGGATCATGACCCGACCCGAAAGCAGAGGCCTCAACCCACTGAACCACCCAGCGCCCCTGGAAATAATTTATATGAAATTTATTCATTATAAGGAATAACTCTCTTAAAAGGATAACTTAAAAGACTTAAAAGTTAAATAAATACGTTTTAAAAGATAATATAATAGCATAGATAACTAAAATGCATTTACTTTCTGCTTGTGGACAGTACTGGTATAATACTTTCCTTAAAGTTAGGCAGGGGTTTTTTTTAGAGAGTAGCTACCCTCGAGATTATGAATAGTATTGTAAGTTTGTAATGTATAATACTAGTTAACGTTTACTTAGCTACATTAAGTACTTTAGCATATTAACTCATTCAGTGCTCATTGCAACCTAGCTGGTAGATGCTGTTACGATATTCATTTAAGAGATGAAGAAATTGACACAGGAGTAGTTACATAACTTGCTCATAGTCACACATTAAGTAGGATTCAGATTTGAACCCACATTTTAGCACCGCTAGTTGCTACACAGGGTAATCACATGCACTCAGAATGTTTCAAGGTATGTTTATTGTGTTTAATTCTCCTGAGAATTCTCTTGAGAGAATTTCGTTGAGCTGGCAGAACATGTACTAACCTTTTAATTTTGTGGATGAGAAAACTAAGCCTCGGAAGTTATTCTGTGCTTTGTCCAGGAACTTTTAGTGGGCTGATCCTTCATTCTTTATGGGAGTTCAGTTTTGATTATCCAGGGAAATGGAGCAGAAAGAAATGTTATATAAAACAAATGAGAAATCATCTAAAACCTCAGGCTTACTATTCAACACTTGACTTCACATTCTGCTTCCCAAGCCTGCTGAGAACTGCTTCTGTTCTGTTGGAAATGCTGGAGACACTCTCAGTTTACATATGTGAAAGGAGACAAAACTCATTTTTAGAAATTCAAGAAAAGGGCACAGAGTTAGTTACAAGTTAGATGAGTCTTTCTCCAGTTAATCCAGAGTCAACTTTTGCATTTTCTTCTCTTTGCATTGGTACGTTAGCTTCTGCCAAACATCTGTAATTGCCTCATACATCTTTATACTGCTTATATACACATGTAAGCTTTTTATTCAAAATATTACATTATATGTATGGTATTTATCTGTATACATATAATATTTCAGAAGTCAGCAGACTGAATATATCAGTAATTTCTGAATGGTGAGATTTTAATAAAGAATTTTGAATGAAAAGCATTTATAAATCCAAATGTTTAGGGGTGCATGGCTGCCTCAGTTAGAAGAGCATGCGACTCTTGATCTTGGAGTCATGGGTTCAAGCCCCAACTAAAAAAGTAATAATAAAAAATAAATAAATAAGTAAGTAAGTAATAATAAACTTTCAAAAAATGGTTATAAAAAGTAAATCCAAGATTTTTATATGATTCATTAAAAGAAATATATTGTTCCCACTCCCAGCTTCCAGGTAGGAGGAGCCCTTGTTTATTTCATATATTAAAAATTTTAACCATTTACTTTGTTAATGTTCATATTAGGTAAAACAAAATTAAGGTCTTTAATTGATATTGATGAATTACTGGGTTTTTTTAGGGGTGGTAGTGGTAGTTTGATTATATTAAGAAAAATAATCTTTGTCTTTTAGAGATACATTGGTAGAAGATTTATGGATGAAATTATGTCTGGAATTTTCTTCAAAAATAATATGAGAGGGGCACCTGGGTGGCTCAGTCAGTTAGGCATCCAACTCTTGATTTTGGCTCGGGTCATGACCTCAGGGTCATGAGATGGAGCCTGTACTCAGCGCAGGAGCCTGCTTAAGATTCCCTTCCTCTCCCTCTCCCCATCCCCCCTGCAGCTCTCTCTAAAAAAATAATAATAATATGGGAAGGAGAGAAATAAGTGAGGTTAAAGAAGAAAAAATTTTCCATTGGATGATAATTTTGGGGTGATTGGGGGTTCAGCATACCATTCTGTCTAAAATTGTTAATGAAAAGTTAGGAAAATATACTTTGACCTTCATAAGGAAAAATAAATCAGAGAGAAAAGGAAAGCTTTTCTTTTCAGTAATCTGAAGGGTTAGTGATATAATTTACAGCAGCGTTTTAGTGCTACTTTTATAATAATTGCTTTTTTTTAATGTTTTGGATATATTTGTTACCACAACATAAAAAGCTTAACTTTGGCAGGGAGATAGTTTTAAAAGAGAGATTGGAGAGATAATATGTACATCATGGATTATTCTACTCTATTTTATTTTATTTTAAAGATTTTATTTATTTGTCAGAGAGAGAGCAAGCACAAGCAAGGGAGCAGCAGGCAGAGGGAGAAGCAGGCTCCCTGCTGAGCGAGGAACCCAAAGCAGGACTCGATCCCAGGACCCCCTGGGATCATGACCTGAGCCAAAGGCAGACACTAACTGACTGAGCCACCCAGGCATCCCAGATTATTCTATTTTAATAATCTGTTTAAATCAACTCAAAACCACTACAAACAGGTGTATAAAGCGAGACGATAATACGTCTGTGCGCTGTATTGCCAGCGTAACTTTTAGTGTAAGCTGTTTGAAAAGTGAATGAGCAGCATCGTGAGGAATGTGTATTGATCCTGTTTCTCTTTGTCTGGTTTTTGTTCAGAAATTTTATCTTTTGTTCAAAGGGCAAAATCAGAAACCAAGTCTTATGCTTCTTTCTCTGTAGTTATCTATCATTGTCTTTGGTGGACAACGGTCAGTGAATACTTAATGAGTATCAATTTGTGAAAAGGGTGCAGGAAGGAATAATTGAGTTAGTAAATCCATATCTCAGTCTTGTTTCCTTTTCCACCTCTTCTGCCAATTTGCTCTGAGGTCAGTTACAGTTTGAGTAGAACGAAAATCATATGTATCGGTATGGCACTGAAATATTTTTGGGTAAAGAACATTGTTACTGACAAATTGTATATCTTTTATAAAGGTAGTTACTGCAGGATTAGATTTTGGTGTTAATGATAGTGCCACAAATAGAATTTATGATGTGTTTGCCACACATAATGTATTCTCTGCCATCATATATTGTTATCCTTGGCCATGTCACATGTGGCTATTTAAGTTGAAATTTTAGTTAACTGAAAACAATTAAAATTAAAAATCCAGTTCCTCAGTCGAACTAGCCATATTACAAAGGCTTAAGAGCCACATATGGGTAGGAGCTACTGCATGAGATGGTACAGGTTATAGAACATTCCCATTATCACAGAAAGTCCTACTGGGCCAGCACTGCCTGAGGGCCTACGTGATCATTGAGAGTCCAGAGAATGGTACCACTGGCCTAAGGTTCTCCTGTGATTGTAAAATACGACATTCAGCAGGGGTTTGATGAGCAGGCTGGTTGTCAGCCCAAGTAACTCTGCTGTCTTGCTCTTTGAAAGAAATCTGGGTGTCCTAAGATTGTTCTTTGAAGTATTATGTTAACATCTTTAACTACATGTTTTTTGTAGTAATTACTTTCCTATTTGGATCTCTCCTAAAAATTAGCAGATGGCTTAGTATAAGAGGTGAAAAGAGATTTGATCTCTCTTAATATGTATACTTAAGCGTAAGTGTTCTTTCTTGCTTTTCTCACCTGGCACAGGTAGAGGAGTCTGCAATGATGGGAGTAAGTGGCTATGTGGAGTATCTCCGGGAGCAAGAAGTATCTGAGCGGTGGTTCCGGTACAACCCCCGTCTCACCTGCATCTACTGCGCCAAATCTTTCAACCAGAAGGGGAGCCTGGACCGCCACATGCGCCTGCACATGGGTATCACGCCATTTGTCTGCCGCATGTGTGGCAAGAAGTATACCCGGAAAGATCAGCTGGAGTATCACATCCGCAAGCACACAGGTAACAAACCCTTCCACTGTCACGTTTGTGGCAAAAGCTTCCCCTTCCAGGCCATCTTGAATCAGCACTTTCGCAAAAACCACCCTGGCTGTATACCCCTGGAGGGGCCTCATAGCATCTCCCCTGAAACAACTGTCACATCTCGAGGACAAGCTGAGGAAGAGTCACCTTCTCAAGAAGAGACAGTTGCTCCTGGGGAAACTGCCCAGGGCTCTGTGTCCACCACTGGGCCAGATTGAAACTTTGAGGGGGAGGGGGCAGACCCTCTTCCCCTTTGGGCCGTCAGCTGCCAGCATCAGGGCCCTGGGCTGGTACTTAGATTTACAAAATGCCACATCACTAGATCGGAAGATGCTCCCAAGATGTTGCCAAACTAGAGGATGAGCAACATACACAGAAGCACTAGAGGCTCTTCCCCTCCTCCTTCCCACCTCATCCTTTGGAAAATAATCAAGCAAATCAACTTTCTAATTCAGGGATCAACAGCCTTGGTTTGTTAACTTTATAAGAAAAAATTTTTTTAACAAAACAATGATAAATAGTCATTTATCTACCAGTCATGTTTGAACACTGTACTTTGGTCCATATCATCCTGGTGGCTATACTTGCCCAGATCTGAAAAAACAGCAGGAGCCTTGGTCATCTGAACCAGCCAGCCACAGGAGAGAAGGAAGTAGTCGTGACGGCGACAGGGAGGAGGCGTTTCTCCTCTTCCTTCCCTGCCAGAACATGCAGTTTCACATTTGAAGGGAAAAAAAAAAAAGGTATCCTGGTGGTTCTTAACTGTTTTGAAAGGTTAGACCTTACCGTCACTCTGATTAGGCATCTGATACTTTGCCTGATTGTTTCCTGTAAGCCGCCATCTTGGAGCGGTGTTATTGTGGGCAGCATCACCTGAAGCACTTTAGGCAACTGGAAGTGAAATGGGCAGCAGAGTGTTCGCAGTAGGTTCTGCTACATTTGGGGGCTTGAGTGTCCTATTGAGGAAGAGGGGAGCAGGGAAGGAAGTGGGGTTTTTGTGCGAATGTCAAATGGTGCAGAGCACTGCAACTTCCTGGTCGGGATTTGTCCCCCGTAGTGCTTAAATATCTTTGGTTGTTAAGAAATGGCTCTAGTCCAGATGAATTAATGTGTTAGGCTGAGTACCAAAGTTTCATCCAGTCTCTGTGGCTCCTCCTTTCACATAACAGCAATATTATACATCAAAAAGTGTCACTTTCCAGTGAAATGAGCCTGGACTGTATTTTTAAATCTACAGGTCTCCATATTTGATAACTTTTATATGAAGTTTTAAACACATTTTTTCTGCAATATTGTGGTTGAAGAAATTCAACACTATGGTTCTTACTGCAACCACAATTCCATTTCCTTCTACACATGTAAAAGTTTATATTTTCAAGCCAATAGAAGAACCTCACTAAATCCATGTCTCGCGTCTGCAAACCTAGTAATTCATAAACCCATCATCAGCAAATTGCTGGTGACTCCAAGAGCTTTGCTTTTTAATAATACACTACAGGGCATTCACCAGAAAACATCATGCACAATCACGTTGCAATAAATTGATCAAGGGATCAGTTTTGATCAGGTTTGGTTACTTAATCATTCCTAAGATTTTTAAAACTTCAAGGGACCTTTTTGGTAATTCTGGGGATTTCTGAGATTCCTAATCCAGCACTGAGAGTCAGAAAAAATTTACCAAACATGTAGAGTTTTAGATGCCCTGTCTCGCATTCAGAGAATGAAGGAGGATTAATAAGGGGTGCAGGCAAGGAGATGCTTACAGTGCAAATAGAAAAGAGAAAAACCCGTAGCGTTTCCTAATGGATCATTAGCGTTTTAAGAGTATTTAAATATGCAGTGGTTTGAGTTATTTTGGTGCAGAGGCATAGATGATTGTAAAAGAGATCTGGGGCAGGGCTGGTCATGCCTGCGCTGGTGAGCCACCTGTGAGAACGTTAGTAGTGTGCTCCCTTTCGGAGAATGCTTTGTGGTATGTGGAAAGGTGGATGGAAAGGAATGGCATTTCTTTGATGACAGGAAGTTAGAGTGCAAAGAGTAGCTCATGAGCAATCTGCGAATTGTACGTACGCACAAAGCTTTACCGTGTCCCTAGAGAGTGGTTATTTTCCCTTCTGGAAGAACATGGAAATGCATCTTGTAATAGGAATGTAATGATGCTACCATGTGATAAGAGCCTACCCTTATACAATCCGGCGAAGCCGTCTTTTGTCTTTTGGAGACATAGACTGGGGCATTCTCCTCTTTAGCTGGGCAACAGCGTGATAGGGCCATCTTAGGGACTATGCTCTGTGGCATAGAAGTGGATTTGAAATTAGCCTAAAATCTATAGGGAAACCTTTTAGCTGGTCATCTAAGCTGTCTGTGGACAGATTTTGCCATTACTGAATAGGCAGGCATGTGAGAAGGACAGAATATGCTGCTGTCGATGGAACTTTCAAGCCTACCAAAAAAATGTTAAGTCCATCCTACTTGTGAGAAGTAGTATGCTGGAAAGTTCTTTATGCTTTGTTAGTTTCTTAGATTTTTCTGTGAGGAAATAGAGCTTTTTTAAACTGTTACCAAATTGTAAAGGCGAAGTGCAGTCATCTTTGTCAAGAGAGACTTTGCAGCATTTGTCAGTACTCCAGCCAGAGGTTTAGCAACTGACCTTTTAAATGAAGTCGGGGCTGTTTAGTAGATGTGAAAATGCTGTGAGTGTTTGGTGGGTTCACCTCCCTTTCCATTCAGTTGTCATAGGTTTCTGCTGTATTGATACTGTGAATAGAGTGCTACCAGGTCTTCCGGGACCACAGCAGCACAATCATGTTTGCTGGTTCTCACGTCTTAACTGGCTTAGCCCAGAGCCATGATATTCGTGAACGTTCAAGCCAGGCTAGCTTTTAAACAAATAAAAGTTTCTGAAAGCAATTTCCATGTTAGCCAGAAAAGATATTGTTATTCTAAATAACTATCCAAGATTCTTATTCAGGTTCACTGTGACATTGTCCTAGTCCTTAGCTAACATCCCTGTAGGGTCATAGGGTTAGTAGTGTTCTATCTACATTAAGGAATAGCTGTAGTGGTGTGTGCACAGAGGATACCTCTCTTAGGGACGTACTAAATGGACTATAGCTAATGCCGAAAATTCATTACCAAATCTTAACTTGCACATGTCACCTTGTGAAGGGAACTGCATTAACAGTCAGAGCTAAATCATCATTAAGTACTTAAATGCCATGAAATAGCAAACACTGGGACCATTTTCATTCATTGAGTGGCACTTAATAGCAAAGGAGCTACCCAATATTGTCAGCAAAAGAAGAGAGATGGCAGTATATTAATCTGTTTTCATTCTAAAAGGTACCTTTTATTCTCTCTGAATTCTGATACCAGTATATAAATATAGCATTGGCATGAACAGGAACACTGTTCTTAGGCAGAAAGGCTCTTTCTAATGACTTGTTCTCTCTTTACTCAGAACCATATTTACCTCTGAACCGAGCTGAGTTTTATTTTATGTAATTTGTCAACTACCCCAAGCCATCATTGTACCAGACAGTTAAATCTAATCTTGAATAAGTGAAAATAAAGGATAAGGATTGGAAAAGAAGGGAGGTAGCAGTTGAGGAAAGTTTTCTTGTTACTTTGTTTTTTGGTATTTTTACATGTTTCCAGTTCCCTCTATATCAGCGAAACAGAGTTTCCAAAGATGTTATGACAATAGAAATAAACCAATTTCCTTCCACCTTCCTAGTAGAAATCTGGCCTTGGATGGAAGTGGTCTGATGGGAGAGTGAAATCGTGAGCCCCATCCTTAGCCAAGTAGTCTCTGGTCAAGAAATACTTTTAAAAATTTCTAGCTATTACTTGACACTAATTTCATTTCTTTCAACTAGTAAAAATTATATTTTGTTTGACTAGAAGATCTAATTTAAAGAAATAAAAACAACAGGTAATGGAAAGAAAATTAAATCGAACAAAGACAGCCAGTCTTCTTAATCGTAGTGGAAAGCATTTAATCAGGAAAGGGTTGGAATCCTGGAAGTTTTTCTCTCTTTAGATCCAACAGACAGGTATGTTTTGTTTTGTTTTGTTTTTCCTCTTCCTCAGATGCTCTTCTCATCTACTTACTGGTTTAAGGCATAACAGAGAGGTCTTTATTGAACTTGTCTTTGAAAACAGGGCTCTTTACCTTTGCCATTTGGGAAGGGTACATAACACAGAAGTACTTTAGTTGCTGAGATTTAGAAATGGGACACAAAGCTATTAAGTCAGGTAAACCCCTGGGTTCGAGAGGATGCCCCTTAGCAAAGTATATCCCTAGAATTTATGAATCAGATCAGGGTTCAGTAGACTGAGGCCCCCAGAGCCCAATCCTGAGGCCATCTGTTTAGAGAAAGCGATTGTGGAATGGGGACACACCTGTTCTTCAGGTATTGGTTCTACTGTGATGGCAAGGTCGAGTGCTTTGTGACTCAGACCACATGACCAGCAAAGCCTGAAGATGTACTGTTTGTCACTTGACAGAAAAGTTTGCTAACTGCAGAATTAGATTTGAAACAGTGACCCCCAAAATTGGCACTCCTGCCATTTTGTCTTTATAATAGTTTGGTTGAGCTTTTAAATTCGTGTTGCCATGTATGCATCAGTTTCTTGAAAGAGCTTGCCATCTTTTTCCAGATCTTTTTCTCGTAACCCTCTCTGTGTTCCTTCTTAATGATTCCCATTGCTTTAAAAGCATTTAGAATAGCCTTATGATCTGTCCTTGCCTTAAAGGTGCAGGTGGATTAAAGTTTAGGATGGTAGTTACAGATGTAACAAAGTAATTTAAAAAATAACTCCCATGCATAATAATGTAGGATTAAATGAGTACCATGTTTACATAAAATACTGTAAAAAAGAAAAAGTTAATGTTTTTATAAGTTTTGCCGTTCCTCTGAGATCACTTGAACTGATTTGCATAATAATGGCAAGAATGAATTTTTTTCCCATTAGTATTAAAAATTAACTTCTGTTATGAATAAGTGGTTTGATTCTTACCTAAAATACTGTCTTTCTAGATTAGAAACCTCTACCCTTTCTCTATACTACAAACCTTCATTTTCATTTCCCCAAACTCACTCTGTTCAATGTGGAGTAGTAAAAAGCCAAATCTTCTTCCCTTCCTTTTTTTTTTTTTTTCCAATGAATGTTTTAAAATATGATGAAATCTCTGAGGATTTCAAATTGCTCTTAGACCCAGCTTACAATTTCTGTTACTATCATTTTTCTAAATATGTACTGGGCCATTATTTATTTGTTCTCTGAATGTTCATTCTTACTGTTCAAATAGCTTATTTATGCCAGATGTGCAAAACATGGAAAATGTTGGGATGATTATAAACAGAATTCCTTACAAGAGGAGAATATAATTGTTCCCTGTATGGAAACCATGCATAGACTTCTGAGTTAAATTTATCAAGACAAAATGTTCTAGGCCATGCTGACACAATGTAGTGAATTTGATTCGTGCTTTGTTGTCAGCTCAACCAACACATACCAAGTTCAGACGAATGACCTAACCTCCAGTAGGGCACCTCTCTACTAGGCATTTTGTTCCTAAAGTTCCTTTTTTCTGAGTTGGACATTAGTAAGTTTTATGTGTATGATATGCCCGAGAAGTAATAGACAACCCTGAACCTGTAAAGTTCCAGAATATTTGCCTAGGTTAGAACTCCCTGGTCTTAGAGCACTTAGAGTAATACAGGGTTCTTGACATTGTGGAGTGTTGCTTTTCTGATTAATCTGGGACTCTCATTAATCTGGAATATAGAATTTGTGAAAGCAATTGAATTTAGAGAGCCCAGTGAACCATCTGCCTCCAGCTCCACACGAGTTCTAGGGAATAGTTGTCATTTCTGTGTGAAAGCATTGAAAACAATGTTGTGCCCCCAGCATGTGGGCATTATGACTTCTTTGTTAATTACCAGTCTTAGTTTTGCCTTCTTTGCTTTCTAGAGTTTCTCTGTTTTCAGTCTTCTCATTGTTAGGTAGTGCTTTTCCCAGGACCAGTCTTTTTACTTTGCAGTAAGTGGGTCTTCTTGCTCAGAACAAGCCAAAGTTGGATATTATGAGTCCTTTAAAACACCTGACTTGCTTACATTCCAAAGGATGTAATTACTGACAGCAGCAGTGGTCTCCAAATCTGGAAGATATCTGCAGACTCTCCAGTTTTCTTGTGTCGGCAGACTTCCTTCTCCCTCAACTGGGAGGAACAGCAGTGACTTAAAAGGCAGTCATCACGTGAAATGTGTAGTGTCTTCACAGAGTACATACGTGAATAAATTTCTTCTCTCGCATCTTCCCCGTTATCTGTATCACAAGTACTTCCCATCTTCATGCAGTTGAGAAGGACTGGCTCACTCAAAGAGTGGAAGCTTTAAACAACAGAGCTGAGCTATAAAGGCAGAGCAACTCATGAAAAATAAAACTCTTCTAATGCTTACTTCTTCATGTCTACTCAGTAAGTCCTGTTGAGGAGGCTAGAATTCACCATCCAGTGAAGGGAGCTATATGTGCGGCATCTATATGGACAACAGCACAATTTAATAAACTGTGAATCTTAGAACCTGAATTAATCCCTAATGGCAAAAGTCAGAGTTTCTCGTGGGAAAATGTTTCCTATTCTGTGAAATCACTTGTATGATAAGTAGCATGCAGGAGACTCTGTTCCATAAAGTAAATATTAAGTACTTTTTGGTACCAGACCATGTGCTTGGAATTTATATAACAAAATGGATTTTGGACATAGTTTAGCTGTGGCTTCCTGTATTGAGAGTCCTGAACCCTCTTGGCTAGAGTCTGGATATATTTTTTTTTTCACCACAGAGATCAAAGAGAAGGGGACAGACTTAACTGTCCTAAGTGCTTTAGTGGCATAATCACAGTTAATCCTCAGAATAAGCCTGTGAGGTAATAACAGTAGAACTAAAAATAGTTGAGTTTTTTTGAATGCTTACCACGAGCCAGGCACAGATCCGTGTGTTTCACATTGGCTAACTCACCCAGTCCTTACGGCAGTCCCATCAGGGCAGACGCTGTTACTCTCCTTGCTTTAGGGAGGAAGAAACTGAGGCACAGAGAGTTTGACCCAGGCAGTCTGACACTAGAGTTGACACTGTACTAGACTATGTTGCCTTTAAGAGGTGTAATTCTACGACGTTTTATAGATGAAGAAACTTGAGGAGCCCAGGGTTACACAATGAATAAACTGCAGACCCAGTAGTTTCCCATCTGATTCCAAAGCCCAGACTCCCTCCACTACATCATATTGACTCTGTTTACTTATAATAAGTTGGGGAGAACTGGAAGAAACAATAGCGAATAACAGTACTGCTTTCAGTGAATTTTTAAATCAAGAAAGCATGCCTGGAAGATTTCTTCAAAAGATAAAGTCTCTGAGCAGAGTTGGATGGTGGATATTTTCTGGGGGTATTGCCCACTGACTCAGGAGTCACCCATTTGGTAGGTCCAGCTGTGAATCAGTTCAAGTTACCACCAAGGCAAAAACTGAAAGATAGCATTCCTGTGTATCTGGCTTTGTAACAAACTGCCCTAAACTATAGTGATCTAAAATAACAACTTTATATGTCTTAGGATGTTGTGAATCAGAAATTCAGGAAGGGCTCATCTAGACAATTCTCTGGTTCCCTGTGATGACTGGGGTCACCTGGTAGTATTCAGCAGGTGGCTGGGCTGGTCTGGAGTGTCCACGCTGATCTCACAGGCCTGACACCTTATGGAAGGGCTAGAAGATGGGGCTCGGCAGGCCTCCTCTCCCTGCCTGGAGTCTCAGGGACTTTCCATGTGGTCTCTCCATCAGGGCAGTCACACTTACTAAATGGCAGCTCAGGCCTCCCAAGAGGCTGGGCAGAAGGTGCCAGGCCTCCTGAGTCCGGGCTCAGAGCTCCCATAGGGTTACCGCCATACACTGTTGGTCAGAGGAGTCACTGTCCGCCCAGATCAAGGGGGGAGGAAATATCTTACCACTTGTGTCAAGGATTTGGGACCACTTTAATCTGTCGTAGGTACCATTAGGTTATTGATTTCTCTGGACTTCTCTGTGTTCATTCACTTGGGTTAGTTGTTTGTGCCGTAGAAACCACTTATGATGTCTACCCTGGGTCAGTCAAGGAGCTAGAAGGAGAATGACACAAGTACCCGGAACAGGCTTCGTTAGCTACACACCAACTGAGTTTCATTTATCTAACAGCAGAATTTCCATTTTGTTTTTCTTTTGCTCCAGGTTCTAAGTTGTGACCATTTGCTGGTTGTTGTTTTTTTCTGTGAAGCTACAGTAAGTGTACATACTGAGCCAGAAACACTCCAGAGGGAGTAAAAAGCTTGCTGTTAGAGATGTCAGCTGTATTTAAGTTTACAAATAGGCCCAAATGCCTGTGGTATGGAAAATTCATATGGCTACTAAATCTCTTTCAACAGGAGTTTCTTTTGAGTGGCTGCATGGATCATGTTCTTGAGATAATTGAAAGCTTTGCCTGCATGTCCTCATCCCACCTTAACTGCCGCCGCGTCACCTCGGGCGCAGTTCTGTGCTGGGAGATGAATAAGCTCATCCCGTTTTCTATCACCTTTCATGTGGGAAAATTCATTGCTCAATTTAATCTGTTGTTAGTCCTTTAAAATTAGCAGTTGCTGTCAACCTGTCATCTAAAGGAACAGATCACTGAACTGTGAGGATTTTTGTCATTTAGGGTGCTTTATTTAAACTCCTGCTGGCTTGTACTAGTTTAGACTATTGCTGTGACAGAAGAAATATGGGCAGAGGAAAAATTCTGCTCTAAAAAGGATCACCCCCCAAATCAGTATGCTTTGTTAGAGAAGAAAGATTTGGGATTATCTATCCATTCCATGGGCAGTGGGTTCCTGGAGAATTAGTGGTGAGGGCTTCTTGCTGGTCATCCCCAGGTATCAGAGAGTGAAGAGGTCTGTTCCTGAGGCCGAGCCTCAGGAATTACAAATACAGGAAAAGGTACTCAGGGCCGACGGCTTAATCTAGGGCTCTACAAAATGCTGGGAAAGGAAAAAGACTTCAGCATTTGTAGTTGGATTGCCAGGGATGAAATGTTTGAGGCAATTAAGCATCAGGATTAGATTTTCTCATATAAGGATTGGGGCAAATTTCAGTGGATTAAAAACAAACGAGCCTTAACATTTTCATTTTGACCCACATTTCCACTCTGATGTACCTCAAAGTCTGCTTTCTGTGACAGAGAAGCCTTTGAAAAATACATTCCCAGGGAATGAAAAAATCTTACGGTGATCTATGGAGAAGTCTCTCGTTCCGTGTGGGACAACTCTTTGGGTCCTCCTCTAGATTCTCTGTGATGCTCAAGTTTGAAATCCTCTGCTGGTGGCATGAGAATGAAGTACTGTGGTCTTGCTTTGCAGAAGAGAACAGAGTCAGAAGAAAGGGCACCTGTAGACTGAGAACATACTGAGTCTTTCCAACATCTCGGGCTGATCTCAGCGCTCTGCGGAAATAGAAATTCCTTAGGGTTTAGATTTCTGCTCTTAGCTATGTCTTAAAGCAGATGTTCATGACATATTTGAAGATGATCTACTGAGTTTCCTCTAAAGCAATGGAATCCTCACTGTAGTGGGGTTGTCTACGAACCAGTGCAGAAACAGAATTACAACACAGGGGAACAAAGCTTAAAGGGTGTTTCCTCTGGAAGGCGAGACACTCAAGCGGAGGTCACTGAGAGTGAGGCTGAATTCTTCATCTAGAACAGCTATCAGTGAGATAGCAGAGATATTTAGGATTTATATGGTATTTCTAATATTTTTTAAAAAATGATTTTAAATCATGTAACTTGAAGTTTTAAAAAATGAGCCTGTTTTCTTTTTGGAAAACTGGCCCAGTAAAAATAACACTAATAGAACTCAATCGTATATGCATGTGCATTGAACACAGAGTGGTATACTAAAGATAGTTCATGCAAATAACTTTTGGGGAAGTTTGGCTATTTTCGTAGTATCTTTTTTCATAAATGTATGTTTATAAATATATTTACTCATCCACTATGACCTTGGTAGCGTTAGAAGCTTTTGTTAGCAGTATCATTGATTCTGAAAAATCCGATTTTTGGCATAGTAGGCTATGAGAGCTTTTTGTTGCTTTGTATTTTGGCTAAGAAAATTATTTCTTGCACTTTCTATTTATAAAGATGTTATAACACATTGCACCCACTTAATGTAGCTGTTGTTTAGAGACAAAAAAAAAAAAAAAGTAGGTGTTAAAGTGAAATGTATGTTTAAAAAGCCTGGCCTAAAGAGGGACCTCAAAATAACAAACTTGGCTTGCATCTACCTGAGAAGAGTTGGGGTTGGATATCAAATTTAGAGTGAAAGGAGCTGTTGGGGTAGGCATACTTTTGCTGCAAGTTGCAATTTTCTTGCGAGTTGCTGTGATGTGTATGTGATTTTGTGTGTGTGTGTGTGTGAGAGAGAGAGAGAGCGAGAAACAGGTGTCTGATGAAGGCATATAAGTCAGTGTAGAATAGTCTACCTCCCATTAAAGACTGAGCATATTCCAAGATTGCCCTGTAGCCCTTTGGGCAGGAAGCTGCGTTCCTCAGCCACTGTCCACCTCGGCTCCTTTGTACTCGCTTCGGCTCCTCTACCTCTGAGCACTTGGCTGAAGAAAGAGTGTGCTTTTTGTAGCAAAGCGAAGGAAAAGCCGGACACACAGTCTAGAGGCTGCGGTAGCACAGTTCTCACGGTCATGTGCAGATGCAGGTACTTAGCTCCAGTGTCCAGATCCAATGCTGTCAGAATCTTTTGGTTTAGTGCTTTTATCTGCTGGCTTCTGTTCGGCCAGAGTAGCAGTGCATGTGGAATCTTTCTGGTGTTTTGGGTTTGTTTTTTTTTTTTGGTAAAGATGCACCAAACTCCTTTTAATGATATGAACGTTTTGTTTGAATCCTGAGCTGCATTTTTTGATCATTGCCATTGATGGTCCATTCCGGGGGGACCTGATGATTAACTGTACTTGCCCAATGATGAGCCTTTTGCCAGTATCTTGACACAGAGGGGTGTGTGACATGGGGTTTTGGATCACTTGTTTTGCTTTTAGTCACTGCGAAGAGAGAGTCCTGTTTTTAACGCCTCTGCTGTTAACAGTAGTCAAGATGGCCTCACCTGGATGCTGTGGGTGTCAGGAAATTGGGTTTCAGTAATTGCCACTAGGCACACCACCTGACCTTGAAATCCGCTTGTGACGCTCACCTGTCCTACTTACTGCGTGGGGCACTAGTACACTGAGCCATGTCAGGTTACCTGCATTTGGAACACATGTTCTAGCTTAGGAAGGACTCTCTGCCCTTTCATGGATCTGTGGCGCTTTCCACCTTCTCATTCGAAGGCACTGGCTGTTTGTAACATCTAAATGGGGGTTCTTGGGTTAGGAGTGAGAATGAGAGGGTGATCTGTTTTCAGACGTGCAGAGGCTGGCCTCTGTGTTTAGGAACTGGCTGATAAGTATTTGCTTTCCTGGTGACTGGGAAAGGCAAGCGATGATACAGTGCGAAATTCCAAATAATGAGACAGGCATTAGTCCTCGGTGACCAATGATCTAGTGGTCTGCCTGAACACAGCATGAGTTCTGGAGAGAGATGAGGCAGGAAACCATGTGAGTGTACTCACCACAGCTATTGTTTCTCTTCCTTTCTTTTCTGTGTGTGTGTGTGTGTGTGTGTGTGTGTTTTAAAGCACAGGGACAGGACCCGTGGGCAGAAAGAGCTGTCCAACTATTGTTATTCTAACTATAGAGTAATCCTCAGCCTGTAAGCCATGCTAATATCCTAGACTCAGGAATTAATGCCTGCTTAGGAAGCCTCCTCCCTCCGGCTTATCTTTTTGGGCCAGGTCTGTTCTAGGCGTGGCACCAGCTGTTTTGCTGTAACACATACTTAAGTGCAGACTTACCTAAATCTGAAATGTACTGTTGGCAGTGTGACCTGTTACAGCCAAAGTGATTTACTTAAAAACAAAACAAAAAGTGAGAAATGCCTAGGTCATGTCTTTCGGGCACATATCAAATCTATGAATCTGAGAGGAAGCATGGAGTCTTACTTACCTTTCTTCCCTCTGGCTTGAGGGAATGCTGGCCTGAATGCTTCTTCTTACTGAGCCAGTTGGCCTAAGCCAGTAGTTTTCCATCTTGGCTGCACATTAGCATCACCTGGGGCATGTACAAAATGTTGCCTCCCCATCACCCCCACCCCCCGCTGGACCCTCATGTTGAATTGGTCTGCTGTGCAGCTTGGACCTTAAAGCTCCCCAGATGATTCCAGTGGGCAGCCAAAGTTGAGAATCACTGGCCCCGTAATCTTGAGTGGTCTTCAGCAGGACAACCTCAATCCTGGTTTTTTTGTGTCATAAGATACCTTTATCGATATCCCAGCATGACTCTGAGTTTAAAGTGGGCCAAGGCTCAGGTGGTAAAATGGATCATCTGTTTGTCCTCGAAGTAGTTCTGGAGAGATGTTGCCTTCCATGCAGTTTCGTCTCCATACCAAATACCAGGTGCGTGTAGGTAAGCAAAACAGATTTTCAAAGTCAGGTCTCTAGAATCCTCTTTCCTTTGCATATGTGATTTGAGTGGAGATTTCTCAACTCTGCTAGCTAACATAGAGCACTTGAACTTATTAAAAGGGCCAAGCCCAACCCACCTAGGATGATTTCTATTTGTAAAATAAACAGGAAGCATTATTAAAGTTAATGGAAAAAGAGAAGGATCCTTCCTGGGGGTCATGGTGATACGTTTGATTATTTGTCTCTTAGCCAGTCTTCTAAGTGGGATTTCGATGTAAAGTGGCTTTCACTTTGGGTTTTTTTTTTGTTTGTTGGGTTAGGGGTTTTTTGTTTGTTTGTTTGTTTGTTTTTTGTGAATGAAATGCACTAAGGCTTAAATATTTCTGAATTTTACATGAAATGTGAAATGAGTCATTTTAGTATCTCTATTCTGGGTGTCAGAGACCTAACCTGGTAATTCCTAAATGAGGTTCCATATCTTTCTTCCCACACCAGCTAGTAAAAATGCCTGCTGGTGGCAGCTTCACACATGGTAATGGGAAGGAGAGAACTGTTTGATTACCTTACAAGTGAGACACCCCCCCCCCACCCCATTCAAACTGACTAGCTACCAAGTGATTTCTCATTGATGATAGAAATTTTTGTTTAAGAGCAAGTTCAGGTATAGCAGTCTTTTCTGAGAGAATTCTGGGCACTGTAGAAATTTTCATTCATATCTTGCCTACAGTAATTGCTACTTTACATTTCAAATAGGTGGTATGTTCAAGAAGAAAAATTGGTTAGAAGGGAAGATTGGTCAGTGCAGAGGACTGAATTAGCATCAGGCTATAAAGTTTCATTAAAGCATGGAGGCCTTTACATCGCATGTAAATGCTGCAACGTCTTTTAGAGAAAATGCCTCCTACGCCTTAGAAAATTGATGAAGGCTTCTTGAGATGGGGTGGAAGAGAAAAACAGTAGCCCTTGGGACTTGCATGCATCAGAGAGTAGGCCTTAGAGTTTCATACCGAGGAGGATTGTGGAGTACTGTGAAACATTGTTGAACTTTATGCAAATCAAACTGCACTGGATTTTATGATTCCTGGGGGAGGGGGGAAGTGATGAGGAGGATGGGAAAGTAATGGTACAAAATATATAAACTTGTTCTAGATTTTAAACAAGGAATGAAAGAAATCCCCTATCGGGAATTCTCTATTGGGACTGTGAAGCCCAGTCAAGTTCTCTGCCCTACTGGACGGGCTTGCTGACTCCTCTCCAACTTGGAGGGAGTCCTTTCTGAAACAGCTACACAATGCTAGTCTGGTTACAGTTTCACCACCCTCCCCCTCCGCCTACTCAAAAACAACAACAACAAAAAATATTCCTGAACAATAGAAATGTGTTCTGTCTCAGTCCACTACCTTTTTATCTGCTCTGGTCTGTGTTCACAGTTTTAGCCCGTTGCATTATTTTGTGACCTAATGGCAGAACTGGAAGGGATCTGCCAATTCAGTAAGGAACCAATGGCCTCTCCTTTAAGAAATCTGAAAACCAGAACTCTCCATCTTTGGCATGTCAGCATCATTTGGAAGAGCACTTAAATTTCCTGGCTCCTCGTCGTTCAGGGTTGGGACCCACTCACGCTCTGGCCCTGAGAGAAGAGAAGGCTGAGGGTTCAAAGATAGAAAAGTCAAGGTAGCTGAAATGTGGTTTCCTTCAGATGGACATGGTCTAAAAGAAATCTGTCCACCTGTTCTCTATGGTGCTTATATATGGTGGGTGACAGCTGTCCCCCATCTACCTGTCCCTGGCACTGTGCCTTCCCACTGGTCACTGTGAATAGCAGATCACACTGGACTCAGAGGCCAGAACCCAGGACCATTTCCCCCTTCTCATCTTGAGCCCATCAATTCTTCATACAGCTAATAATGTAGCATTTACTTCTCTTTGGAAAACTCTTGGGTTTGTCCCCCAAGACACGGTAAAGCACTTCAAGGAAAATAGTCAGAAAATAAGATTGTGGTGGTAGCTATCAAATAAAGAGAATATAGGAAAATTTCTCTTCCCCTCACCTGATACCGATAGCAAGGATCAACGTGCCCCCTCTTCCTGCATTTTTAAAGGCTACCGTAGTATTTTTAAGCAACAAACTTAGGTAACATTTTTTCACAACTTGCTAATCAAAGATTCGTATTAAAACAGACAATCAATTTCTAAAATGTTGTTATCCCTGAAAGGGAATGAGGTAGAGTTTTAAACTAGAAGAACCTACCGGTCTGTTTTTTCCCTTAGAAAAAACAAACATTTGAGGTTTGTGTCTTTCATCTGAAGGTATTACACCATTACTAAAGATGCCTCAGAAAAGTCAGTGAGCCGGGTGAGCGCCCTTCCCCCTCTGTGGGTGCTGGCCCTGGTTCGTGCATCTTATTTCCTAGGAGAATATTTGTTTTTATTATGACCTTAATTATAAATACCTATATATAGGAATAGGATTTTCTCTCACCCCACCCTCTTTTAATCATTATCACTTAAGTGTAAACCGCACCTCCCCTCACCCCCCTTTTACTGAACAAATGCACTTTAATTCCTAAGGAGAGTGGCTGTTCCTGGCCCTGAAGCCAGATTACTTCAGGAGAATTGAGGAGGGAGAACTCCTGCCAGACCCTGTGAAATGAACCAAATTCCTTAATGTCAACAACAAATCCTACCCATTTTTAAGCTGCCCCCCCCCAAAGGGGAAAAAAAGAAACAAGGAAAATTAGGAAGTTTAAAATGGCTACCCCGATTGTAGAAGTTTCCCCAGGGGGAAATACCCAGTATTAAGTTATTTTCTCAGCTACCAAATTGTCAGAAACTTCTAGGTTGTTTTGTGGGAGGCTGAGATTTCTTTAAGTAAAAACTCAAGTGAAAACATAAAGGCTATAAGATAAGATTCTGATTTATATTAGATTTGTTCTCTCCCTTAATTTGACAGGTGTTCTCAGTCTCTCCTCCTGTAGATTCTGTCCTTCCCCTGATGACAAGCCAATAGTCCTTGGTGGGGTTGCATGTCTCCTAGAGCCCCGGAAGCCCTGTCGTGTCGGGGGAGGGGGGAGGGCAGGAGGGCGGGCCGAGACTGGGGTTGGGGGAGGGAGATTCAGAAAGAGTGAAGATATGGGTTTATATAAACATATTTAAAGCAGTTTAGCAAAAGCTTTCTCGTTGAACAGCTTTAAGAACAATGTGAATGAAATCTTAGCAACTTGGTTAGTAATTTGAAAAGTCTATTAATGTATACTTGAAATTCTGTTTGTATAAAAATACATTTTTCTCTTTATTTTAACACTGTGTAAAAGAACATTATGCATGTGAGTGGTTTGAGAATTAAATGGTTTAATACTCAGATTTGACTGTCTGGTTTTTCTGTATATAGATATTCTTTTACAATTTTTGGATTTTTTTTTTTTAGTATGATGGGAATACTGACATTTTAGGCCCCCCCTGCCCTTTCGGGATGTCTGCCATCCTACCATCTTTTAAGATGCAGAAGTAACATATTTCCCTCCATCACTTTTTTTTAAGATTTTATTTCTTTATTTTAAGAGAGAGCATGTGTACAAGCGAGCATGGGGGTGGGGGAGCGAAGGGAGGGGGAGACTCTGCTGGGTGCAGAGCCCTACATGGGCCTTGGGGCTCAACCTCATGACCCTGAGATCATGACCTGAGCCGAAATCAAGAGTGGGAGAGGCTTAACCAACTGAGCCCCCCTCAGGCACTCCCTTCCTCCACTTTTCTTGACCCAGGTGTGCTCACTGATAGAGAACAATCAAAAGCACTCACTTGACCAAATGCCCACTAGCATCTCTATCCATTTCTCCTCTCCCTGTCTTCACTTCATGTGGCAAAATCCATTCATAATTGGGAGTAGTTGTGTTTATTTTTACTTCGATCACAAACCAAAACAGGAAGAGGTGCAAAAAATAACACTTCAGTTATCACAGGGGTTGGCTACTCTGCCCATGAAGAGAATAGTGTTGAGAGCAACTTCCCTTATAAGAACGAGGAAGGGCCTGTTGGCCTTGAAGGTCACCCTGTTGGGGTTCAGCGAACGGCCAGCAATCCCGATGACAGTACTTGCTGCTGCTTCACTGCCTTCCTCGTTGACCTGCAGACCAGACAGGAAACACAACTGAAACATTAGCTCCTCTGCAGTTCACTGGAGGCCATAAATCGGTCACAGACACAGCAGTTCCTCAAAATGCAATTTGTTCTCCAGGGAAGAGTACACTTGGGTCAGGTTGCGCTCCCACCAGAACCTGACTTTTACTCATTGTTTCATCCAAGGAATATTGACGTAAGCACTTGTGTTCCTCCAAGCTTTGTGCTGGGTAAGAGCAAGGGTTCCGTTCCGGTAACCCCTGAGCCAGTAATGGTAGATATACACAAGGCTGTCGCATTTCTGGCTGGCCCCATCATATGGGGTATGGCAAGAGGATTATCTTGTACCAGATGCTAAAAGAGACTTTGACTCCAGATCAGAACTCTGTAGTCGAGACAGTTTCACTCTTGGAGCATAAAGATCCCAGACAGAACTACCCCAGGCAACCACTCAGGATACTGGGCCTATGAAAAGATAAGGGTCTTATGGCTGAATGAGGTGAGTATTTTTTGGAGTAATGGTCTGACACATTGGTATTTTAACTTGCTGATAAGCAGAATTGCCAGAGACACCTTCAGAAAATTTTGCCTTTGGACCCGGAATATCACCAAAACTCTCCCTGCCTCTTAATGAAAGCACTTCAGATCCCTGAGCTTTGTGGAGCTGGCTGAAGAGACGCTGTCCCTGTCACTCTTCTTGCCTGCTTCCTTACCATCCTATGCCCCTGTCTTCCCATGCTGTTTCATGGTCATTCTAGGACTGGATTTGTGAGCAGACAGGTCTTTGCAAGACCAGGATCATCTTATTCAAAGTAGACACTGGCTTCTAATGGCTTCCCAGGAGATCTACAATCAGCTGGGGTCCTGTATATTGAGTTCCCAAGGTTTCCGAGGAAAACAACTTTGTTCCAAGAGCTGTGGAGGAACCTTGTGCCATTGTTTAGTGGGCTAAGGGGGAACAGCCCACTAAATCCAACCTCTGCTTCTTCCTAATGGTAACTCAAAGCCCTCAAGGGTGTCTGAGTTGACTTCTTCCATTTAGGGTCCTTAGACGAGGACTTTTCAATCAGAGTGAAAACACCGAAGACCCAGCTTCCCTCACAGTCTTCCTAAGTGTACTTCCCTTCATAATCCATATCAAAGAAGGTGTCAGTAGTGGCATTTGTACTTCCAAAACCACTAATCCAGTACTCCTGTAAAATCCCTAGGTCTGATCTCAATACCTTAAAGATACAGCCCTCTGGTCTTGCTGTTGTCCTGCAGGTCACTGATATCTGTGGTCCTATGGATTTTATCCCCACGTTGAGGATTTGGGTACCTCACTCATAGCCTTTCTGTCAACCCTAACTCTTGCTATCATTTGATGCAGACAATTAAAATATCTTGGTAGGAGCCCCAGTCAGCACCCTAACCTGCCCTTCCTTTCATCTCATGAGCCCCAATGAGCACTACCTTCACTCTGCATAACCAAACCAGTCCCATGGCCATGCCTTGAACTTGCCACCTCTCAGACTTGTTCTGCCTTTGAAATTATAATAATTTCTTCTCAGACCATAATCTTTTTTTTTTTCAAGCTATTGAATCTCCTCAGTCTCGTGACAATTATTCTGCCTTCCTTCTGTCCTTTGATCCCTCTAAGCTTGGACTCTGCCACTGTATTTACTAGCACCATGCTCTGAAACCTTTCTCCTTTGACCATAACCTTTCTTGGCGGTTTCCTCAACCCTGTGACCTTCTCTAACAGTGGCCATCTCCTTTTCCTTCCAGCCTGGTTCCCCCAGAAAATAGTGCTTCCCAAACCTGGTTGTGGATTAAAATCTCCTGAGGAGCTTTGTAAATATGCTGATTCTCAGATCCCATTCTGGATTTCCCAAGAGTGAACTCCCCACTGAACTAGTGCTATTGGTCCATAGTTCAGTATTTGAGAACGAGAATTTCTATCTTTTTTTTTTAAGATTTGTATTTATTTATTTGACAGAGATCACAAGTGGGCAGAGAGGCAGGCGGAGAGAGAGAGGAGGAAGCAGGCTCCCCGCCGAGCAGAGAGCCTGATGGCAGGGCTCAATCCCAGGACCCTAGGATCATGACCTGAGCCGAAAGCAGAGGCTTTTACCCACTGAGCCACCCAGGGGCCCTGAGAACGAGAATTTCTATAGGCTTTACATAACTATTACTCTAGTAAAGGGTTCCATGGGCACCTGAGTTGGGGAAACACTGGGTAAAGCAATGTATGTTTTTAAGTTTTATTTTCATTCCAGTTAATTAACATACAGTGTTATATTAGTTTCAGGTGCACAATCTAGTGATTTAACGATCGCACACATTACCTGGCGCTCATCACAGCAAGCGCTTCCTTAATCCCCATCACCTGTTTCACCCATCCCCCACTCACCCTCCTCCCCTCCAGAAGGTTAAGCAATAATGAACCCGATTTTTTCACTGTCGAACTTCTTAGGTGCCAAAATGCCAGTGTGCATTGTTAATTTCCCAAGAAGAGCATACGCATTTATTTGACCATTGAACTTTGTTTTTTGTAGAGTTCTAGTTCTTTGGAACACAGTTTAGGACGTGATCCGTTCTCCTCAGCTCGTCTTCTTTACCCTCCATGTGCTCTTCAGCTGTTACAATCAGGCCTGTGCCCCAACTAGACTGTCCAAATTCCACAGGTAATGGTAACCTATGGTCAGTTTTCAGTCTTGTTACTAGATGCTTTCTGTCTCCCTAAAACTCCTGCCTGTGTTTCCGTGAACACCTACTCTCCTGTTCTCCTCCTCTGAATTCCTTCTCTGTAGCCCTTGTCGGTTTCTTTTCCTGTGTCACCCTCCCCGAAATGTTTGACCTGCTTCAGGAGAAGTAGTGGGTGGGGGTTAGAACAATGGGACCATGAAGGCTTCAGGGAGTGCTGTCTTGTGGAGGCCTCATGGAGGACGGGGCTACAGATCTGGGGTTTGAGGGACACTGGAAACATGCCTTTTTCCACAGTTGTGTCCTGCTGTTCACACACCTACTGTAAAACCATAGACCCAGGGAGCAAGAACTCCATAGTTATAAATTACGTGAGACATTAGTATACTGAAAAAAGAAGCGAGAGCATTAGAAGAGAGCAAAGGAAGATGTACCCACCTCAAGAAAGGCCTTATGGAATGCATCTGAGATGTAGAGGTCGCTCCGGCCTCCTGCGATAATACCTGAAGGAAAACCAGAGGAGTTTCTGTGAAGTGGGAGAAAGATGGCTTCAACCCACAGAAAGGAATGCAGTTTGAATTAAGAGGTCCTGTGGGGCTTTTTTTAAAAATAAAAATCCTGAACGCTCATCTAATGATACTCCCTAAGTAAATAAACACATTTAAAAAGAATAAAGTCCTTTAGGCTTTTTCAGCCTGGCTCCTGAGAATGTACTCTCCCGCTTCAGCTCTTGGAAGGGGGCAGGGGACTCTGTTCTTAAAAGAAAAACTCACTCCACTTAGTAGGCATGTCTTTCTTTCCAGTCTGGCAACATTTTCAAGAGAGAAGTTGGTTAGAACTAGTTAAAATTTTTTTCAACTTTTATTTATTGAAGTCGTCTCTACACCCAGCGTGGGGCTCAAATTCATGATCCTGAAATCAGAAGTCACGTGCCCTTCCTTCCGAGCCAGGAGGCCCTGGTTAGACCTGTTCATAGGCAGCCTAGTAAAGGTAAATTCAATTACCTGACATTGTAAACTTCTTTTGTAAAAAGATATTTTAATGCATATTTTTAAAGGATGGTAGATTGTAGGAACCAAGACCACAGAACACTGTTGCTGAAGTCTCACAGTGGGGGAAGTTTGGCCGCATCTGTTGTCCAAGTGACGTTAGGGCAAGCTCAGGAGCCCTTTGGAATATCAGGCTGTTCGACGTCAGCTCTGCCTATGTTGTGGGACCAAGATGTCTCCCGCTCTGAATCGTAGCTTTGCTTTGAATTCTGATGTCTTCTCGAGTTCTTCTCTACCTGGTCCCATCCCGCATATCAGTTATAGTCTCAAAGCATCCCACTGCCCGCTGAGCCCCTGGACATCTAGGCGCAGACTCCCCAGGATATGGAAGAGGAACCAGACCTTGGGAAGGAAGGGATCTCCCCGAGTTAGCAGCAGAACCCCTTGCTCTACTCCTAACCCTTGATCTTTTCTACCCTTTCCCCAATTCTTTCCCCTTTGCTCAGCCCACCTTTGGGGGGGGTGGGGACAGAGCAAAGAGAAAAGCCCTTCCTGGGCTAACCTGGGAGCCTGGACTTCTCAGGGTTGAACAGGTCCACGAGGCCCATGTCCTGTAGCAGCTCCTTCACACTGAAGCTGTCCTCAATGCGGAAGCGGGGCACGTGGGCCACCAGCAGGGTCTCCGTCATCTCATCCAGCCACTCCTGCAGCAGCTCCGGGGTGAGCTCCTTCTCCACCTTGGCCAGGCTCTTCTGCAGCGTGGGCAGGATGAGCACCATGGTGATGTCATCGCCCTTGAAGGGCAGTTCGAGCACCTTGGTGCCTTCGGCCACTTGACGATAGCGGAACTTGCCTTCCTGGTACATCATGGACGCCAAGCACGACTCCCCATTAGCCTTGTAGAACAGTTCCTCCCTTGTGTTCTCGGGACTGAACTTGGACTTCCACAGGCCCTGGGAGGAGACAGCAGGTGGAAGAATCACAGTGAGAAGACCAAACCCCGCTGTAGGAGAATCCTGATGTGGGAAATAGTCACATTATTTTATCACCCTAATATGTAGGTAGACTTAGTAGAAGAAGAGGTTAGAGGGCTGTGGATGGAAAGGTTTACAATGACTATGGCAGTGATGGGATTACCAGTGTTTTTTTTCTGTGAACTTTTCTGTATGTCCCAGATTTTCAGCAATGGCTATTTATTTGCTTTATAACTAGAAAAATAAAAATGAAAACTGAGAACAACCTACTGGCCTCTTCACAAGCATCTTTTTGAGTTTAAATCTAATTGGCTTTTGCTTTCTGCCTCCCACCTGTCTCTTTCTCAATCCAAAAGGCTGGGCTCTGCCCCCAATAAATAAAGACCAGACATAGATCATAACCCAGGGGGTTGTCTCGGAGCCCTGCCCCGGCAGAGGGTGAGTCCTGGCTAACTTCCTGCTCAAAGATGGAGGGACCCTGGGATACAAGACAGCCCTTTGAAATATTCTGAGTTGTAATTAACATTCCTTGTCCTTTCTGGCTGGTTGATTTGGGTCCTCGCCTGTAAAACTAGGAGCTGGAGTTGGCTAATACTTGCACCGCTCTAAGCATTTCACCTGCATTCACTTACTCAGGCCCTTCAGGAAGCCGGTGAGGGAAGTGTGTCCTTATTCTCACTTTACAGATGCAGTATTTGAGGCACAGAAAGGCCTCCGGTAACTCACCTGAGTTCACACAGCAGAAATGGAAGAGTCAGGATTTAAGTAATCTGTCTGAGAGGCCCGAGGTCTCGTTGATGATATTATGAGCATAAAGAAGGCTAATAAACAGCAAAGTGTTCTGTAAACCATAAAGGGCAATACGCATTGCATAACTACAACCTTCTCCACGCTGAGAGGGGAGAAGGAAACTCCAAGGGGCAGAGTGGGTGGCAACAGGCCTGGCTGAACTCCTGGGCTCTGTGGGCAGGGGGAGAGTACACGTAGAGCGCAACCCAGGATGGGCGAATGTGCCCAGTTCCCCCCAACTTAAACCTGTGGCCCTCCTGAGTACCAGGGGCCTATTTATTCCCAGCACCCTGCCCCCCATTCCCCTTCCTGCATGTCTCCATTTGGAGTAGCCTTTAGAAATCTCAGCTCTGAGAAAGACAAAGCCATGTGCACGACCCAGTCACAAGACTCTGCAGAATTTGGGCTGAGCCTGGCTCCAGCAGGTGCAGAAGCTCCAGGCAAGGGGAACTTTGAGTCACTATTGAAGCTGCTCCGGACAATGGAGAAAACCTCATCACCGAGAACTGTCAGTAGAGCCTACCGTGTTGTTCCAGATTCCAAAATGGAGTTAAGTGGATAGAAAAATTGTCACCCGTGTAGAAGAGTTCAACACCATGCATATTTGCAGCTGGGCATGCTAAGTTTGTGAGTGTGTACATTCTTCCTTGTGCCCAGAGACACGACCAGGCCCCCTGGACTTCAGACCAGCAGCCATGACCCTAGACATGTTTCTAGACTCTCAGTAAATTTGTATTTCTCCTCAGGCCAGGCATAGACTCTTTCTCAGAGAGGATCTATCTAATGCCTAATGGTGTGAAAGCAGATGAGCTGGAGGACAAGAGGACGTCCTCTGGGTCTCTCCGGGGCCATCTTGAGTACCTTGAAGTAAATGGTGTTGACCAGCACCAGGACCGTGAGCTCGTTGATGGCGTCCTCAGGCACAACATCAGTGATCCGCCCTTCCGTCTTATTGGCTACCCATTTGTTGATGATCATTCTGGACTGCTCTGCATTTTCCTGAGGAGAATAGGAAACAACCCTACGCACCTGTGCTTTCAGTGGGCTTCTCCACTTCCCCACACAGCATTTCATTTTATTCATCAGCCCTCTGCCCTTTCCCACCATTTCCCACTCTAACCCAGACTGGGGAGAAATTACATATCTAGTATAATGCCATGAATCTTCCAGATGGTTAGTAAATATTCACAGAAGAAAGAGAAAGAGAAGCAGAAATAAAGGAACAGAAAAGAAAATAGTCTGGGGAAAAAGAAAACAAAATACTATTTTTCTGACATGTGCAGAAGTTAGTGATTTATGCAGGAGTGAGGAGCAGGAAGGATGCCCTTATGTGGTCAAAAAAAAAAAAAAAATCGGAGAAATGCTGACTGAATAAAGCCACAGACTTCTTTGTTGCAGGACTCAGCCACTTCATGAATCTCCAAAAGGAGGTTACAACATGCAGCATACACCAACTTTATTTGAACCTGGTAATTTTTTTAAAATGAAGTAAGACTGGGGGCACCTGGGTGGCTCAGTGGGTTAAAGCCGCTGCCTTCAGCTCAGGTCATGATCCCAGGGTCCTGGGATCGAGCCCCGCATCGGGCTCTGCTGCTCAGCGGGGAGCCTGCTTCCTCCCTTCTCTCTCTGCCTGCCTCTCTGCCTACTTGTGATCTGTCAAATAAATAAATAAAATCTTTTTAAAAAAAAAATGAAGTAAGACTGGCATCTCCAGAGTCCTTTTTGGTCGTGGGGGATAACATGAAGAATTTATTATTTATACAGCGTTTTAAGAGCGGGCACCAGAATCTAAGCCAGAGATACCATTGATTTCCCGTTTCAAGCAAGCAGATATGTTCCAGGGGTGCTGACTTCCAGGCACTCCCCACCCCCAAACTGCCTTCAACTAGCTTCGCCACGTTCATTTGGATCCTGGATTCTGCTTCTCTACTTTCTCAACCTCTGACCGGAGACCAAGAACTCTGAGGTCGGGGATGACATCTGCGACTCACCTTAAAGTTCAGGGGCTGGAGCTTGGCTCCGTACACCACCTCACTGATGTCCTGATAGGTCTCATTGAAGACAAGCGATTTGTCTCCGAAAAGGCGGTTGGCCGCCACTAACTCGGAGGATTTGTTGGCTTTCCGATAGAGTCGGCAGTTCAGTTTGGCAAAGAAAAAGTGCACCTGGTCAGACGTCTTCTCAGAGATGGTATCAAACTTAAAAACCTGTGGAAGCCGAAAGAAAATGGTGGAGAAGCCTGGCGAAGGCGGTGGGGTCAGCCCCTGACCAACGGCCACCCAGCCTGCGACCTCGTTCAAGAGCAGCACCCCGCACGGCCAAAGTACTCAGCTCACATCTGCTAAATGAATGCTGGATAAAAGGAGAACAAAGGGGGAGGAAGGAGAAAGGGGGAAAGCACAAAGAGACTGGGACACCACCTGACGTCTCTCCCAGCTCTGGGCAACACAGGTTTCCCTGGCGTCCCACAAGGAGGCTAGGCAGAAAGGCTTCCCACTGTACCTCCATCAGCTGCTTGAGGGTGTTGTCACAGGCCCCCAGCTTGGTCATAGCAAAAGCTGTGGAGATACTCAGGGGCGACAGGAAAATGTTGTCCTTGTCATTCTTGGAGTCGGCCAAGTGCTTATAGAAGGCGGTGGCAAAGCGCGAATTGGCTCTGGACAGTTCCCAGACGCGCCGGTTGGTGGCCTCGGGGACCTTCTGCTCTGCGCCCTCCTCCTCCACCGCCTTCTTCTCCGCCGCCCGGTAAATGCACAGGGGGTTCACGGGGATGTCCCGAGGCTTGGCTGTGCAGATGTCCTCCACGGGGCTCCAGTCGCAGGTCACGCAGCCCCAGAGCCCGGTGAGCAGCAAGGACAGAAGACATGCCCTCCTACGGGGGGACAGAAAGCGGAGTTAAGCTTGGCTGGGAGAACCGCGATCCCCGCTGCCCGGCCCCGCCGTGCCCCGGGAACGCACAGGACTCCGGCCCCGGGGGTGCGGCCAGGAGGCGGGCCCGACGCAGGACCGGTCGGTGGGCTGGTGGCAAGTGGATCCACCTGCCCCGACCCAGTCAGGTTGAAATTAAAATCAACGATTGAAGCAGCTGAGGGTCCTAAAGCACCGCGGGCCCAAGGCGGGAGGAAAAAGGAGGAGACGGGACCCAAGCCCGGGAAAACAGGCAGGGCCCCTGAGCGCCCAGCGCAGACTTAGCGCGGTAGGAGGGGCCGTTTACAGAAGCTGCTTAGGAAAGGCCTCCTGGATGTTAAAGAGCTGGGGATCTGGACTGATGCAGCAGAGATTTCGGTAATAAACAGGGGTAAGAAGGGACGAACAGGGCGAAGCCCCACCTAAGTGCCCAGGCCTCCAGCTCCAGCCCTACCTCCCCCATGGAGCGCCAGACCCATTGTGTGCCAGATAATGCCACCTGCACGACCTGAAGATTCCTTAGCGAAATGCCACCAGATTGTCCTGGTAAGTCTCCCCCACCCACCTCTTCTCCTCCTCCGTCCTCCAGCTCAGCAAATGAGAGCCTCAAGCCAGAAACCCGGGGGGGGGGGTGTCTCCTTCCCTCCGTTCCTCACTTCACCCTAATTAGTCAGACCCTGGACTCAAAGAACTCTGCGTCCTGCTCTCCCCGCCTTGGTGCAGGCCCTCATCATTCCTCTGCCTGGATTTTTTAATGCTTCCAACAGCGGTTTACTAAAAGCCAATGAAATTAATCTTACTTTAAAAAAAATGAGATCGTGCTACTGGCATATTAGGAGAATCGGAACACTGAGGCACACCGGGAGATAAACTCCTGTCGTACTTTTGTACAAAGACAGGGTGGGCCGGGAGCTTCTTCTGGCTGACTTGGGTGTCTGTGTGGGTACTGAGGCTCGTCAGTCTCCCCTGGCAGAAAAAGACTCGCTGAGGTGTTGGGCTGGCTGGAGGCTGGGGGCAGCTGAGGGGTCCTTGGCTCCTTGTGTGAGGTGAGGTCAGCTCTGCAGCCCTTTAAGAACAGAGGCACAGAGGGGGACAGAAGCGGAGGCAGTTGGGGAGATAGAGCAGGCAGGGTGAAGAAGCAGAGAGAGAGAGAACTTTGCTGTTCACTTCCCCATCTTGCTTGCCTTTGGTTTCCCTTTTTGTTCCTCAGCTACAACTGGAAATACAAGTGGAGGCTGAGGGGGATCTGGGAGTGTTGTTCTTCCGGAGAAGAAAAACCAAGATGGTGGTGCCACAGCCTCACTTGGAGCCTCCAAAAACAACCCAGGTCAAGAAGGGAATGTGTGCGGTATCGAGGGAGGAGGGGACCTCCCTGTGAGGCAAGTGCACCGGGCTGCTGTCCTTCAGTCAAAGGTCATTGAGATCTTGGAACGGGGGCAATTGAGTGGAAAGAGAAGCAAAAAGGGAGTTAGGAGATCCTCACAGGTTAAATATTCCCTCTTTTCAGCTGTATGGCTAGCCTGGGAATTTGCATTCGAGTGTCCCCAGGGCTGCTCTGAGGGCTGGCACTGGCACAGCAGCTCTAGGCGGAGAAGACATCCCCTTTGTTTCTTGGGCTAAGAACCCAAGGTGTGGCTTACCCCAAGAGGGGGTGGGAGGGAGGGTGCTTGGAATGACGTCTTCCAAACACATCTTTTATTGTTACTACGAAGGAGAGGGCCTGGTTTTCTCGAAGGGGTGGAGGCCATCTTCAGGAGAACTTCAAAAGTGAAAAACCCCAATGAGGGCATGCAAAAGAGAAAACTTGCCTCTCTTACCTTTTTCCAGTAGCTACAGTTCCTATCCCACTGGAAAACATGGTTGCTAATCTTCCACAGGGCCGGGCGAATGGAGATAGTGTGTTCTGAGGCAATCGCTCTGAAAACTGGTTCTTTCCTCTGAATCTGACAGAGGTTCCAGAAGCTAGGGTGGGGGAGGGAGCTGGTGACGAGGGGAAAACTGAGGTCAAAGGCTGATGACCAGCTTCCAGGGTTAAGCAAAGTGTAGAGCCCAGCATTGCTTAATTAGAGAAGTTTTAAAGTTCAGTCAGGGCGAGGAAAGGCAAGGCCCACCTCTCTTAGGCATATTCCCTCACTCTTTTCATTAATTTTGGAGAAGAGGAAAAGGAGGACATGTTCTCAAATATAACCCTGGTCAGAAAATGCCTGACAGAGAACTTTGTCTACAGGATTTTTTTTCTTGGTTAACCAAACCAGGAGGTAGAAAATAGGTGAATATAACTAGTCAAGTTCAATGTCTAGAAATTTCTCACTTTCTCCCTGCTCAGTGAATATGCCCTCTTTCTCTCTCTCTCTCTCTCTCTCTTTTTGAAGATTTATTTATTTGACAGAGACAGAGCACAAGTAGGCGGAGAAGCTGACTCCCGACTAAGCAGAGAGCCCGATATGGGGCTGGATCCCAGGATCCTGGGATCCAGCCCGATATGGGGCAGGATCCTGGGATCCAGCCCGATATGGGGCTGGATCCCAGGATCCTGGGATCATGACCTAAGCTGAAGGCAGACTCTTAACCAACTGAGCCACCCAGGTGCCTGCAGTATGCTCTCTGTCACAGCTCTCTTTCAGGAGAGAGAGAGAGAGAGTCCATAAAATCTAGTCAGAGGGGAGAGTATTCTGAAACAAGTTACTACCTTCATTCAGGCTTCTAAGGACCAATGTGTCCATGACCCAGACCAGGACACACAAAGGAGGAATTGATCCCACTGGGGGATCGGGAGACAAAGTATGGGGTAGATAAAAACATACATGCTATCTTTGAGATTTTTTTTTTAAAGATTTTATTTTTAAGTAATCTCTACATCCAACCCCAAACTCAGCGACCCTGAGATCAAGACTCACACTCTACTGACTGAGCCAGCCAGGCACCCTTGAGCTACTTCTTTAAAAGCAAAGAAACCAAATCCTGTTTCTTGGTATATATTGTTATTTTTACTTCCAGCTTTGGGGGAGATTAAATGAATTCAAACTAATGGAGATAAAGGGTAGGTTTATTCATATTATCCTCTTCCTAAATAGCCAAACCCAATATCCTAAGGACTGCTGTGACAGTATTCACAGGGTAAGTACGCCTCCTCCTGTGGGACTGAAGATTCTTCGAAAGTGGTGCACTAATAGGTATAATTCATATATTATATATATTCATGTAATAGATGTTATTTTCTGTCCTATTTAGGAGTAAGTTGCAGATAAAATGTCCCTTTATCCCTAAAGTGTGTGAAGTTCCTAAAAACCAGGACATGCCCTTACATGTCTATGGTACAATGATCAAAGTCAGAAAAACTGACAATAATACAGGACTGTATTCAAATCTGTAAAGTATTCTAAGTTTGCCAGTTGTCCCACTGATGTTCTTTACAGCAGTGGTTCTCAGACTTTTTGCTTTCAGGATCCCTTTGTAATCTTGCTAAATAATATCTAAGTATTATTAAAACTTGTATATAAAAGTTTGACTTCATGCAGACATGAAGGAGTCCCAGGGACTTCTTGGGGTCCCTGGACCACACTTTGGGAAACACAGATTTAGTGCCTCCGTCCTGCTTTTTTTCCTTTTCTAGGATCACACATTGCATTTAGTTGTCATGTACCCCCGCCTTTCTGTTTTGTTTGCAGTCCAAAGGTCTTTTATATTTTCTACAGCTGCCCTGCCATGGGTTCATGCGGAATGGGTTCCGTTGGCTCTGGCTCCTCTCAGTTGGTTCTCATGTACTTCTTTGGGTGGGACAGGCTGCTGCTTTCTTTGAACCCTAGTATCTTTCTCTCTGGCTTCTTTTTCTGATGATTTTCCTTTGCACGCCTCACGAAGCCATCTTGGCTCTAGAATGCTTAATATGCTCAACACACACATCAGTTCTCTTGGCAAGAATCTTGCCCTTGACTACAGTAGTGCCAACAGCATCCTGGAACATTGTTGACGTTTCCAGTTTTGTCATATTAATACAGGGCATTCCTTTTAGCACAGTGCCCATCCCCTTGATGTCTACAATATCATCTTTCTTGTGGATTTGCATGTATGTGGCCAAAGGAACAACCCCATGTTTCCCAAAAGACCTACAGCGGGTGACTCTCCTCTTTCCCTTTGTGTTGGTCCTTTTGGCAAATTACTGGAAGGTGGTGGATTCAGCTGAAAGGGTGTCATGTCTCTAGCGTATTCTGGTTTGAAAAGTTGTTCTCTTTTGTCATGCTTTAAGAGTAGAAGGCAGCTGGGGCACCTGGGTGGCTCAGTGCGTTAAAGCCTCTGCCTTCAGCTCAGGTCATGATTCCTGGGGTCCTAGGATCGAGCCTTGCATCAGGCTCTCTGCTCAGCAGGGAGCCTGCTTCCTCCTCCTCTCTCTGCCTGCCTCTCTGCCTACTTGTAATCTCTGTCAAATAAATAAATAAAATATTAAAAAAAAAAAAGAGTAGAAGGCAGTTTTTATTTTGTTTTTCCTTTTTTTTTTTTCTCCAAGTAGGCTCCATGCTCAGTGTGGGGCTTGAACTCACGACCCTGAGACCAAGAGTTGTATGCTCCATTGACTAAGCTGGCCAGGTGCTCTCAAGCCTGTCATTTTTTAAGAATGTCTCTCAATTTGAGAGACATTCTTAAAAAATACTTAAAAATACTTAAAAAGTATCTGAGGTTTCCTCAGAATTAGATTCAAGTTATACTTTTTTAAGGGCAAGCACTGCAGAAGTAATATTGTATCCTTCTCAGTGGATTGTATCAGGGGAGACATGATGTCCGTTTGTTCCATTAGTGGTGTGATGTTAGTAACTTTGGTCACTTGGTTAGGATGGTGTCTGCCAAGTTTTTTTCTCTGCTGTAAAATGTGCGATTTTCTTTTTTTTAAATTAAATATATATCTTGTGGGCAGATACCTCGAGAGTATGTAAATACGGTTTTTCATCAAACTTCACCTACTAATTTTACCATCCCTCAATGATTCCTTTGCAAGACTTTCTAAGCACTGTACTTTCCCAGTTATTTCTCATCTGAGTCCCTAAAAAGGGTTATCACTAAAAATATTAGAATTAAGAGAGATTAAGCTAGCATACTCTCTTGCTGGGCTGTGAGGAGATAGGCCCTTTTATCCATTGCTAATAGGAGGGCAGAATGCTATAACCATTTGAAGGGGAATTTGACAGTACCAAAAATTACAAATGAATTTAGCCTTTGAGCTGGAAATCCCACTTCAAGAAATGTATCCTACAGCTCTATCTGTATGGGTGTGAATGAGATTACTGATTGTAACCTGATTTGTAGTAATCGCAAAAGATTACAAACAGCTTCCATCTAGAAGGGAGCAGTTAAATAAATAAACCGAGGTACATTCCCACCGAAGACTATGCCACTGTCCAAACGAATGAGTATCCTTTCTCTGAACTGATACGGAAAATCTCCAGGATAACTAAATAGGGGAAAAAGGTAAGCTGCCCATCAGTGTTTGGTATGCTACCTTTTGTATCACAGAGTAGAAATGATAGGGGTGAGGACTAATTCTTCTGTCAGCTAAACCAGTGAGATATTATTATGCCCAGTTTATAGATGAGAAAACTGCCCTTCACAAGGCTTCAGCATGTGCCCCAGATTATAAAGCTAGCAAAGCTGCGGTTCAGACCCGTTGTGCCTGTCTCGCAGGTTTGGTGCCTCTGTAACACAGTTATGAAGAAAATGTCTCCCCAGGTTTAAACTCACAGCATCCAGTTCTTTTTCTGGGAGCAGGGTCTGTATGTCATCACCTGGTTCTTCTCCTCCGGATAGTCTCTATCAAGTTTGTCCACGAATCCCTCCAAATCCAGGGCCCCGGGGCCCAGAAATGAACCCAAGGATTGCCACTTTCTTTGGTTACACGTTTTTATTAGAAGGCATTTGTCTCTGATGCGCATTCCAAACGAGATTTTCAGCTGGTCTTTGAGAGTCTTTAACACCAGCCTCGTCTCTGGTTCTCATATAGCCCTCCCCGCCCCTGTCTCTGCCACCCTTGCCTTTGCACAGTCTAGTTTTTTGGGTTTTTAATTTTGTTTTGTTTGTTCAAAGATTTTATTTATTTATTTGACAGACAGAGATCACCAAGTAGGCAGAGAGGCAGGCAGAGAGAGAGGAGGAAGCAGACTCCCCGCTGAGCAGAGAGCCCGATGCGGGGCTCGATCCCAGGACCCTGACATCATGACCCGAGCCGAAGGCAGAGGATCAACCCACTGAGCCAACTAGGCGCCCCTGCACTGTCTAGTTTTTCATGATCCCAAATCCCTTTCTTCTTAGTTCATCTCAGACTGCTTTGATGAGGAAAGAGAGAGCATCTATGCTGGGCAAGCTAATGTGGGTCTCTCCCCGCCCCACACCACCAACCCACTCAGCCCCAGACTCAATTATTCTGAAGGGGTTTTAACAATGGTCTAGATTTAAAAACCTAAAAGTGTGCTTAAATCGAATTTTCCATGGTAGCTTCTAATCATTTCTGACATTGGGGACAGACTCTTTTTCTCTGAGTGGAAACAAGGTTGGAAGGAGCTGGGGGTTCTCTGTGCTCTGCTGTGTTAGGGGTAGGTTTGAGGGGCCCCAGAGAGGAAAGAATATAGCATTCAGTCGCCCTCTTTTTTTTTTTAATTATTAATTGGTTTAAAGATTTATTTACTTGAGAGAAAGAGCTTGACCGCACATGAGAGTGAGGGGAGGGTCGGAGGGAGAGGGAGAGAGGCAGGCTCCCCTCGGGCCAGGCGGTGGAGTTGGAGTCTGATGCGGGGCTGGATCCCAGGAACTCAAGATCATGACCTGAGCTGATACCAAGTCAGCTGCTTAACCGACTGAGCCAACCAGGTGCCCCACCTCTCTTTAAAAAAAAAAAAATTTCCTTCAAGTGAGTAATAAAGTTAAAAAAAATCCCTCTTTCCCTACTTGGCCTGTAGTCCCAGCAGCAGCTCCTGATCCTTGCTGTTCATTCCCTCATGTTCTGGGCTGTTGTGTTCTTTTCTCTGGCACCAAGAAGACCTTGGTGGAGTATAAACAGGAGAGCTGAGCTCCCGCTGCTCATTACTGAGTAACTCAAAGCTTAACTTTTCATGGAAATTTGGCAAAATATCCAACACACAAACCAGAGCCGTCTCCAGCTCTCCTGGGCTTCTCAGTTATGAGGTGGTTATGCTATTTTAACTGAGGTGAAATAAAGTTTATCAAAATAATCCTGCATTATTACTTGGCAGCTTTTTGGTAAGATTCTCAAAGCATCTCACTGGAAATTGTTAAAATTCTCACACGGGTTAGAAAGTCCAGCTTTAGTTTCAGGGACAGCAAATCAAAGTCACAAATATTTATTGAACATGCCCAGTGCACAGGCCACTGGACCTTCCACGTACCAGGTGCTTGATAAATATTTGTGTTTGAAGGAACCCAGCTTCGGAGAAGTTTGGCTGACTTATTAGCAGAAAAATACTTTAAATCCCTCCTAAATGGAAATTTGAGGTTATTAAAAATGCTTACTTCTCCAGAGGGACTGACACCTTGTATGACCAGAAGTAGTGGGTGAGGGCATTCTCGGTAGGTTGAGCAGGAGAGCGGTGCAAGGGGTCAAACTCACTGTCCTGTTTTAGTCCAGGAAGATGTGGGTGGTGAAAGAGACATGGAGAAGGGGGTAAGACAGCAGAGGTAGAGGGAGGGGAGGTTATGTGGAGACAGAGGGGATGGCTTGGACAGACCTAGAAACTACTGGAAAAAACTCCTAGGGAAGCCAAAGCCGAAGGGGTGTGTTTGGTGAGTACGGGTCAGCCATGTGACTGGTGTCTCTCACCCACCGCTGCCACGGGAGGGCTGCTTAGCAAATCTATCCAAACTCCTACAAGTGGGGAGGTGGAAATGAGGATCTAGGAATGAATGTGGCTTAGTAGCTTTTATCCCATCAGGACACTGGGTTGGTTTCGGGCCCCTTCCTGGTGGCCAGTGCCGAAAACCAACAGATGCTGCTTTGGAATAGGTTGTTCAACTTTGAACAGCAACGAGTTTTAGGAATCCTATCTTGTGCGCTTACCGAAGTCCGGCTAAGCAGGGAATGGTGCCAAAGGCAAACCCTCAAGCTGCTTGGTGAGAGAAAGGGGCCGGCCCACACCGGAGGCGCGGCCGGGGTCTCACCCGCCATCCAGGATTCCTAGGACGGGTCAGTTTCCCTAGGACGGGTCAGTTTCCCTAGCTTGTCAGGGTTACAAAGGGCCCACTCAGAGGAGGAGGACGAGCTTAGGGACTGAGGGAAACAAGAGGGTCCTGTAATCTAGATCATAATAGCCTGAACTCCTTAGACTTGGGAGGATAAGAAGATAAGCTGAGGTGACTATAGGTCTTCCTGGAAACAGTATTTATGAGAGCTTTGATATTGCAAAGGTAATTTTTTCCCTTTAACCTGATGCTGTAGGAAACGACCTAGTGCTTGGTGAAGGGAACCACGGGAGGCGGCAGACTTGGGTGGCACATTGTTTGGGTGTTTAGTGATGCCAGTCATGCTTATACCATTTGTGGTCAAGTTGCAGCTCCGTTATGCACCATCTCGGATGTTCTTCCCTCCTCTTCGTTCCCACTGTCCTGGTGTTGACCAGCCCTCATTATTTCCTGAACGTCTACTGCAGCAGATTCGTGAGTGGGTTTTCTGCCCCAGGCCCTATTCCATTTCAAATCCTGATAATCCCATCTCACTCTGGCTTGAAACCCTTACTGGTTTGAACTGCCAAAGGATAAAACTCAAACAACTCAGAACTATACACAAAGCTTTCCGAGGCTTGGCCTCTACCTGACTTTTCCAGCTGCCCCCAACTCCCTGAAGTTCATTACCAGGCCACCTTCTTGCAGGACCTTGTGGGTGCTCCAGGCTTGCTGCGTCGACCCTCCACCTTGTTCATCTTTTTTTTTTTTAAGATTTTATTTATTTATTTGACAGACAGAGATCACAAATAGGCAGAGAGGCAGGCAGAGAGAGAGGGGGAAGCAGGCTCCCTGCCAAGCACAGAGCCCAATGCGGGGCTCGATCCTAGGACCCTGGGCTCATGACCTGAGCTGAAGGCAGAGGCTTTAAACCCACTGAGCCACCCAGGCGCCCCATCCACCTTGTTCATCTTACAAACCCTTTCATACCTTTAAGAATCACCTCTTCAGAAGTAAAAGCCTCGATGAATCACCTTGTTTTCCCCAGCTCGATGCATTTTCCTTGAAGTAGTCTCCAGGTGATGCGAATTGTGTCTTACATCTCACTCGCGTCACGGAAGTCTGATGATGGCAGAAACTGGATCTTCCCGCTTCTCAAATTGCTTTGCTGCTCACAAGTGTGGTCTGTGGACAAGCGGGACTGCCAGCCGCTGGGAGCCTGTTAGATAATCCCAGGCCCCGCTCCAGAGCTGCTGCAACAGGAAGGACACTTGAACAAGAGCGCCAGGTGAGACGCATGCACATTTCATCTGAGACGTACTGACAAAGAAACTCTCCAATAAATGTGAATAAAGAGGCACAAATCAGATCCCTTCATTGATGGCTTGTAACCTTTCCTTGGAATCCCTTTACTTTCAGAATAAAATCAAAATACTTTAGCGTCATCTGCAGGCCTCTGTGGTCCAGCTCTGCCTCATCTCATGCCACGGTCTCACTCTCTCTACTCTTGCCTCAAACACTGTGTAACACAGATTCTTCTTTCCAAAAAATCATATTCCATAGAAACATATTCTGTTTTCTCTGACTAGCAGTCTCTCGTCTCCAACATTACCTGCTGTTCTGTCCATTCTCTAAGTCTTACCTTCAATGCAACTGCCTCAGGAAAGCCTTTGCTGCTCAGCCAAGCAAGGTGAAGTCTGCTTTGTGTACGTTCTCACAACTCCTGGCTCTTCTTTTTTGAAGATAATTGTGGCTGGATAATTTTTTGGTAATTCTAGTGTTTTGTTGATGATTGTTACCTAACATATAATGTATTATTTGCTTCAGGGGTATGGGTCTATGAATCATCAGTCTTACGCAATTCACAGCACTCACCATAGCACATACCCTCCCCACTGTCCATCACCGAGCCACCCTATCCCTCCCACCCCCCTCGCCTCCGGCAACCCTCAGTTTGTTTCCTGAGATTAAGAGTCTCTGAAGGTTTGTCTTCCTCCCTGGGCCCATCTTGTTTCATTTTGTCCCATCCTACCCCCATGACCCCCTGCCATGCCTCTCAAATTCCTCATGTCAGAGAGATCATATGATAATTGTCTCTCTCTGATTGACTTATTTTGCTTAGCATAATACCCTCTAGTTCCATCCAGGTCATTGCAAATGGCAAGATTTGGGGTTTTTTTGATGGCTGCATACTATTCCATTGTGTATATATACCACATCTTCTTTATCTGTTCATCTGTTGATGGACATCTAGTTTCTTTCCATAGTTTGGCTGTTTTGGGCATTGCTGCTATAAACACATGGGTGCATGTGCCCCTTCGGATCACTACATTTGTATCTTTAGGGTAAATACCCACTAGTGTGATTGCTGGGTCGTAGGGTAGCTCTATTTTCCACTTTCTGAGGAACCTCCATGCTGTTTCCCAGAGCGGTTGCACCAGCTTGCATTCATTCCCACCAACAGTGTAAGAGGGTTCCCCTTTCTCTGCACTTGCCAACATCTGTCATCTCCTGACTTGTTCATTTTAGCCATTCTGACTGGTGTGAGGTGGTGTCTCACTGTGGTTTTGATTTGTATTTCCCTGATGCCGAGTGATGTTGAGCACTTTTTTACATGTCTGTTGGCAATTTGGATATCTTCTTTGGAGAAATGTCTGTTCATGTCTCCTAAGGATTTCTTGATTGGATTATTTGTTCTTTGGATGTTGAGTTTGATAAGTTCTCTTTTTTTAAAGATTTTATTTATTTATTTGACAGAGATCACAAGTAGGCAGAGAAAGAGAGAGAGAAGCAGACTCCCCGCCAAGCGGAGAGCCTGATGCGGAACTTGATCCCAGGACCCTGATATCATGACCTGAGCTGAAGGCAGAGGCCCAACCCACTGAGCCACCCAGGTGCCCGAGGTTGATAAGTTCTTTATAGATTTTGGATACTAGCCCTTTATCTGTCATTTATGAATATCTTCTCCCATTCTGGCATTGTCTTTTGGTTTTGTTGACTGTTTCCTTTGCTATGCAAAAGCTTTTGATCTTGATGAAGTCCCTATAGTTCATTTTTGCCCTTGCTTCCCTTGTCTTTGGTGATATTTCTAGGAAGAAGTTGCTGCAGCTGAGGTCGAAGAGGTTGCTGCCTGTGTTCTCAAGAATTTTGATGGATTCCTGTCTCACATTGAGGTCTTTCATCCATTTTGAGTCTATTTTTGTGTGTGGTCTAAGGAATTGGTCCAGTTTCATTCTTCTGTCTGTGGCTGTCTGATTTTCCCAACACCATTTGTTGAAGAGACTGTCTTTTTTTCCACTGGACATTCTTTCCTGCTTTGTCAAAGATTAGTTGGCCATAGAGTTGAGGGTCCATTTCTGGGCTCTCTATTCTGTTCCATTGAGCTATGTGTCTGTTTTTATGCTAGTACCATACTGTCTTGATGATGACAGCTTTGTAGTAGAACTTGAAGTCTGAAATTGTGATGCCACCAACTTTGGTTTTCTTTTTCAACATTCCTCTGGCTCTTCAGTGTCTTTTCTGGTTCCATATAAATTTTAGGATTATTTGTTCCATTTCTTTGAAAAAAAATGGATGGTATTTTGATAGGGATTGCATTAAATGTGTAGATTGCTTTGGGTAGCTAGACATTTTCACAATATTTGCTCTTCCAATCCATGAGCATGGAATGTTTTTCTACTTCCCTGTGTCTTTCTCAATTTCTTTCATGAGTACTTTATAGTTTCCTGAGTACAGATTCTTTGCCTCTTTGGTTAGGTTTATTCCTAGGTATCTTATGGTTTGGGGTACAACTGTAAATGAGATTGACTCCTTAATTTCTCTTTCTTCTGTCTTGTTGTTGGTGTATAGAAATGCAACTGACTTCTGTGCATTGATTTTATATCCTGACACTTCACTGAACTCTTGTATGAGTTCTAGCAGTTTTGGAGTGGAGTCTTTTAGGTTTTCCACATAAAATATCATATCATCTACAAAGAGTGAGAGTTTAACCTCTTCTTTGATGATTCCAATGCCTTTTATTTCTTTTTGTTGTCTGATTGCTGAGGCTAGGACTTCTAGTACTATGTTGAATAGCTTTGGTGATAGTAGACATCCCTGCCAAGTTTCTGACTTTAGGGGAAAAGCTCTCAGTTTTTCTCCATTGAGAATATTTGCTGTGAGTTTTTCATAGATGGCTTTGATGATATTGAAGTATGTACCCTCTATGCCTATACTGTGAAAAGTTTTGATCAAGAAAGGATCCTGTACATTGTCAAATGCTTTTTCAGCATCTTTTGAGAGTATCATAGGGTTCTTGTTCTTTCTTTTATTAACATATTATATCAAACTGATTGATTTGCAGATGATGTTGAACCAACCTTGCAGCCCAAGAATAAATCCCACTTGGTTGTGGTGAATAATCCTTTTAATGTATTGGCTAGTATTTTGGTGAGAATTTTTGCATCCATGTTCATCAAGGATATTGGTCTGTAATTCTCCTTTTTGATGGGGTCTTTGTCTGGTTTTGGGATCAAGGTCATGCTGGCCACATAAAATGAGTTTGGAAGTTTTCCTTCCACTTCTATTTTTTGGAATAGTTTTAGGAGAATAGGTATTCATTCTTTAAATGTTTGGTAGAATTCCCCTGGGAAGCCATCTGGCCCTGGGCTCTTGTTTGTTGGGAGATTTTTGATGACTGCTTCAATCTTCTTACAGGGTTATGTTATGGGTCTGTTCAGGTTTTCTATTTCTTCCTGGTTTAGTTTTGGTAGTTTATATGTCTCTAGGAATGCATCCATTTCTTCCAGATTGTCAAATTTGCTGGTGTATAATTGCTCATAATATGTTCTTATAATTGTTTTGTTGTTGTTGTTGTTGTTGTTGTTTTTTGGTGTTGGTTGTGATCTCTCCTCTTTCATTCCTGATTTTTTAACTTGGGTCCTTTCTCTTTTCTTTTGAGTAAGTCTGGCCAGGGTTTATCAATCTTATTAATTCTTTCAAAGAACCAGCTCCTAGTTTCCTTGATTTGTTCTACTGTTCTTTCGGTTTCGATTTCATTGATTTCTGCTCTGATCTTTATTATTTCTCTTCTCCTGCTGGGTTTGGGCTTTCTTTGCTGTTCTTTCTCCAGCTCCTTTATGTGTAGGGGTAGGTTGTGTACTTGAGAGCTTTCTGATTTCTTGAGAAAGGCTTGTATTGCTATATACTTTCCTCTCAGGACCGCCTTTGCTGTGACCTGAAGATTTTGAACAGTTGTGTTTTCATTTGTTTCCATGAATTTTTAAAATTCTTCTTTAACTTCCTGGTTGACCCATTCATTCTTTAGTAGGATGCTCTCTAGCCTCCATGTACTTGAGTTCTTGCCAACTTTCCTCTTGTGTGCTGAGTTCTAGTTTCAAAGCATTGTGGTCTGAAAATATGCAGGGAATGATCCCAATCTTTGGTACTGGTTGAGACCTGATTTGTCACCTAGGACGTGATCTATTCTGGAGAATGTTCCCTGTGCACTAGCGAAGAATGTGTATTCTCTTGTTTTGGGATGGAATGTTCTAAATATATCTGTGATGTCCATCTGGTCCAGTGTGACATTTAAAGCCTTTATTTCCTTGTTGATCTTTTGCTTGGATGATCTGTCCATTTCAGTGAGGGGGGTGTTACTTTTATTGTATTTTTGTTGATTGTGTTTCTTTGATTTTGTTATTGATTGGTTTATATAATTGGTTGCTCCCATGTTAAGGGCACAGATATTTTAAATTGTTAGCTCTTTTTGTTGGACAGATCTTTTAAGTATGATATAGTGTCCTTCCTCATCTCTTATTATAGTCTTTGGCTTAAAATCTAACTTATAATAGGATTGCCATCCCAGCTTTCTTTTGATGTCCTTTAGCCTGGTAAATTGTTTTCCACCCCCTCACTTTAAATCTGGAGGTGTCTTTGGGTTAAAATGAATTTCTTGCAGACAGCATATTGATGGGTCTTATTTTTTTGTTTTTGTTTTTGTTTTTCTTTTTATCCATTCTGATACCCTGTGTCTTTTGATTGGGGCATTTAGCCCATTTACATTCAGGGTAACTATTGAAAGATATGAATTTAGTGCCGTTGTATTGCCTGTAAGGTGACCGTTACTGTATATTGTCTCTGTTCCTTTGTGGTCTGTTACTTTTAGGCTTTCTCTTTGCTTAGAGAACCCCTTTCAATATTTCTTGTAGGACTGGCTTGGTGTTTGCAAATTCGTTTAATTTTTGTCTTGGAAGCTTTTTATCTTTCTATTTTCAATGACAGCCTCATTGGATATAGTATTCTTGGCTGCATATTTTTCTTGCTTAGTGCTCTGAATTATCATGCCAATCCTTTCTGGCCTGTCAGGTGTCTATGGATAGATCTGCTGCCAATCTAATATTTCTACTATTGTATGTTATAGACCTCTTGTCCCGAGATGCTTTCAGGATTTTCTCTTTGTCACTGAAACTTGTAAGTTTTACTATTAGATGACAGGGTGTGGACCTATTTTTATTGATTTTATTGATTTTGGTCCTCCTGGATTTTGATGCTTGTTCCCTTTGTCAGATTAGGGAAATTCTCTGCTATACTTTGCTCCATGTACCTTCTGTCCCTCTCTCTTCTTCTTCTGGGATCCCCAATTATTCTAATACTGTTTCGTCTTATGGTATCACTTATCTCTCAAATTCTCTCCTCATGGTCCGGTAGTTATTTGTCTTTCTTTTGCTCAGCTTCTTTATTCTACATCATTTGGTCTTCTATGTCACTAATTCTTTCTTCTGCCTCATTTATCCTAGCAGTGAGAGCCTCCATTTTTTATTGCACCTCATTAATAGCTTTTTTTATTTCAACTTGGTTAGATTTTAGTTCTTTTATTTCTCCAGAAAGGGATTTCCTAGTATCTTCCATGCTTTTTTCAAGCCCAGGTAGCACCTTGATAATCATCATTCTGAACTCTAGTTCTGACATATTATTAATGTCCATATTGATTAGGTCCCTAGCCATCGGTACTGCCTCTTGTTCTTTTTTGTTGTGGTGAGCTTTTCTGACTTGTCTTTTTATCCAGCTAAGAATAGATGAATGAGAGAACAAAATACTAACAGGGTAGCAATGACCCCAGAAAAATATACACTAACCAAATCAGAAGAGACCAAAAATCAGGGGGAGAATGAAAGGGGGAAAAAATTAAATATATATATATATTAGACTGGTGAATAGAACAGAGCCACACACTTGATTCTGGATATATATATACACACACACACACATACCTAAAAGTGACTGTAAAGATGAAAATTTAAAAAGGTTCTAAAAAAGGAGTGGGTAAGAAGTTGATTGAAAAAAGAAAAAAAAAAAAGGAAAGAATACGATCAGGCTGGAGATTAGAACAAAGCCATGTGCTAGATTTAGGGTATATTTTGATTTGTTAGAAGAAACTGTATCCCAAAATTTGAAGAAAAAACCTGTATGTATACAAAAAAAAATAAGGTTAAGTACAATGAAGAGATAAAATATGACTATAAAAATGAAAATTAGGGGCACCTGGGTGGCTCAGTGGATTAAAGCCTCTGCCTTCGGCTCGGGTCATGGTCCCAGGGTCCTGGGATTGAGCCCCGCATTGGGCTCCCTGCTCAGTGGGGAGCCTGCCTCCTCCTCTCCCTCTCTCTGCCTGCCTCTCTGCGTACTTGTAATCTGTCTGTCAAACAAATAAATAAATTTAAAAAAATGAAAATTAAAAAAGATTTTTTTTTAAAGATTTTACTTGTTTATTTGACAGGCAGAGATCACAAGTAGGCAGAGAGGCAGGCAGAGACAGAGGGGGAAAGCAGGCTCCCCGCTCAGCAGAGAGCCCGATGCGGGGCTCGATCCCAGGGCCCTGGGATCATGATGTGAGCCGAAGGCAGAGGCTTTAACCCACTGAGCCACCCGGGCGCCCTTTAAAAACGATTTTTTTAAAAGGTATTGATAAAATAGAAAACATTAAAATAGGAAGAGGAAAATTTTTTAAAAATTAAGAAAAAAAAAAAAAGGCCATGAATTCTATGTGTTGTTTCCCCTAGCTCTGGAGTTCGCAGTTCTCATTGATCAGTGAACTTGGTCTTGGCTGGATGTTCTTGCTTATCTTCTGTGGGAGGGGCCTGTTGTAGTGATTCTCAAATGTCTTTGCCTGAGGCAGAATTGTACCATCCTTGTGGGGGACCAGGCTAAGTAATCTGCTGGGGGGTTTATTCTTGGTAGCTTCCATGTAGCTTTGGACGACGGAAATGAAGATGGCGGCCTCCCAATCTCTGGCCCCATAGGAGCCGAGAGCTTGGGGCCCCACTCCTCAGGCCTCAGAGAAAAGCAGTCAATCCCTCCCTTCTCCCTGGTCCCTGGCTGCAATTTGAGCTCACCTGGCCTGTGACCAAGCATTTCTCTCTGGCGCAGGGCCCTGTTTGGAGTTTCCAAACCCAGCATATTCCTGCAGTGTGCTCCTGTGCCACTCCTCTTGGAGGAGGAAGGAGGAGGTCTCCCAGGATCTGCCACTTGTGGGGTCCCCGCTCAAAGAGCAGTGGTCCAACTGTGCCTTGGATTACAGTTTGAGGTAACCCTGAGCTGAGAGACCCCTCCTTGGCTCCATCTCTGCAGCCGGCCTCCCTGCCTTGATACCTGGGACCTCTGCCACACTCAGGCACCCCCAGTCCTTCTGCATCCCTATGCATCCTGAGACCACACTGCCCCCATAAGGGCACCACCCCCTGCTTAGCCTCTGGAACAATGTCCCTCAGTGGAGCAGACTTCTAAAAGTTCTGATTTTGTGCTCGCTGCTCTACCACTTGCCAGGGGCTGGCTGTCTCCCCGTGGTCTCTCTTCTGGAATGTTGCCTTGGATTCACTTCGCACATCCTACTTTCCAGAAAGTGGTCAATTTTCTGTTCCGAGAATTGCTGTTCTTCTTCTCTTCGATCTCGTTAGTAGGTGTTCAGAATCGTTTGATATCTAGCTGAACTCCTGGGACCTGATATTTAGGTCCCCTACTCCTCTGCCAACTTGCTCCTCCCCTTATCTTCTTTTTAAAACAATCATTTTTTAAAAATATTTTATTTATTCGAGAGACAAGAGATAGAGAGAGAGCATGAGCACAGTGGAAAAGGAGCAGGTTCCCTGCTGTGCAAAGAGCCCAATGAGGGCTTGATCTCAGAACCCTGGCCCATGACCTGAGCTGAGGGCAGCCAGCCAACTGAACTGAGCCACCCAGGTGTCCCTGTTACCTATTTTAAAACTGTTCATGTCAGTTTCCGTAACTGGAGCCTAAGCTCCTTGAAGATGAAGACAGTATTCTATCTTCTACAATATGGTACATATGATTAAGTACTCAATTCACTTCAGTGAACACCAAAGTGGGTGTTCAGTGAGTAACTGAAAAGGCCACTTTTGAGTTGCAAGGTCTTCCAAATAAGGGTGGCAGCCAGTAAATAAATGGGCCACCATGTTGGAAAGTGGAGGGCATTTATCAATTGCTCATTGCAGATTAGCTGGTTACTGGGAATGAGATGCTCATATACACAAAAAACAAACTCATATTAATCTATGTGAGTCTCAGTGTAAAGGGTCAGAAAATATCCTACTGCTCGTGGGCAGGGTAGGCCTAGCATAGTGGTAAAGATGGCATGGCTGGTTTTGGAATTCCCACTCTAGATTTTGTTAATTCAAGGATGGTTGCAGTAGTTACCATCCTTCATACCCTCTAGCCTTTTTTTTTTTTTTTAAGATTTTATTTATTTATTTGACAGACAGAGATCACAGGTAGGCAAAGAGAGAGGAAGGGAAGCAGGCTCCCCACTGAGCAGAGAGCCCAATGCAGGGCTTGATCCCAGGATCCTGGGATCCTGCCCTGAGCCGATGGCAGAGGCTCTAACCCACTGAGCCACCCAGGTGCCCCTTAACCTTTCTTTTACTATGGTTGCTTCCTTTGAGGTCAGGTGTGGTACCAAACAAAGATACCTAATTGCTAACTGTTGGTAGGAGGTGAAAAAAATAAACAAAGATACCTAATTGCTAACTGTTGGTAGGAGGTGAAAATAACCTGTTGGTAGGAGGTGAAAATAACCTTCACTGTTTAGGTATATTACTTTTCTGTAAAAATAAAGGAAATGCCAGGAATTGTCAGTTATACATCTTTTAAAAATATGGACATTTACTTATATAAACATGTTGCTATTATCACACTGAACAAAAAGGTCATTCCTTGATCTTACGTAGTAACCAGGCGCCTGGGGGCTCAGTTGTTAAGCATCTGCCTTTGGCCCAGGTCATGATCCCAGGGTCCTGGGATCAAGCCCTGCATTGGGCTCCCTGCTTGGTGGGAAGCCTGCTTCTCCCTCACCCACTCCCCCTGTTTGTGTTCCCTCTTTCGCTCTCTGTCAAATAAGTAAAATTAAAAAAAAAATTTTATTCCCCCACATTTGATTCACTGGAATCAGGATCCAAATAAACTCCACATGTTGCATTTTTCTTTTTGTCTTAACCTTCTTTTGAATCTAGCAGCCCCTCCCCCTCCCCTTTTTCCTTCTTCATGCCACTGAATTGCTGACTAAGGCATATTTTACACCAGTCTCTAGGAGAAAATCAACCTGCACACCCTCCAACTGCAAGGAATGACTAATGGGTAGGGATTTCAGGACAATTAGAAGTCAGAAAGGAAAGACAAAAAATATTTGCATCAGGAAGGTACCCACCGGAAGTCCATGCTGCTTAAACATAAAAGAAGGTCCTGATTAGGAAGTGGCTTATAAAGATAAGTAATAAATAAAATCTTAAAAAAAAAAAAAAAAAAAAAAAAAGAACCAGAACTCTGGATATTAGCCCTGGAGTCTCATTGACTACTGATGCTAGGATCTCAGACGCACCACCTTTACCGTGCAATAGCTTTGGAACATATGAAGGAATATGGATTGTAGTGTATTTAAGGTTGGAGCAATTCCTATGATATTTCTACAAAATTGGCTACTGCAAGTATGTTTTTATCTAATTCTCCATTTTTCACATAAAAAAAGGTGTAACAATCCCAAGGTTAGAATAAAATGGCACAGACTCGTTTATAAAAAAAAGACTACACATTTCTCCTCATTAATTTATCATTTAATATAAATGCTGACAGAAAGCAGATAAAGACCTTGTAGACACTTTCATATATTTACAAACCAAAAGGTGAATCACCTCCTTCTACTTGTTAAAATAACCCTTTTATCTGCAACTCATGGGAGCTTTAAACACTAGTTAGGAGCAACATGAGGCTGAGTCAGTTTCCACGGTAATAAAGGAAATAGCATTTTAACAAAATGTGGTATCTTTGATATAAACAACATGCACACAAATAATACAAAATTGATAAAGATGGCCTTAATCCTCTTAAAAACCTGACAAGTATAACATGTACTTATTCAGACCCAGAATTCTGCTGCCCTAAACATCTTCCTATTACTCTTTATTTCCACCTTACTTGTTTTGAAGGCTGTTTAAAAACTGGAGATATAAACACATTAAAAAGAGAAGAAAATGGTCCATTTCGAACAGGGTTTTTTTTTTTTTCCTATTCCAAAACCACAACTTTCAAGATTTAAAGTCTTCAAATAAGATTTCACAGTTTGCCAGAATCTAAAGAACTATTCAGTTTGTGAAATTCCAACCCATTTTTCATTTTTTTTAAAATGTTGAAAACAACTGGAAAAAGTAAAATTTCACAAACTTTAGCAATATAAAAATCAGCTGTCACTTTAAGACAATATTTTTATTCCTGAACAGGTGGGTGGAGACAGGCAAGAATAAACAGGGAGCTGAGGCATGGAAAAAAATAGGAATTCAAGAGAACTTTTTAAAAATGGTACTTTGTCTAGCACTGATGTATAAGAATAGGAGATATAAATTCTCACTACCCAAAACTAAGTGATTTCATGAAGTCATCTATAACCTGACTCAAATCTCATGGGCTCCTTTATTAACCTAAATTATTTTTGTCTTGTTAAATATACCTCTGCAGGGCACAATCACATACAATCAATACGATTGGTAAATTACACAAGCTCTATCCCAAGCAAATATGCATCAATGTTAAAAAGTTTTTAAAAAAAAAAACAAAAAACAAAAAACCAAAATAAAACAAAATAAAATCCACCCAAAAAGGTGATAATGACTGCAGAATGTCTCGGGGAGACTGGTATGAGCCTAAAGACCAAATTGACCATAGTCGTGGGAAAAGGGTAGCAGGAGGAACAAGGGAAGAGACCACACACAAAGAGGAATCTCACAACTGGAAAATGCTTCAGTGGATAAAAGATTTTGTTCATCATCTTAATTAACTTTTTCCATTGCTCTTGTTCCAAAAAGTTAGAGTATCGTCATAAATGAAGACAACAAGGCCTCTGATCCGTGAATAAAATGGAAAAAAGAAAATTCCGCTGCAAGTTCCTTTCATTTCCAGAAGGTAAGAAGAGGATGAAGGGGGATTGGGGTGGGGTTGGGATGTGGGGTATGGCAATGAAAATGTGGGCAACAACACACCTGGAAAAAGTAGCTCTCAGGACAGTGCCTTCGTTGAAAAGAGGATGTAAAAATGATAAGCAAAACCTTCAAATACCTTTAAATCAGAGGAATATATTACAGGGTTGTTTAGATACTATTGTAAGAATGGCAGCCAATCAGTGATTACACTATAAATGGTGATTTTAAAAAACAATAACAGGCAACCCCCCCCCCCCGCCCGCCAACCCATACCAAAACCCAACATCCAGGCAACCAATTATCCAACAGTTTTTTTCCATCCTTTTCATGACCCTTTTATGCACTGGCTGGGGTGGGGGGCAGGGGCTGTCTGATAGTTTCCAGTTATAAGATGACTCTGAGTGTACAACCTAAAATGGAAGCCAAAGACTTGTGAGCTCTGTCTACACAGAGTTAAAAACAACAAAACAAAACAAAAACAACCAGAAACAGACCTCAGTACAAGAAAATAAGTTATCTTGTCTTATATATATATATATATATATATATATATATATATATATATATACACACACATATATATATATATATACACACACACACTAACTCCACAGGATTTAACTTTTCTAAATACACATTTTTGGACACAATATTATCTTGAGGTTTAACTTCTCTCTCTTGGGTTATTGTGCCTTATTTTCTTGTGAAAACAAAGGTTATTACTCTAGGGATGTTTTGTTTAGGAATAAAATTCAAAGTAAATTCAGTGTTTGGCTGAAAATTCAGAGGCTCTGAAAAGAAGGATTCCAGTGATGAGGTTAAGTCCCTTTATCACAAGATTTCAAAGGGCTCCACCCACTTTCTTCAGTGCAGTATTGAAATCCCACCTATTGGGAACACATTTATTATTAAAAGGTGTTACTTCTTCCTGGTGGTGGCAGTGTCCTATTATTTATTAACATCACAGCTAGTATTACTTATCAATTAGAATATTTTATATGTGAAAACATCTTTAGCAGTCAAAGCAATAAAATCTTAAAAAAACCAAATCTTAAGTTGGTATTTACTATAATTAACAGTACCTTTTGACAAAAACAGCTTTCTTTTTCAAATGGCTCAGAAAAGTTGAATAAAGAATTTAATAAAATATTAACTGCAATCCACCTACAATTCCCAGTAAATTCTTTCAGCAGGAAAATTTCATAAAGCTGAGCTGAAGCACAAATAAATATAAAAGTCATAGCTGTCCAAGGTAGAAAGGTATGAATGAGGACCAGTAAAATGATGACAGCAGTAGACTGCTCGTTTGTTCAACCCCTAATGTTGAAAGTGAAATCTGCTTTAGTTTAGTTGCTCTAATTTTTTTTCTAAAAGGACAGGCTGATTTTTCAGGGAAGAGATCATCTTGTAACACTATCACCAGGTATCACCAACTAAAAAATAAACACAATCAGGCTCTTTTAGGGGACAAATCTAGGTAAACACTGAAGTTAATTTCCAGGCAGATCATTAATTTCTCCAAAAAAGTAACTGGATCTTTCCTTTTACAAAATATGCATCATTACAAATGCTTTTAACAGGTAAATTTAAAATTACGAAACCTTTACTCAGTTCTTTAAGATGAGCAAAAATGAAGTGGAAAAAAGATGGTAAGACCTCCATCCATCACCATTTGTATTTAAAAGCACTCAAATACTTTTTAGTGAAGAGAATGTTTTTCTCCAAATCCAGATATAATCGTAGACATGCCGTGACTATAGTTTATTTCTCACCAGTCACATGTTCATGAATTCTTTTACCCAGTCTCATAGCTTGACCATAGTGATATAGATTGTCCTTCCAGACACAAGTACAAAACCAAAACACACAAGATGCTATCATGACAAGATAATCTCAAAAAACAGGGGGTCTGCTTACACACAATATTGTAAAAGATGACATTCACTGGTTTAGAGAAACTGGTGAATTTTCATTACTTTTACATTTTATAAGGCCAGCTACCTTTAACAGTTATCTTTAGATAAATCTACTTACACAGTACAATCAACTGACAAATACTAAAAGGTTTCACAATCAAAATGGCTATTTCCCCCAAAACCAAAACAGAGTAAAGCACAAGTCTTTGGCTCTCCTTTAAAGAAAACAGCAGGTTACCATTCTTAACCAGACCTTTGTTTGCCTACCAGTAGGGCAAATACCACATTTGTGCATCACTGAGTAATAACACCATTAGAAAAGGCAACTTCACAGAAGTTATTGGCTAAGCGAATTCATTTGAATGCTCTGTTTTGAGGCAGCAAACTGTCACTGTTGCAGATTGGGGAGGGCAGTGGGTAAGTCAAGGGTCATTTGCAAGACAGAAAAGGGTCAGAAAAAAAAAAACAAACAAACTTTGAGCTCCAACCCTGAAGACCTATGGAAAGTCTGATGGAGTTACACATTCATGGTAGCAAATGAGAATCATATCAATCTTATGTCTTTTAGGCAAAAGAATAAATGCATGGGAAAGTCCAGAAGGGAAGGGAAATACGATGAGAGAAGGGAATCAGCCACATTAATGCCATACCAAATAATTTTTTTTATACATTTTGAGTATTTGGATATTTATAACTGGCATTAGAAATAGTGTCTTATCATATGAATACTATTACTAGAAACCTATGCTATAACTAACTGTTCTTTTGATTACAAAAGTTATAAGGAATGGATCTTTGGTCACTTTAGCTTCTGTAAATTACCCAAGACAGGGCAGCTACTGGACTTATCTTGTGACAATATCTATAAGGTAAAAGAACTATATATAAGTTAGGAAACTATGTGTAGATATCTTATTCTTAGTTCTTCTACTCTTTTCCAGAGATACCTTTGGGGAAAAAAAAGTACTTTTATATTTCTAGCTATAATAAGATTCTGGTTTTGTTATCTAAACAAGAGTGAACACAATGATTACTATATTCCTACCTTCAACCTCTCAGAATTGCTCATGTTCATCTGTGATGTCAGTCTTGCTTCTGAATTCAATGAAAAGCAAATAAAGTCATCTCCAGAAGAAATTAATATTTACTAAGTAGAAAGCATAAAAACTGTATTTCCTATTTGATTGATTTAATTTCTTAACTGTCTCTAAAGGCATACATTTTAAAAGTTAAAAAAAAAAAATCAATCCCTTTCACAGGTTTTGACAAAAAAAAGCAGCTGAAGAGTCAAGCAGTTAAAAAAAAAAAGTCAAGCAGTTTTGCCCAAAAAGGCTGCTTACCCTTACAGGCTCATCATTTCACAAAGTGTATCACAGAGAAAGGGAAAAGGAAAAAAGAAAATCCAAACTGGAGGTTTTATTTAATTTCTAAAACTTCTTGGGGGTACTAGGAAAGTTATAAGAATTCCCACTGAGATAAGGCAGAATGACCAATTTAAAATAGGTTAAGTTAAAGGCACAATGGGATAGGCTATCATTCTCTGCCTTTCTACCCAACCAGATTTCCTCTTGAGTGTGTGGGGCCTTACTGAGGTACAGCTAGAATTAAGGCTACAATTTAAGTGATCTGCCCCCCATCCCTATCACCAATGAAATTACCTTAAAAAGTGAAAGGGATGATTTTAAGTCAATTCAAAATAGTGGCTTTTCTGGTTTTATTCAGAATAGAAATAATACCTATTCCTGCCTAGCTTATGAAATCAAAATGGTGGAAGCAAGGAGTGTATTTGGAGGATATAAAAATAAGAATAACATAAGTTGACTTATTAGATGTTTCAATGGATATCCAAAATAGAATTTTACTTTTATTCTGAACTTCAACAAAATCAGTACTCAAAAATTCCCTAATACCAGAATCATTCTGAGTTCCAAACTGAACCAACTGCTTCTAAAATTTAGGAATTATCTAACATGTCCAAATGAGAAATAAGATCTGCCCAAATCTGCCTACAGAAGGTTGGAGGCCAAGAATGTTGCCTTTTATAGTTATACAAATAAATGAAAAATCTTGGGACTCTGTCAGACATATAAAGTTTCTCTCCTTCTCCCAAAAAACAATAAGCACTTACATATAAGAGGGTTTCAAGCAAAAAAGAAAACAAACAAAAAAGCAAAAAAAGCAAGTGTGTATTTTTTAAAAAAGGAAAATATGATATCAACTGAAAAAATGCCTCATCTTCATTCAGTGCTTCTACCTCCCAATCAGTCATTTTATCGCAACAGCTGCGCTCATGCGAAAAAATCCTTAAAACATACCCAATATATATACAGATATAGCTATGTATATATGTATATATATATAATATATATAAATTTTTATTTAAATAAAAAAGAAAGCTCGAATCCCAAGCCAATATGTGTATATCAAATCCTTGACCAGCCAGGTCTGTAGGGCATAATCAAATTCAATGTGAAATAGTATATAAACACGGTGCCTTGACTGGGCAAATTAAATAATCGCTACTCAAAAGAGTGTTCTGTTTGGACTCTCCTACTGGTAGGCAATGGCAGGACTGTATTTCCCTCCCCCCTCCCCCCATTTGTTTCAGTTAACAGTTATGATGGACACAGAGCTTACACTGAGGTTGTTATGACCTCAGCAGGAGTTAAGGGTTAAGAAAATAAGAAACAAGAAAAATACAAACTCTTGCTTTTACCCAACCAAAGCAATGCAGTAACTTATTACATAACCAGTGCTTTCTGTTTTAGTAGTATAATCCAGAAAGGGAAATTTTTTAAAAATCAGGCAAACGGAGGGATGGGGAGGGTGACTACATCAAATAATCCCCACTAAACATGTTCTATAGGGTCTTAGTTCAGTATAGACACATGGCATCAGAATATGTGCAGCAGAACTAAATTAAAAAAATTCTTCCTTAGTCTTTTCAACACTTTTACGAAGAATCTCTTCACTACTGTAAAGTCAAGTCTAAGAAAACTGACTTTTAGGTATTTACGACCTAATGGTGCCAATGATTCTGAACAACAACTAGTCAATTCATAAATATCCTTAAGATCTGGGCAATCTGTATTTGCCAAATCTATTTGAAAGCCAGTGGCTTTCATGTGATTTTGTACTTTTGGGTTTTGACAGTAAAACAAAATAAAAACATCCACTGAAATAACATGACTGTTCATTTTCAGTTCACGTCAAGTGTTGCAGTTTTAAAACATGGTTGATTTTCTGGTTTGTTTTTGTTTTTTAATACATTTTGATTTTAGCAGAAGTTTAATTTGAAAAAGCACAGCTCCAAATTTCCAACCATCCGCTCAGTACAGGTAATACACTGACCATGTATTTTCGGTACTAGTAAGTTACAGTTCATTCTTAAAATCATCTCCATTTAAACTAATCAAAGAACCTACAATATTGGCCTGACTTTCTGATTACATTAAGAGAATGACATGGATCCTTAATATGGAAATGAGGACTTCAAAAAATTAATTGGTAATTATCTCTCTGAAAAGGCAAAAACCAAAAGTTTTAGTGCCATATGAAAAACATACATATGAGGCCAGTAACCAGAAAGAGAAAGAAAATTATGACTTTCAAGTAATAAATCTTGGAAAAGTTGGTTTGCTGCACATTTTCTAATAACTAGTCTACTACTGTCTCTTTGTTTCTCAAGCACCACCAAATTCTTAAGACAGTCTGGTGCTTTCTGTCTGTTTTAATTTATGGGGTTTGCAAATGTTGGATAGGACTGGGGGTAAGGAATTATACACTGGGTATGTAATAATACCAAAATACAAGAAAAACCTACTTCATTAAGATCATACAATTAATCAAACAGAGTGTATATATAATATCTTCTTTTTTTTTAAAGCCCTGGATCCAAGGCGTCCAAAGTTATTAAAATAAAGTTCATTCACAGAACAAAAACAAATTTAATCTGAATTGCTTGCAGATACTGCTAATTTTCTTTTTCTTTTTCTTTTTTTTTTTTAAATTAAAAAATGCATTAATGTGAACTATGTGCAGGGTTTGTTTTTAGTAGTGGTGTTTATGCACATTGCCTCCGCTACTTTTCCTGGATTTCTCTGACCACTCTCAGAGAAAAAGTTTAGAAGTTATCTGTTCTCCTACCCCTATGCCCCACAAATTAATCAGGAGCAAAAGATAAACGTTGGACTCTTCATGATTTAGGGAGCAGAAGTGGGTGTGACTCCTGCTCTCTGAGAGTCATTGTTGTCACCTCCTCCCTCGGGGTCCTCTGACAGGTTCAGAGAGCTGGTCTTGTTTGACAGGAGGCTGATATTCTCTTGTGTCAAAGCTGAGCCATTTGGTACATCGCTGTTAACATATAAAAAAAAAGTTGGAATTTTAAATAAGGAGGGAGAGAAAAATGAGTATTAGTAGAATAAAATCAATAGGTTCTTTCTTGCAGCACCTGGGTGGCTCAGTGGGTTAAGCCTCTGCCTTTGGCTCAGGTCATGATCTCAGGGTCTTGGGATTGAGCCCCACATCGGGCTCTCTGCCTACTTGTGATCTCTCTCTCTCTCTCTCTCTCTCTCTCTGTGTTAAATAAATAAATAAAATCTTAAAAAAAAATAGGGCCTTTCTTTTACTAGTATGGAAAAATATGCAAGTAGCTTTTTGGACTTTAATTTACAGTTCGATGTCCATGGTTTAAGCATAGGGGTTGGCAAACTAAGGCTAAGCAGTGCCTGTTTTTGTAAGTATAGTTTTACTGAAACAGCTTGCCCATCTGTTCATGGATTGTCTATGGCTGCTTTCACACTACAAGGGCAGAACTGAGAGTTTCTCCACAGAGACTGTAAGACCCCTAATTTTAAATTCTTACTATCTGGACTAAAAGCTCTGACCCCTGCTTTAGCAGGCTTAAAAGTACAAGAAATTATTTAGAACTCAGGACAATGCATCAAATTAATTAGCTAAAAACTAAGCCAGAAAGCAACAGGGCATTAGAAATTCTTGCTATACAATCATCAGGAGAGTAACTCAGGACTATGCCGCAAATGACTTCAAACTACCCTGAGGAAATAATGACAGCTGTGCACATAAAGAACTACTACAAACCTGTTTATTGCAGGGTTGTTCAGTGAGAGCTAACATGTATCCCTCCACCTCTACATGATATGGGATAGACCAAATGAAAAACCAAGGGGATGGGGTGGAAGGTGGATTTGAAAGAGGCTAAATCCCCACACACTTTTAGAAGGGCTGGAAAGGTCTATAGCAAAATGTTAACACTGGCTTTAAATAAACTAAAAAATAGGAAAGAAGAAATGGAGGAGCCAGAAAAATTAATTTGTTAGGTATTAACAGACAATTCAGTTTTGAACCTGTTCTAAGCTTCAAGTTTTATATCTAAAAAAATTTTTTCTTAAGATTTTTTATTTATTTATTTGACAGAGAGAGAGAAAGATCACAAGTAGGCAGAGAGGCAGGCAGAGTGAGAGGGGGGAAGCAGGCTCCCTGCTGAGCAGAGAGCCCGATGCGGGGCTCCATCCCAGGACCCTGGGATCACGACCTGAGCTGAAGGCAGAGGCTTTAACCCACTGGGCCACCCAGGCGCTCCTTTATATCTAAATTTATGTGAAAATATTCTTAATGTATACAAAATGATAATTTTAAAAATAAATCATATTTATGAGGATACTTCTGTCAAGACTGCATAAGGTAAGACTATAACAATGTCCCTTCCTTTACCTGAATGTCAATGTAAGGTCCTCAGCTGGAACCTTATTTTGTGGTTCTGGTTGTCCATTTTCAGCTTGCTTACTTGTATTCAATTTGCTTTTCATGTCCAGGGAACACTGGTTCTCCTTTGAAAGAGAAGGAAGTAAATTCAGTTATCTTCTATTTAATGGTGCTAATGAGAGACTAAATACAGATAATACAAATTGATAATTCATAAATCATATATACTTTTATAAAATGACCAAAGAAATGGGCAGCCTAAAAGAGAGACATACATGATAATAACAGAGTACACTTGCTCACTATCCAAGCCAAAAACAAGGGGAGAATGCCCCAAGTTAGAAAAACTGATGACTTAGAAAAGGTAAGCCAAAATGTAATAACTACCTATAATGTGCTTACTGAAACCAGAAAAATGAAATACCCCATTTATTTGCTTAGAAAGAACGTGAAAACTATGCAACCGAAGAGTCAATTACCATGCAACCGGGGGGAATGGTTCAATCCCCCAAAATCCAAAATTTACTAAAACCAGTATTCATGCACTATGAAGCAAACCCTAAGTATATCCATGGATACAATTCCTCAATAAGGAATGTGTAGATCGCATTTTACTCATAACAAAAAACAGGTCTTCAATAACTAAAGGCTATAAAAACTAGAATGCTATTTGTGAACACATATTCACAAAATCATAAACACCATCCCCTCATCTTCCCTAACCAGGATATTTAACAGTAATTTAATATTGTACAATTAACTGCCTTGTTTTCCCTTAAAGTTTTTCATAATGCAGAATTCCTAAGATCGAGAACACACTCAAACCAAAAGGGAATGAGAGGAGGAATGAATAAAAAAGGGAGCTAGCTCATCCTCCTGAAACTTATTCTAAGTATTAACCACTCACTGGAGTGCCTTGGGGTGATGATTTTAGAGCTCTAGAGCCATGAGTCCTCCGACATCAATACACAGAAGCTTTCCTTTTCACCTATCCCGGCTCCCACACTTTGCCACCAGAATACTCACCATACTCAGTTCCCGGGTTCTCTTCCCGATTTCCCTCTCCACCTGGTGCAGTTCCAAGCTCAACTGCTCACTTGAAATCATTCCAGGCCACTTTGGAGGTGGTGGTGCGGGCTGTGACTGGCCTGCCAGGGTGTTCACCTCCCTCTGCAACACCAGCCTGTTACTAACAGCCTAGTACATAAAGCCAAGGACATACACAACTCAACACATTTCACACCATGCACAGAATGACCAGGCCCAATTTCAGACCACTGCCTCAAGTAGTTTATCATGAAGATATTTGCTATAAAAATGACACTATAAGCTTCTATCTCTTTTGAGTTCCATTTGAACTAAAAAGAAAAACTAGGGGATTTAAACTTACTAAACAGTAATTTAATCTTAGGGATAAGTTGCTCTTACTTGATTTGAAAGAGAAGTCAAGTATAAATGCATATTTCTTCCCCTCTTTTAAATGGAATTTTCTGAAGTAAACCCTGCAATTTATTTCAATGAAACCTCAGTAATGGCAAGGACATTTAACCATACTGAGTTAAATATGTGGCAAACTTCCAAATGATACTGATTATTCTTTTGGAACAGAAAATGGGTCTACAAATTTCAAATAAGACAAAAAGCCATGAGCTAGTAGGATAAGAAATAATACTTGCAGTTAATGGTCTGAATCTTTAAAAAGCTAATCAACTAAAGAAGGACATAAACACAGCATTCCATTTTTTTTTTTTAACAATAGGAATCAGGAAGAAGTACTAGACCAGTGTAAATAAAATAATGGCACAAGAAGGTGAAATATGAGTATTACATAGTTAAAAAAAATTCTAAGCCTAATTGCTTACATAAGAGCACAAGTCGGACATTTGTTCCAAAAAACACAATCTCCTATTTGTCTTCGTAATGAGGGAATTAAGAATTAGTTAAAAATTTATTCCCAAAGGGGTGCCTTCCTTATCAAAGATTTTGGTAGAAAGATAACAACTAATGTTCTAATAGTTACTTCTTCTCCAGAAGGGAGCAATGTATTTATCAGCAGAATGTCTTCAGTTTTCTAAATTCAAAGAATACGCTCCCATGTAAGTAAAGCGAACAAAACCGACTTTATGTGGCACTTTAAAGAATTTTAAAAATTCTTTGTTTTCAGATATTTTTTCTCTTTAAGTGTCAGGCAACATGGTGGAAAGAACATTGAATTTGGAGTAGGAAGAGTTGGGTTTATATTTCAACCTCTGTGAAACTCCTATCCTTCAACTGGAAGAGGGGGACTATACCACTTGCCAAACCTACATGACTGGGTCATTGTAAGGGTCAGTCAGGACCTGTGATTGGTAACTTATAAACTCAAAGAACCAGATTAATGAAAGGTGCAATTGCTATACAGAGGCTCTTTTTTAAGTCCAAGTTCTAAAATTCTATCTTTTAAAGATGTATAAATAAATGCTGAGGATTAAAGGAATTTTTTTTTAAATTAAGAAAGGCAGTATGAAAAATGAAAAGTGTTAAGCTAAAAGCATTTGTTGATAGAAACTGTATACCTTAAATGTGCCATCAAGGAATCGAAGTTTTTGCTAGGAAATTTTTAGATAATCTGTTTTCTATTTTCATGGAATAGAAATTCTAAATTTGCTATTATCCCACACTGAATTCTTAAGTACTTAAATTCTTTGAAGAATGACACCTATACTAACTCTTTAAGAAACAGCCCTTGTTTTTTATGTTCATAGTACCTTAAAAGTTCTTCCTTTTAAAACCTCTTTGAGAACCCTTCAAAAATTGGAATGAAAAAAATATCTGTAGGCTGGTACCTCTAGGCCACGTAGCTGAGTCTGTTGGCTAATTTGATGGTTTAGTTGTTGCAATTCTAGTCGTAGCTGTTCCCTCTCAGCAGATGGAAGTGGTTTTCCATGACTGGCCACTTCTGACATGGACATTCTCTCCCTTTGGTGGGAAATAAAGGATAAAATATTATTGACCTAATGTAACATTTTGTGTCAACTATACTTCAATTGAAAAAAAAAAAAAATTGAAAGAAAACAAACAAAACCCCCCCTAGGTTTGATCTACTACTGTACTGACATAAAAATCTGTGTTACTTCATAATGAAAATAATAAAAATCATTGACAAGAAAAATAAAATAAGAAAAGCTGAATAATTTTAAAGGTTTATAAAAGTAAAAAGAATGACTCATACCTCTCACTGAAGTGTCCCTGAGAAGGAATGTTTTGATGAGTTGAATATGGAGAACCTCCCCAGCCACCGTGGGTTCCATATGGACTATAATCTGTAAGAGAATAATTTACTGTGGGATGATGCAATTCAGAGATTTCATTCTTTTAAGGTAGCCATAATCTGGGGTGCCTGGGTGGCTCAGATGTTAAGCGTCTACCTTTAGCTCAGGTCATGATCCCAGGGTCCTAGGATTGAGCCCCGCATTGGGCTCCCTGCTTGGCAGGGAGCCTGATTCTCCCTCTCCTCCACCACTCTCTCTCTCAAATGAATAAATAAAATTTTTAAAAAATAAGATAGCCATAACCTAAAAAGCACAGGCATATTTTATACACAGCTATCTGGAAAGATGTTCACTAATGTAAGAGGGTACTGATGTTTGTTTTTTCCTTACTGAAAGATACCAGTCTTTGTAACTCTATCTTTCTTTTCCTTTCTTTTGGTAGAACTTGAACTCACAACCCTGAGATCAAGACCTGAACTGCGATCAAGAGTCCAACACTTAACCAACTGAGCTACCCAGGCACCCATTTCAATTTTTTAAAATGTTTTTTTTTTTTTTTAAGATTTTATTTATTTGACAGAGAGAGAGATCACAAATAGGCAGAGAGGCAGGCAGAGAGAGAGGGGGAAGCAGGCTCCCTGCCAAGCAGAGAGCCCGATGCGGGGCTCGATCTCAGGACGCTGAGATCATGACCTGAGCCGAAGGCAGAGGCTTAACCCACTGAGCCACCCAGGTGCCCCGACAATGTATTATTTTAATAAAAGCAACACAGTTATTAACACACAACCAACATAGGCAATCTTCACAAAGAGACATTTTAGTTTGTACCCTTAGAATTCTCTGGGTTATAATTACCTATCTACAGGGATAATACCTTGCAAGAGTTTAAAAGATTACTGCCTTGGAAGATTATGGAAAGTACTCACAGTAAATGGGGAGTAGGGATGGCGGCTGAAAGTCATGAATAAGAACCCACTAGATCAGCTTACCTTCGATTCTTACCTGAAATATTAATAGGTTTTGTGGGAGCTCCCTGAGGTGCCATGGCCTGCATTGGACCAGCACCCTGATATATTGTTTTGGAGGTTCGAGAGATGGCACCAAACCGAGATACAGTTGGTCGGTCTCCAAATGGGATAAGGTCATCATCACTGGTTTCTGCTGCTCTTCTCTGAAGATCCAGTCGCTGATCTCTCATTCCTTTACTCTCCACATTCTGGTAAAAAGAAAATGAGAAATCCACCTTACACTTAGATCTCTAACATTATGTCCTCCAGCTCTGTGGTAAGGTTTTAAAAAAAAGAGTATAACGTCTTTATTGGTAGGACTAAAATAATTTGCTTGTCATCGTAAACATTGCTTTTTAAACCTCCAATCACAATAAGAAATACATTTTACATCATGACCCAGTACATGTATATACATTCTAATATACAGATATAATTTCATGATAGATATTTACCTCTTACTGTATGTGCTCCTATATTTATACTGTTATTCTAAATTATTCTTTAAAAAAAAAGACCCATCACAACCCACTCAATTTCAAAACTCAATAGTTAGAAAACCACTGCCTAAAAATATGAAGTGCCAATGCAGATGTTTCAAAGAGATTCCAATTAGAAGTAAGTACCAAGATAAATGGAAACAGAAATCTAACTGGTAGGCCCTTGTTGCTCAAAATATACTTTGAGGGCCAATAGCAGCAGCAGCATGTGGGAACTCATCAGAAATGCAGAATCTCAGGTCCCACCCTGGTCTTATCGAATTAGGAACTGCACTTTAACAGGTTCTACTTAGACTCCAACATAATTTACATGCACACTAATGAAAAACACTAATGGTCTTTCAACCAGTTGGGAGATTTTCAATTCTATCTAGGTTAGGTTGACAAATATTTTTATTTTTGAGAGATTTAAGGAAATGAGTCTTATTTTGCTAATTTTGGTTATAATATAATAATCCTCCACCCATTTTAAGATTTTATTTTTTGAGAGAGAGAGAGAGCATGAACAGGGAAGGGGGCAGAGGGAGAGGGAAAAGCAAACTCCCTGTAGCCAGGAAAAGAAATAATAATTTGTATATGTATTTACTATACAACACCAGCTATCATACAATGGTTTTTGATAAAACCAGTTAAAATTAAAGAACCTGACCTATAACTTTGGATACATCTCAAAAACAAAGTTGAATGAAAATGCAAGTTGAAGTATGTAATATATATAAGGCCTATAAACATACAAACCAAAATTGTTTAGGAATAGTATAAAAGTATCCATGAAATGATAAAGTTTCAATTCAAGATAAAGGTTACCTCCAGGGAAGATGGAAGGAAGAAAAATGAGATTGGGGAGGTATATACAAGAAGATTTAACTACTTCTATAAAGTTTTATTTCTTTAAAAAATAAAGAAGCAATTAAGATAGTTATATATATATATAGCTTAGTATTAGACACATAAAAATAAAATTGAGCCATTATATTTCAACATACCACAGTTCACCTTACTAGCTACAATTCTGACTCAAATACTACTTCTGCTCATTAGATTCAACTTCATTGTTTAAACCCCAGAGCTGTAAGAGTTATAATTTACTTGAACAAGAAATTTAAGATCCTGATTAATCATACAAAATAATTTAATTTGGGTTCTAAACAGTTGTTTGGTTAACTGTTGGCTGCTCAGAAATACAATAAATGATCTTCTTTGTCTATCTAGATATGTATTAGAAGATTTATGTTTATACCTGAAAGAAACAAAAAATCCATATAGTTTAAACATAATTCAATTCACATCATATAGAATACGGTCTGAAATTCTTAAGGAAATCTCAATTATTTGTGTCTACACTATTAACAGGGCCTGATTCATCTGGTTTCTCTTCATTTGTATTCATTATGACAGTATCAGACATACCATCATTTCCACACTCCCCGCTGCCACCACATCTTTGGGTTTTGCATCTTTGGTTCCAATGTAGGAGCCGATGGTGTCACATGACCAGGGAGAATACTGGCTATAATCATTTCCTTTGTATTTCCCAGCTACCTTCAAGTCTTCATCCAGAAACTATAGATGGGGGGAAAAAGGTGTATATATATATATGTATAGGGAATGGGTCTTACAAGTAACAACACAGAAAAAGCATGAATGTCTTAGAACACCATATGCTAAAGCAACATAATGATGATTATCTGATCTGTTACAACAGAAGATTTTTGTAGACTATGAAAAATACACAAGTGAAGATGGGATTTTTGAGGAGGTTTGCTCATCCTCTTCTTTATCAGATGGAACCCTTAAATGTACCAGGCCCTAGTTTTGCTGGACACTCCTCATTGTTTCTTTTAAGAACATTCCAGGTAAACAAGAGCATTAAAAACTACTTAAAATGTAGCTTAGAATATTCTATATAGTGCATCATGATGCAGTAACTTTCTTATTGAAATCTCTCTAATAGCATTAATTCGTATTTTAAATAAATTCTCATCCTTAGGTTGATTCTGCGAAGTGAAAAGGGTAAGATACTGAATTTTCTCAAGATGAGTTCTGAAATTATATAATAACAGAAAAGCTATTCCAGGTCTAACGTATTTTTATTAAAATCACAATACTGACATTTGTGTAAAGTTTTACAGTTTTCAAAGTGTTTTTAAGTATACTACCTCATATGTTCCTCAGATCCCTATGAGAACACAGCTGATCTAAGGCTACACCATTATAGGCCAGTACTAGGACTAGAACTTTATCAGAAATATATATATATTGATATACTGGTAACATAGGGGCTATTGATATATCTAAGTGGTTCTATGCCTCCCCCTATCTTAAAAAAAAAAAAAAAAATCTCTTTTCTGAGTCATCATTACTCCTTTTTCTATAGTGACAGAGGGTTATGCTGTTCATAAATATTAATCATTTTCACCCACAACTCCCATTTCTACTGTTTATAAACTGCTTTGTCCTATCCCAATTTAAAAATTTTATCTTTATTTCTCCTTCACATGCAAACTTCATGTAGAATAGCTAGCTTTTTAAAGATATGACCTACTAACAAGAGTGCTTACCCTGCCCCACCCTAATATATTATGTGGCTGTTAAAAAGAACTAGATAAATTTATATACTGACAAAGAAAAATATACAGGATAATTGGTCAAGTAAAAACAATAAACAAAAAATGTAAATATAAACAAAACCACAGGATGTATTACTAAATGATCCTATTAAAAAGTAATAGGTTAGTTCATGCACACAAGGGTTGAAATATATTTAGAAAGTTGAAACTTATAATAAACTTACAATGATACAGAAAATGGGATTTTGGAGAAATTTCTCTATGTTTTGTATTCTCATAATGTATGAATTTACATTTATTTATTTATTTGTTTATTTGAGAGTACCAGGAAGTGGGGAGGAGCAGAGGGAGAGGAAGAAGCAGGCTCGATCCCAACGGAAATACAATGAGACCTACATATATAATTTTTTAAATTTTTGGCAGTCACATGAAAAAAAGAAACAGGTAAAATTAATTTTAATAATACATTCTATTTAATCTAATACATACGAAGTATTATCTTTTTTTTTTTTTTTAAGTAGGCTCCATGCTCTGCGTGGAGCCCAACATGGGGCTTGAATTCATGACCCTGAGATCAAGACCTGAGCTGAGATCAAGAATTGGATGCTAAATAAATAAAATCTTAAAAAAAAAAAAAAGAATTGGATGCTTAAGCAACTGAGCTACCCAAGGCACTGCTAAAGTATTATCATTTTAATATGTAATTAAGAAATTCATTAATGAAAAAAGGAAATTAATGAAATCTTGTATTCCTGGGGTGTACTAAATCTTCAGATCCAGTGTACATTTTATGCTTACAGTACAACTGAACTTGGATTAGCCGTATTATTTAAAGTACTCATTAGCCATCTGTTATAAAACTATACTAAGACAATGTGGTATTGGTGCAAAGACAGAGAAATAGACCAATGAAACAAAATAGAGTCCAGAAACATTTATAGTCACCTGATTATGACAAAGTGACCGGATTATGATTATGGTGACTTCTGGACACTAGGGAAAAGATGGTCTTTTCATTAAATGGTACTAGATCAATGAGATATCCTTTGGGGAAAAAATGGATCTCTACTCCTAACACAGTAAATCAATTCTAGATGGACTGTAGATCTAAATGTAAAACAAAATAAACCTTTTAGAAGAAAACACAAGAAAAAAATCTTCATAATTTTAGAAATAGCCAAGATTACTTAATACTTAAATAAGATATGCAACAAACAACTGGTGAAGGAAAAAATGATAAATGAGACTAAAAATGATGTGCTTGGGGTGCCTGGGTGGGTCAGTGGATTGGGGCCTCTGCCTTCGGCTTGGGTCATGGTCCCAGGGTCTTGGGATTGAGCCCCACGTTGGGCTCTCTGCTCGGTGGAGAGCATGCTTCTTCCTCTCTCTCTGTCTCTCTGCCTGCCCCTCTGCCTACCTGTGATCTCTATCTGTCAAATAAAGAAACAAAATCTTTAAAAAATAAAAATAAAAAAAAATAAAGATGATGTGCTTACTTCCTCTTGATGAAAGGTAGGAGGCAATGTTGGCGAAGGTGCAAAAGGAGGTGGAGAGATAACCTTCCTTTCCTCTAGCTGGGCCATTATTTCCTTTCGTCTTCGATGTAGCTCATCTAGACTAGGATGGGGCTGAGGAGGAGGAGGAGGAAGCCGGCTATAAGGAGGGTCCTGGAAATGCAAAGATTAGTAAAAACTGAAAAAGAATTTCAAAACACATTAGCTCATTTAGCACATATTTTAAATAGGTAGCAGCTTGTGTGTTCATATCAGTATCTGAACATACTAAGGCTTAGTAAAACAAAGCAAAATAAAACAAAGCCCCTCAAAACTCTTGAGGTTTTCCCAAAGAGCTAAATTTAAATTTCTTTTCCTTGGCCAGAGACCATAACTTCAAATACATTTGACGCTTGAACTGCAACAGGGCCACTTACAAATGGATTTTTTCAATAAAAACAGTTCTGTAAATATATTTTCTCTAATGATTTTAATAACATTTTCTTTTCTCTAGCTTACCATATTTTAAGAATACAGCATATAATACATACAACATACAAAATATGTGTTAACTGACTGTTTATGTTAGGCTTCTGGTCAACAGTAAGCTATTAGTAGTTAAGTTTTTGGGGAGTCAAAAGTTACACATGCATTTTTCAATTGCATGGGGGACACTGTGCCCTTTAATGCCTGCATTGCTCAAGGGTCAAATGTGGACCTAGAAATGTTAATAAAACTAAAGTTCAGAAACTAAGAAGGGTTAGTGGGAGTGGGGTAGGATTTTTTTTTCCCTTTAATATTAAGTTAAAAAAAAGAAAATGCAAAACAAAAAAAGAACTCTACCCAAATTGCGAAAAGATGAAAAAAAAGGAAGGGGGAAGCTTTCTCATAAAAAAGAATTGATCGAACAAAGGGTTACTACCATGGCAAAAAGGTAAATCACTACAACCAATAATCAAACTAAATCTACATAATAAGAAAAAAAAAAAAAACCAGCATACTCTGTACGAAGGTCTGATCTGAGTTGGATGAGGAGCCACTGGATAGTAACCCTCCATCTGTTGGTATCTTTCTCTGGATTCTGGTACATAGGATGGTACTGCTGCAGGTGGAACCTCAATGGGTATAGGACTTTCTCGGAAAATCTCCTCTCTTGTGTAAGACTGAGCAGGGTACACTCGGCGGCCGTCATAGTGTGGTGGGTACATAGGTGGGTACTGTTGTGGCTGTGTGCCATACTGAGAGTTGACTACACGATCTTGGAGATAGGGTGGATAATGATCCAAGTAGGGAGGACCAGGTTCAGGAGCAGATGGTGGAGGTCTGACAAAGCGAGACACACACTGTGGTGGTGTAGTATAGTACATACCTGTACAATACAAAAAAGGAACCAAAAGCAACGATAAGCCAATCTATTTTTCTATATTTTTCCTTTTAATATAAGTCAACACTAAAGAATTAATAATCCACTCATTTCTTTTTTTTTTTGAAGATTTTATTTATTTATTTGACACAGAGAGAGAGATCACAAGTAGGCAGACAGGCAGGCAGAGAGAGAGGGGGAAGCAGGCTCCCCGCTGAGCAGAGAGCCCGATGCAGGGCTCGATCCCAGGACCCTGGGACCATGACCTGAGCCAAAAGCAGAGGCTTAACCCACTGAGCCACCCAGGCGCCTCAATCCACTCATTTCTTTTTTCTTTCTTTTTTTTAAATCCACTCATTTATTTACTTGTTTTCCCCTCTGCTGTAGTCAGGTTAGTTTTATGAAAGAATAAACAAAAATTAACCTTAATCCTTAAAAGTCATTGAAAAAACTAAGGCTCTCTCAGTTGTTTGACCATCTTTTCTGCTATGCCTTAATGCAATGCAAATATTGGAAAGTTAAAGATTACTTTAACTGAAATTCAGGTTCCACAAATCACTCACATGAAATCTGAATGTGAAATGGAGTTAAGTGGAAAGGAATGTGGCACACACAGATCTATTCTGCTGCTGCAGAGCTCGGGAGCTCTGGAGACAAGAGTTGTAGCAGTAGCTTCCCAATTTTCAGACTTTGGCTTCAAGCGATATGATCCCGGCACACAGGTAGGACCCATGCTTCCTTTTTCTATTGCTTCTTCACTGTTTTTTATTAAAGATTTATTTGAGAGAGTGTGCATGCATGCAAGAGAGAGACCGTGCATGCACAAACTGGAGGAGAGGCAGAGGGAAAGAGAGAAGCAGGCTCCATCCCAGAACCCTGGGGTCATAACCTGAGCTGAAGGCAGACGCTTAACGACCGAGCCACCCAGGTGCCCTGTTTCCACACTTTTTTTTTTTTTAAATATTTTATTTATCCATCTGGGAGAGAGAGAGAGAGAATGAAAGAAAGCATGAGAAGGGAGAAGGTCAGAGGAAGAAGCAGACTCCACGTGGAGCTGGGAGCCCGATGAGGGACTCGATTCCAGGACTCCAGAATCATAACCTGAGCCGAAGGCAGTTGCTTAACCAACTGAGCCACCCAGGCGCCCTGCTTCCTCACTATTAACAGGCTTTTTCAGTATCTGCTTCTGGGACTCACTCCTCCAGGCCTAGCTTCAGCCTGCTTTTGCAGTACTTCCACGGATTCTGTAGGCACCTCAACTCCCTGCATTCAACCTCTTTCTGCTTAATACAGCAACCATGATTTCTGATCCCTGACTCTGGACCTTGACTGATACAGTGTATTTAAGGTCATCTTAACAAAAGTAGATGAATATTTCTTGTGATGGATGGCCCAAAGGAAGATACAAAAAACTTTCATCATATTTTTTCATGTAGTAATAAATGCCATACCAATTTAAAGCTATTCTTTAGGAAGCAGAGAAGACATTACTAATTCAAAATTAAGACAACCTTGGGAAAAGGAAATGGAGAACACCTTTAATCTACTTCAGTTTAAAAAAATAATAGCACCACACGGTCTCTGACAGAGACCCAACACTTTAAAAATCAGTGTTCCTATTTTGCACAGGAGTTGTATATGTGAAGCCTCCGTCGTCTCCACTCCTTCGCTATCCATACCTAGTATTGTCATTAAAGCTGGCTAATTTCTCAATTTTGACTATTTTCTCAAATCCCTTCTTCTTCTTTCCTACCACACTAATACAGGCCTCAATAATCATACCTGGTTTACCAAGTACCCTTACTCCTCCTCAACTCTAGACTGTCATCTTTGCAATCCATTCATAAATTTATCTTTTTATTCCCATACTTTTAGGGCATTCTTTCATAAAGTCTTTTTGATTCTCCAAGTTCTCAGTGATCTCCCTTGAGTCTTGCATTAATCTCTATCACATTAATATTAACCACAACTGAATGCTTAGTTTTTAGCACAAATATGTGCACACACATATATAATGTATGTTTACTTATACTATTTCTTTACTAATATCGATTCTACACTACTAACTCTCTACAGTATGTATGCTACTTTTTTTCATATATATTACACAGCCCAGAAAAAAATATTAGGTGATAAATGACACCAAGAGAAACTTACTCTGTGTGTTTAATTTATACTCACTATAATATTAAATTCTTTTGCATGCTTGAAGAAAATTTTGGTCAGGAAAATATATACTGCCTTAGTTAAGTAAGTTTCTATTGTTTACTTGGGTGACTTGTATAACTTGTATAACTATACATATATTAAATATGTAATTAAATAAATACATATATTAAATATGTACGTATTTAATATACAACTAGCTTCCCGTGATAGGCAGTTTGCTTGATGTACCTCTGTTAATTCACTTATTTTATACTATTTAGTTGGTCATAAAATCTCTGCTTTTTCTAAAGGATCACATAAGCACATTTATTTATCTTGAGCCTGCTGCAAATATGACCACTCTTTCTTAGAATTATTCTCATAACTCCTAAAAAAAGAGAGCAACATAAAAGATCATTACCCTGCTGATACGGTGCTGGTTCAAACGGTGGAGCAGCTCCTCGAGGATCCTGATAATAAACATCTGCCTGCTGTGCTGGGTATAACTGAGAACCTCGTGGTACCATCTGAAGTGGTTTGGAGACAGGCATCGGAGGCAAATCTGTCGGCCCCCTTGGAGGTACAGGATGTGGATTCACAGGTAAGGCAGAAATACTCTTAGGGACAGATTCTAGCCTAAAGGAGTAAGATTCTACAAGTCAAGTTTAAGGTCTCAAAAATACTTCTAATATACACAAATTGCAAAATGTTTTTTTTTTTAAAGCCTTAATTTGGGAAACTTTTTCCCCAATAGTCCATTCCTCTACAAATTTCATAAACTTTGATCTTAGTTCATTTATGCTAATTGTTTCTTAAAATCACTAAAACAGGAAATAACAAAATAAAGCCAAAAATGAAGTGGATTTTTTTTTTTTTTAAATAAAACTCTGATTATTCTTTCTTCCCTCTACTTTGTTTGTAAAGAAGAAACTTTTAAATAACAGCTAGGAAAAATGACGTACAGGTCAGGAGGAGATCCAGGGGCACTACTGCTCAGATGATCTATCTTTCCTGGCTTCAGACTAGAATCGTAGGTGGCATCTGTCCCTCGTGGAATCAGCTGTGTTACTGTACTCCCTGCTGATACAATTCCATTTGGCAGAGCAGGGGTTTTTCTGCTAGGCAGATCCACTGCACCTTCATCTGGAAGGACAGCTGCTGAAGGCAGGCCCACCTCATTAAGTTGACCCAAAGAGGCACTCAGGGGTCTTCTGGGAACTAGGCGTTTATTCATTTTACGAAACCTACACAGAAAGCAAAGTCACACACCAAAACCCAAAATTATAAAAGCAAAACCAAGAACTAAAATGTATTTGAGAAACAGATCAAAGGAAAAGATACTAAGAATATTACTTTCTAGAAATTCTTTTGAAACATCAGCCGTAGCTATCAACTTGAAATTTGTGTGTGTAGATACTACAAAATCTCAGGCAACACACTAAGTATAAAATTCCTCATAATGAGTATTTATAATATCACAAATCATACTAAGTAATATCTGCATTATAACTTACTTTAATTGTAATTTCTATTTCTGAAACATTGGAGGGGGTAGAAAAATCTTTAGGGGACAGTTTCTGAAATATCTTACTTTAGCTTTCCCTCAAATGCCTTAGGATACAGTTAACCTATATTATAAATTAACAATAAGACAAAAAGCCAGTGTGCAGAGAAAAATTTACCATTTATTCCATTAAAATTTTTAAATTAAGATAGTACTTTGTATCTGATATGATTCCAAGATTCTAATGTTATGTGCACCTACACAAAATTGAAATTATTTTAAAAGTGGATGAATATAAACAATACAGAATAATGCCCAAATTTAAACAGACACTGGGGTGTAAAAGCCATGTAGATTCTAAATCTAACCACAGTAAAACTATTAAGCCATCCGACGTCAGTACCCTTGTTCCTCAACAGTGAAAGAAAATCTATTTACACCTGCTAGGACACTGAAAAAGTATCTCAAAAACAAACTCCCATAAGAATAATGCTTTTTTCCTGAATGTTTCCCATATTTGACAAATTTCAGAGGGGTGGAGAGGAGACAATACTCCTTAGGTGTAACCACTGTAAACAGTTTGGTACATAATCATACAGATTTTTCCCTCTATACCCTGCCTTAATATTAATATGTTTGTAAGACTATTATTAACAGAAATAGGGTCATATATGAGTAACTTCTCCTTCTACTTTGTAACTTGGATATTCCTGTATGTTGGTACATTTTAGGCTATTTCTAATTTTTTGCTATTAAAACAATGCAGTAACGGATACTTATGTATATGTACTTGCATCCTTGTGTGACTAACCAGAAGAGAATTTTAAGTCTAATGTATGCACATTAAAAATTGTTATAATGCTCTAAAACTACTGTAACTCCTAATGGTAAAGAAGAAATGTCCTTTTCCATTATTTCATCGAACACTAGTATCACAGTCTCTCTTAATTTGCTAGTTCAAAATGTCATTTTAAAAAAGATTTTACTTAGGGAGCACACACCATACATGCATACGCATGCGTGGAGGGTGTGGGGAGGGATTAGCAGACTCTGGCGGAGCAGGGAGCCTGACACCCTTGCCCCTCCATCTCAGGACCCTGAAATCATGAACTGAGCGGAAACCAAGAGTCCTAATGCTCCATCGACTGAGCCATATGGGTGCCCCTGAAAATTTTGTTTTAATTTGTATTCAAACAATCAGTGAAGCTGACATTGTTTTACATTTTTTTTTTTTAGTATTCTTCCATGAATTGCCTATTTGTTCATGATCCCTATATTTACTGGTTCTTCTCCTTACAGATGTGTAGTAATTCGTTTTATACTGGGGATGTCAGTCCTCTCTACGTCATTTCCCCACCAATCTTTTATTTTTAATTGTGGTGTTTGGGCCACATCTTTGTATTTTTATGTAACCATATTAATCAATCTTCTCCTTTATGGATGCTGGGTTGTCTTTCAAAAATTCTTTCCTATTATAAGATTAAGTCACAACAGAAAAGATCTCTAGGTACAGTTGCCTTCTTAAAGATTTAAATCTCTAAAGCATTTATAATTCATTCTGATATAAAGGTAAGAATTGAGTTCTAATTATTTTTCAAATGGATAGAAGTTGTTTCCATGTCATCATCTTTGTTATCGATGAAATGCCACCTTCAGCACAAACGCTCAGTTCCTATTGTGTCTGGTATTCTTTCTAGATTTTCCATCATATTTCATGGAAATATGTTTAGCTGTTCCTATGCTAACACCACAGTCTTTGTGCACTGAAGCTCATAATACACCTTAATGGTTGTTAGTCTAATCTGTTGAAACTTATTTTTTCAGAAATTTTCTGGCTATTTGTACATATTTACTTTACTCAGCGAGTGGTTTTGTTAGGTCCTAACAATCCTCATGTTAATATTCTAACTGAAATTTCACTGAAGTAGTAGTCTTACTACTACTAAATTGTGTCTTATGTCAACTTGAATGAGACTGAATCTAATAGTTTACAAGTTGAGCATCATGTAATCATACTAGCTTTTGAGATACAATTATGCCGAGGAAGTGTCTATATAACAGCTTTCTTCTATTAAATAAGTTTGATCTATTACGAACATTTGATTCTAACCCTAAAGTAACTATAGTGTGTTATCTTTGCACTCCATGGCGTCTACTTTAATGTATTATTGAATTCTAATACTTGGGATTTTAAAAATATTAATATGTGAGGATGAATTGGTATTTTCTTCAATTGTCTTATCTTTGTCAAGTTTAGTGGCAATGTTACACTGGCTTTATAAAAAAATTAAAAGGTTTTCTTTTCTTTCTACTATGTGCTGGAAAATGTACCATCATTGGAATTATCTGATCTTTGAAATTTAAAAGAATCTGTGAAGTTATACCTGGCGATAAAATCATTTGGTGAATAGAACAAAGGGCAAATTTTTCAATTGAAAATACATTATTCAATTAGTTAAAATCAGTTAAAATTGATGAAAATTTTTAGAGTTTAATTTTTTTTTTTGGTAGTGCAAATGACTCACTTCTATATTTAGTTTCCTATTTGTGGGCACAATATAATTAAAGCTGAAGAAACTGCCTTGGTTTTCTTTTTTAAAAAATCTATATTACTTTCTAAACTTTCCCCATTCATTAAAGAGAATGCAGCTGCTCCTTTTCTGTTTCCTAACAATGGCAAATTATTCTACTTAGTAACTCTACCTTATTTCATAACAAGTTATTAGAAGGTTGAGTTTAACAACTTTCGCACTTACTTCTCCAGTTCCTCCTGTGAGTGTGCAAATGTACAGCTGGCCCCACGAGGGCATCCTCCTCTCTGCTTCATATCTCGACACATGTATGTTTTATATTTGCTATGCTGTGGAGGCTGAGACCAAAGTTAAAACATTAGATACTGATTCAAACTAACTCACACAATTATCTAGACTGCCCAGAGCAAAAGTGTTAGAAAGCCATTCTGTCTACAGTCTCAGAGTCCAAAAATAAATTAATTATGAAGAATGGGGTCCTGATTTTTTGATATGTAGGCATTAATTCTCAAACATGTAGCATCATATAACTCCTAGATTAAATCTCATGACAGCTTTATCATTTTCTTTCCAGGTTTATAATGGAAAAACAAACCACTGGAGTTTAGGGCTTTCCAATGTTTAATATGTGTTCTAATATTTGTTTTGGACAATATGTAGTGTTAGCTATATTTACAATTAGGTTTTCCTATGACACAACACAAGTCTACAGTGGGCTCTATAAATGAAAAATACTCTGTAACCAATTCTTGATATGCAGAAGAACTTATCAAGGACTTACGATATCTCTACAAGTACAAATGAAATAATTATTATTTTCTAGTATAAGAAAGGAGGATGGACTTGGGAGTTAACGAAGGTATCAAACACAATACTAAGCTAAATGAAATTTGATTCATTTTATCACCTATTGATAGAACTTAAAAGATTAATCTTATTGTTACATTCTTCATGATGTCTAATAGAACATGGAGTTAAAGTTTTTAATACTTTATTTCTTATCATAAAATAAAGTCTGATCTATGCTTATTTAGGAAAACTGTATCCATATTATTCTACTCAGCAGGACAGATTTTATAAAAATTTATAGATTTATAAAATTTATAAAGATTTATAAAAATAAAAGATTTTATTTTTAAGTAATCTCTATACCCAATATGGGAGCTCAAACTCACAACCCTGAGATCAAGAGTCACATGCTCTACCAAGTCAGCCAGGTGCCCCCCTACTCCGCAGGATACTGAATGGAACTTAATGTTTCATGCCTCTCAAAGAAAAAAGAAATATTGAATAATCTATTGTTAATATTTACCTGAACCAGATAAATTAATAACAAAGCTTTAATTTCACAAGCTTACTATGGCAAGATAAGAGATCTAACGAACCTAACATAAATCCCCAAGAGCAAAATAAAATGAAAAACTGTAGCCATAACATTAGCTATTACATTTTACTGCCGTATACTTCACTTAAAAGTATTTGAAGAAAAATCTGGCCCACTTGCACAACAGACCTTATATGAATGAAAATGTTAAACTACTACTACAGAAGAAGCATTTACAAACATATGAATAGTACTGGACAGACACAGCATTAAAAAGTGATATATATTATCAAACTATAATGTAACAGTTACCAATGAGGATCATCTTATTTAACATAGAACCTTTAGCACAGAATCAAATGCTGCTACACATCCAAAGTGAAAAATGACTCCAGTACAACTAACAGGATTATTTAATTCCATTGTTGCCAGATAAAATTACCACACTAACCCATTAAATTGGCTATAAGCCATATTAAACTAATTTATAGTTTCTATAGTCAGAGTCTCAAAATACTCATGTCATCTTGTTGGTTTTGTTTGTATCTGTCATGACACCCACAGTGGCTTACTTCTAAGTTTCCAACATCCCCCTTACCTGCTGTTGATCTGCTCCCTTTTTGCTATGGTTCTGGATATAGTCTACTAGCCCATGTACCACAGTCCGCACAGCAACCAGCCCATTTTCTAGCTGCTCCCAAGTAGGAGGAGGAGCATCTACACAACAAATTAAAAAACATTTTTAAATGATGTTATTCAATATTTTGCCCAATATTAAGCTAATAAAAGGGTTAGTGTCAGCCCTTCAGTGAAATCAAGTTAGGCTTCATACAGCTTTTCAGGTAATAACATATTCTCCTAAAAATCATTTTAAGGAATGGATTGTAAATTAAAATAACTACAGGGACAGGGAACGTAACATAAATTAAGTAGGCCAGACAATAAATGGCAACCACCTTTAGGATTGGGAATGACAACAGAGAGATAGAGCCAGGGACTGTGCTGAACTGGAGAGTGTGGCCCCCATCTAAGGTAATGGTTACTTTACGATTCAACTTGAGCTGACTGCTGTTATGTGATGATGCGAGGATGGCACTCCTGATACACCACTGTTTCCCAGGGAAAACTAAAATTTGAGATTTTCATGTGAAATTACCCAGTTTTAAGTTTTACCTAAAAAATTTAGAATATTGTGCAGACCAACAGTGTGTGGACCAAACAAAACTTAACTGTGGACTAGCCAATTTGTAATGTCCATTTTGAAATTCTGCATAAATGATGTATTGGTAAACAGAACGTTTAAAGAAACTGAATAGAAGAGTCACTATATAAAGCAACTCTGCTATATCCTCTTCATTTAATATTTGTCTAGTGACAGTGCTGTGATTTTTATAAAGGAAAAGTTAACCACAACTATGAAATGTTCTCTAGGAGAAAATATAAAAAGTGAGAACACAAATACAGAGATGACCTCCTACTGGAGACACTCTGAAAGACTTCTAGGTGATGGCTGTGAATAAGGCTTTGAAGGACACATGGGAGTTTCACTTGAAAAAAAAATGAAGATCTAGAAAAGGTGAAGAGAACAGTCATACAACAAAGTATTATTGGGAACACCTACTAAGTCCCAGGTATTGTTCTAGTTGCTAGGGAAGCAACAGTGATCAAAACAAAAACCCATTATATCCAAGAAGAGGAGACAGACAGTAAATAAGATAATCAAAATAAAACAATTTAGATAACGATGACTTGAAGAAATAGAGCACAGAAAGGGGGTGGGACAGGTATGTATAAAATTTTAGACTGGGTGGCCTGAGAATGTCTCCTCGAGAAGGTTACATTTGATTAAAGACCTGAAAAAACGGGATGACTGTGCCTTGTGGATACACTAGGACAAAAATGTTCTAGGGAAAAAGAATAAGTGGAAAGACCCTGATGTGGGAGTATGCCTGGCATGTTCCACAGAGGTGAAACTGGAAAAGAGTGAGTTAGGTGGAAAAGAATAGAAAATAAGCTTAGAAAGAGGTAAGAACCCCAGATCATGTGAGGTCACGGGAAAGATTTTCACTTTTACTGAACAATGGAAAGCACTGGAGAATTCTTTAAGATTTCATTTATTTTTAGAGAGTGAGCGAGAGCGCACACACGTGTGTGAGCAAGGCAAGGGGGAGAATCTGAAGCCGACTCCATGCTGAGTGTGGAACCCAACACAGGGCTCAATCAGTTCTGGAGAATTTCTTTTTTTTTTTTTTTTTGGTTAAAGATTTTATTTATTTATTTGACAGACAGAGATCACAAGTAGGCAGGGAGGCAGGCAGAGAGAGAGGAGGAAGCAAGCTTTCCGCAGAGCAGAGAGCCCAATGCGGGGCTCGATCCCAGGACTCTGGGATCATGATCTGAAGGCAGAGGCTTTAACCCACTGAGCCACCCAGGCGCCCCAGTTCTGGAGAATTTCTGAGCAGACGGGTAACAGGATCACTCTAGCTCCTATGCTAAAACCAGACTGATAACAGGAGGTGATTCTGTAATCCCTGAAGAGAGTGAGGATGGTAGCAGTGAAGGTTATAAGCAGATGGATTCTACATGGATTTTAAAGGGAAGGACCTACAGGGTATGCTGCTGGATAAGAGGTACCACACATGAGAAAGAAGAGTTGAAGAGATCTCCAAGGTGTTTGGACTGAGGAAATGAAATGGAAGGTTGGAGCTGCCACTAAAAGGAAAGGAAGGTGGGGTGTGTGCTAAGGTACCTGGAACTCACTTTTAGACAGAATGCTTGCAATTATTATTTTTTTTGAAGATTTTATTTACTTATTTGACACAGAGATCACAAGTAGGCAGAGCAGCAGGCAGAAGGAGAGGGGGAAGCAGGCTCCCCGCTGAGCAGAGAGCCCAGTGCAGAGCTGGATCCCAGGACCCTGAGACCATGACCTGAGCCGAAGGCAGAGGCTCAACCCACTAAACCACCCAAGCGCCCCCCCACCCCTTTTTTGAGATTTTTAAATTTATTTATTTGAGAGAGAGAGCAAAAGCAGGGGAAGAGGCAGAAGGAAGGGAGAAGTAGACTCCCTGCTGAGCAGGGAGCCCAACGTGGGGCTCCATCGCAGGTCCCTGGGATCATGACCTGAGCCAAAGGCAGACGCTTAACCATCTGAGCCACTCAGGTGCCCCTAAGTTTGAAATTACTAGATATTCAAGTAGGCCTGCTGCATGCTGAACAGGGAGGTGGATATACAAAAGAATTCAGGAAGAAGGTTTGGGCTGGATATACATGTTTCACAGAATCTAAATCAACTGCAAAATACACCATTATTTTATGTGTCACCAAAATAAAAAGAGTGTTAATTAAATTACATGTCATTATTTATACAGATGCATCCCAATTTCAGAAATGATAAGATCGAAAGAAACGTGGGCTTCAGAACTGATGAAATATAGTAAATTTGTGAGTCATATAAATAATATTTAAAGTTATGAGACCAGACAATATTATCTAGGACATGGGTATAATTAGAAAAGAGATACATGTATTAAACTCTGGGAGCAATCCAAAAGTGGGAGGCTATGGAGATGAGAAATTAGCAAAGGAGGCTCAAAAGAGGGTCCCATAAAATGAGAAGGAAACTAGGAAAGTCAAGTGAAAAAAGCATTAAGAGGATCAGAAAGTGAACAACATTAAATGCTGCTAACAGGTCAAACAAGTGAGAACCAAGAAGTGGTATCTGGAATTAACTTCATGGAAGTCACCTGTGACCTTGACAAAACAGTTTTCGTTGAACAAGAGATAAATGCCTAACTGCAGTGAGTTCAGAGCATGTTTTTTTTAAAAAAGGAGAAAAACAGTAGTAGGTGGGTGGCAAATATTGTCCAAGTGGGTTATGTTGACAAGAGTAATAGGATGTCTGTATGTTGACAGAAATACTCCAGTAGAGGAGACAACTTGATGATATAAGAAACAGAGGATACTGGAATGATATACTTGACAAGATGATATTAGGAACATGAGAAGGGGGAGAGGCCTTAGCGGAGAGGTACAGTTTATCCACTGTTTCACAAGGATAGCAGCCCATACCAGCACAGCTACAGACAAACAGGTTGGTGCTTGATGGGGTGGATGTGCTCTTTTGATTGCTCAGAAAGAGCAAAGCATAATAGTGAAAAAAGAAAAATGACTGGGTTCTAGGACTATATTCGACCTGGTCTGATTTAAGCAATTTTGAGAGTAATTTTTTTTTAAAAAGATTTGATTTGAGAAAGAGAGAGAGAGCAAGCACACAAGCAGGGGGAGTAGCAGAAAGAGAGGAAGAAGGCGGCTCTTCACTGAGCAGGGAGCCCGATGGGGACTCGATCCCAGGACCCTGAGATCATGATCTGAACTGAAGACAGACACTTAACTGACTGAGCCACCCAGGTATCCAAGTGACAGTAAATTTGATAAAGGTAGATTTAAAAAAGAAAAAAAAAAAGAAAAAAAAAGAGGGCTCTGAATGCCACTGTCAAGAGTTCCAAACCTTATTCAATAAGCAATGGGGTGTCACTGAAAGTTTATGAGCACAGAAATAAGATCAGAGATGTGATTTATTTTGCAGCAGTATGTGGACTGAACTAAAAACAGAATTAAGAATAGAGGAAAATGGAAGGCATCCAGTCTCAGGAAAAAGAATAAGGCCCTCACCAATGCAGTATTAACCGGCATGGGATAGAGGGATATTGTGAAAGAACAGACAGATCCTGTTGTCCCAAATGGTATGTAGAGCAAGTAAAAGGAAAAGATATGAGCTAAGACAAAAGACTTGGGTTTTAAGTGTAAATACCTCAGACAATGAGGTCATTTAACACAGAACACAGGAAGAAGAGCTGTATCAAGTGAAGAATCCGCTTTGAAGAACAGAAGAGACTATGAAGAATCTCGGAAAGCATTTGGGAAAGTCAATCTGGAGTGATGAAGAGGTAACGATGATAGAGATATTTGGGAGCCTATTTTCTCCAGAGAGTAACACCAGTGGTGGGAATGAATGATCATCATCAACAAAATGCAAAGGAAACAAAATTCCAAGAACACAACTGGCCTACTCCTTAGTGGGCAGGAGGGAAGAGTGGTCAAAATAAGACAGAAATAGCATTTAGAGAAGTCAGAAGGAAACTATGAGAGTAGAGAAAGATACAGTATCAAGAGAGTCCCTATATTGAGGGACTGGTCGACAACATTATCCAATACTAAAGAGAAATCGAGTAAGTTGAGGACTGAGAAGCCGTCTCTGGAATTTGAAACTGGGAAATTACTTGTGAAGGGCAGGAGCAGGAATAAAAAACACAAGGACAGCAGAACACAAGCTAAAATACCTTTAATGTGAAAAATGAAGGTTGGGTGATTTTCAGGTCAAGGGGAAGGAGCAAGAAAAGGGTTGACAAAGAAAAGATGCCAAGAGAGGACACTTGATGAATGAGAGACATCATCATCACAGAGAGGGCAAAAAAATGGGACCAAGAAAAAGGCAACTAAGGACACAGAATATAGAAAAAAACTAGTGAACTTGTGTTTTGTCAAAACAGATGAGAACAGTAAATACAGCACAATTCTGTGATGTGAGAAAGAGAAAACGAAGGATCCCAGAGTGAATCTACTTCCCTGGTGAAGTGAGCAAGTAAGTAAAAAGGTTTGAAGCAATGAAGATATAGATACAAGGTTGGGGCCAGAAACTTACACAGTGTGTAAAAGGTCTGGAAGAACTACTCTGGGAAATTCTCAGGGAATGTAACAAAAGATAATTAAAAGAATCACTGAGCAGCACTGAGGCACACATAGGACAGTCCATTAATTTCCCTTGGGTTAATTTACCTGGACTAGGGTCAATGTTTGCCAATAGCTCCAAATGGGGTCTTAGTCGGTTCAAATTTGCTGGATCTCCAGTTCGCTGGAGAGCAATTGTTAGTTCCTGAACACTTTGTGCAAAAGAGGCTGGGGTCTGCAACTTAAAAAAGATAAATATTAACTTTCCAAAAACCAGCTAATCCTTTTAAAGTAAAAACTATGTGTAATATTGCAATCATTTTTGCAACTTACTACATTTAATTTTATCCTCCCATACATTCCAGGCTTTGGCCAGACTGGATTACTGGTGCCTGAGCAAACCCTACACTCCCCTGCATTCACAGCCTGGCAGACTATAAACTCTCTTCCCTCTGATGGCACAATCCTCAAATGTGTCTGACCCTTTCTCAATTCCTCAATTTGGAAGTATACTCTTTCCATCTTTCGTTCTTAGGTGCTGTATTAGTTTGGCTCTTGGAGTGCTTCCAGAGAATTGAAATTTGGAGTCTAGAGAGAATGCTATACAATACCAAAAACAATGAAACTGAACTCAGTCAAACTGAGCTTGAGTTCAAGTTCTGTTCGAGACCAAAAATCACCACGCCGGACACAGCCCTTGCGGACTCACTCAGAAGTCCATCTGTGATACGGACTAAAAAATTTCCAAAGTACACTCCAACTCAAAAACAGTCTTACAATGGCTTGGGATTCTTGGAAGTTATCTGGCTGTGTATTTTCCTCAAGCTTTATTAATGACACACTTTCTTACATTAACTCCCCTGAGAGGCCCTATATATAGGACTTTGAATAGGGGGAAATTGATTAGGCTATAGTAACTTACTTGGAAACATTTAGCTCTCTCTGTGCCGTTTACTAACACAGATGAGACTTTTGCTCCCCTAAAAGGTCACTCTTTAGAAGGTAATTTTTTTTTAAAAGCATACATTTAAAAAACCATGAAAAATAACCATTCAAATGCTAACATGCCTTTATTCAATTTTTTCATCTTTGTATGCTTTTTACAAATTTATATTTTATAAACTTATAGTTTTGCCTACCATTAATATTTTAACAAAAGCATTTTTTAAAAAAAATATTTTATTTATTTGACAGACAGAGATCACAGGTAGGCAGAGAGGCAGGCAGAGAGAGAGGAAGGGAAGCAGGCTCCCTGCTGAGCAGAGACCCTGATGCGGGGACTCGATCCCAGGACCCTGGGATGGTGACTTGAGCCGAAGGCATAGGCACCCCAACAAAAGCATTTTTCTATTGCTAAGCACTTTTATTAGGAAATACTTCAAAGTGTCTAATAAAATGACAACACCCATGTATCCTTACTGACACTTAAGACAAATATTTCACTTTTTTTTTTTTTAAGAAACTGAATGTTATTTATCAGCTGAAGAGAGTATCTGTCTTGAAATAACTAATTTTAATGGCCATATAACCGTGTTCTGACCAGAAAGGTAACTTCTTTAACCATCTGCTTATTTTCTACTTTATAAATAATGTAGCAATTGACACTTTTGAACTCATAACCTTTTTCAAAGTTTGGACTATTTCCTTAAAATAGTTCCAGGAATTTAAAAAAAAAAAAAAAATAGTTCCAGGAATACTAAATTTGATCAAAGGACATGAATATTTTGAGTTTTTATTCACTGACAATTTGTTTCCCAAAAGATTTATAATGCATTTTACAAACAATAAGCAATGAATGTATGGCAATAAAGGTCTCTTTTGCTAATTTAATAGGCAATATTTGTAACGTCAGTTTTGTGTTTTTTAAGTTTTTATTTATTTATTTGACAGAGAGAGAGATCACAAGTAGGCAGAAAGGCAGGCAGAGAGAGAGAGGGGAGCAGCCTCCCCACTGAGCAGAGAGCACAATGCAGGGTTCAATCCCAGGACTCTGAGATCATGACCTGAGCTGAAGGCAGAGGCTTAACCCACTGAGTCACCCAGGTGCCCCTGTAATGTCAGTTTTAAACGTGTATTTAATTATTACCGGAACTGAATTCTACTCTATCAATTACATATGTTTCTTCTTTGTGAACTGATAATTCATGCTTATCCATTAATTTACTATGATTACTGATTTTCATTATCACTTTTAATAAATTCTCTGTAAGGGGACGCCTGGGTGGCTCAGTTGGTTAAGCTGCTGCCTTCGGCTCGGGTCGTGATCCCAGGGTCCTGGGATCGAGTCCCACATGGGGCTCCTTGCTCAGCGGGGAGCCTGCTTCTCTCGCTGCCTCTGCCTGCCTCTCTGCTTGCTTGTGTGTACTCTCTCTCTGACAAATAAATAAATAAAATCTTTAAAAAAAAAAAATTCTCTGTAAGGTCCAACACAGTAGCAATATGTGGAATAGCAATACAGTAGCAGCCACTAGCAATATGTGGCTATTTAAGTTAAAATTAATAAAATAAAATAAAAATGTAGCTCTTCAGTTGCACAGTCATGGGGGCTAAATAGCCATGGGTGGCTAGTGATCACATTAGACAGTGTTCGTTACCACAGGAAGTTATACCGCTCTAGATAATAAGATGCCACATACACTGTGAAGTCTGTTTATCAGTTTGTTGTAAGGTCTCTGGATAGTAAATTCAGACTATTGCTCATGATGTGAGGATACTATTACAGGATCAATTATATAGTCTAGTTCACACAAAAAGGTCAACCTCCTTGTAGAATCTTTTAAAACCCAGCCAAGTTTCTCTTCAGAGGTAGAAAGTTACTCTTTTAAGAGACCATTACTAAGGTTTCAGTACATTATAATCAGTCAGTTGCATAATTTTAGACCTAGGAGTTGCAGGTAAAGTTTGAGCAAAGATATCTAGAAAAGATTTATAGGACAAAAGAAGTAATATACATTATACTGAAAATTACATAACAAGCATAGAAAACACATTTCCCAATTGTCCTTTGACATCAATACACTATTCATTCAAATAATCCTATCTTGGGAATAACAAGAAGTGACAGAATAGTCTGGAAAGATCTGGTGGTTAAGAACATGGATTCTAGACCGGTATACCCAACTTCAAATCCAGCCCTGTCACTGATTACCTATGCCATCCTGGAGAAATGTACTTAATCTACCTCCCTGGGACAGCGCAGGGTTACTGAAAGGATTAAATGGGTTATTTAAAACGAGGTACCAGTGAACTCTCAGTAAGTGTTAAATAGTATTATATTTGATCTACCCTTACATCTTGATCTTATTTCTCTAAATTAAATGTGGGTAGACTCTAAAGTATAATCATCTCGCTGGTTTTAAGTACTTAAGGTAAAATAGTAAAAGTTAATGCTATTATAACATATATATATATTTACATGGTGCTTTAAGACTTTTTTTATACTTTATATATTTTATATATTTCATGTTGAATTACAACAAAAACAATTACGGGATTTACCCTAGTTTTAACAGAATTAAATACAGCACTTAGAGCCAGCAACAATGGAGCCTGATCATGTGTACTCTAGTGATCTTCTTATTGTAACAAAGAGATAAAGTAAAAATACGTTTACTGAAAATCTGATCAATCCTAGAATGACTGGTAACTTATGTGAAATTACTGTTGCTAAGAATCATAAGAAACCCTAATGTATACATTCTCCAGACAACTGAATGGCTGTTATAGGAGGACAATAAAGGCATTTAGAAGATGGGTTTAATTAACACAATGATGAAAACTCAGGGAACAAAACAAGAAGGGAGAGAGGCAACAGTAACAGAGATGGAAGACTCTCAAAAGAATACTAGAGTGTGCGGCATGATCTATTATAACACTAGTCAAATCTTATATGAATGATGTCATTATACACTAATTATATAAACAAAGTGGTATTACTATGTGACTAGCTATAATACTCAGCTACAGATAAGTAATCTGTAAGAGCATGACATACAGTATTCACTTTAACATACATTCAATAAATACATTATTAAATCATGAATTACCAAAACTCCAATATTAGTCCAAGAAGTAAGGAACAAAAAAGGGTCTACCTTGTCAATAATTGACTGCATATGAGACTTGTGAGACTGGTCTCCATAAAGTAAAGAGGACCATTGGTCTGGTGCAATTCGTAAGCCTGCTTCCATAGCAATTTGCACTATCTGGGAGTCATGTTCTCGCCGCAGAGCTTCATAGGTTCTAAATTCTTCCTTTAGCTGCATCAAAGAAGAGTCTTCATCACGCTTGGTGACCTAGTAAGACACAGAACAATCTCATGAGTCACGTAAGAAAGAAAATGAGTTTATACTTTATAAGAGCACATATAGAGAACAGGTCATTTTTAATATAACAAATTTCTTTTTTTTAAGCTTTTATTTATTTGTCGGAGAGAGAGAGAGCACAGGCAGGCAGAGTGGCAGGCAGAGGCAGAGGGAGAAGCAGGCTCCCCGCTGAGCAAGGAGCCCAATGGTGGGACTCTATCCCAGGACCCTGGGATCATGACCTGAGCCGAAGGCAGCCACTGAACTGACTAAGCCACCAGGCGTCCCTATAACAAATTTCTTTTAACAAGATTAAAATGGGACACACTGTTTTGCCTGTAAAACACTTCCCCCTTTAAAGACATCAAAATCTTGCAAACAGGTCTTATGGAAAGAATGAATATGTGCTAGAGCAAAATCCCTAGACTGGATAGACTTTAACACATATAGAGATGTGCAAATACGCATTTTTGAAAAGAAGAAAAATACTCGAGGCACCTGTCTGGCTCAGCCAGTATAGCATGTGACTCTTGGTCTCAAGGCATGAATTCAAGCCCCACATTGGATATGGAGTCTATTTCTTTTTATATACATACATAGGTATGTGTATACATACACACACACACACACACACACACACACACAGAGCAAGGACTTTAAAAGAGGGAAAATATGCAATTATTCTGAAAAAGACAATAACAACAACAATGTATGTTTCCTCTTCATAACTGTGGATTATCGAACTTGGGCTTGCCTGGCATTGAGCTGGCTGACAACCTAACTGAAAGAGTGTCATTCAGATGCTGGTATGATTCTAAAGACAATTAATCTGTACTTAGCTTAATTTTCCACAGAGTTTTGCAGGCTCGGCCACTATCAGAAAGTGTAAAACAATAATAATGATAATATCTTTTAATAATTAAAATGATTAACCCTTATTGAGCCCTTAGTATGCTCTAGTGAGTGTGTTAACTTATTAACTATCATATATTTTTTTAAAGATTTTATTTATTTATTTGACAGACAGAGATTATAAGTAGGCAGAGGCAGGGAGAGAGGGAGGGAGGAAGGGAAGCAGACTCCCTGCCGAGCAGAGAGCCCGATGTGGGCCTCGATCCCAGGACCCTGGGATCATGACCTGAGCTGAAGGCAGAGGCTTTAACCCACTGAGCCACCCAGGCGCCTTTAACTATCATATTGATATATTAACTCATTTAATTCTCTAAACTTGTTGAGGTAGGTACTATTGTTATTTTTGCTATAGAAAGAAATCAAAGTTGAATAATATTTTTTAAAAGATTTAATTTATGTGAGATAGAGTAAGAGAGCGTGCATATGAGAGAGAGTGAGAGAGAGAGAGAGAGAGAGAAAGCACATGACGGGGGGGGGGGGGGTGGGCAGAGGGAGAAGGAGAGGGAGAAAAAAGGCTCTCCACTGAGCAGGGAGCCCGACGCAGGGATCAATCCCAGAACCCCAGGATCACGATTTGAGCCAACTCAAATTAACCAACTGAGCCACCCAGGAACCCCCAAAGCAAAATAATTAATTCTACTCCAGGATCACCTGTATCCTAACATATTTCAGAATATATTTTTACCTTGTTAACCTTTTATTCCCAGAAGGACTCAAATTCCTCTAGCAGAAAATTCCCATTTTTTTTTCTTCCACCAAAGAAAACTACAGCAAGACTTCTAGGTCATCCTGATTATATTTTTAAATGTACTCCATTCTTATTACAAGAAGGCCTAACTTAAATTTTGTTAGGCAAATCCATAAAAGACCAAATAGGGGCGCCTGGGTGGCTCAGTGGGTTAAAGCCTCTGCCTTTGGCTCGGGTCATGATCTCAGGGTCCTGGGATCGAGCCCCACGTCCGGCTCTCTGCTCAGCAGGGAGACTGCTTCCCTTCCTCTCTCTCTCTGCCTGCCTCTCTGCCTACTTGTGATCTCTGTCAAATAAATAAAATCTTAAAAAAAAAAAAAACCAAATAGATAAAAAAAAAATCAAGAACTAGAGTCACAAAAACAAAATATATTTTGCCACTATTTAAAGGCAAGTCAAAAGACCAAATGCATATGTGGATATATAAAAACATCCTCTCAATACAGGCTAAACCTTATTAAAATGTAGAATGTCTTCTATATAATATACTAGGGTTCCCTGGCCTTGGTTCTCAAAACTGTCTTTTAACTAAAAACAATCAAAGATTTCTAAGAGATGCATGTCTATAGTAAGTCCTGGAACTATACTGTATTAAGGAAGACCAGAATTATCCCTGCCTGAAAAGGTTTTTCTTTAAAGATTTTATTTATTTATTTATTATGACCTGAGCCAAAGGTAGATGCTTAAGGACTGAGCCACCAGGCACTCCTGAAAAGGTAAACGGAAATAAAAGAGATGCTAAAAGGATGCAATTAGAACACAGCTATATGGACACACACAGCTACAAGGAAGAACGGAAGATGTGAGCTCCATCAATGTGAGTTCCACAAATTAAATTAAATAGGTACTGGTAGATACTTAACAGAAACTCTGCCATAGTGAATAAAATTTAGGGTATGGACCTACTGCGATGAGAGAAGATAAGTCTTCTCATGATGGAGACTGTGGCACGTATTACCAGCAAGGGAAGAAAGCAGGTAGACAATGAAATAAAGGGAAAGAATCACGACCCAAATGAAAAATAATTGATTTTTATAAATTTCCAATCTCTTTTCAATTACTATTAATGCTCTTAATTAGGATTGAGAGGTTCACTGTGGGTGTTCTGGGGCTTTTGGACCCCTTATTATTCTTCACAGGGGAAGGATGGATTTCCTTTTCTTTCCTTTTCTTTTATAAGCTTGCAATATTGTGTCTGTGTTGTTATTACAGAACAAAGAACTTTGGAAGCAGACAGACATTCTGAAGTGTACTGCACATAACACTGTACAATCATGTTATTATAATCATTACAACCAATATGAGTTATTTGGGGACAATGTGAACTAGTTGGGAGTTATTTTAGCTAATAGTCCCAGAGGCACCTATGGCCAAGAACAGGGTTGGGTACAGACCTGGAGTGCACACATCATTTTCAGTATATATATAATCTGACTCTAGAAAGAAAAACAATGTGGGCATTTAGTCAGAGCTTTAAAAATTTTTTTAAATTAAACTGGCATGCTTTCCAGGTGCCTAGTTAAATGTCTGCCTTCAGCTCATGTCATGATCCCAGGGTCTTGAGATGGTGCTCTAGGTGGGGCTCTCTGCTCAGGGGGGAGCCTGCTTCTCCCTCTCTCTCTCTGCCTGCCACTCCTTCTGCTTGTGCTCTCTTTCTGTGTCAAATAAATAAATAAAATCTTAGAAAATACATAAATAATTTTATTATTTATAAATGTTTTATTAATTTATAAAACATTTATAATATATATTATTTATATATTTATAATAGAACATATAACATTATTTCTATCATTACAATTATGTAATTCATAAAAAATTATATATTATAAATGTATAAATAATAAATATAAAAACTATTTTATGTTTGTATATAAAATATAGTGTTTATAAAAATAAATGTTTTCCTGTTGATTTTGTAAACCATGCTTTCTCAGGAAATGAGAAAATAAACTACAGTAGACTGTAGGATTTTTTAGTTTGAGTGTCAGATGAAGGGACATGGTGACCCAGGAAAGGATATCCTTACAGTCTGAATGAATTAAAAATTTTTTAGTGGCTTGCCTCTCTGGTCCATGAAGTACTAGTTATGTGTGGGACAGAAGCAAGAAGCCTTCACATTAAGAAGTCAGGAAAACAGGATGAATGATAAATGCTACACAGGGAGCACTTATGTCTAAAGCAGTGCTGATTCAATTTGGGATACAAAAGGGTATGTCCGGCCCTACTATATATACTGAAAATGAAATGACAAATGGAACTCCGGTACTGTACATGTGGAATTACAGCAGGAGCAAAGAGCAAAATGAAACTTCTTGCTTCAATTACTCTCTTTTCAGACCAATTCTGCATATAGCCTTGGTGGAACAATGACACACAGCTTATTAGCCTCTTCAAATATAAAAATCTATAAACCTTGGTTTGATCCATATCTGGATCAAATTGTTGTTGTTCAATATCTAATATACAAAATTTAATAAGATTTAACTTTAATAGGACACCATCTACATTCCTTTTATTTATTTATTTATTTATTTATTTATTTACATTCTTCAAAACAAAAAATCTTGAAATTTTCTTAGGGGCAACTTTATTAAACTCAAAAGTTTTACTACTAGGGCACCTGGGTGGCTCAGTGGGGTAAGCCTCTGCCTTCAGTTCAGGTCATGATCTCAGGGTCCTGGGATCGAGCCCTGCATCAGGCTCTGCTCAGCAGGGAGCCTGCTTCCCTTCCTCTGTCTCTCTCTGCCTGTCTCTCTGCCTACTTGTGATCTCTGTCAAATAAATAAAATATAAAAAAGGAAGTTTTACTACTTAAGTTTGGGAAAAAGATAATGTTTCCTTTTAAGCTGAAATATAACCTAAGTTCATACCTTGAAGCAGGAAGCTCTATAAAGGAGCTGGACAACATGCCCAATGCTAGTTTTAGAGGCCTGAGGAAACCGCGGCTCCAACCTTTGCACCACAAAGAGAACCAAGACTTTCCTTGACAGAGCAGAACCATCTTCCAAGGCCAGGAGAACCAGCTTTAGAGCTTCCTCCTGCATTGCTAGGGAAAGTTAGGCAAAACCAAAATTTATCATGTATAAAGATAAGATAAATTTATTAATTATAAGGGCAATATTTAACAATTTCTGCAGGTACCACATGGTATAACACAACACTGTAATACACAGTCACAGTTACACTTTCTAACCATTTTGGGGCAATTTTATATTACACTCTGCATATTTTATTTAAGAAAGCAGATAAAAAAAATTTCTATCAAATTGAAAACTTTTGACACTGAGAAATGTTTTACATGCTCTAAAATACTGACATGGAATTACCCAAGCCATGACTGTCAAGTGGAATATTTCTTGGTAATAACAGAATATTAGAAAAACTAGCCTTTGTATATCACACTTACAGTTCTTAACACCATACTTTTAGAATTATTAGTAGAGTAAATATCAAACTTTAATCACATACCTGGTCCAAGGAACTGGCAGCCCCTAGCCCTGACTGCTGCCCAAAGATTAGAGGAGAGTTGCTGAGGATTCTGGTGCTGAAGAATGAGCTCTGTAACTGTTCGTTCACCTAAAGATCGAGCTGCTCTCATAGCACGAATCCTGCCTTCTTCTTCCACTAGTTGGCAGTGGACCAGAGTCACCAGCTTCCTCTGCATTGGGCGACTCAGAACACTCTGAGTAGTGCTATTCAGACCCACTCCTTTAAAGAGAGTAAAAAGTTATTTCTAGGTTTACAATGCAATTTTAGATTCCAGAAAAACTTCCTCTGATGGGCTAACTGACTTATGCATACATGAATAGTTCCCAGTTCTACTGTAATGTTTAAAATAAATAATAGATAAAATTACATAAAGCCTAGTTTGCATTTTAAAAGTATACAAAAGCTATTATCTCATGTAAATATAACACTCATTACAACATTAAATATATCATTATTCATCATAACCACGGAGGGAAAAGGGGAAAAGGCCAGATATTAAGACTCAAATCTTGAGGTCATAACAGTTCTGGCATTTTACTTCATAATGGTTAATTTTACCTTCCTAATGAAATAACAAGCCATAACGGCAAGGCAGTAAGAGCAACTTCCAGTTTTATTTCATTCCCTATGGCACACCATATAAAACTGAATAGAATGCAGACAATCCAGAGTTGTCAAATGATGGAGAGCTCTTCTGAAACCACATTCACTTATATTTGCAACTCATTCAAATGTTTCCAACATCACATAAACTTTGAAGTCACCTATTTAATGTGGTTTGTAATGATATTATTTAGTGTTTGTGGGTTTGATTTACAATAAATAAGTAAATTTCATTAGCATTCACTTACAGCCCGCAATTTTTTTTAAAGATTTATTTATGGGGAGTCTGGGTGGCTCAGTCAGTTAAGCATCTGCCTTCAGTTCAGGTCATGATCCCAAGGTAATGGGATCCAGCCCTGTGTTGGGCTTCTTGCCCATTGGGGAGCCGGCTTCTCCCTCTCCTCTCCGCTTGTACTCTCTCCTGCTATTTCTGTCACTCTCTCTCAAATAAATAAAATCTTTAAAATACATAAATAAACAAACAAGTAAAATAAAAGATTTATTTTAGAGAGGAGAGGGAGGGACAGAGGGAGAGAGAAACTCAAGAAAACTCTGAGCTGAGCACAGAGTCTGGCATGGGGCTCAATCGCATGACCCTGAGATCATGACCTGAGATGAAACCGAGAGGCAGACAGACAGACTGTGCCCTCCAGGCACCCCTACAATTTTTATGATAATAAAAACATCTTTAATGAACATGTTTAGCATGGATAGCTGCATCCGATTTACCTCTAGCACTGCTGAGTGGTTTCAGGTACAATGCTAATTCTTCTACACATTTCTTGGCTTCCTCATAATGCTTTGTATCTTCAACCCCACTACACAAAGTAATGGGTTGCTGCTCAGGGACCTTCAGGTCAGAAGAAATGGTCTGTATGAGTACTCATTGCTTTACTGAGTATATTTTATGCACTGCTACTCTGTGGTAACATCAAAGCGCCTACTAAATTTATTGAATTCTTCCAAAGGCCTTTTCTATACTAATACGCAAAATTTAATGCACTGTTTTGGTTTTGTAATAGCTTTACTCAAATATAATTTGTACACCATATAAGCCACCCATTTAAGATATACAATTCAATGGTTTTTAGTATATTCTTAACTATGCAACCATAACCATAATCTTAGAACATTTTCATCATCCCTCCAAAGAAGGGCATATTCTTTTGTCTCCCCTCTCATATTTCCTCCCAACTCCCCACCAACCTTAGGAAAACAATGATCTATTTTCTGTCTCTATGGAGTTGCCTACTTTGGACATTTCACATTAATAGAAATCAAAGAACCATATATAATAACTTCCAAAGTGGCTACACTCTTTTATTCTCACCAGCAATCAATGAGTTCTGCTGCTGCACAGCCTCACCAGCACTTGGTACTGTGTTTTGGATTTTAGCTATTCTAATTGGTATGTAGCATAATCTTGTTGTCTTAATTTGCAATTCCTTAATGACAAATATGCGTGGGTTTACTTCTGGGCTCTGCTCTATTCCACTGAACTAAATGTATGTCTTTATACCAGTATCACACTGTCTTGATCACTGTAGCTTTGCAGTTTCAAAATCTGGAGTCTGATTCCTCCAACTTTGTCCTTTTTCAAGATTGTTTTAACTATTTTTGGTCCCTTCTGATGCCGTATGAGTTTTAGGATTGGCTTTTTGTTGTTGTTGTTTCTGCAAAAAGGAAAACCACCACTGGGGGTTTGATAGAGCTAGCATTGAATTTGTAGATGACTTTGGGTAGTACTATGATCTTAACAATATCAATTCTGCCAATCCATGAACAATGTCTTTCTATTTATTTATGTCTTCTTTAAATATCTTTCAGCAATGTTTTGTAGCTTTTCAGCGCACAAGTCTTTCTCCCCCTTTGCTAAATTTATTCCTAAGTATTTTATTACCTGATGCTACTGTAAGCGGATTCATTTTCTCAATTTCCTTTTGGATTGTTCATTGCTAGTGTATAAAAATGCAACTAATGTGTTGACTTTGTATCCTGCAACTTTGCCTAATTCATTTATGAACTCTAACAGCTTTCTAATGGAAATCTTTAGAGTTAAAATAGTGACTACTATATATTGAAATGCCCTGTCCTTGTTCCTCAAAATGTTAATAATAGAACCACCCTACGATCCAGCAATTGCGCTATTAGTTATTTACCCACAGGATATAAGAATACAGATTCGAAGGGATACATAAACCCCCATGTTTTACAGCAGCACTATCAACAATAGCCAAACTATGGAGAGAGCCCAAATGTCCATCGACTGATGAATGGATAAAGACGTGGTGTGTATCTACAATGGAATATTACTCAGCCATCAAAAAGAATGAGATCTTGCCATTTGCAATGACATGGATAGAACTAGAACATATTATGCTAAGAGAAATAAATCAGGCAGAGAAAAATGCCATATGATCTCACTCATATGTGGAATTTAAGAAAGAAAGCAGATGAACAAATGAGCACATACAAAGGGGGAAAAGAAAAAAGGAAAGAGGGAAACAAACCATAAGAGACTCTTAATGATAGAGAACAAACTGAGGGCAGACAGAGGGACGTGAGTGGGAGATGGGCTAGATGGGTGATGGACATTAAGCAGGGTACTTGTTATGAGCAGCGAGTGTTGTAAACAAGTGATGAATCACTGAATTCTACTCCAGAAACCAATATTGTACTGTATGTTAACTACCTAAAATTTAAAAAAAATAATAAAATAAAATGCCCCATCCTCAAATATAAACATTAGTTGTTTCAGTTAAGATATAACAAGGTCTTACTCATTTTGTAGAAAGAGTTAGTTCATCTTTAGACAATTGTATGAAAAAAAAAAAAAAACCAAGCCTTGGTTATTTGCTATTAAAATAGTATATTTTTAAAATTATTACTCTTAATAAGTCTATTTTTTAAATGTTTCCAAACTATCGTATGGGATTTTCAAAATAAAAAGAAATGATTATGAAATGAAAAATTAAGTGCAAGAAGCAAAAGGACCTATTGCACTTCCCCTTTTGACAAATATTTTGTAGTGTTGTTGGTGACATCACAAGAGAGGTTTATAAATAAGTTTTCCTTTTGAATAAGCTATTCTAGAACTGCTCTCTTCATCTCCAACATACATAATATCAACCTTTTGTACATTTTAGCAGCTTATGTCAAGACTGATCTAGAGAACATCAGTGCGGCCAGACCTAAAGTTCTAGTGTATTTATTAAAAAAATAATTTTTGGTAAATATATGGCATTTCAGACTCACACTCTGCAAATTTAGTAAAGGATTACTTAAATAAATCATATCTAGCTTTCAACAACCCACCTCCCTTGGCTTTGTGAAATCTTCTGAAGATACTATTAATCCCTAAATTTGAGAATAAGGACATTAAATTTTAGAGTATTACCATCAGAATTGCTAGACTAACTTTAACATTTAGATACCTAGGAATATTTGCTTCTACTCTAGAAAAATGGTTCCCAATATGCTCTAGAGTTCTTGTCACCGTCTTCATCTTTCATTTCAGTTAGTATCTACTATGGAAAACTGTCTAAAGTAGCTTCTCTTTTCCTATTAAGTAAAATGCAATGGTTTTATGAATAGTATTTTCGTCAATATTAAGAGGTCTCCGTGACTTATCCTCTTAGGTCTCTCTAGTGATCTGAACAGCTGAGATTGCTGAGAAAGGCTGACCACCAGATTAAATGACTGTTCTGTGCTATGACCGAGGAACACTGCACTCCCACGATGTATCTCCCAACACACTGAAATAAAGGATTTGCACAGTACCAATGGAATTTTCTGTCTATTTAGGTAGAAGGCAATGTTGTCCAATTTTAATTCAAGTTTCCCTTAGGAGAAAAACACATACACTCAGAAACTGAACAGTAAGTGACCCATCTTACCTGAGCACCCACCAGCTGCAGCAATGCTGAGTTCACAGGGAGGAGCTCAATGTCTGTATTGATAGTGGTCTGGTCAAATGGGCAAGCCTTGCGGTGGAGTTTATTCAGGCACATCTTGCAGACAGTATGGCCACAACCCAAACTGATGGGCTTTCGAATTGTTTCATCGAAAGTCTGAGTGCAAATTGGGCAGGAGAGGAAATCCGTCCACTGTGGAGCTTGTACAGGCATTGTTACTGGAGTTACAATTCACTAACACACACACACACACACACAGAAAATAATCTAAAGCAAAGATTCCACTGGAATCAAAATCTTTGAAAAAGTTTTTTTTTTTTTAAATATCTTCTGTAGATACAGTCAGCACATAGTGTGAAATATAAGCTGGAAAACAAAAAAGAGAGAAAGAGAAATCAATGTGTCTTCCTTTTCAATTAAACTGTGCATTCACTCTACTACCTACAACATTTTATACCACACTGTTATCACTATAGTACATTGTTTTGCACTTCTATAGAATCAGCCATAATAAAACATCTAGTTTTATCCCCTCACTGTAGAGATAGGGAGTGGACCCCAGAAAGAAAATTACTTGCTCAAGGTAACAAATGAAGTTAGAAATAAAGTTAGATCCAGTATCTACATCTCTGAAGTTTACTGAAGTCTATGATTATATAGAAGAATTAGCCTTTTTTTCTTTTTTTTAAGGTTTTATTTACTTGTCAGAGAGAGAGAGAGTGAGAGTGTGAGCACAAGCAGAGAGAACAGCAGGCAGAGGGAGAAGCAGGCCCCCTGCTGAGGAGGGAGCCCGAAGTGGGACTCGATTGCAGGACCCCAGGACCAGGACCTGAGCGAAAGGCAACCGCTTAACTGACTGAGCCACTCAGGTGTCCCAGAATTTGCCTTTTTAAGGTGGTTAATAATACTATTTCTTGATGTGAATGCCAGTTACATCTATCTGTTCAGCTGTGAAAATTTATCAAGCTCTACACTGATGATAGGTACGCTTCTGTACATGTTACACCTCAATAAAGAGTTTAAAAAAAACTGGTATAAAGCAAATTATCATCAAATTGGGTATGGGTAGGGTACCTGGGTGGCTCAGTTGGTTGGGCATCTGCCTTCAGCTCAGGTCATGATCTTAAGAGTCCTGGGATTGAGGCCCCAATCAGGCTCCCTGCTTGGCGGGGAGCCTACTTCTCCCTCTCCTCCCTGCTCTTGCTTTCTCTAGCTATCTCTGTCCCTCTCTCTCAAATAAATAAATAAAATCTTAAGGAAAAAAAAAAAAGGTCTTTAAATAAAATGTCTATGGGCTTTTTTAGTTTGTTTTTAAGGGTCTTAAATATTGTGAAGAATTTTATTTACAGGTAGTTAGTTATCTTTAAGCCCCTGGTATAGCCTTTATTTATTGCTATTGTGTGTTGTACTGAACAACTGCGTAGTTAAAATTATTTACTTCAAAAGATTTTTTAAATTCTTAAATTTATGAATGACAGAACAATTATAATTCAAATTATAATAAAATTCCATTGCCTAGCCTCTGTTTTTGGCAAAGGGTAACAGCCAAATCACAAATTTATCACCTGTGTCTAATAGAAATTCTTTTTATATATAAAATTCAACCTAAAACTTCCAGCATATATATTAAACAATACCTACTACACTTACTCTAAATGTCGTTTCTAAAAATAAGAACTGATGCACAGAACAAGAGTAAGGTTCTCCAAGATTTGATTTTGTTCGAGACTGCTTACAGAGATGGAAAAATTATTTAAGCTGTAATTAACTAGGAAAGTAAATCATCTAGATACCTTATTCTTTGAGCATTATATTTAATTCTTGTTTTATCGAAATAACTCAACCTTAAATGCAAGCCCATTATTGGTGAGAGAGCAGTTTTCATTCATTCAGCAAATATTTACTAAGCACTACTATGTGCCAGACTGAATTATTGGGGAAACAGTGAAACAGCACAGTCATAATATCTGCCTTGTAAGTAATATTAGTTTTGTTTGGGTTTTTGCAAAGTGTGCTCTAAGATAAATGGATTTTACCAAGTTAATTTCATGTTCAGGATATAAAATTAAAGTTATCTGCATGTGTGTTAAAATGGCCCCTGCAATAACAAGAATGAGTAAATAAAGAAACTGCTCACATTTTGATTTCTATAATGTTTTAAAGATAAATAGTTCTAATAAAATAGATTTAATCAAATAGATTGAGTAGCTACAGTTACGTTTATATTAAATTATTACTATTTAATAAACTGAAACTCTCATCTGGAATGGTAAAAAAGAGAACAGTATCTAATTACTCTATTTGACTGCAGACTCAAATGCTACATTTGTGTATGGGGTTAGAGAATGCTCCAAAATAAAGAAAAAAAGGAATAAAGTTTTAGAAGACATAATACTCAGAAAAAAGAAGTAGGTATTAGTAAAAAAAACTGCTTGCTGAACCTGATTAAATCAATAAAGTATCACCCACATGAACTTTTCTATAGATTAACATAGCAATTGACATTAATGTCTGTGAAGAATCTGATCTTGTGTTAATCTCTGCATTAAAGTAAAATTTAATGGTTCCTTCCTTTTTATTAGTATAGCCTTGTAAACAACTTAAAATTTGTTAACCATTAAGTAAAGATAACAAAACACAGCACTTTATTCTCTCAAATGCTGTAACTATACAAACCCCAAAGGGCATAAAATGTAAATATTTTATTGTACGTCAGTACAACTTTCACCATTACACAGCTATGTGCCACATTCTATTCTAAATGCCTTGCATACAGAGCACTTATAAAAGGTAGATAATTACTGTTATTCCATTTTACAGATTTGAGAAATGGAGGTTGAGAGAGGCTGAGTAAGATAAAAAGAGAGCTAAGATACTAAACCCAGATATTCTCGCACAAAACCCAAACTCTAGCCATATCACCATTCACAAATTAAAGGTTAAATATAAGTAAGGAAGAACTATATGTGACTTCATTCAAAAACCAATGTCACAAAGCTGCGCTAATAGCTACTGACCTCACAGCAATTCTGCTAACCTTACTGGCAAATCTAATGGTCAGGTCACTGTTCTAATCTCATTTGTCTTCTCAATAAGATATGAAACAGATGACTACTAACTTCCTGCTTCTTGAAAGTGTCAATGAAACACATTTCTCTCGTCCCCTCCAACTTGCTGACTGTGTTTTTGATCTCTTAAACTCCTAAATGTTGGAATCATCAAATCTCCACTTTGAGTTTTCTTTTCTCATCATTCTTCAGCTAAAATCCTGAACCAGCTTTCTGTAAGATTTAGAATAAACTCTGGATTTCTTATTCTGGTTTACAAAACCCTAATTGATATGACTTATAATTCTACTTCAACTTCATTTTCTAACACTTACCCCACCACCCTAGTACTGTCCAGCTATTCAAGGGAAGCTTGTTCCCACCTTAGTATAATAATACGAGGTATTCTCTCTAATCTTTGAATTGGAAACCATTCACTTCGATGCGATCAAAAATGTCAAGTGTTCCTTGACCACTTAAAACTCTAAATCACTTTCTAATCTATCACTATATTTAAATTCTCTATAAAACATTTCCATCATCTGTAAATAGCATTTTCTTTCTTATATTTTATTTTTATTTTTTTAAAGATTTTATTTATTTATTTGACAGAAAGAGATCACAAGTAGGCAGAGAGGCAGGAAGAGAGAGAAAGGAGGGAGCAAGCTCCCCGCCAAGCAGAGAGCCCAATGTGGGGCTTGATCCCAGGACCCCGGGCTCATGATCTGAGCTGAAGGCAGAGGCTTTAACCCACTGAGCCACCCAGGAGCCCCTCTTTCTTATATTTTAATCTGCTTACTTAATATCCATCTTCTATAAGAATACAGATTCTACAAGAGCTGAGACCTAATGTGTCTTGTTCACTATAAAAGCTATAGCTCCTGGGGTGCCTGGGTGGCTCAGTGGGTTAAAGCCTCTGCCTTCGGCTCGGGTCATGATCTCAGGGTCCTGGGATCGAGCCCCCATTGGGCTCTCTGCTCAGTGGGGAGCTTGCTTCCTCCTCTCTCTCTGCCTGCCTCTCTGCCTACTTGGGATCTCAGTCTGTCAAATAAATAAATAAATCTTAAAAAAAAAAAAAAGCTATAGCTCCTTACTACAATTTAGGCACACTAAAAATTTTGTGTGTAATTTCAGAGAGTTCACAAACCTGTGGAAATCTACTCAGAAATCTCTAAGGTACTTAAAAACTCTAAATTAAGAATTCTAATCTATATTCTTCCTTAATGAATCTTAAAAAATTATAAATAAATATTTGAGATTTATTACATGTCAGACACTACAATATGGAAACAGGTAAAAAAAACATGGTCAAGGGGCAGTCTGGGTGGCTCAGTGGGTTAAGGCCTCTGCCTTCGGCTCAGGTCGTGATCCCAGGGACCTAGGATCCAGCCCCGCATCAGGCTCTCTGCTCAGCAGGGAGCTGCTTCCTCCTCTCTCTCTGCCTGCCTCTCTGCCTACTTGTGATCTGTCAGATAAATAAATAAAATCTTGGAAAAAAAAAAAAAAACATGGTCAACATCAGTTTTACAGACTTGAAAACACGTGGCTCTCCTATATGAACTCAGATCTATGCTGCCATAAAAAATTTTCCAAATTATTCTGTTGTAACAAGAATTCAAAATTTTATTGGTAAAAGATACCTCAGAGATCATCTGGTTCTAGCCTAGTTTTTCAAGGTGAGATACTAACATTTACTTCTGTCCCTAACAAAAGCAAGTATTATTACATATTATTAAGCTTTTTTAAACACCTCTTTTCATTTAATCTTTAAAACCCAAAGAACGGGATGCCTGGGTGTGTCTGTCAGTTAAGCCTCTGCCTTCGGCTCAGGTCATGATCCCGGGGTCCTGGGATGGAGCCCTGCATTGGGCTCCTTGCTCAGCAGGGAGCCTCCTTCTCCCTCTATCAGCAGCTCCCCACTGCACACCCACTGTGCTGCTCTCTCTCTCTCTGACAAATAAATAAAATCTTTAAAAGTAAATAAATAAAACCCAAAGAACTCGGGATCATTTTTCTTCTTTTTGCAGGGAAATAAAAAATAACATTAAAAAAAAAAAACGTTCAAAGAACTCTGTCCAAGGTCACACAGGTAGTAACTGGCAAAGTCAAGAAGATATAGCCACCTTAGGTCAGTACTTAACACTAAAGCCTACATGCACTTTCCACCACACCAATCTGACATGAAGACCAAAAGGCATGACAAGTAAAACAGTTACAAAGTCATGAAGCTTGATAATGGCAGAGCTAGGATTAGAAACCAAGTTTCCCAACTCCTAGTTCTAGTGTCCCCTACATCCCACCAGACTGCCTTGCATATAAACCTATATCACCAAACAGCTGATTTTTTAAAATATTCTTGCATATGAAAACCACAGTTGACAATATTTGGCTTAGATCAAAGCATCCATTAATCTTGGAAATGATATGTAAAATTGTTTATATATACATGCTCATTCTTCTGGGAATAAGATCCCTGACTTTTATCAGATTCTCAAAGGTTTTATTTGGGGAGGAAGAGAGGGGGAAGGTAAGTATCACTGACTCAGACATACTGAAATAAAGTAACTGGTGAAAACATAAGAATACAAAAAAATAATAATTTATATGAAAATATATCTCCTCTATATTTGCACCACAATCTCAGACTAACTCTTGTAAATATTTTTAAAAGTGATGTTCATGTGCATCAAACATTTTTTTTACACGGTTACACTGAAATGTCTCCCTCTCACCCCTATTTCCCATCCCGCTAGTCCTCATTTCCATGCCACCTCCACAGATAAACCACTGCTATTATTCTCTTTCAGTTTCTTTATTCATCTAGCTCAAATACATATTATTAATTGGAAAAAAAGCATTTTAAATGAAGTTATTTACAACTCTTCTATCCCTTTCTTCATTAAACCAGTTTTTCTTAGAGCGAGGTTCTATCAAGAAAGAAAAAAAAATCCTAAATAATTCTTCTAATTACAAAGCACATGTCTCAAGGTCTCCAGATAAATCACGGTATGTTAGGGATCTGTCCACATGTTGCTCAACAGGGGTAATTCTACTGGAGCCTTTCTAACCAGAAAAGCATGAATGATGGGCCTCTTCACTTCTAACAAAACCCAAAGGAGGGGTGACTGCTCAATGATGAGAGCCATTACTAACTTTCCTATCAGTTAAAACAAGGCCTACTCCCCTGATCCCTCTGATACTAAGTGATAATACAGAACACACATGACAGTTAAATAGCAATCAGTCCACCTTGAAGAGGGCCCAAATTTTAAAACATCATATAACTTCCCCAATAATAGGCACATTTTTACACCAGGAATAGTGCTCATAGCTACTACAGACAAAATTATGACACGATACATAAAAGAGCTTGGTTTTCTGAAAATAAAGCATGGATCAGGCATTATGCTAGTTGTTTTCAGATGCTTTTCCTTTTAAATGTACACCATAACCCTAAACTATCACCAGTATTTGTGAAGTACCAAGTAGGTGCCGGCACCGCAGTAGCCTGTACATGGTATCGAATTAAAACAATGTTCACAGCCACGCAAATGTTCACAGCCACACCGTAATGCAGTTATTACCTTCATTTTAATATTAGAGAAACCAAAATACAGAGAAGTACCCAAAGACACAAAACTAGTAAGTGCAGGACTATGATTCAAACTTGGCCAACCTAACCTCCAAGCTGGTACTTTTAAATATATGTTCTGTGTCATCTTACAGATGATCGTTAATAGTCATCAAGGCAGGGAACTTTGAAGAGTGATGGAAATATTTTAAAATTGGATTGTGGTGATGACTGCACAATTCTGCAAATTTACTAAAATTCATTGAATTATACACTTAGAATAAGTGAATGTTATAGTGTACGAATTATACTTCAATAAAGCTATTAAAATAATCATGAAAGACTTTTAAATAAAAAGTCTTAGCTTTCACATTTTTAAATGCAATATACAACTTAAAAATATAAAGACATCTCTCAGATCTGTTCTAGGAATGTAGCAGTAGCCCTATTAAAAGCTAAATTATACTGCTTTAAAGATGTTATTTAAATATATTAAAAACTAATACAAAAAATTCTTAAAAGTGTATTACCATTTCCTCTACACAGGTTTGTTTTCTCTGCTTCTGATTTAGAGGGAGAAACACAGAAATAAAATTCATCAAGTATCTAGTTTGGGGGGCGCCTGGGTGGCTCAGTGGGTTAAGGCCTCTGCCTTCGGCTCGGGTCATGATCTCAGGGTCATGGGATCGAGCCCTGCGTGGGCTCTCTGCTCTGCAGGGAGCCTGCTTCTCTTCCTCTCTCTCTCTGCCTGCCTCTCTGCCCCCTTCTGATCTCTGTCAAATAAAAAAAAAAAAAAAAAAAAATTTTAAAGTATCTAGTTTGGGCCAGTCACTCACTCCTCTGAGGCATTTTTTAATGCCCATTTTATAGGTAACACTTAAAGCTTCAAAAACATTAAATAACTTGCCTAAAGCCTAGGAGTTGTGAGCTGAGACCACAACTCAGCTTTTAAGTTGCCTTGAGAAAGATATATTAGACAAATCTTTATTGTCTATGAGAAGAAAATCTTGGATTTCCTCTCACCCTTGCCCTATGAGATGAGTTTAACTCTTTATTCTTGGCCTTAATTTAATTTGCCATTTCTCTGGAATATTTCCATAGCAACCAATATGCAGGGCAACTTCAGAGAACATTTTTAACCAACTTGAAAAACGAAGCTAAAAGCAGGAAATCAGAACAAAAAGAAGAAAAATCAATGAAAGCTTATTATAACACTTCTCAGTGTTCTCGTTCTCAGCAGTTTCAATTAATTTACAGATAAAATACTAGTCTGAGATTTTTAAGGAAGCTCAAGGTTTTTCCAGCAATAATACCCTGTGAAGAAAGATACTATTTTGATTGTAAAAGATCTCTCTTCCCCCAAAATACATAAATTTGTAACCCTATATTGTATACAACATTCTAGATATAATTAATGTAATATACTAATGTTAGTACAAATGGACGAATACTTGAGACAGGTAAAAAGAGAATGGCTTCTCATTTAGAGAGGGGAAAGCCTGAAAGATGGAACTTGACAAATAAGGGTTGAGAAAGCAGCAAAGGGTTCATTTAGCTGGCTTACTTTCCCAGTGTTCGGAAGGACAAAAAGAAACACTGCTATCTGCAACTTAATGCCAAATTTAGGAGAAGTAACACTAAGGAAAGATAAAATCATTCATGGGGAAGCTACGTGATCTGAAGCTGAAACAGTAAGCTATAAAGTGAAAGACAACTTCTAACTTTGTGTACACAGTTTAAGATTCCAGATATCTATTCTACATAAAGTTATGCACTGTGTGTAAATGTGCTGCACTGAAGAGGACATCACCAGTTATTAAGAGGTAGCAGAAAAACATCATCTTGAAAGTACCTGTGAGGTAGTAAGCAGGGAAAGCTTACCCATTACAGCAAAACAGCCAAAGGTTATTTTATTTTTTTCAGCTTTTGCATCAATATTCTGCTGAATATTACATACACTACGTTGTCAAGTAAGTTTGTCATCACCATTTAGTGGTATTCCAAAAACAGACAACACAACAAGAATCAAATCAAATCTAATCAAAATCAGGAATATTCTGGAATACACTAGGCCATTTTAGTTGATCTGTTATCTTGTTAATTGCTTTCAAATTAAATGCAGATTTCTGATATTAGTTGCTTTCTTGGTGAAAACTGGTGTCTCCTTAATTTGGCCTCTTTTCTAAACCACAAAGATGACTCAGTCCCAACACAAGAAGATCCAAGAATAATTTTTGGTGCCTAGGCCAAATATTTCAACCAGACTTTAGTTTTTCAGATCACATTCAGAAATCTCTCCTCCTACTGCAATAATAGGCTCCTTTTGAGAACAGGAAGTTTGTTCCTCCGGTGTGTACAAGTTATTTTGAGACACAATGACAAATCTGATTGGCAAGTATTCAGTAATCTTGGACGTAGGGATAAATACTCACAAAGAAAAGAAAATCTAACTTTCATATTTCAGACTGTTAATTACAATGAAATTGAGACATTTTGAGGGGCAGCACTAATAATCTGTTTCTTCAACTTATCCCTTTTTACTAGTTCTTTCCCACCCGCATGCTTAAATCCTTGTTCAGAAGAGCTTAAAAACACCCACATTTCTATCTCCAACCTTTAATTTAAGAAAAAGGGGGGGGGCAGTTGACAGACTCAGTTGGTGGAGCCTGCAACTCCTGATTTCATCAGGGTCATGCATTCAAGCCCCACACTGGGCGCAGAGTATACTTAAAAAAAAAGAAAAAAAAAGTCATTTAATCCTTGTCCTTATTTTCTTCCTAGGCTCCATTCTTTACCCCCTCACCTTTCGGTTGTGGGTTTTGATTTTTTTTTTAAAGATTTTTATTTATTTATTCATGACAGACAGAGAGAGAAGACCAGAGGGAGAAGCAGGTTCCCCGCTAAGCAGGGAGCTGGATGCGGGGCTCGATTCCAAGACCCTGGGATCATGACTGAGCTGAAAGCAGGCAACTGAGCTGAAAGCAGGAGCTTAAGACTGAGCCACCCAGGTGCGCCCCCCTCACCTTTCGGTTTTAAAACTACCAGTCTACCCCAATTGCTATGCTGAAACAACTCGAACAAACACATCAACAACCTTCTTTTGAAATTCAACAGTTATGGGGCGCCTGGGAGGCTTGGTCGTTAAGTTGCGGCCTTCAGCTCAGGTCACGATCCTGGTGTCCTGTGATAGAGCCCCACATTGGGCTCCTTGCTCAGTGGGAGACCTGCTTCTCCCTCTCCCACTCCCCTTGCCTGTGTTCCCTCTCTCATTGTGTCTCTCTCTGTCAAATAAATAAAATCTTAAAAAAAAAAAAAGAAATTCAACAGTTATATCTCAAGTCATTATCTTCTTTATACACAGCATTTAATGATGTTGACCATTCTTCCTGCAAATGCTGCCCTTTTTTGGTTTCTATAATGCCATACTGTCCAGGTATTCTACTAATAGCAGGCCACTCCTTGGGTGTCTCTGTTGAGGGCTTCTCCTTCTCTGCCCATTTCTGGAATATATGTGGTTTTTCAGAATTCCTTCCTCAATTCTCTCCTCTACAAAATTTCCCTGAGAGATTTCATCTATTCTTCAGCTTTCAAATACCAACTACACGCCGATGATTCCCAAATCTACGTCCCAGTTCAGACTTCTCTTCTGATGTCAGCCAGGGCCATATAACCAGTTGGCTACTAGCCACCCAGTACTTTCCATGTCCAACTAGCTGGCCATTCATGTCCAACTAGTGTCTCAAATCATCTCAACCTTACCAAAAACCTTCTGTTCCCTATATCAATGATCAAATCTCTTATCCATTGACAGAAGCATGGGGAATCACCCCTGACTCTTCCCTTTTTCCTCAAGCCCTTCCCCCTCAACTAATCAGTCACCATGTCTAGCATGTTATTTTTTTAATGTCTGAAACATTCCCATCCATTCCCAATACCTAAATTTAGATTACCAACATCTCTTACCTAGATTACTGGATTTTTTAACTATGGCACTGCTGTTAACAGAATCCTCAACAGAGCAAAGCTAGGGTATATAACTAGACTCTAAGTTCCTTAAAATCAGAGAACATCTTGGGTTTTTTTCCTCTCTTGCTATTTTCTCTATGGTTTTAATATAGAAAAAGCCAGCCAAAATATATGAGCAAACCTATCAAGCTGGAGTATTTATTTTCCCCAATACTAAGTCAACTGAGTTAATGGAAAGCTAGCTGCTAGGGAAGAAATCTAGGGCCTTACCATGCAGAGTAGCATGCACAGATCACCAAGGATTTTAAGACTTGAAATAACAACACTTTGAACCAACTAGGGGTGAACCAAGCAGGGGTGATTCCCCATGCTTCTGTCAATGGATAAAGACATCCAGAGAATACCTAACAAGAGCAGCATTCTTTTCAAATATATATGGAACATTCTCTAAGATATACCACATGCTAGACCATAAAACAAGTGTCAATACATTTAAGAGGACTGAAATTACAAAAATTATATTCTATGAACACAACGGAATGAAATCACAAACCACTAACAGAAAGAATTCTGGGGAACTCACGAACAGGGAAATTAAGTAACATGCTACTTTTTAAAAAAAGATTTTTATTTATTTATCTGAGAGAGAGAGAGCAAGAGAGTGAGAGACAGCATGAGCAGGGGGAGGGGTAGAAGGAGCTGGAGAAGCAGACTCCCCACTGAGGAGAGAGCCAGAAGTGGGGCTTGATCCCAGGACCCTGGGATCATGACCATGACCGAAGCTGAAGGCAGACACTTAACTAAATGAACCACCCAGGCGCCCCTAAATAACATACTCCTAAATAACCAGTAAGTCAAAGAAGAAATCAAAAGGGAAATTAGAAAATATTTTGAGATGACTACAAATGAAGACACACCACACAAAAACTTGTAAGACACAACTGAAGCAAGGTTTAGAGGGAAGCTTACTTCTTTAAATGTGTGTATTAAAAAAGAACAGGGAAGGTGCCTGAGGGGTTCAATCTGTTAAGTGTCTGCCTTCAGCTAATGTCATGATCCTGGGATCCTGGGACTGAGTCCCTAGTTTGGCTTCCCACTCAGCAGGGAATCTGCTTCTCCCTCTCCCTCCACCCCCACTTGTGCTCTCTCAAATAAATAAAATCTTTTTTAAAAATAAATAAATTAAAAAGAAGAGGGAGGTGGGTGGGGAAATGGTGAAATAAATGAAAGTGATTAAAAGTACATTTATCATGATGAGCACTAAGTAATGTATAGAACTGCTGAATCACTATATTGTATGCCCAAAACTAATACGACACTCTGTGTTAGTTATACTGGAATTAAATTTTAAAAATAAATAAATAAATAAGGCAAAAAAAAAAAAAAAAAGAATAAGGCAAAAAATAAATAAATAAAAAATAAACCAGAGAAAATAAAAATTAGAAAATTAAAAAAGAAAAATCAATAATCTTACTTTCCACCTTAAGGCACTTGCAGGAAAAAAAAGATCTCAGACATCAGCAGCATAACAAACTCTCTGTGGCCAAAATGTAGTGAATTTACATCAGTAGCAAGTGATGCCAATTTTAGACAATTACTCCCAAAAACACAAAACAGAAACTTAATACACCAGACAGTATAAGCTTAAAATTTAAAAAACAAAAATAAATTTTTAAAAGCTTAAAAATTCAAGTATTCTTATACCCTGAACTGTTTAATATTAACCAGTTTAAGAGGTATAAACCCAATCTAAAAAAATCTTGGTTGTTCCTTTTCCCAATTAACACACACACACACACACACACACACACACATTTCCATTTAGGACGAAGGAGAAAAGATACCTCAAGGTTTATAAACTCAAATATAAAATCCAGGTTTTTGTTTCATTATTTTAGGCAAACAACTTATAACATGAGCAAATAACCCTTAATATATCAAAGCTGGCAAACAGAGAGAAAAACCCTCAAATTTATCTTTCAAAGGGCTTCTGGAATATCACTTATTAGCAAGCTATACTGGCTTCCCTATCTTTGACGAAAATTTTCATAGGTTCAATATAAGCAAATGAAAACTTAAACAGAATGCTAAGTTTTAAAATAATAACAGCACTTACTATGGGTTAAAATATTCTAAAAACTTAGAAAGTACATTTTTTTTAAAAGATTTTATTTATTTGACAGAGATCACAAGTAGGCAGAAAGGCAGGCAGAGAGAGAGAGGAAGGGAAGCAGGTTCCCTGCTGAGCAGAGAGCCCGATGCAGGCTCGATTCCAGGACCCTGAGATCATGACCTGAGGTGAAGACAGAGGCTTTAACCCACTGAGCCACCCAGGCGCCCCCAAAAGTACATTATTTTTAACTATCATAATAACCTTGCAAAATATTATCGGACCCTTGAGAAAATCATGGTTAAACCATATTCTCAAGGTTCACAGCCAATGAGGGCTTGTAGAGTTTAGATTCCAACCATGATGTGTCTAACTTTACTACTGTTAAGACTGTCTCCTTAGGTTTTTAAATCATTTGTTGTGTTAGTCTGCAAAGATTCCTCCCTTTGTAATTTGACTGTGCTGCTCTTTCTATTAAGAGAGGGGCTCTAGGGGCGCCTGGATGGCTCAGTGGGTTAAGCCCCTGCCTTCGGTTCTGGTCATGATCTCGGGGTCCTAGGATTGGGCCCCGCATCGGGCTCTCTGCTCAGCGGGAGGCCTGCTTCCCCCCCCCTCTGCCTGCCTCTCTGCCTACTTGTGATCTCTCTCCCTCTGTCAAATAAATAAACAAAATCTTAAAAAAAAAAAAAAAAGAGAGGAGGCTCTATTTTCCCACCTCTTGAATCTGGGTAGCCTTGACTTACTTTGAATAGTAGGACGCAATAGAAGTGATGTTGGAGGAGTTTCAGAGCCTAGGCATCAGGTGACCTTGCAGCTTCTACTCTCATTCTTGCAACATGGTGCCACTATGTGAGTTCGCGTGAACTAGTCCCCAAGGGAGAGACCAAAAGAAGAGAGAAAAACTGTCCAAGCTCAGACCCCTACAGCAATCAGCCCCAATCTGAGCTGCCAGATGACTGAAGCTGCATGAGTGGTCTCAGGGGAGACTAGCAACAGAACCACACAGCTAAACCCTACCCAAGTGTAACCAAATAGTTACTGTTTTGAGCCCCTATGGTTTGTTACTCCAAGACAGATTATCTGATGAGGGTTGCTGGGGGGAGGGGGGGTACGGAGAAGGTGGTTGGGTTATGGACATTGGGGAGGGTATGTGATATGGTGAGTGCTGTGAAGTGTGTAAGCCTGACGATTCACAGACCCGTACCCCTGGGGCAAATAATACATTATATGTCAATAAAAATAATAAAATTTTTAAAAAATTTTTCAAAAAAGATATCTGATAACTGTTTATATAATTAAGACATAACAACCAACATAACACTTAAAATTCATCACAGCCCTTTTGAGAATACAGTAATACAGAATGCAGTATCGACACTGGAATTTGAAAGGTTCTCTCAACTGAGTTACAACCCTTTCCAAGAGTGAATCTATCTATCCTCTTTTCTTAAGGCCCTAAAATTTACTAATATACAGAAGTACCTTCTTAAACACAACATGCCTAAATTCAGTTTCTTAATCCTACAGCATAAATTAATAGTAACTAAGGGGAAAAGCATTTAAGTATACCAATGGTAACATTTTCAAAGCACAGCGTGGACAACAAATCCTCTAGACAAAACATGTACCACTTAGGGACGTCTGGGTGGCTCAGGTCTGGACGACTGCCTTTGGCTCAGGTCATGATCCCGGAGTCCTGGGATCAAGTCCCGCATCCGGCTCCCAGCTCCACAGGGAGTCTGCTTCTCCCTCTGACCTTCTCCTTACTCATGCTCTCTCTCACTAAACATGTTGTATCCCTCAAAACAACAACAACAACAACAACAAAAAACCATGTACCACTTAGGCTCAATTTAAGTCCATCTAGAACTTTTTACTACATTCCAACTTAATACATTTATCATCCATGCTAACAGTCCTTTATCCTGATGTGCCAGAGAAGCATTATTAGCTCTTAATACTGATAGATTCATATGCTTATAAGTTAGATGTTGTTAGTCTTTAGTGGTTATAACCGAAAGACTACTTTCCCTAACAACATTACCTTAGTTATCTTATGCAGGTTATACTTGTTCTTATCTACCCAAAGCATCTTTACATACTCTCCAAATCTATTTCCTCCCCATCCCCACTGCGAGATCTGGGTGCCAAGCACTTATAGATTATCTCATGTAATCCCCCAACAACCTTCTGAGACAGCGATCACCTCTACTTTACTGATGAAGGAAAGAAAGAAAACTGAAAGTTACTCAGCTAATTTAGTGGTCTAGTCATAATCTGAACCCACGTTTGTCCAACTCCAAAGCCTGTACTTTTTCCACTGTAATTAATCTTCCAACTTTAAGCACCTGTAATTTTTATTCCATTTATTAATGATTATTTTATTACTTAGCCAAAAATAAAAATCTAAATTAAATGGTGCCTGTTTTAGGTTTAACCTGAGCATTAGTTTTAAATTAAGTATATTTAGTACAGGAACCCTGGAACTGTTTAAGCCCAGGGTTTTTCTGTTGTTGTTTTTTAATTAGGTTAGAGCAACTACTATGTTTCTTTTGAGGAGAATCACAAGGAACATTTTACTAGAACATTTCACAAAAATAATCAGAGGACTAAAACAGAGTATTTTAAATATATTTTAAGATACTCAAGACATACTGAAGTATGGCATACATACAGAAAGGCATATAGATCAAGAATGTTCAAGTCAATGAATTATTACAAAGTAAGCATACCTATACAGTTGACCTGTATAGCTGACCCTCGAACACCAGTTTGAACTGCCTGGGTCCACTTATATGCAGATTTTTTTAAAGAGCTAACAGCAGGGAGCCTGGGGGGCTCAGTTGGTTAAACAACTGCCTTCAGCTCAGGTCATGATCTCAGGGTCCTGGGATCCAGCCTCACACTGGGCTCCCCTGCTCAATGGGGAGTCTCTTTCTCTCTCTCCTGCTCTTTCTGCCGCTCCCCCTGCTTATGCACTCCGGCTCTCTCTCTGTCAAATAAATAAAATATTTAAAAAAAAAAAAGCTAACAGCAAAAACCACAAGGCATTTACTTATACCTGCCTGCCCCCGTGTCCACAGAACAAATCAAAGGTGACTGACAAAGAGGTTGTGCCTGCTGCCCTGAGACCCAGGGAGACCTAGAGAGGCAGCCAGCAGCCCCTGGGTGCCCTGGGATGGGGCAGGTCTTCAAGTCACCCCAGGGTGAAAGGGTTGTATAGGTGGGGTGGTTGGGTCAGGCATCAGGGACTAAACTGAAGAAGGAACATATCCAGTGCCCTCAACCTCCAATCCCCCAGGCAGCCCCACCCCCACCTGGCTGCCACCTCTCCCCAATAGTACCCAGGCCCCAGTGTCCCTGGGAGGCCCACTACGCTTACATGTAGTCACAGGTGCCAATGGCACATGTCAGTGCTACATGGCAAGGCAGACAGAGTAGCTGTACTGCGCCTGCAGGCCTCTGCCGCAGTCAGCAAGTCACCCAGCAGCTGCCCCTGCTAAGCCAAGGCCACCAGGCTGCAAAAAATGACCATCCCAGAACCAGGCCTGCCCCTAGTACTGCCCCCATCTCTCACTCTCCCCCTCTGTCAAATAAATAGGTAAAATCTTAAAAATAAATAAATAAATAAAATAAAAACAAAAGTTCTATACAGTGGATCATCGACGTATTTTTTTTGTGTTTTGGCTTCTTTCATTCAAGATTATTATTTGTTAGGTTTTTTTTTCTACATTCGTATTTTTTTCCCCTAAGATTTTATTTATTCATTTGACGGAGAAAGAGTACAAGCAGGGGTAGCAACAGGGAGACAGAGAAGCAGACTCCCTGCTGAGCAGAGAGCCCAAAGTAGGGCTCAATCCCAAGACCCTGGGATCATGACCTGAGCTGAAGGCAGACACTTAACGGACTGAGCCACCCTGGCGCCCCTCAACAGTTTTTAAACTGTTATTTAAACTGTTAAAAACACTCCAATTAAGCTAATTACAGTTAGAAAACAACCCTTCATAAAGTCATTTTTGAAGCAGTGATGACATTTGGATTTTGACTATCAGCAGATGTCTGGTATTGAACTGGAAGGGACAAAAACAGGTGTCAGTAACAAAACTTGAGAACAGAGAGTCCCCTCTTTACTCCAGAAGACAAAGCAGCATATCTGTCAAACTCATAACCCCCACCTCTTTCCTTTCACTTGCTTCTTTCTTTTTTTCCAGGGAGCCTGTGCCTTGGACTTCCTTGGTGGCTACCACAGGGCTGTGACTGATTCTAGAACTGGACAACAATGAGAAAACAGGAAGATATATTCAGAATAGGTTAAGTTGCATACGCAACTCGCTTGGAATGCAACAGCTGGATGACACTCGAGTACGTACTCTGACCTAAGGAATCTTTGCATTAGAAACATAATCTAAAATTTGGAACAATAATAAAGCAATAACAGTAGTATTAATAAAATGTACTGTCCACATAACCTAAGAGCTGAGGTTTAAGGGCCTTGTAATTACTTTATTTTTATGGACTATACCTGAAAGAATTTAAACTATTTCCAGAAAACAAAAGTTGAGTGATTTTCAGTTGCACATGCTTGAAAAATAACGCAACAAAATAAGAGGTATGGATTATCTCTAGACTGTTATCCCGGGCAAAAATTTCATTTTGAGGAATTAAAAAAAAAATGGACAAACTGCTACATGACTCCAAACACAGAGGCTTATAGCTACAACATATTTATATATATATATATATATATATATATATAAGGTGATTTGGAACAGGTAAATTGTAAAGGAAGATATTTTGTTGATCTCCAAGTAGTAGCTACTTTTAGAGAATCTACTGGTTTATGCTACTATATCAGAGTTAAACACAAAACACTTCCTTCAAAACACATAATGATGACCTTCTGGGGATTAAATTCATGCTAAGGTTTGTGTAGTACATTATATGTGTTGCAGACAGCAAGGGATAAAAGGTTTCGGAAAGTCTAACTGATGTGGGCTGCACAATAAATAGTAATTAGTACTACTAACATTACACTTTTTGGTAAAAAGAGGGAGCTCTGCTTTCTTAAAGAATTATGATCAGTTTGCCCACTATTCCCCCAATCATTAACCTTTCCCTCATTTCCCTTTAAGCATTAATCTATGAATTCCCTAATGTAGGGCCTTACTTGATTACCTTATTTAAACCTGATCTCTCAACCCCAATCCCACTACCACCATACACAAACTGTTGCTTCCCATCTTGTTTCTGATTAATTTTTCTTGTAATACTTCTCACCATCTGATATGCTCCTTTACTTTTTTCTTACAGGGCATACCACCACTGCCAAAATGTAAGCTCTACAGGATAGAGATTTTTGTTTGTTCCTATCTCTAACCCTGAGTACATTCTATGTGCCAGGCACTATTCTAAGTGTTCTACACGCACTATCTCACGTAGTCTATTAGAAATCACAATGTAAAGCTCAATTTCAGAGTTGAGGAAACTGAAGGACGTATTACGTTAGGTAATATGCTCAAGGTCACATGGTAACTAAATGTATCCTGATTTTTAAACTGGCAATTCTTTCTGTAGTCTTTGCTGCTTTGGTGACACTACTATCCAATTTGACACTCGATGTACAAATCTGGCAATCTGATAATCATCCCAGATTCCATCGTTTTCAACTCTTATTAAAAAATTTTTATCTATTGCATCTATATATTCCTTTCCTTCTCTACTTTCCTGAGGACCCATATTCATTCACTTAAAAAATACTGAAATCCTACTATGTGCCAGTGTCCTAGGATCTGAAGTTACAGCCCTGAAAGAAAGAACAACCCTGCTCTCACAGAGCATATATAGTCTTCTCACCCGGATGACACAGTAACCTTTTAACTGATCTCTGCTTCCAGCTTTGCTCTTGCCTTCCTCTATTCTCCTCACAGCTGCTGGTCATTCACCTGTGTTCTTCTTCCATGACAACTCAATAAAAAAAAAAAAAATAGACAACAGACTTCAACAAACATTTCACAAAGAGGATATCCAAATGGCCAACAGGCATACCATATGCCGGCTGAAGTTATAGAATAACATGACACACGGCACCTGGGTGGCTCAGTCAGTTAAGTGTCTGCCTTTGGCTCATGTCATGATCCTGGGATCCTGGGAAGGAGCTCCCCATTAGGCTCCCTGCTTAGTGGGGAGCCCCCTTCTACCTCTCCCCCAGCCCCTCCTCCCCATGCATGTGGGTGCTCACGTACTCTCTCTCAAAAAAAAAAAAAAAAAAACTTAAGAAAAGGAATAGCATTACACATGTGGGTAATTTAAATTAAAATGACAATGAGACACAACTCCCTATGTATCAGAAGGGCTAGATTTTTTTTTAATATTTCTTTTTTTAGAGAGAGTGAGCATGAATGGAAGGTGCATCTCAAACCAACTCCATGCTGAGCACCAACCGAGCTGCCATGGCACTTGATCTCATGATCCTGAGATCACAACCTGAGCTGAAACCAAGAGTCAGACCCCCAAACGGCTGGGGCACCGAGGTGCCCCAGGCTAAAAATTTTAAAACAACAATACCAAAGAGGATATGAGCTGTGAAATTCTCATACAATGCTGATGGCAGTATAAGTTGGCACATTTCACTTTGGAAAACTGGCAGTATCTACTTAGGCCAAACAAATGTCTACAAATGACCCCAAAAATTCTACTCCTGGGTATTTATACGAGAGAGATGACTAATTATGTCTATCAAAAGATACATACAAGAAAGTTCATAGTGGCTTTATTCATAAAAAACTCGAAACAAACTAGAAACAACCCAAATATCCAGCTACAGTAGAATGGATAAACTGTAATAAATTCACACAATAGAATACAATATAGCAATAATAAAAGAAATATTGATCTGTTACATATAATATGGCTGAATTTCACAGATATCATAATGAACAAAGCCAGATAAAAAATAGCACCTACTGAAGGATTTAATTTAAAGAGGAAAAAGAATACTTTCTATGACTTCGTTTAAAAAGAAACAAAGTGTCTACGGTGCTAGAAGTTAAAATACCAGTTGGTAAAGGTGGGGGGCAGTGGGGAGGGTATTGCCTGGGAAAGAGAAGAAAGAATTCTTAGGTGCTAGAAATGGTAGGTATCTTAATCTAGATAGTGTTCTGGTATATCACAAGTGTATGTATGTAAAAAGTCATCAAGATAGGCCCCTAAAGAGTTTTTACTATTTTTTTTTTAAAGATTTTATTTATTTACCTGAGAGAGAGGGAGAGAGCGCGTGTGCGAGAGAGAGCTCACAGAGAGATAGTGAGAGGGAGAAACCGACTCCCTGCTGAGCAGAGAGCCCAAACCCAGGCTGGATCCAAGGACCCTGAGATCATGACCTGAGCTGAAGACAGACACTTAACAGACTGAACCACACAGGCACCCCAAGATTTTATTACTCTTTACTGCATACATATTATACCTCAATTTAAAAACCATCAACAATTTCTTCAATGATGCCTAAAGAAGATCAATCCCAAGTACCTGAACATGCCATTAAGATCTTTAGAATGTGGCCCCCACTTACCTCTCCAATCTTATTTTCATCACCATCTGCCTCATATTTTATTCTCTACCAACAGAAGTATTAAGGTTTCCGTGCACACAATATATTCTTTTTCACTCTAGGTTTTGTTTGGTTCAAGTATTCCCCTAAATCTAGAATATTAAACCTCTACTCATCCTTTAAGGCCCACTTAGGTCAGGAAGCTCTTTCAAGAAGCCTTTTTTTAGCCCAGCCTGTATTAGGCACTCCTCTTGTGTTTCCAATATATTCTATCTTCTTTCTATATGAGAAAGTGCATATTGTTGTATGCTGCATGGCATGTAATATTTGCTCAGCAATTGTTGAAGGACTGAAAAAAATCAGTACTATGTCTGACTGTAACAAGTTTCATATTCCTAAATATAGTGTTGGGACAATTCACATAAAAGATAAAGCCGAATGGCAATGGGACTTAGGACAGCAGGATGTATCACCACATGAAGAGTCAAACTTTTTAATACTGGTACTTAATATTTAGAAGAAAGTATGCTTCCAAAATTAAGCATATCCTTAAAAATATCTATAACCCAGGAAAACTAAAAGTGAAGTGGCAGATTAAAAATGTAAGAATAAAGAGGCTAATGTGAGGGGCACGTGGGTGGCTCAGTCAGTTGAGCCTCTGCTTTCAGCTCAGGTCATGACCCCAGGGTTCTGGGATTGAGCCTGGCATCGGGCTCCTTGCTCACGAGGGAACCTGCTTCTCCCTCTGCTTGTGTACACGCACTCTCTCTCTCTGACAAATAAAATCTTCAAAAGAAAAAAAAGCTAATCTGAAAAGACTACATATTGTATGGTTCCAATTACACAGTATCTTATTCCAGAGCACCTGGTGGCTGAGTTGGTTAAGTGTCTGATTCTTGATCTCAGGTCAGATCTTGATCTTGGGGCTGTGAATTCAAGCCCTACATTAGGCTCCACGCTGGGCAGGGAACTACTTAAAATTTTTAAAATTTTTTAAAAATTTAAAATTTTTTAAAAATTATATTCCAAATAAACACATAAAAAGATACTCCGCATCATAAATCATCAGGAAAATGCAAATTAAAACAACATCATACTACTATACACTCATGAGAATGGCCAAAATCCAGAACACACACAACACCCAATGGTGGCAAAGATGTGGAACAACAGGACCTCTCATTCACTGTTGGTAGGAATACAAAATGGGACATCTACTTTTGAAAACAGTCTGATGGTTTCTTAGAACTACACATACTCTCACAACACTATCAAGCAGTCACTTTCCTTGCTATTTACCCAGAGGAGCTGAACACTTATGACTGTACAAAAACCTGTTTAGAGCAGCTTTATTCATAACCTCCAAAACTTGGAAGGAAGCAACCAAGATGTCCTTCAGTATAGATAAACTGTGGTATATCCAGACAGTGGAATATTATTCAGCATTAAGCTATGAAAAAACATGGACAAAACTTAAATGCATTGCTAAAAGAAAGAAGCCACCTGAAAAGGCTACTTATCGCATGATTCCAACTACAGGACACTATGGAAAAGGCAAAACTAGGGAAACAATGAAAAGATCACTTGCTGCTAGGAGTTGGAATGAGGAGATGAATAGGCAGAACACAGAAGATTTTCTGGGTAATGCAAACACTCTGTATGATACTATAACTGTGAATACTTGTCATTATACATTTGTCCAAACCGATTAAATATACCACACCAAGAATGAACCCTATCTAAACTATGGACTTTAAATGTCAATGTAGATTCATCAATCTTTTTTTTTTTTTGGAGGAGACTGTGCATGTGTGGGAGCAGGGAGTATATGAGAAATCGCAGTACCTTCTCAATTTTGCTGTGAATCTAAAATTGCTCTAAAAAGTCTTTCAAAAAGGGGCACCTGGGTGGCTCAGTGGGTTGAGCCTCTGCCTTCAGCTCAGGTCATAATCCCAGGGTCCTGGGATCGAGCCCCGCATCAGGCTCTCTGCTCAGCAGGGAGCCTGCTTCTTCCCCTCTCTCTGCCTGCCTCTCTACCTACTTGTGATCTCTCTCTCTGTCAAATAAATAAATAAAATCTTCCAAAAAAAAAAAAGTATTTTAAAAAGAAAAAAGAATTTAGGGGCGCCTGGGTGGCTCAGTGGGTTAAAGCCTCTGCCTTCGGCTCAGGTCATGATCCCAGGGTCCTGGGATCGAGTCCCGCATCGGGCTCTCTGCTCAGCAGGGAGCCTGCTTCTTCCCCTCTCTCTGCCTGCCTCTCTGCCTACTTGTGATCTCTCTCTCTCTGTCAAATAAATAAATAAATAAAAATATTAAAAAAAAAAAAAGAAAAAAGAATTTAAAAATATCAACAACTGAACCCGAAATCTTTCCCAAATATGGAGAATCTATTGACAGGCTTTACTCCCTACTTCCTTTCCCTCCACCTCCCCCAACCATTTTGTCATTACGCACCTAAGAAGCTGTTGAATTTTATCTTGACACAGAGTACAATGAATTAACTAATGCGTGTCAATCATTAGGAAACTAGGTGCTACTACTTCAATATTCAGTGATGCTTTCATAAGAGTATTATCTATTCTGGCCTTTGTGATATTCTAAGTTACTCTTAAGTGCATTTAGAGATCTATCTATTCTAAGGATTTTTTTTTAATTATTTCACAAAACCATTTTTTTTGTTTTATAGCAGTAGAAAGAAAATAAACTGGCCTTCTGGGCTCTTATGAACAGGTTTTCATCAACTGAATACCTTCAGACCTATCATAATAAAATCACATTTCTGAAAAAATTGACTCAGATAATGAGTCAATCCACAGAACCTGTAATTCAAATTTTCTAAATATATAGAGAACCTTACATTTATTTTTTAAGCCTCTGATAAAGTTAAAGAAAAGCTAAATTCAAGCAAAGACTGTTTAATCAAAACAGTTCAAAAACTTCTTTCAATGGGGTAATTAATGTAAAATTTGACATATAAAATATGGCTTTTAAAAGAGTAATTATAGGGAAAGCATTTCAAAAGGAAGGCTAAAATCCAAGGTTTTTTTTTTTTTTTTTTAAAGTACAGCACTTAAATATGGAAGACTCTTTAACAGAACATCTCCACAAAAATGGAGTTTTGAGCAAACATGACTATATACTGATACAGGGAAGGTCAAATCAAGACCAAACACAATACAGCTACTTTCAGCAAAAGTAGAGGTATAGCTTATTTATTTAAAAAAAAGGAGGGGGGCAGGTGCCTGGGTGGCTCAGTGGGTTAAAGCCTCTGCCTTCAGCTCAGGTCATGATCTCAGGGTCCTGGGATGGAGTCCCTGCTCAGCAGGGGGCCTGCTTCCCCACCCTCACCCCCCCACCCCCCCAGCCTCTCTGCCTCCTTGTGATTTCTGCCTGTCAAATAAATAAAATCTTAAAAAAAAAAAAAAAGGCAAAAGAGAATGACATAAGGTTCTCTACTTCTCAAGCTCTGGAAATTTCACCATGGTGAGTTAAGGAAGATACAAGTTCAGGTGGTAACCAATTTGGATTTTACAGATTAAAATGTAGTATGAATAGAACCCAAGTGTAAAGCCAAGTGCCAACACGGAATTCTGGATGCCAATAATGTTCAGTTAAATTCTATTCACACTTACTAGCCAATTCATAATTAGTTGTGGAAATTAATTTTCATTATTAAAAATGACTCATACTCAAAAATATTTTCCCATCATAACTGAATTATAAAAAGAAATCAGCTAAATGGGATAATTTTCTTCTTTAAGATTCTAATTATTTAAAGAATAAGAATAATATAACTATTAAATCTGTAGTTTTGACCTATAAATATGCTATTTAAAATTAGATAGTATATAATCAAATGGTCCCCAAGACCTCTTTCTTTTTTTTTTTTTTTAAAGATTTTGTTTATTTATTTGACAGACAGAGATCACAAGTAGGCAGAGAAGCAGGCAGAGAGAGAGAGGGGAAGCAGGCTCCCTGCTGAGCAGAGAGCCCGATGTGGGACTCGATCCCAGGACCCCGGGATCACGACCCGAGCTGAAGGCAGAGGCTTTAACCCACTGAGCCACCCAGGCGCCCCCCAAGACCTCTTTCAAAAGTGATTTTAACTTCAAACACAACTGTAAAGGCAACCCCAATTAGTGTGGAGCCCAATAGAGAACTAGGTTAAGGAGATCTAAATTCTAATCTCAATACTGCCATTTATTAGCCCTGAGACTGTGTATCCTTGATAAATACATTTGAAAGGTTTAGAGAAAAACAAGAAAAGGTGACTCTAGATTTTAGGAACACCAAAAATTTGAGTAAAAGATGATACTCTAATAAGAAATCATGGAAACCATTAATGGACAATATTTATTTGGTAAGACTGTTTCATTCAGGGGGTAAAGTTTATTATGTAAAGTTTAGGGCTGCCGGTGACACAAGCAACAAAGCACAGAAAATGTAGGCTTGAGGACAAACTGAGATCATGTAAAGAAGTAAGTTTTCTCTGAGAGTGAACATAAACAGAAAACTGGACCTTAAGAGGATAGTTTACATAAGCACTCTTCAGTAAAACTTCCTGAGATGTTGAAAATGTTCTTTGTCTTCAGTTTCCAGTATGGTAGCCACTAGCCACATGTGATTACTAAACTACTGAAATGTGGCCTGTTGCAACTCAGGAACTAAATTTTAAATTTTATTTTATTTTAATTAATTAAAACTTAAGTTTATGCACAAAATGAAATATTACTTAGTAGTAAAAAGAAATGAGCTAGGGACACTTGGGTGGCTCAGTCAGTTAAGCATCTGCCTTCCACTCAGGTCAGGTCCTGGGATCATAAGTCCTGCATCAGGCTCCTTGCTCACAGGGAGCCTGCTTCTCCCTTTGCCTGCTGCTCCTCCTGCTTGTGTAAGCTCTTTCTCTTGGACAAATAAATAAATAAAATCTTAAAAAAAAAAAAAAAAAAAAAGAGCTATCAAGCCCCACCAAAAGACATAGAAGTACCTTAAATGTTACATTGCTAAGTGAAAGAGGACAATCTCACTCAGGAAACTACACAGCACAAAATGTGAATCCTCATATAAACTATGGAACTTAGTTAATAACAATTTATCAACACTGGGTCATCAATTATAACAAACGCACACTAATACAAGATGTTGACAGAAGTAACCATGAGGGGAAGGTATATACGGAAAATCTGTACCTTCAGGACATTTTTCTATAAACCTAAAACTGCTCTAAAAAAATTAAGTCTATTACAAATTGTATATTTAAGTAGCCATTTGTAGCTAATGGCTGGTAAGGAATAGCACAGATCCGTATCAATGAAAGACTGACACGGGAAGAAAATGAGAATGGTATCTCGTTTCTTTTTTCTTTTTTTTGAAGATTTATTTATTTGACAGAGATCACCAGTAGGCAGAGAGGCAGGCAGGGAGGCGGGGGGGTGGGGGAAGTAGGCTCCCCGCTGAGCAGAGAGCCAGATGCAGGGCTCTGATCCCAGGACCCTGGGATCATGACCTGAGCGGAAGGCAGAGGCTTTAACCCACTGAGCCACCCAGGCGACCCTGGTTATCTCATTTCTGACCACTACTTTCAAAAGTACACATACAGGGACATCTGGCTGGCTCACTGTATAGCAATCATGTGACTCTTAATCTCGGGAGTTGTAAACACAAGCCCCACACTGGGTGTAGAGTTTACTTAAAAATAAAACCTTAGGGGGGCGCCTGGGTGGCTCAGCGGGTTAAAGCCTCTGCCTTTGGCTCGGGTTATGATCCCAGGGTCCTGGGATCGAGCCCCACATCGGGATCTCTGCTCGGCGGGGAGCCTGCTTCCTCCTCTCTTTCTCTGCCTGCCTCTCTGCCTACTTGTGATTTCTGTCAAATAAATAAATAAAATCTTTAAAAAATAAAAAAAATAAAAAAAAATAAAACCTTAGGGAAAAAAATACACATACATTTAATCCTAAACTACACAAAATTTATATACAGCTTCAGTAGCAAAACGATTTCAAATAGTCTAGATGAATATCTTTCTAAAATGATTTTTGTTAAACAGAATTTACGGAGGAAAATTATTTATTGAATGAGTACTAGGTATCAGGTACTATACTGAAGATGTATGTTATCTCATTTTAAACTTCAAAATAAATCTTTAAGATTTTATTTATTCATTCATTTATTTGAGAGAGAGAGAGAGCGAGCGCGCACATGCATGCGTGCACATGTCCATGCAGATGTGTGTGCTAGCAGCAGGGAGGAGGAGAGAGAAAATATGAAGCAGGCTCCACACCCCGCTCGGAGCCTGGGGGGAGGACTCAGGTCTCATGACCTGAGCTAAAATCAAGACTGAGTTGCTTAACTAACTGGCCACCCAGGCACCCCCAAAACAAATTTTTAAAAGGAAGGTATTATCTAGGGCACCTGGGTGGCTCAGTGGGTTAAGCCTCTGCCTTCGGCTCAGGTTATGGTCTCATGGTCCTGGGATCGAGCCCCAGATCAGGCTCTGCTCAGCAGGGAGCCTGCTTCCCCCTCTCTCTCTCTGCCTCCCTCTCTGCCTACTTGTGATCTCTCTCTCTGTCAAATAAATAAATAAAATCTTAAAAAAAAAATAAAGGAAGGTATTTTCATTTCTGTTTTTAGAGATGAAGAATCATAAAGCTTAAGTGATAAAAGATGGGAACACAGATATCTGACTCCAAAGCCTGTGTTCTAATACACTCTGTACATATTTTTATGACTCCAAAAATTATGAACATAACTGAATTTTCCTACAATGAATTTATCAACAGGAATAAGTTAAAAAAAAAAGGAATAAGTTATATAGCATAATAAATAATGACACACTCAGAGTCAACTGAGGTGCTGTCCCTATATTAAATGGCCCCAAGCTAACATGGTTTTTTTTTGTAAACCTCTCCCCTTGCTGTCCCTTTTACCTATAGTGCCTCTACTCCCACAGCTAATCTGCACCTTTTAATCTGCTATGGAATTAGAGAACAGATAATCAAATTTATTAGAATTATGTACAAACCAAGAGAGCTCCTAAATCAGTGCCTTAGTGCAGATGATCTGGTTCATTAATCTTGTAACAATTAAAAGTCTTTTTGTATACTTCTTATTCTAAACTGGGTCCTGGAGAGATGAACTACTGCTCTATAATAAAGCTAAGAATCCAATAATCCTATTTCACTCACAAATCTTCCACTAAGCCATATTTTTAAGTACAGATCTCTAAACATCACTTCACTTAAAGATGTTAATGATAAATGTACTGTTTTGTTCTTTTTTTAAGAGTTTATTTATTTGAAAGAGAGAGACAGCGGGCACACACAGGACGAATATAGGCGGGGAGGGATGAAGTGGGAGGGAAAGGGAGAAAGAATGTGAAGCAAACCCACATGGAGTATGGAACCACACTAGGGCTCAATCCCAGGACTGGGAGATCGTGACCTGAGCCGTGATGAGCCGAAACCAAGAGTCTAACACTTAACTGACTTGAGTCACCCAAGCACCCCAATGATTAAATGCATTACTTTAGTATACTAGCTTTCCTATGTTACTGTAAAAAATAAATGAGGGGCGCCTGGGTGGCTCAGTGGGTTAAGCCTCTGCCTTCGGCTCAGGTCATGATCCCAGGCTTCTGGGATCGAGCCCCGCATCGGGCTCTCTGCTCAGCAGGGAACCTGCTTCCTCCTCTCTCTCTCTGCCTGCCTCTCTGACTACTTGTGATCTCCCTATCAAATATATAAATAAAATCTTTAAAAAAAAATAAAAATAAATGAGGTATATATAAAAATATAGAAATATTTACAAAGAGTTAATACTTTTCTGAAAAAAGTCCCCCTATTAAAGAAAAGTACTTAATTGTAAGTATTTGTAAGTAATTCTTTCTCATCACTTTTTAAGTTGCCCTTATAACGAAGTTTTCCCTTGAAAAGGGGCTATTACTGAAGTGACTTTTTATACGCCCTTCTTGTCCCAAGATTATGGCCAGAGGATATCAAGAGTAATCTGGAGGTTGCTGAGGGCTTGTTTTAGAGTGTTTTCAAGTCTGATGGAGAACTCTTGACATTTGGAAACAACTAAGAAAATATGAATATTTAAACCACATTTTAAAAAGGGGCAGAGGGAGGGGTGCCTGGATGGCTCAGTTGGTTGGGCGACTGCCTTTGGCTCGGGTCATGATCCTGGAGTCCTGGAATCAAGTCCCACATCGGGCTCTCCGCTCGGCGGGGGTCTGCTTCTCCCTCTGACCCTCCCCTTCTTGTGCTCTCTCTCTCTCTCATTCTCTCTCTCAAATAAAATCTTTAAAAAAAAAGCGGGGGGGGGAGAGGAAGATTAATATCAAAATTTAAAATTTTCTGCCTCACTTAGATCTCCTGTAATTCATTACAAATCTCTACTAATAATATGAAACCTGTTTTACGCCTATCACCATAAACTTAAAGATTTTATTTAATTGGGGTGGGGAGGGAGTACCATTCTGAATTTAAGAAAAGGATAAGAGTATCTCCAAAGCCCGAAAATGAAACTTCAAATTAAGCAATTCTAAATTTACAGAAGTCTGGGGCACTGGGCTGGGTCAGTCAGGAAGAATAAGCAACTCTTGATCTTGGGTGTAAAGATTACTAAAAAAAACAAAACAAAAAAAAAAACAGCTTTTTTTTTTTTTAAAAAAAGATTTTATTTATTTGACACAGAGGGAGAGAGAGAAAAAGAGAACAAGCAAGAGGAGAGGCAGGCAGAGGGAGAAGAGGGCTCCCCGATGAGCAAGGACCTGAATGCGGGACTCAATTCCAGAACCCCAGGATGATGACCCGAACTGAAAGCAGACACCTAATCCACTGAGCCACCCAGGTGACCTGAAAAAATTTTTTTTTCAAAAGGGTTGTCTGGTTGGCTTGGTGGGTAGAGTGTGTGATTCTTGATCCTGGGATTGTGAGTTTGAGCCCCATGTTGGGTGTAGAGATTACTTCAAAAATAAATAAATAAAATTTCAGAGGTCCAAGTGCATTACACATTATTCCAGAAAAGAAAGCTTAATAATTTTCTCCCTCAGTCCATAAACTAAACCAAGCAAAAAAAGCTACAGATCAATTGGTTCTGTAACAGTGTCATGTTTTTGGAAGGAGTCAGGTAGAGTCAAAACCTAGGTTTTTTTTTTTTTTTTTTTTTTTTTTTTTTAAAGATTTTATTTATTTGACAGAGAGAGATCACAAGTAGGCAGAGAGACAGGCGGAGAGAGAGGAGGAAGCAGGCTTCCTGCTGAGCAGAGAGCCCGATGTGGGGCTCGATCCCAGGACCCTGGGATCATGACCTGAGCCGAAGGCAGAGGCTTTAACCCACTGAGCCACCCAGGCGCCCCAAAACCTAGGTTTTTAATACTTATTCAACATGTGATTAAAAGCAGAGTGTCAGGTAAATTACAGCTCCAAATATTCTCAAAGATTAGTTGAGTAAAATAATTATAAAGTCAGGTTGAAATTCCTTGATCTTTATGAATCTAACAATCATTTTCCAATATAATCTCAAATAAGCCCTTGTCTGTTAACATTCCAAATTTCTTCTATATATTAAGGGGAAAAAAAAGGGAGGGGGGAGGAAAAAACAAGAGAGAGAGAAACCAAAAGGTAAACAAGTTGTAGAGAGCAAACTAAGTCAGTCTTAGCTGCTCCTATCTGTATAGAACATTATAATTTAGTTAATTCTCATAACCCAATAAGGAAATACAAATGAGTCTGAGAATTTGAGTAGAACTCCTCTGGAATCATCAAAATTAAAACTGCAAATTGCTGTGACTTTCAACTTTTCTTCCATAAAGAGTCCCTGGCAGTCTGCCTACCGTACTCAAGAAAAGCATGCAAAGAATGAGGTAGTTTTTGATTCCTAACAATCATATCCTGAAGTTTTTTCCTACAATTTCAATTATACATAATGCTGCTTCTTAATCTTGATTCAATATAAATTTATGTTAATTCCACAGAGACAGAAAGTAGAATGGTGCTTGCTAGGGACCAGGGGGAGGGGGAAAGGGGGCATAACTGCCTAATGGGTACAGAGTTTCCTTTGGGGGTGATCAAAGGGCTTTGGAATTAAAGACAGTGGTGGCTGCACAACACTGTGACTATATTGCTACTGAACTGCTTACTTTAAAATTACTAGTTTTATGTTAAATGACCTGAACCTTAATTAAAAAGTTGTTTATGTCAAGATATATATATACACACACATATATAATGTATATATAATATACATATAATACATATGTATATAATGGCCTCTTTAGAGTTCTTCAAAAACATTGCCACCATGTTCAAATGCTATCTAGATCTTGGAGATTTTTAGATGCATTACAAGTTAAATTATTACCATATACTCACAGTAATAATCAGTTTGATGAGTACTAACATCAGTGCTAAAATGCTTAACATCAAAATATTGCTGACATAAGACATATATTTGTTAATAATCTCAAAGAAAAACATAGATGAACCTTAAAATATTCACTCCTCTACCGCAGGTCACAATTTCAGTCAGCTCAACTGTGCACGAAAGGTCAACTAAAATTTTTTACTAAAATTCTTTTCCCAGGGGCTCCTGGGTGGCTCAGTGAGTTAAAGCCTCTGCCTTTAGCTCGGGTCATGGTCCCAGGGTCCTGGGATCAAGCCCTACTGCTCTCTGCTCGGCAGGAAGCCTGCTTCCTCCTCTCTCTGCCTACTTGTGATCTCTGTCTGTCAAATAAATAAAATCTTTTAAAAAAAAATTCTTTTCCCAAACCTCAACCAATTAGGAAAACACCGTGAACTAATAAGAAGTGCCTAATATTACATAAAGGGTAAACAAGAATATTATATAAGAAGTGAACAGGCACAAGTCTGACCAATAACAGCTATAAATAAATATGCTAAAGTTAAATGTCCTGGGGATATAAGGCAACATTATTTAGGATTAGTAAACTGCTCACTTAAAAATACACAGAATCTAAGAAACTTTGGAATAAGAAAAATTCCTTTGTATTACGCCAGACAAAATCATTCTTAGGGCGTAATAACCTCCAAAGCTAGTCCAAATCCAGCCTAGACTCCAGGATTAAATAAGAGAACAAGGTCTTCAAAAATGTCCTACAAAAACAGGCTGATTTTGAAATCTACTGTGACTGTTTTGATGCAGGCCAATGTGAGAATTTAAATACATTTGAATCTAACCCCAAAGAATATCTGAACTCCTGAGCGTTGACAGGGCCAAAGCTAAAGCAGGTCAGTATACCCTGCCAAAGAACATCTTGCTCCAAGGTATCCACCAAACAAGGATCATTTATCAGTGTATTCTTCACTGTGTTGAGTGCCAACCACTCTCAAGATATATCCAAGGGTAGACTGTCTAGCCTCCCACAGAATTCCATTTCGAACCCCAAGATCTAGAGACGAAAAAATGGTGCGGAATTCTAAATGGTTTATGGCCTTAAAAAGTTATAAATGGAGAATTTCAAATGTTAGCTGACCCAACTTGAGCATCCCTGAATGTTACCAACGCATTTTTAAATTTCCATGAAGTATTTCACAGGCACAATTTAACAACTGTGTTTACATAGCAAATTAAAGCCATGAAACGATTATAGTAATACAACAAATCTGTCCTATGTAAATGGTATGAGTTTCTAGATCAACCGCATTTAAATTTACTAAAAGCAAAAATAAGTGTTTCATTTGTAATTCACATGAATAAATACTTTCTCAAACTTAGAAGTGAGTATTTGGCAGTGTATAAATAATGTTAATAGAAAGATACTAGGGCTAAAGGCAAGTACAGCATTACAAAGCACAGCGGCTGATCAAAACAAGGAAATCCGTCAACATAGGAAAGGCTTCAAAGTTAAACCTTGAGACACATGGTGGCAGTAGTAAAGCATCTAATTTGTCCACAAGACCTGGGTTTGAGTAAGCTCTTTTACCTATTAATTATGTGGCCTTTTTGCTAGTTACATAGCTTCTCCTACCCTCAGATTCTTCATATATAAAGTGAGAACAATACCACCAATATTATAGCCTAAACAGGATAATTAAATGTGAATGTTTTTATTCATTCAACAAAGATGCTTTGAAAAACTAAAATTTTTAGGTACAAAAAACTCAAATTCTTCAAATTAATCATATATATTAACTTTTAATATTATCAAGAAAATGCAAATCTAGTTCTTAAGCTATGGTTCCAAAACCTTACAAGGAAATTCTTTTTTTTTTTTTTAAAGATTTTTATTTATTTGTTTCACAGAGAGAGATTACAAGTACGCAGAGCAGCAGGCAGAGAGAGAGGAGGAAGCAGGATCCCTGCTGAGCAGAGAGCCCAATGCGGGGCTCGATCCCAGGACCCTGGGATCATGACCTGAGCTAAAGTGGAGGCTTAATCCACTGAGCCACCCAGGTGCCCCTTACAAGGAAATTCTTAAATATTACTTGAGAAACTGAAATTATCAGAATAAACACTGATAAAATATGACAATGCAGGGATATCTTAAAAGAGTTTTGACACCTATTAAAACCAGAAATATCTAAAAGGTTTTTCAACATTAAACAGAAATAGGGACCCAGACCCAAACCATAAATTGTTAACACCCAATTTCAAATACAAAACTCTAACATTTAAAAATCTTTTGTTTGGGGACCCCTGGGTGGCCCAGTTGGCTACCTGTCTGCCTTTGGCTCAGGTCACGATCCCAGGGTCCTAAGATCACCTCCCCACATCAGACTCCCTGCTCAGCCAGGAGTCTGCATCTCTGCCTGCCTGCCCCCCACAATGCTCGTGTGCACTCCTGATCTCTCTCTCTCTCTGACAAATAAAATGTTTAAAAAAAAAATCTTTTGTTTTTCAGGAAAATGTTATTAAGGATGAGGCAAATTAGTCCTTGACACAACAATAAGAGATTTTTTTTCATAACAAAGCAAACTAACCACTTAAAATTCTCAAACTTGTACATTCTAATAGGTTTAGAGTCACACATAAATATAAGCATCATTACAAGCTAGATTTTACATGCACTTTGTGCTGACCCAAGAAAATTAGGCATTAAAAAAATTATAGGTTTCAGCACTTCAAAAAAAAGTGTCCTTTCTGAAACTTACTCCCTGAAAATTCACATTTGCTGAAGCCATGTCAAAGTCATTCTTTCCCCATCACTTTAAAGTCAAAACATCTACATTATTTATGGTAGGCATAAAATGAAAGTTATTTATATTTTTCCACTTTACTTCAACCCTAAACAACAATAAGATACTTCAACCTCCATGTTTGTTCGATTGCTAATGTATTTACTATCAATTCTCCTGAAAGAATTAAGGACTAGCTCCACTCATTAAATTTCATATAACCTAAAAATGCTTTGAATTACAACACAGACAATTCTAAGTAGAAATTTACCCTAAAAATGGATGAAAGATATTAACTGGCATCTTCTCTGCACAGATCAATCTTCCTTTTAAGAACACAAACTAGGTGGACCTCGCAACTGAACATTAAATAGTAGAAAACAATCTTCCTGGATGCATCCAAACAATTTTAATATAAATTTCTGCACACCTAGGTAGAAACTGGAATAGAAATAACTAGAATCACCCCACCCCAACCCCCCCACCTGGAAATGCACGAGGTAGATGTCTCAAAAAATTAAATTTAGGAGTAGTCGCAGTTAACTGTTGAAGTTACAGGCACCACTGCCGGAGGGCAAATGCAATAAAGAGCTGCCCCTCCAAAAACCTAAACCCTCAAAAGAGAACAGTTGTTTATAGTTTTTGAAAGTTACAAGAAAAGTTTTGAAATCTTATTAAAATCTGCTTTAGAAATCACATATCAAACTCAAAGGAAAGGTTAAGTCTTAGAACAAATTACTGAAAGGCAAAAATTAGAACAGGAGACAAGACACAAGAAGTTCTAGCCTGGAGAAGAACCTCTTCTCTCCTGAAGAAATGCTTCGTTAGGCCCATTCTGGGCTAATGCTGTTGTTGTTTCTTATGCGGCGCATTAATAATTCAAAACGGTTCGTTTGAAGAAAAGTTCTATTCAAACATTACCATTTGTCTTCGCGTTGCCAGTTAGTGGCTTTGTTTCCAGTTTCATGGACTATTCTGGGATGTCAAGAGTTATATTATTACTGCTCCAAAAGAGCCCTTGTTTCACTCTCACCCGGGACGTGGGCATAACTGATGTTCAGAGGGAACTGATGCCAAGAGATGTTTTAAGAACATCCGTTGGCCCTCCATCCCTCCCCAGCCCTTATCGATAATCGCGTTTTACCTCTCATGTTTCTTGCTGTTGCACGTAAATTTTTTTAAAAAGACACCCGCATACACGATTCCCCTATCGCCATCAGGAAGAAAGAAGACCATCTGGCCCGATCTCCAGGAGCTTCACGGAAACAGACACCGTGAAACCCACAGGGCCTAGGAAGGGGAGCGCTTAAGGGGTCAAGGGAAGGGAGCAGCCCCGAGTGCAGGGACGCGGAGGCGGTGCCAGTTTACAGACGCCTTCACCTCCCCACCCCCACAGACCGGGGGGGGGGGTCCAAAAAGCATCTCCTGCGCGCACTCTCCACCCGCCGAGGCCCTCGGAGTAACCGCCGAGCTGGGCGGCCTTTTGGCCCCCTCCCTCCGGCCGAAGTCTCCCGCGCCCTCCAGTCGGCCGGGGCGGCGTCCGCACCTCCCCACGGCCTACCCACCCGGCAAGGCCCTCGCGGCCGCGCTCGGAGGCCTGAGGCCTAAGGACGCCGGGCGCTGACAAGCTCCGCCGCCGCCGGCTGGGCCGGGGCCGAGGCCGAGGGGTGGGGAGGGGGGGGGCGGCGGCCGCCACCGCCGAGGGGCGGAGGGCGGGCGAAGACGGCCTCTCCCCCGCCGCGGCTGCCTATTGTTCCCGACGGAGGCCGGGCGGCTGCCCCGCGCTCCCCTCGCCGCCGCCGCCCGCCGCTCGCTCACCGCGCTGGTCCGAGCAGCAGCTCCTCTCAGCTCCGAGTCCCCGCGGCCGTCGCCACTGCCGCGGCAGCCGTCGCCGCCGCCGCCGCCACCGTCGACTCTGACTCTGTCCCAGGCCGCCGGGCCACGGCCGCCGTCGCCACCGCCAGCGCCGCCTCCAGCCTCCCACCTGCTGCTGCTGAGGCTGCTCCTGCAGCAGGGGCCATCTTGTTGGTCGGCCTCCTCTTCCTCCTCCTCCTCCTCCGCCCCGTCGCTCGTTGTCCTCGTCCCCTTCCTCTTCCTCGGGCTCCGGCCCGCCCCGGAGACTGGGGCGGGGACGAGGGCGAGGCCCCTCCTTCGGGGGGCGGGGCGCGCGGAGAGGAGGGACGGAGGGAGGGAGGGAAAGGAGGGGATGGGAGGGGCGGGGCGGGCGCGGGAGGAAAGCTCTGAGTCACCCGCAGCCAACGCCCGGGAGGGAGGCCCGCGACGCTCCCCGCCAACCCCCGGGGCGCACCCACACCCGGAGCCGCCGAACTGGTCCAGCCGTCCGCCGGCCCTCCCCCACCAGCGCCTCTGCGCCCAGCGGCGAGCGGCCAGACAGACGGCGAGGGAGGATTGGGAAATTTCTGACGTTTCCATCGAACCCCGCATTAGCTCGTTCCTAGGCTTTCTCAGCTCCCGTCCCTCTACTCCGGTTCCTTTTCACCTTCCTGGCTCCTCCTCCCCTCCCCCAAAAGGATTTGTTCTTATCTCGTGTTGTCCGCGTTCTGGGTCCCACCAGCTTGGCCCTGGACACCGCTCTCGCCGACTCCCAAAGAGAGTTCAGCTTCCCCGCGCGGCGAGACCACCCGAGGGCCTGGACACTCACTGCCCCCAAACGTCTCCTCAGGCCCAACTGAACGCTGAGAGCTGTCTGGGCCGGGGGGACGGAAAGATACGGCCCGTGGAAGAGTTCCTGGATCTCAAAGCTAACCTTGCGATGACAAAGTTTCTTCTCCCTTGTGGAAAAGAAGCCATTTTGATTTGGGGAAGCGGGAGACCCCTTCCAGACAAGCGCGCTTCACCAAACCCGTGCTTTGAAGGGAGAGAAACGGAATTCCTTTCGTATCACACAGTCCTAATTTCAAGATAAACCGTCCAGAGTAGAGGTGGTCCTCATATAAACACCCAGTTAGTATTACTGCATTTATTCCCTTTTTTTTGCTTCAGGTCTTGGCCAAGAGAGCAGAGATACGCTTTCCTGTCCTTTATTCACTGCAGACATCACCAAGACCAAGAACAGTACTATATTTAGAGAAGCTACTGCTTTAAGTCAATAAATTCGATCGTTATAACAGTGTTTTATAATATTGGTAAAACACAGATCACACACCTTCCTAAACTCTGGGCGGCGGTCTTTTTGGTCGCTGTCACCCTCCTGCCACTCAGATTTCAGCTTCTTTTTAGAAGACCTATTGGTGCCCTCGTGTTGATTGGAGTTACTCCCTTTGAAGTGGGCTGAATCTGTAACCTTCCCCTCAACCTACTGAGTAGTAACCGCAATCCTACAACTAATTTCTAGCTATCACAGAGGGATTAGGTTAGTGTACGCTCATCTAAAGGATATCTATCTCTAGGATAGCCTTTTCTTCCTCAGTGAGCCAGACCTCATTCCCCTGCTAGGAAAAACATTAATCTGTTCCTCCTGTTTTCCCTCCTCCTCCCTTCTTATCCCTCCTAGGGAACCTTCCACAACAGAAGGTTTTAGCGGCTGTTGCTAGGCAAACATGCCAACTTCCCTGTTTAGGTGAAGCAAATAACCCAACTTCCATTACAAGCAACCTAGATAATATAATTTCTTTAAACTATGAATAGTTGTACCTCAGTGGTAAATCCCTTTCAAGGTTATCTTATACAGTAGGATGCTAAAGTTAAATGTATTTTTATTTCATCAATATTTCACTTAACTACAGGTTTAAAGCCAAGGGGCTTCCCAGAATTCACTGTAATAATATAATTAAACAGAAAAATTTGGCAGAAAAAGGAGAAAAGCAGCTTTGAAAATTACTTCGGTGTTTACAATAAAAGCTAATCTATGAGAAACATTTATCTGCTTTGAACTCCCCACTTAGGGTAAATGTATAAATTACAGAGAATAATTTGTTCCTTGAGACTGTGCCTATTTAGAAGAAAGGTAATATGGTTATTTGGCAAGAAAAAAAATAGAGATTCTGGACTTTATTCCCAAATTAATAACATGGTAAGAATTTTAGCCAGTGAGCTAAGACCTTTTTTTTTTTTTCTTCCTGATTTTGCTGTTTAAGATTTTTGCTTTTCAGTGTGTTGAGAGGTAATATAAATAAGACTTAAAAAGTTATGTTGAGGGGCGCCTGGGTGGCTCAGTGGGTTAAAGCCTCTGCCTTCGGCTGAGGTCATGATCACAAGGTCCTGGGATAGAGCCCGGCATCCAGCGGGCTCTCTGCTCAGCGGGGAGCCTGCTTCCCTTCCCCCTCTCTCTGCCTGCCTCTCTGCCTACTTGTGATCTCTGTCAAATAAATAAAACCTTGAAAAAAAATTTTAAAAATTAAAAGTTATGTTGAAATTTATATATAAATATATATATATATACACACACATATGTATATATCTTTAAAGTTTCAAACACTTAAAATTGTATGATTTGTTTTAATCCAGCTATTTGTATTAATCCAGTGAAATAGTGTTTGAGAGCTTTCTTGAGCTAAGACAATACATCAAGAGTGCATTACTAAAGACAAACAGCTTGTATGTTTTATAGTCATTTGTGCTTAGAAATCACTACTGTGTAGCTTTAACACAACTTAAGCAATTTAGTTTTATTTTGTATTTTATTATACAATTCTGTTTTAGAATGTCTAGAAATTTAGATGCTGCCCTGGCCTCCATCCTTGGTATACTATGAAAATTAAATGAGTCATTTCATGTAAAGGACTTCAAACAGTTCACTGCACATAGTAAGTACTCAAATTATTTTTTAAAATTCCTTTTATGTTTATGTCATTATAGTCTTTAGTTTTTCATCAGTCAAATGAGGGTAACAAGTCATCAAATACATTTTTGCTCTTAGCATGAACTGTAAACAAAATTAATGCTAATTTTTATTTTTATTTTTTTAAGATTTTATTTATTTATTTGATAGAGAGAGAGTGCGCATGCACAAGCAGGAGGGAGAGGGAGAAACAGTCTCCCTGCTGAACAGGGAGCCGGAGGAGGAACTTGATCCTAGGACCCTGGGATCATGACCTGAGCTAAAGGCAGGCACTTAACTGACTGAGCCACCCAGGCACCTCAATGCTAGTTTTTAGATCACAAATCAGTTAAAATAATGCCTTATGAATTTTTTCAATGTATTTTCTGATATATCTGTCCTCTATTGTTCTTCCTTTGATTTTGTCTTTTTTTTTTTTGAGACAAATTATGCAGCGTGACTAAGCTTAAACAAAACTCTGAAATGTGTTATTGTCAACCTAAGGCTTTGTTTATTTTAAAACTAGAAAAGATTTTTAGATACCAACCAACTTATAGGAAAGAGACTAAGAACGTTTGGATAGATCAAATATCTACCCAATGCCTTCTTTATAGATAAATGTTATAGTATTGAGGAGGGGGTTAGAGAGCGAGAAGGGCTATTCCATCCTACAAAGATGAATAAGTCATGTGTCCCGGCCTTAAAGAATTTCGAAAATCTAGTAAGAGCAATACAATAAAATACACGTATAAGCAACTAGAGTATAAAATAAACTGGGTCATTATTTCATAGAAAGTATAAAGTTCTATGAAAGTTAAAGGAAATAATTAGTAGGAATCATCACTCTATGTCACAGAAACTACCTTTTGACAGGTAAAAATTACTATGTATGATATTAGATGTGTACCCAGAGCCATAGAAATATAATAGCTATCAGTTCAGGGCAGAATGTGGATGAAGGATAAGGAATAGGAAATACAAGTGTGTGTGAATGGAGTTTAGATTAACTAAAAAACCTGGTTAATGTACTGCTAGAAGTTGAGACCTCTCCAATGTAAATGATTTATGTAGGGAGAGGGAATGACATCCTTGAACACAGACACATGCACAAAATAACACTAGAGCTGAGTCACACGGACTTTCTGGAGTGCTTTAGATAAAGTAAGGATGGGAGTCCAAGTGAGTCTTCTTCATTCTCCCCACCCCAAACCTCCCTCATACATAGATTCTCCATAACCTACCCTTTCCCCCAGTCGACAATCCTATCACCACTGTTCATTAAGATAAATCTCTTAGAAAATAAATGAAGAGGAAGACATTCCAAGCAATTACACTAAGGAAATATGAAGAAACCAATAGTTTCTGACCTACCCTTCACTTTCAGAGATCAGTCCCAAAGCAGGCCCAAGTCAGCATCTGCAAACTAGACCCAAGGGGTTGCCTTAGATTTAGGGTAACAATCCAAAGTAATCATGGCAGATGTAGCCCAAGCCAGTTCTGGGGTTTGTGGAGATCGGTCCTTGTAGGCTTGATCCAAAAAGAGTTAAATAAACTGATATTTCTGAGTCCCTCCTGAAATGGCTTCTGAACCTGTCACCAAGCCCTCTTGCTCAACTGTAGATAGATCCAAACAGTTAAAACCAGAAGCCGACCAGACAGCTTAACTCATGCTCTAACTAAAATCCCTTATGGTTATTTCTTATCACACTTTCTGGAGGCATTGATGAAGGCACTTTACAAGGACCCAGAACATTGTACCCATCCAACCAGAAAAGCCATGATGGTGATGGGAATGCCTAGAAGACCACGCCCCACATATGCCCTCATACCCCCTTCCCTGCCCATGATCCATGGGCTGAACACACACTGAACCCCACCTGTGACCACAGGCTCTCCACCTGCTCTCTTGCACCCACTCCTCTGAACCTCTCTCTGTCAAACTCCAGATGTCCATCTTGCTGGAGGAGAGGTCAATTGTCAAGATTTAAGCCATATCCCCAGGCTGCCCACACCCATATAAATTTATCTCTTCCTCTTTTTGAGACTCTTGTCTCTTGACTTACTGGCTTCTCTCGTTTGTTTGGCAACATTGTCGGCAAACCCAGCCAGGACCTATGCTTTCAACTTATCTCCCCTTGGGATTTTCCAGGATGGAGCAGTTAGGACCTGAAGCGCCTGAAGCGCGCCGGGCTCACCAGTTTGTTTCCTGAGTTAGTGGCTGTGATAGATCTTTAGAAAACAAACTAGTCTTCATGAAGGCCTTCATGAAAGACTTCACCCCAACATTGAGCATCTCTGAACTTCACCTGACCTTTAGTGACTTATTCTGGGGTGAAAGTAGACAGAACACCTCTATGAAAGAAACATCAGACTATTTTCGGGCAAGAGGTAGTTTAAACAGGGTCAAGAGAAAGCAGCTTCACTTTGCACTTAGTGAAATATACTGCAGTTTTGTTGGATTTCATTATCGTACTAGCTTCCTAGGGCTGCTGTAATAAATACCACAGACTTGTGGCTTAAACAACAGAAATTTTCTCATAATCCCAGAGGCTGGATGTCCAAGATCAAGGTGTTGGTCTCTTCCAAGGACTTTCTCCTTGGCTTACAGCTGGCCATCTTCTCTCTCTCTCACATTGTGTTCTTTCTGTGTCTGTTTGTATCCCAATCTCTTCTTATAAGGATACAAGGCATATTGGATTAAGGTTTACCCATATGATCTCATTTTACTTTAATTACCTCTTTATGGGCCCTGTCTCCAAATACAGCCACATTCTAAGGTACTAGGGATTAGAACTATAACATGAATTTAGGGATAAGGGACACAAATCAGCCCATAACAATAATAAATGCCCACTTTAAGAATATAATAATTATTAATAAAAGTCACCCTTATGAATGCACAATTTCAAATTTATCCAGTAAACCTGAAGGTTTTCTTTTCTTTTTTAAGATTTTTAAAATTATTTATTTGATAGGGAGACGGTGAGAGAGGGAATACAAGCAGGGGGAGTGGGAAAGGGAGAAGCAGCTTCTGGCTGAGCAGGGAGCTGGATGTGGGGCTGAATCCCAGGACTCTGAGATCATGACCCGACCCAAAAGCAGATGCTTAATGACTAAGCCACCCAAGCGCCCCATTCTTTTTTTTTTTTTTTTAAGATTTTATTTATTTATTTGAGAGAAAGAGAGAGAGAAACAGACTCCCTGCTGAGCAGGAAGCGCATTGCTGGGCTGGATCCCAAGACTCTGGGATCACAACCTGAGCCGAAAGCAGATGCTTCACCAACTGAGCCATTCAGGTACTCTGAGTCTGAAGCTTTTCTAATTACCCTTTAAATAAAATATCAATGCTCTTTCAGTATAAGTTAGCAGCAACAAATAGGATACTGAAATTTTAAAAAGCTGATTACCAAAATTATCTGAGCCATACCACAGTAAGAGTTATCGGAAAACAGATGGAACTTGAATTCTAGTCTATTCAGATAGAACTCGAATAGACTCAAGAATAATATGAAAGGATTTATAGAGCTCATGATTTGACCCTCATTTAGAAATCTGTCTAAATAAGCAACTATAGATATATTGAGGTCAAATACATTTTGTAACCAAATGATATCCTCTAGCACAAATATATGTTCAATATATCTTGGCATGTCATGACTAGCCAGTTAAAAGAAGTTGGACATTCGTGTGTAAATCATTCTGGAAACCAGAACTCGAAAGGTATGCTTTAAGCAAGATGAGGAGGAACTTTCTTTTGCTCCCTGCCTTACTTTCTAGAATCTGGACTCAGGGGAAGTCTTTAGAGTTCTTTATGATGTTACAAGAGATTAGGGATTAAAGATGAGCTTGGGTTGGGACACCTGGCTGGCTCAGTAGGTGGATTCTCTCCTGCTCCCCTGTACTTGCACACACACACACTCTCTCTCTCTCTCAAATAAATAAATAAAATCTTAAAAAAATAAAAATTAAAAATAAAATAAAATCTTTAAAAATAAATACATACTGACATACATACATACCTATGCACCTAAATATGAGCTCTGCCACTTGGGGCAGATCATGAACCACATTGGAAGCTGTCCCTATGGTGGATACTTCATTGAAGATGAATATTCAGTCTGTATTGCCTTAGGCCCATGATTCTCAGTTTCGTTGTGAGCTTTTAAAAACTTTATATCTCCAGCTCTAACCCTAGAGATTTTGATTTGAGGTCTTATTGTGGGGCCAGGGAGCTTTCGTTTATTTGAATTTGACAGGTGATCTTATCCTATTGTCTGCGGTGAGGACCACTGATGTGAATCAGGGGTCGGGTCAGCAAGCCTTTTTGGTAAATAGCCAGATGGTGAATATTTTTGGCTTTGCAGGCCATACAGTCTCTGCCACAATTACTCAGCTCTGTCACTGTAGCAGGAAAGCAGCCCCAGACAAAATGTAAATAAATGAGCATGCCTGTCTTCCAATAAATCTTTAGGTACAAAAACAGACAAAAAGAGGTAGTGGGCTGGATTTGGACCCCAGACTGTTGTTTTCCAACCCTGTCTTATATGAAGAGAGGTTTTGCTTACCAAAGTCAGGGAAAGTATTTTTCTTATGTTCAACAGCAGCATTAAAAGCCTTACATGCAATGACCAATGTTTGGTGTTACACACGATTAACTAAGCAGACAGAACTCCTGCCTTTCAAGGAATTATTTTCTGAAACAACAACAGCACAGACACACTGTTTATAAGTAATCCCATATGACTAATTGTCATATAAATAGATGACTATATGAGACTAAATGTGAAACTGAGTTCAGAGGTGGGCAGATTTTCCTAACACTCTTGATTTACGAATATCAGATTAAGCAAAAGGAACATTCAGTAACCAATGTAAGGAGGAGAGCAATACCCCAAACTAGCTCCCCTCTTTGAGCAGGAGGCGATCAGAGCCCGATGTGGGACTCGATCCCAGGACCCTGGGATCATGACCTGAGCCAAAAGCAGAGGCTTTAACCCACTGAGCCACCCAGGTTCCCCAATTGTAACTTCTTCATCAAACACATTATCAGGGTGCCTAGGTGGCTCAGTCTGTTGGGTGTCTGCCTTTGGCTCAGTTCATAATCCCGAGGTCATGGGATCGATTGCTGCATCGGGCTCCTTGCTCAGCCAAGAGCCTGGTTCTCCCTCTCCCTCTGCTGCTCACTCCCCCTGCTTGTGGTCTCTTGCTCAGATCTTAAACACACACACACACACATACACACACACACACATTATTGTCAGATTTATCCTCTGAGGTAAGTAGGGGCTATGTTATGGTTGCAGTTTAATGAAACATGACTATTTCCTTTATATAACCCGGAACAAAGAAAAATGTTTCCCTTTCTCAATAGGAATGGTAAATTAATTTGTGTGTTGGTGTGTTTAAAACAAATGATTGGTAATTTAGTGACCTACTGCCTACATTTGTAGAAATGGTAGAATAATAGTTGTTGGTTAGGGCAACATTCTCCTACATCTCCTTGTATTTCCAAAAGCTGGACGTACATAATGAGTTACTTAGAATTTTATGGCTTTCCAGTATCTTACCCTCCCTTCCTTACACTGCTTGGGAATTTTCCATTTGGGAATTTTTGTGAGTGGCAGGATCTCTTCTCCTACTACAGGGGCCAGGAAGTCCAGATACTTGCCTTCTGCCCTTCCACATGGTCCTCACAACCCCACCCCTGCATTCATCCTAGGGGGAGGGAAAGTGACCCAAGCTTGGTAGACTGGATGCAGTTACTTGGGAATTTGAATCAGGACTGAGTTACACAGACTAAGCAGAATTCATCCCCCTCGTGCCTATGACACCCAGAGTCTGGTGACACAATGGCAGCAATCTCTGGGGTGGTATCCAGCATTTATTTGCAATGGCAGTGATGCCCTAACCAGGCAATTTCAGGACTGACTCTAGATGTAGTTCTGGCTATCTAGCTTCACTCAGCTCCCTTCCTTACCGTCAAAACCATGAACCACTCAATGTTCCTCCAGAAAATTCCTTTTCTGCTTACGTTAGTGACTGAAATGGTTTAACATATAAAGGAAGGGTACAGAAATCAAAAGATTGCAGAAATAATCCATTTTCCCATTTCTCATATAGTTTCCCTTTACTCAGTTTAATGGAAGTTGTCCATATATGGGTTTTTAAAATTTTGTTTTGGGGGTTTTTTGGCCTTGATTTTTATTACTGTAGTCATTCAAGTTTCAGAATTTAAGAGTACATCTGTATGCATTTCAGTTAAACTTAAGTGAAGGTGTCCTAAATTACATGTTCCTTTCGGTTACTCAGCTCATTGATTATACCCAAATAATCACTCCTTTCAAGATTTTTAGACTTGACTTTTTGACTCACTCTGCCAAGAATATTGAGTGTTTACATTAAAAACTAATATTGCCCACGTTTCTCAAGGGAAAATATTCCATATAATCTCTCTTGACTAAAAATTTTTATGAATGCAAAGTGCTTTTAATTTTTTTCTTGAACTCCTTCTGCTCACAAGAATTGTCGCAATCAAGTATTTCATTTGGGGCAATCAAAGCCCTCTTTGCTAAAATTACATGGAAAAAGGATTCTTTTTTCCATTTTTGCAAAAATATTTCCACAACCACAATTGAAGTGCTCCTTTGTGGTTCTTTTCTGGAAAGACTTATAACCTTGTTTCTGCAACATCTAATTGAGACCCCGATGTCTCAACTAATGATATGGAAGTCACAGAATGAAATTAATTTGCACCCACTTTATCACAAACAATCACAATAAATATCTGATTACTGGTCATGTACCAGTCATGGTGCTATGATAATACAACAGTGTACATGACAGAGTCTATTCTTCCAGAGCTATGGTTAAGCAGGGAAGATAGAATACTTATAAATAATTAAACAACCACAAGTGTGAAGGCCAAAGTACATGGGATATTTAACAGTGAAAATTGGCTGAGTCTAAGATGAACAGAGGCTTCCTCAAGAAAATGACATTTAGGCTGAAAGCTACAGGATGAGTGGAAATGAGCTAGGCAAAGAGAGAGCAAAATGTTTCAGGCAGAAAAAACAGCATATACAAATGCACCAAGGCAGGAAGAATGGTAGTTTTTTTCAGGAACTAATAGAAATCAAGTCTGGCTGGAGAAAGTCAAGAGATTCAGAAGGAGCCTAGCGAGAACATGGTTGCAGAGGTAAGGAGGTAGGTATTGGAAACCAAAGTAGGCTGAACTTGCCTTTTCTGGTTAGCTCAGTTTTCATAGCCCAGAGGGACTAGGGGCACAAAAGACAAAGCAAGATTCAAGATTTAAGGTCTACCATGAGACTTTCCCTTCATAAAGCCAAGACCCAAAGGGCTGCACTTTCAGTATTAGGACACATGATAAATGAATACCTCCCCCCTCCTTGGAACTGCAAAAAGGTATATTTTAAAAGTTGGTGCTGAATGGAGAGAAGAAAATTTTTCCCTGAGAATTCATTACCACAAGCAAACCCTTTTACAGGTTTATAGTTTGAATTCGCACTTCTTGGCTAGGCCAAAAATATCTCAAATCAGTAACTTCATTTTGAGGGGCTCTTGGCTAGGATGCCCCAGTCACCTGATGGAAGTAAAGGCAAATCCTTTCTGAAGGAACCCTCCTGCTTCCCAGGCCTCAAGAATTCCTACAAGGGGCTCCTGGGTGACTCAGTTGGTTAAGCATCGGACATTTAATTTTGGCTCAGGTCATGATCCTCAGGGTCCTGAGATGGAATCCTGCTTGAGACTCTTTCCCTCTCCTTCTGTCCCTCCCCACTCCCACTCATGCTCTCTCTCTCTCTCTCTTAAATAAATAAATAAATAAACAAATAAAATCTTTAAAAAGTAATTTCTGCTGAAAGTTCAAAAGAATAGCATAATTCATAGTAAAACAACAAAGTCATCAACATCAACAACCACAGTGTCAATCAGCAATAATCATCCAAGATGATGAGCATCACAAGCCCTCATGGCAGATCAGACCTACAGAATTTTCAGATGTTGAAATTATTCAACATAAAATCAATAAGTAAGTTTAATGTTTCTAAGAATAAATAAATATTTAAAGCATGAATCAAAAGTGGGCAGTTAAAAAGAATGAAATGTCTATTTCTGATACCAATGAATAAGGAATGGAGAATCAATCCTCTTTTGAGAACAACCAGAAAAGCTGGTCAAAAAAAATTATTTTTCATTAGAGTCTTGGAAGCTTGACCCGGAGAATAAGTTCTCCTATCAATGGACCTAGGGAGCTTGTTTGGAGGTCATAGAGGGGGAGTGCATCTACTCATATACCCTTGACTCAAGAATGGTCTTCCTCTGTTGAGAAGGTGGTCCTCTTCCTCTGAGTATACAGCTTTGGGAGGGATGCACATGGAGTGGGAAGGGAGGAAGGGGACACCTGCCTAGCCAGCCAGATCAGCCAAATCAACTTCGGTGATCAATGGGGTGACAGATGTCACAGCCAGATTGCCCTCACATCCATGGTCAAAATATTTTTAGAGGGACGCCTGGGTGGCTCAGTTGGTTAAGCCGCTGCCTTCGGCTCAGGTCATGATCCCAGGATCCTGGGATGGAGTCCCACATCAGCCTCCTTGCTCAGTGGGGAGCCTGCTTTTCTCTCTGCCTCTGCCTGTCACTTTGCCTGCTCTCTCTCTCTCTCTCTCTGACAAATAAATAAATAAAATCTTTTAAAAAATATATTTTTAGAATCTTGAACTCATGAGAGAACTGGCTGATCTTGTTCCCCCGGTAGCCTGGTCACATGGGGATGATGGAATTCTTGGCCAGGATGGTGGCCCCATGGATGGCAGTGGCTGCCTCCTTGGAGCACTTAACACCCAGCTGGACGTGTCCACTGTAATCTCCAATGGCAACAAACATCTTGAACCTGGTCTGTGGGACAGCACAGGTTTGCTTTTCGAGAGGCATAATCTTCAAAACCTCAGCCTTGAGAGATGGGCCCAGGAAAGAGTCAATGATCTCAGATTCCTTGGTGGGCAGAGAGACAAGATAGATCTCCTGCAAGGACTTGATCTTCACAAGTAGGTCTCAACAGTGGGCTTAAAATATTCAGTAAACCATGTTGTAAACAGATGTTCTGGCATCCAGTCTAGATTGTCCTATTTCTAGAGCACAGGCTGAGCAGATTTCACATAATTCTGAAGGGATCAAGGATTTTCAGAACGGTAAATGAACATTGGCTTCAAGTTAAAGTTACCAGTTGCATGAGTCCCTGACAAGAGTTAGCCTGCTCTTTGAAGTTTGAAGCCAGGCATTGATTTCTCCTACATGGCATTTTCTTAGAATATATGGATATTTTCTTGGGATCATTCTCTTGTCGAGTATAGCCACCTTCAGGAATGATCTTCTGGAGAACTTGCTCAGCTTCTACACCAACACTTACTTTTTCACTTGCTGCAGTAATGGAAGTGGCTTCTTCCCTCAATACTCAGGAACACTTCTTAGCTTCAAACTTTTCTTTTTCAGGGTTCTCACCTCCCTCAGCCTTCATAGAACTGAAGAGATTTAGGGCTTTCCTCTGGGTTCGGCTTTGGTTTAAGGGAATGTTGTAGCTAGCTTGATCTTCTATCCAGGCCACTAACACTCTCCGTATCAGCAATAAGCTGTTTTGCTTTCTTATCATTTTTTGTCTTCACTAGAATAACACTTTTCATTTCCTTCAAGAACTTTTCCTTTGCATTCACAACTTGGCTAACTGGCTCATGAGGCCTGGCTTTTAGCCTATCTGGGCTTTCAACATGCCTTCCTCACTAAACTTAATCATTTCTAGCTTTTGAGTTGAAGTGAGAGACATCGAAAACCCTTTTTTTTTTTTTTCACTTGAACGCTTGCCATCATAGAGTTATTGATTGGACTAATTTCAATAGTGTTATGTCTCAGGGAACAGTGAGGCCTGAGGATGTGGCGAGAGATGGGGGGATGGCTGGCTGGTAGAGCAGTCAGAACACACACAATGTTTATTGATTAAGTTGACTGTCTCATACGGGTGCAGCTCATGGCACCCCCAAACAACTAAACAGTAACATCAAAGATCACTGATCACAGATCACCATAATAAATATAATAACAATGAAAAAGTTTGAAATATTGCAAGAATTTCCAAAACATGGGGCGCCTGAGTGGCTCAGTGGGTTGAAGCCTCTGCCTTTGGCTCAGGTCATGATCCCAGGGTCCTGGGATTGAATCCCACGGCGGGCTCTCTGCTTGGCAGGGAGCCTGGTTCCTCCTCTCTCTCTGCCTGCCTCTCTGCCTACTTGTGATTTCTGTCTGTCAAATAAATAAATAAAATCTTTAAAAAAAAAAAAAAAGAATCTCCAAAACATGACACAGAGACATGAGGTGAACAAATGCTATTGGGAAAATGCCACCAATGGATTTGCTCAATTTAGGGGTTGCCATAAACCCTCAATTTGTAAAAAACAAAAACAAAAACAAAAACACAGATCTGTGAAGTGCAATAAGACAAAGCACAATAGGGGGCACCTAGGTGTCTCAGTTGGTTAAGCATCTGACTCTTGCTTTCAGCTCAGGTCATGGTCCCGGGTCGTGAGATCAAGCCCTGCCTTGGGCTCCATGCTCAGTGGGGAGTCTGCGTGAGATTCTCTAACTCTCCCTCTGCTCCTCCCCATCTTACCCACCCCCATTCATGTGTGCTATCTCTAAAAAAAAAGAAAGAACACACACACACACACACACACACACACCAGAATAAAATGAGGTATATTGTATGCACAAAGCACCTCATAATTTTTTGGATGAGATGCAGAAACTTTCATGGCATTTTATCAATTCAGACTTTTTAACCTCAGGTAACACTGATATTGATAAAGTTACTCAGAGGCCCAGTGATGTTTATCTTTTTAACTAGCTTGAAAAACCTGTTAAGACAGGCTGTTGGAGATGCAAAATTGAAACAGAGACTGTCAGGGGCAAGGGGTAGACGACCACCATCATCACCATCCCCACCACCATCACTACCACCATCATCACTGTCAACAATAAAGCATTCCCCATGTCTAGACATTGTGTTGAAAGTTTTCTGTTCATTATGTTGAATCTTTACCATTCTAGAAATCATCTTACAAATCAAGGCACTGAGGTTTGTAAAGGTTGAGCAACTTACCCCAAATAAAACAGAGGAAATAGCAGAGCTAAGATTCAAAACCAGTTCTGCTCATCCCAGCATGCTCAGTCTGCGTTACAACGGTGCCAACTCTCTCGGCTACCCCCGAATACGCTGGAGATTCGACTCCATGAATTACACACAGAGCTCGTCCTGAGCCTGTTTTCCTCAGAAGCATTTCTTGCCTTCCCTGATCTCTGTGCCACAGGGAGGACTGACCTTCTTGTGAAGGCCAGCTTCTTGGAGTGTGTGGCTAATAGGAGGAGTTCAGGGAGCAGCGGGAAAAAGAAGCCAGATTGTTCCTCATCAAAGCCCCTTCCACCTGGTGGGGGCGGCTTCCTGGGCTTCAACCATTTCCCGCCTTATTCCAGCTGCAGCTGCGCAAGCTTTTACCAGGCAGCCCTAATCCCTGGGCTTCTTTAGCAATCCTCCTTCCCTTTGTCCCTGTAGCCTAGTGGCACCCTACTATGGTTCTTCTAAAGCAAGAGTCTTGGGTATAGAAGTAAGTGGGTGTGTTTGTTCCTCTTGCTCTATCACTACGGCCACCACTAACTGGACCCGGAGTGGCTCTAACTCGAGAACAGCCCGCAGCTGGCTGGCAGGCTTCCTAGATCAGGTTCTTAGCAACAATCTGTCTGGTATTTGATCTCTAGATTTAGGGGGTCCATTAGCTGGTAGTAGGAGCAAAGGCAGAAAAGCACTCTGGGAGAAACAAAGGCAGAGAGAAAAGACGTCCTGTCAATTGCAGGGCACTCAGGAAAAGTTAGCAAGCTTGCGGTTGGCATCGAGAGAAGGATGATTTATCTGTGCTGGCCTCTGAAGAAACTTCCAGTTTAAAAGCCACATTATAGGGGCGCCTGGGTGGCTCAGTGGGTTAAAGCCTCTGCCTTTGGCTCAGGTCATGATCCCAGGGTCCTGGGATCGAGCCCCACATCGGGCTCTCTGCTCAGCGGGGAGCCTGCTTCCTCCTCTCTCTCTTCCTGCCTCTCTGCCTACTTGAGATCTCTCTGTGTCAAATAAATAAATAAAAATCTTAAAAAAAAAAAAAGCCACATTATAGTCTCTGTCCAGTTCAGCTGTACTCAGGTTCCCATTCTTCCTGTGTGACCCTACTGTGTCACTTCCTGATTTCCTGGCTGGCTGAAACTTGGGGCTGAGATTTCTACTTCTATTCTATTTTTTAAAAGTTTCCCTAGGTATCTTTCCAATAAACCATTCACTCCATTACATAATCCAAGTGTGTTCATGTTTTGTTTTGTTTTTTTACAACCAATTTAACCACCTAAAATGATTTTTAAAGCATGTCCAATCTCTTTCATCTTATCTAAATTGCAGCTCTATGAGCTAGGCAGGGCAGAGGTTTTAATATTATTTTTTTTTTAATTCAAGCTGGGCACCTGAGTGGCACAGTGGGTTAAGCACCCAACTTGTGATTTTGGCTCAGGTCATGATCTTAGGGATGTGGATTGAGCCCCACGTCAGTCTCCACACTGGGCATGGAATCTGCTTAGGACTCTCTCTCTCCTTCTCCCCTCTCAACCTCCCCCTTCCCTTTCTTCAAAAAATTCAAACTTTAGATTAGCTAAATAACTCACCCACAATTACTGGGCTAAGTGGTAAGTGATAGAACCAGAACTAGGAACCAAGCATTTTGACTTCTGGGTCTGTTTTGATTTCTGGACTATTCATCCCTAATTTCCTGTGAGCACACAAGCATACACACACACTGTCAATGATTTATTTAGCAGGAAAAGAGATGTTCGGACTTACTGGATATCAGAAATTCATTACTGGATATCGAAGTGTCTTTTGACTTACTTGGTTGATTTACATCTCTAGGCATCTTTCTGATAATACCTCTCCAATTCTACAGAAGAAAGGTCAAGTTGAGTCATAATAGGCAAATATTCTGCAGATGAAAACCAGACAAACCCATTTATTTTTTCAAAAACATTTACTGGGAACCTACTCTGTGGTGAAAACTTGCTAGGTGCTGCGGATACAGAGATGAAAAAAAAAAAGAAAAAGAAAAAATCTCTTGTGGGAATTTTCAGCCCAAAGGGAAAGAGATAAATAATGTTACAGCACAAGGGCAACAAGCACAGGCAAAGCACAGATCCAGACCAGATAAAGGTTTGATGAACTATGGAGGTAGGTGACAGGGAAGACTTTCTGGAAAAAGTAACAATTGACTGGAGTTTAGAAAGTTGAACTGGAATATCAATCAAAAAATTTTTTTCGGGGTGCCTGGGTGGCTCAGTTGTTAAGTGTCTGCCTTCGGCTCAGGTCATGATCTCAGGGTCCTGGGCTGGAGCCCCACATCAGGATCCCTGTTCAGCAGGAAGCCTGCTTCTCCTTCTCCCACTCCCCCTGCTTGTGTTTCCACTCTTGCTGTGTCTCTCTCTGTCAAATAAATAAAAATCTTAAAAAAGATTTTTTTTCTTTTTTTTAAAGGAAGCTCCACACCCAAAGTGGGGTTCAAACTCATGACCCTGAGACCAAGAGTCGCATGCTGTAGCAACTGAGCCATCCAGGTGCCCCCTGGAATATCAGTATTTAATGGTAAAGGGAGAAGGTGCTGCCACAAAGAGATGAGAAAGGATAGTCAGAGAGAAAAAGGGAATGAGGAGAGATGGTGGTCCAAACACTAAGGGAGATAGCTTCAAGGAAGGATAGATGAACACTGTAAAAAACGCCAGAAGTATCTGTTAAGTAATATACAGATACGGTAATATACTAATGCAGGCTCAATGGACCTGGCAAGTAGAAAGTTCTTGGCAACCTGATCCAGGGCTGTTTCTAAGGGAGGAGAGGGTAGCAATTAAACTGGAATTCAACGGGATCCAGAGTAAAAGGGAGGTAAAACAGTAGAGATACGAAATATTTCAGGAATCCCAGAAATGAACAAAAATTGTGTCAGACTTTCCTAAAGTTGAAAGAGGGTTAGAGAACATACAATGGCATGGGGAATAAATGGAATTTGGGAGAAGAATATCTAAGGAACTAACCTAAACTGGAGAATCTTTGATGACTGTAATTTTCTGGTATGCTTTCTGTTTAGTAGATACAGGAATGTAATTGGCCTATTTGTTCTTCCCTCTTCCCCATTTTCGAATTACTACACATGTATCATGTGGACCACTTCCTATGTCCTTCTTAGTGAACACTATGGACAGTTCAATTCCTACCAACATGTACATGACCAGTGACCACTTGGCACATAAGGTTAGGCACAGAAAAAGTGGACTCTGGATTCAGACCATCTTGATCTGAATTCTATCTGCACCTTGTATTTACATGGTCTTGCACAAATTAATTAATCTCTTTGTATCTCTCTTTCTTCATCTGTAAAGTAAGGATAATGATAATACCTACTCTGTAGCATAGTTGGGAGCTTTAACTGAGTTACAACATATAAAATGCTTAGAACAGTGCCTGGCACTCACAAAGAGATATACATGATAGTTGTTATTATTAGCAGTAGTAATTGTGGAAATAATAAAACAGAATGTTTGAAATTGGAATTATGCTAGAAAATCCAGGACTTGTGTGTGCGTGTGTGCTTGTGTGTGTGTATTTGCGTGTGTATGTGTGTGTGTGTCTGTATGTGCATGAATGGTAGAAGCCCCATTCAAAATAGTTTTACTAAAAGGGTTAATGTATTGTCTCCTGTAACTGTATTAGATTGTTTAGGCAGAGAGAAATTCGTTCTCTGCTCTCTTGGGACTTTCTGCCACTCATCGTCTGATGGAATCATTCTCTTCTGTAGCAGAAAGGGGAAGGAGGATGTGGCTGGTAGTCCCAGGGCTACATTCTTACAGTACTTAATGCAAAAAAAAGAGAGGCTCCCTCTCAACCCCATCTTCAGCACAACATTCAAGGAAGTGCAGGAGAGGAAGGGATTGGCCCAGCCCATGGCATGTACCCACGCTTGTGATTGGGAAAATGGGGGCCTTGATTACTAACTCTACCAAGACCATGTAGAACCAGAAAAAGCAGGCTATGCAGATAAATCTATGCTATCATGTCTTTTGAAATCACATTTTGCCTTTTAGGTAAGCCATATTAAAACTCAGCTTTAGATACTTTAATAAATGACAACAACAAAAGTAACACTTGCAACTAATACCAACTGAGACTTACTATGTGTTGGGCATTGTCCTAAAAGTACTGACAATTTAATTCTTACAACAGACCTATAAATAGGTGGTATCATCATCATCATCATCACTTTATAAATGAGGAAGTGGAGGAAAGAGAAAGATTAAATTGCTTGCCCTGAGATCATTCATCAAAAAGTGGTAGAGCTGGGAACTGAGTCCTGAGAGTTGGCTCCAGAATCTGGACTCTCAGGTTGTGCTGCCAAAGAAGAGGAGGGAAAAACAGCCCAGTATAGTTGGATACGAGAAAACATATTTTCAAATACACTTAACGGAGATTTTGAAATCAAGCCAAAAGATTGCTTTGGTTTTGAACGTTTTTCTAAGATGCTGAAGACTCAGAAATGTTGAAGGTTGGAGTAGATTTTCTAAAAATTCCATCAGTGTTTTAAGTCATCCAAAGAATATACTGGATACAATGTATCTCAATCTCCTCGGAGAATGTCCACAAAAAAGCATGTTTTGCACATTTTTGGGTATGAATTATCTGAGTTGTCTGAGTTATATGAGCTCTGAGTTATCAGAGCTTTTATATATATATATATATATAGCAAATAATTATATACTTTATATTTTACATATACTTATAAGTATACTTTATATACTTATATTACAAATAACTCTACCTACTGAAGGATTGAAGACTATCTCTTTGCAGAGCTAAGAGAAAGCAAGGAGTAGATCTTTAGTTAAGTTAGAAGCTCTGGTTCATAAGGGGATCATGGAGGATTTCTGCAGATTCAGTGATACCTCCAGGAACTTTCCTTCCCTCAACTTCATGGGATTCTTCCTGTATTCCTTTTTTCTTCACAGTTGCTACCACCCATGTATGTATGTTCTTCCTCACGAAGCTATCTTAGAAACTACCTCTTCAGCTTTCTCTAACCATCCTTGATGACCTCGGGAAAGAAAGACCAGAGGTCCTTTTTGCTTTTAGGAATTACTATTAGTTACTATGGGGAAACAAAATTGTGGCCAAAAGAAATCAACCCAAAACTGGAAAAGTAGCAAATACTCACAAAATATCAACAAGTTCTTTAAGTTAGTCCTCACAAGGGGTGCCTGGGTGGCTCAATGGTTAAGTCGTTGGCTCAGGTCATGATCTCGGGGACCTGGGATCAAGCCCCGCGTTGCGCTCCCTGCTCAGCGGGGACTCTGCTTCTCCCTCTCTCTCTGCTCCTCCTCCCCCCACCCACTTGTGCGCGCTCTCTCTCTCTCCAATAAGCAAATAAATGAAATCTTAAAAAAAAAAAAAAAGAAGTCATGATTCAAACGGAAGCTGCCTGGCTCTAAAGTCTACTTTCTTTCTTTCTTTTATCCCCCCCTAAAGTCTACTTTCTTGATCCTCTGGTGTAGCAAAAATCAGGACAGATGGTTTCACGAGCAGAAGCATATAACAGTCCAGAGGACTAAGTGGAAATATGGCTTAGGAGCTGGCTGCTCTTGTAGGTCCTCTTCGTCAGAATACTTGGCAGGATCAGCATTGCCCCATGACTGTGCCTCAGCTCCTTTTATAAATTGGATTTTCTCAATTACCCAGAGATGATGAGTGTCTTAAAGACAATTCACACTGACCAATTCATGGGATGGTAACATAACAGCCATAATGTCAAGTGATACATTCCTTTCCAGTGGCTGGAAACTCTTATCTTCTTTCTGGGACTACTTTTCTTGGTATCAGGGAAACTGAAAAAACCAGAAGGTTTATTAGTAAGAGTAGAATTGTAGCAAGAGAAGTCAAAAATTGGGGCGGGGGGTAGATAATATTTCTTTAGGCTCAGGACAAAGCTGATGAAAGATTTTTTTTTCTCCCATGTCAGAGGATACAACCTGACGGCTCTTGTTCCCAGAACTGAGGCCTTCCTCACTGGTCAGGGGTGGGATGGACATATCTAGTATTTGTCCCGGTAGCTTTGGGGATGTCAGAAAATAAAAATCTTACCCACATTCATACAATAAAGGTGGGAGGTAAGTGGCAGAGGGGGAATTCTCATTCAGTCTGACTCCAAAGCCAGAGTTCTTCAGAGGACCCCATCATCTGGTTTAAATGAGAGATGACAGTAGACCAGTCAAGATCAGCCAGGAGACAAACACTTACAGTGCTCCTTGTAAGTGCTTCACTCTGTCATGCTAAACGTGTATCAAGGACAGTCCTTGCCCTCACTTGTATAGATAAGAGCAACAAACAGGAACGTCTGTGATACAAACTCTAGGTGCCCTGAGGCCGAAAAGGCCAAAAAAGAAACAGGTGACTAAGAGCTACCACAGTCAGGGAAAGTAATCAAAAAGTTTAAGAATGGGTTAAATGTGGATTGGTAGAGGGGAGGAATAGATATCTCTGTGGTATAAAGATTATGAAGGAGGGGTAACTTCCAGGGAGAACAATGCCACTGAATAGAGGATTACTGCAGGCTAGGTTGGTGCGGGTGGGAGGGGCAGCAGGGTGAGAGTTGATGATCTCAGGCCTTCAAAGGCAGTGACTGGGTTTGGGTGTGATGAATTTGGTCTACAGCCTGAGTGTTCAGGGAGGCCAGCCATGTGCCTTCTGGGGTAATCCACCTCTGAGATGCTGAGGGATCCAATGTGAGGCAGGTGGGAATGGACAGGAGGAACTGACGCTTAGAAGGAGGTATTATTAGGCCTTGATTTTCAGAAGGAATGCAATGAAAGGATGGGTTCAAAGCAACCGTCAGGGTTCTCCTGTGTCCACTGATATTTATGTTCAACCAGTTTTTCTTCGCACATTCCCTTCATTTTCTTTGAACTCTCCTCCCCCAACCACACGTGAAACTATGAGGAGTAACATAAGATCAAATATTTCTGATAAACTCTTTTTGCCCAGTTTATAAATGTTTATCTGAGTCGGAAAAGAATTTCAAGAATCAAGGATCTTCATTATTGTTTTCAGGCTGCCTTGTTTGAACATCGAGCACGTGCTTTTTACCCATCTTCTCCTCCCCCTCCTCCTCCATCTCCCCCTCCTCCCCCTCCTCCTCCTTCTCTCCTCCTCCTCCCCCTCATCCCCCTCCTCCTCCTCCTTCTTTTTATTCTCCCCCCCCTCCTCCTCCTCTTCCTCCTCCTCCTTCTACTTCTTCTTCTTCTTCTTCATTTCTTTCTTTCCCCCATTTTGATATGTACATATTCAAAAGCAAAAACTCTTTATTTCCTTAGTCTACAACAGAATTATCGGCTACTACCTTTTTTTGACAGTTATGTGTTCACCTGAAAATCTCCTGAATTTCATTATATTCCTCCAAATACTGTTTGATTCTTCTGCAAACACTAATAAAAATAACTTGAAGTTCATACTCCACCTTTCATTCAGAAAGATCCCAACATTCTTTACAATGTGTGCTGATGGCTATTACTTTACATAGGTGCACCACATTTCCTTCGTGCCTTTCATCTGAGGATCACAAGGGGCACAACAAACATTAATTAATTCTTACAACAACCTTCTGAACTATAATTTTTATGTGTATATAGTAGATGAATCATCTGAAGAACCAGCAAAACACAGCCTTTGTAGGGAAGACTTTGTAGGCTTGGCACAACTTAACGTGTAAACAGTCCAGTCAAATAGGTTAGAGCAGGACAGGCAGCACTGTTTTTTATTTAACTAAAACCACCAATGGAATTTCACTAAGAGAATAATTATCCAAATAATGACTTATCCAGGTTTCTACAAGCCACACTTGGACTTTTGCAACAAACCCTACCAGAAGAAAGAAGGAAGTATAGTCTATTAATAGCTACACCCTCCATCTCATTGTCACTCCCAAGACAAGTGCTTCAGCAACAAAGCAGTTCTTGTCATTACCTGAAACTTTGATTTAGTAGCAATGCAGAGAAAGTGTGCCATGGGCTGACTCATCAACACTTTGCTTCCTACCTAGATATCCCTGGAGTGTCTCTCCTTCAGGTGTGTAGCTCTCTGAGGCCTATTTAGCTAAAGAGAGATTATTGTTGTCATGTTGTCATGATTATTATTGTCATGTAGGCTACTCTTTATTTTTTTTTAAGATTTTTATTTATTTATTTGACACAGAGAGATCACAAGTAGGCAGAGAGGCAGGAAGAGAGAGAGGGGGAAGCAGGCTCCCTGCTGAGCAGAGAGCCCGATGTGGGACTCAATCCCAGGACCCTGAGATCACGACCCGAGCTGAAGACAGAGGCTTAACCAACTGAGCCACCCAGGCACCGAACAAAACAAACACCCAGAACAAAAACAAAAAGAGAATCTATAGTGGAAAATATTCACAAGAAATTGGACTCTTTCTTTTCTAAGTTGACTCGCCAAACAATTGAGGATATATACCAACAAATGCTTTGCTCAGGGGAACTGATTTTATACCTTTTCCTTTATTGAAAGCTCACCTTTATTCTAGATTTTTAGTATAGAAACTTTCAAATATATTCAAAAGTAGATAGAATGATATAATAAGGACCCCACGCACCCATCACTCAATTCTAACAATGGTCACCTTGGTTCTTCTTAAATTTTTTTTTTAATATTTTATTTATTTGACAGACAGAAATCACAACTAGGCAGAGAGGCCGGCAGAGAGAGAGGAGGAAGTAGGCTCCCTGCAGAGCAGAGAGCCCGATGTGGGGCTCGATCCCAGATCACTGGGATCATGACCTGAGCCAAAGGCAGAGGCCTTAACCCACTGAGCCACCCAGGTGCCCCTCTTCTTAAATATTATGGCCAGGAAGCGAACACTTTGCAGGAAGTCCCAATACAATAGCAACAACACAGTCATCTCAGAGATCCTCATGGAAAAAAAAAGAGAGAGAGAGAGAGAGAAACAGCTTCATGGAAACCTGAAAGCCAAATTTTAATTCATTAAAATTAGGTTTATGAAATAAATATACATATACATGCCATAAGGCAAAGTTATGGGAAGATTAGAAAACTGTGTCGCAAAATCAAAGAACAGAATCGCTAAACTCTAAGTAACAATACTACCGCCATTTATTAAGTCAAATTCCAGACACTTTACTAGGCATTTGCCCCACACACTGACCTCTTATTTATCAACAGTACCATACGGTAAGATTAGTATCTCTGCTTTCAGACTGTGGAAACACGGGTGCCTGGGTGGCTCAGCTGGTTAGGCCTCCGACTCTTGGTGTTCTCAGGGCTGTGGGATCGACCCTGCCTTGGGCTCCAAGCTCGGCAGGGAATCTGCTTGAGATTATTTCCTTCTCCCACTGTCCCTCTCCCTCTCCCCTTGCCCCTACCTCTCCCTCTGCCCCTCCCTCTCCCACTGCCCCTCTCCCACTCATGCACTCTTTCTCTCTCTCTCTCAAATATATAAAGGAATCATTTTTAAAAAGATGTGGAAACTGAGGCCTGGAGAAGTTAAGTAAGTGACTTACAGTCATAGCTAGCAAGCAACAGGATTAACACTTGTCATTCCCTGATTTAAAAGCCTCTGCTTTGTTTTATAAACTGTAGCCAAATGACCTACTGGGGTCAACTCAAAAGACATACGTTACGGGTGTTAGAGGGGAAGGAAAATGGCAAACATCCAATTTGGTGGGAACATGGAAAAACCCATAAGAATTGTTAAAGTTTTGGGGTGCCTGGGTTGAGTAGGTTGAACACCTGGTTGGTCTCAGCTTAGGTCTTTTTTTTTTTTTTTTTTTAGATTTTATTTATTTATTTGCCAGAAAGAGAGAGAGAGCACCATCGTGAGCGGGGTTGCTGCAGGCAGAGGGAGAGGCAAGATCCACACTGAGCAGGGAGCCCAAAGCGGGATTAGAGTCCAGGACCCTGGAATCATGACCTGAGCTGAAGGCAGACGCCCAATCAACTGAGCCACCCAGGCATCCCCCAGCTCAGATCTTAAGTTCAAGCCCTGTGTTGAACCTACTTTAAAAAAAAAAAAAATTGTTTAAATTTTAGCACCAAAGCTAAGGCAAGAGTTGATTAATTCTACTTTGCATTTGCTCCATTTAAAAGTAGCCTAGAATTCTTAACATGACGAAATGAATAAATATGTCATTTGCTCAGCAGTACAATAACTTAAACTAGACATAATTGCATAGTAAGGCATAATTTAACCTTGCCCACTGTCATAATGCCAACTTAAATCAGAAGCCGTGCTAAATAAATCACCACCAATCCATTGTCTAAATTCATCATAAGCTCACACCATTCAAGTGCAGTGCATTAAAACTTGAGTTTTATTGGTTCAGTCATCTTTACCTTTTCTAACAAACCTTTTGTCAAGGAGACACACTTGTTTTTGTGTCTCCTTGACAAAAGGTTTGTTAGAAAAGGTAAGGATGACTGAGCCAATAAATGTAAATATATAAATGTACATATGTGTGTGTATGTGTGTGTGTGTGTGTGTGTGTGTGTGTATAAAAATTTGTTTTTCTTTATGAAGGACCTGGGACCATTTTGTGTCCAGATTCTACTGTTCAGTACTTTCTTTTAAAAAATATTTCATTAGAGAGAATTGTTTTGTTTTAAACTCACATCTATTTTGCTCCATTTAAAAATTTGGACAAAGTGGGGCACCTGGGTGGCTCAGTGGGTTAGGCTGCTGCCTTCGGCTCAGGTCGTGATCTCGGGGTCCTGGGATCGAGTCCCGCGTCGGGCTCTCTGCTCAGCGGGGAGCCTTCTTCCCCCCCCTTCTCTGCCTGCCTCTCTGTCTACTTGTGATCTCTCTCTGTCAAATAAATAAGTAAAATCTATTAAAAAAATAAAAAATAAATAAAAAAATAAAAATTTAGACAAAGTATTTACTACATACGCACAATTTCATTAAAAAAATCCAGTAGCACCAAATAAGTTATAAAGAGAAACAGCAGTTTCTTGTCCCACCCCTTCATACTACCTCCCAGTGACTTGCCTCAGAAAATAAAATACTTTTTTCTTTTAAACCGTTTTAGCTGTTTGTGTATATATGTTTTTCCATATTCTTAGATGATAGCCTTATAATGTCTCCTCTTGATTTACGGCTTTGAAGACAGCAGCCAGTGACTTCCTGGCATGGTAGATGGTAACAGATGGATACATTTTTTTTTTAAAGATTTTATTTATTTATTTGACAGACAGAGATCACAATTAGTCAGAGAGGCAGGCAGAGAGAGAGGGAGGGAAGCTGTCTTCCCGTTGAGCAGAGAGCCCGATGTGGGGCTCGATCCCAGCACCCTGGGATCATGACCTGAGCCGAAGGCAGAGGCTTTAACTCACTGAGCCACCCAGGTGCCCCCAAATGGATACATATTAGTTGAGCACCTGCTATATGCAGACACTGCTCTGTGTTTTGGGGATGCCACAGGTGACAAAACAGACAAATACCTGACTTCGTGAAATTTACCATAAAATGGATTAAATCTTTTTACAACCCCTCCATCCACTCCCCACTCTTCCAATGTGATTATACCATAATTTTTATTTCAGTTCATCTGTGTTTATATTATGCCCATGTAAATACTGTTCACTTTAGTACTCCAAACTACTAGGGTTATATTTCTTCTTTTTGTACTTCTTGAGTACTTTCTAAAAAAGATTTATTTGTTTATTTCCATGAGACAGAGGGAGCACACACGCAGCAGGCAGGAGCAGAGAAAGAAGGAGAGAGAAACCCAAGCCCACTCTGTGCGCTGAGTAGGGAGCCCAAGGGGGCCTCGATCCCAGGAACCCGGGACCAGACCTGAGCGGAAACCGAGTGTCATGGCATGCTTCACAACTGCACCATGTAGGCGCCCCACTTCTTGAGTACTTTTAAAATAAAAATAAAAATTAAAATAATAGGACTTTAAAATTGTTACAGCAGCTCAAATAGATGCTCAGTCCATCTATCATCAGTTTTCCCCAAATGCTCCCATGCAACAGAAAATCAGCCAGTTCTCTCATTTTCCTAGAGACTCACATGGGGAAGCGTCTGTCTGTTTCAGTCGATATTGATTGTTCTGTAGGCTTGCTTCTTCAGGGCTGTGTTGCACGGGCTCCTGGATTCCATGCCTTCCTCTGTCTCATCTCCATCCCTTTTCCGTTGGAGTCCATCCTTAGTAAAATCTAGAGAAGGGTGGACAAGAAATAAATTTTCTGCATCCACAAATACATGAAAATCAAGCAAGCAAGCAATAGTACCAAAAAAGTTAGAAGGACAAACAGTAGTTTCTTGCCCCGCCCCTTCAGACTACCTCCCAGTGATTGCCTCCGAAACAATTACCATTTTCTTTAATCTATCTTCTGGTAGAACAGGCATTTCCCTCAGAATTCTCAAAGCATTGTTTCATTGTCTTGGACCATTCAGTACTGATAACAGAACTGTGGTGTCATTCTCTCTCTTGTTCCTTTGTCTAGGACCCATCTTTTCCTCTTTGGAAGCTTTTAGAATCTTTATCTCTTGCACAGTGACAAACCTTTGTATGAAAATGTTTTCATTGCTCAGAGTACCTGAACTTTTTCCACTTACAGCTCCTGTCATTTGGGTCTGGAGAATTTTCTAGGGTTATTCCTATGACAGTTTGCTCATCTGTATTTACTCTCCTGGTTTTTTGTTTTTTAAGATTTTATTTATTTATTTTTTGGGGGGAGGGAGTGGGGGAAGGAGAGGGACAAGCAGATTCCTCACTGAGCACAGAGCCCAGCCTGGGGCTGCGTCTCACAATCCTGAGATCATGACCTGACCTGAAATCAAGAGGCAGACACTTAACTGACTGAGTCACCCAGGCACCCATACTCTCTCCTTTTGCAGGAATTCCACAATTTGGATTTTGGTCTTTTTGCATGGATCCTTTCATGTCTTTTCCATAAACCAGATAATTCACTTCTGAGAAATGAAATTAATGGAATTGACTCTCCAGGGGTTTGGGTATTTTAATTGATGTTACTTTTGCGTTTTGTGGATTTTGAGTCTATTTACTTTGGTTAACAATCATTCTTAGGTTTTATTTATTTATTTAAAGTAGGTTCCAAGCCCAGGGTGGAGCCCAACACAGGACTTGAACTCTCCACCCCAAGATCATGACTTGAGCTGAAACCAAGAGCTGGACAGCTAACTGACTGAGCTACCCGGGCACCCTTGACTATCACTTTTTTGTGTCCTGTTAACTGGAGTTAAAATACGTTCCGAGTGTTTTCTTTTTTCAAAGACTTTGGCTCAGGTCATGATCTTGGGATCTTGGGATCCAGCCCTGCGTTGGGCTCCCAGCTTAGCAGGGAGTCTGCTTGTCCCTCTCCTTCTGTCCTTTCTGCCCCTCATGCTCTTTCCATCTCTCTGTCTCTCTCTCAAATAAAGTCTTAAAAATAATAAAATACATAAGTTTTTAAGCATATATAGAGAAAAGCTTTTTAATAGTACATTATTTTAATGTATACAGCAGTGATATATAGTACTACTCATATTTTATGCTTTAAAATTGTATTTTGGGGGCGCCTGGGTGGCTCAGTCAGTTAAGTGTCTGCCTTTGGCTCGGGACATGATCCTGGGGTCCTGGGAATGAGTGATCGAGTGCCTCGTGGATCCCTATTCAGCTCCCTTGCTCCTTCTGCCTGCCGCTCCCCCTGCTTGTGCTCCCTCTCTGTCAAATAAATAAATAAATCTTTTAAAAGAACATATAAAATAAAATTGTGTTTTGTTGTCGGTAGAAATATTTTTAATGCTTTAAAAAAAACCTGAGCAAACTAGGCTATCAGCTAAAGAACCCCCCACCTCCAGCCTTCCTCTCACTCTCCCCCATCTCTCTCTCTTCCCCTCTCCCCAGCTAGCATGTATATATGTTATTTTATCTCTAATAATTACATTTCACCTCTCGGTAAAGATGGAGAAATTTAACATCTTTTGATGCATTTTGTTATTGTTAGAAAGTCAGAAATTCAGCATTTCCTAAACAAGCATATATCAAAACCGTTGGAGAAAAATAGCTAAATGGAACAATGGTTTGAAACTTTAATTCTGTTCCCTTAAGTTTCAAGTCTGTGGAAAACCAAAGGTAAAGGAAGAAAGGGAACCTTCACAGCCTAAAAACTGTTTCTCATTGCTGTTGGGAAACTGAAGAAAATCAGTCAACTAACCCAAAACTTGAAAAGAGAGAGGGAGCAAATCTTTGTTAAGCAGTGAATTAATGGGTTCAACGTGCCAAGATGCACTAATGATGGCAAGCAATGGCTGAGTCATGTGTGGGGCATGGCTGAGCTTGGATTCCAACAGGCAGCTGAATTCAGTGTCATCTGGTAATTGGGAACAAAGGCAGCTGGTTTCTCTCTGTCACAATAAAGACTAGGAAGATGGTTTCAGCATCATCTCAGAGAATCTTCAAGAAACTCTGCGGGGGCGCCTGGGTGGCTCAGCGGGTTAAAGCCTCTGCCTTCAGCTCAGGTCATGATCCCAGGGTCCTAGGATCGAGCCCTGCATCAGGCTCTCTGCTCAGCAGGGAGTCTGCTTCCTCCCCCCCTGCCCCCCCTCTCTGCCTGCCTCTCTGCCTACTTGTGATCTCTGTTGTCAAATAAATTTTAAAAATCTTAAAAAAAAAAAAAAGGAATTCTGCAGGTCAGGCTCTGGTTAGAATCTGTTTCATCTGCTCAGTGTTCCTGCCTTTTTCTCAGCAAGGTCTCCATCACCCACGAAATCTCAGACCTATGAAATTCAAAGTGCACTCCAGGACGGACAATGAAAAGTAAGTGTTCTTCCTGTTCTCTTCCTCAGAGCTCTCATTCCCTTCCCAGAGGCAAACATTGTTTCCAGTTACTGATGTATTTGCCTCTGGACAATGAAAAGTAAGTGTTCTTCCTGTTCTCTTCCTCAGAGCTCTCATTCCCTTCCCAGAGGCAAACATTGTTTCCAGTTACTGATGTATTTGCCTCTAAGATATTCAAGGGTGAGGTTTTAAAAATCTACTCTTTGCTTTCTGTTTAGGCTGCCACTACTCCTTATCACTTAGAATCTATAAAAACCTTGAAAATGAATTTGGTCTTATGAGTTTGTAGTAAACCTTAATGGCTCTTAAAGATCAATTACTACTTTTAGAAAAAAATGATCCTAAACAACGGGTGTGCCCTTGATTTTTCCTGGGACAGATTTCTATAGTTTTCAGGGATTATATGTTGAAATTTCTTTGGGGGCCAAGCAGAAAATCAATATATGTAAGGGAGAAGCCAGCAGGAGGTTGTAGATAGTGTACAAACAGAAATAGCTAGTTTTAAAGTATTTCAAATACCAAGAATGTTATGTACATAGTACAACTGAACTGTATAATTTGTGGTCCCTCATTTTACACTTCACACTTCTTAACAATTGTAATAAGTACGAAAAAATCATAAGTACGCTTACCCATCATCAGCCTTCTAACACCTAGCCTATTTTTCTAATTCCTTAATAATTACAAAGAGCAGTTCAATAATCTTAGGATCCTAATAGATAATTTGGTTGGGCCCCAAGGAATTTAAATATCGTATGGAAATGTTATTTTAATTGTATGAGGCAGAATCACAGAGTGCTTAAAGACACAGGCTGTGAAGCCAGAGAGACCTGGGTTTGAGCCTTGGGATGCAGGTTAGCCAGACTGGACAAATCACCTTTGCTTAGCTTAGCTTCTAATTTATCTACAAAATGGGAATAATAATAGTTGCTTTGAAGATTATATTAGATAAGGTAGGTTAAGTGCTTAGCACAGCGCTCCAAGGTGGGCCCCGAGGCACACCTACCTGGTCCTCAGAAATTATCTCTATTATCACTTCTTCAAAGACCTTGATACAAATTTATACTCCTTTGCACTTGAATTCCTTCTTAACCAATTTTTCCTGCTTATTTTATTTTATTTTTTTTTAAAGATTTTATTTATTTATTTGAGAGAGAGACAGTGAGAGAGAGCATGAGAGAGGAGAGGGTCAGAGGGAGAAGCAGACTCCCCGAGGAGCTGGGAGCCTGATGCAGGACCCGATCCTGGTCCTCCAGGATCACGACCTGAGCCGAAAGCAGTTGCTCAACCAACTGAGCCACCCAGGCGCCCCATTCCTGCTTATTTTTAATTCAGAGGTCGTTTCTGACGAAAGGCAGAAACAAAATATTAATTGATTCATTGAATGAGAACTATTTATTATTTATATATTTATTTATTATTTTTTTCCATTTGAGATTAGTCATTCATTAACCGACCAGATTACAAAAATAATCAAGGTAGATACCTTAGTTCATCCTTTCGATAAGCCTATTGATCTGGTCTTCCTTGTTGCCAGCATCTCCACCTTCTACAAAATGGGTGGTCTTTTTCTTCATTCCTCCCTCGTGGAAAAGATAATCTGAAAGGCCCTAGAAAGTTGTTTGCTTCTTTGAAACGTTTTCCAGCAGTATAGATCTCATGAACCAGATCCTCCATGCAGATGATGCCGTATTTATCAAGAGATCGGACAATCAATGTGTTACCTGTCAGGGCAATTCGCTTTTTGTTGATTTTCACCATAACCCCACTTGTAGATCAGTTAATTCCCCGACTTCAGGTTTGGGTACCCCCATGCTGTGTATGGTTCCGCAGTCCTTAGCATGTTAACTGAAGCCTTGTTGAACTTAACAAAGGTGCCACTGAAGATCTGGTGAAGGCGAAGAAGCTGCAACTTGAACCCTTGGGCTCGCATCTTGATACCTCTGATCCTGATGACGAACTCCAATTTGGGTTCTGCAGGTACTGTAGAAGTTGCCAGCTTTTCTTGGCATCCTCGCCATTTGAATCTCAGTTCTGTACACCTGCCTGTATTCCTTGTGGTAATGCTTAGCTTTTTCATAGATAAGCTTCCTCCTTGCCTTTTGAAGCATCTTTTGAGCAAACTTCCTCCGACGCTTGATCTTCAATGCTGCGAAATTCCTTCGATTCTTTCAAAGGGTTTCTGGCACAGCAGGAACCTTCATTTTCTTCTCTTTTGCACCCTCCATGGTTCTGGCCAGAAAAGAGGAAGTCCTATTTATTTATTTTTTAAAATAATTTATTTATTTATTTAATTGGCAGAGAGAGAGAGACAGCGAGAGAGGAAGGGAAGCAGTGGGAGTTGGGAAGGGAGAAGCAGGCTTCCCATAGAGCAGGGAGCCCTATGCCGTGCGGGGCTCGATCCCAGGACCCTGAGATCATGACCTGAGCCAAAGGCAGACACTTAACAACTGAGCCGCTCAGGTGCCCTGAGTGATAAATATTTGAGTATTTTTTATATGATGGGTACAATTCAACACAGAATGTTGAAGATAAATTTCCCGTTCTCCGGGAGTTTGCCTAGAGTGAGGGAGACTGACAACAAACAAATTAATTGGTATAGGATGCAATTTCAGCTACTGACAGGTGCTGGGATATAAAGGAAGGTAGACCAGGAGCCTGGGGCTTTGAAGGTGGTGGTGTTAGAATGGGGGGAGAACACTGACAAACCACAGTTGATGGGCACTTTGTTGACACAAAGGCAGCCACAATGAACTAACATTGCCGCTGGACTCTCGAGGTAGGCTGGTTCCTTTTTCTTCACACCCTTCTTAGCATTTTCTCACGAGGCTTAGTCTAGCTGGTTCCACCCTTCCTGATAATTTAATGCTGGAGCCACTCTCTTACATTTGCTCTTGACTATGGACTCTACTTTCTATCTTTCGTATTTTTTGTTAGAAATTGAGATTACGGGCGCCTGGGTGCGTCAGTTGGTTGAGCAACTGCCTTCGGCTCAGGTCATGATCCCGGACTTCCAGGATCGAGTCCCGCATCGGGATCCCAGCTCCTTGGGGAGTCTGCTTCTCCCTCTGACCTTCTCCTCTCTCATGCTCTCTCTCATTCATTCTCTCTCAAATAAATAAATAAAATATTTTTAAAAATTGAGATTACAATATGTTGTACACTGGGAATTAATATAATATTATATGTCAATTATTTCTTGATTAAAAATACAAAAACAGGGCGCCTGGGTGGCTCAGTTGGTTAAGCGACTGCCTTCGGCTCAGGTCATGATCCTGGAGTCCCGGGATCGAGTCCCACATTGGGCTGCCTGCTCAGCACGGGGTCTGCTTCTCCCTCTGATCCTCTCCCATCTCATGCTCTCTCTCTCACTCTCTTTCTCAAGTAAATAAATAAAAAACAAATTAAAAAAAAAACAGCATTGATAGAGGAACAGAGGAACACCACCACCACCACCAACTACAAAAACCATGTTTTAAAAATCGAGATCATCAGAGCACTTCCTGCATAACCACAGTGACTTCTTTGGGTTCTGCTTGGTATTAGTCATCACCACAGACATTTGCACATCCTTCTTTCAATATTTTGCTGATGATACCTATAGACAAGTAGCCATCCTTCCACGGAGCACGTCTGGCTTCTTACTATACAAATCTGGAGACACAATTACTTTTTGGCATATCCACAAAAACAAATCTCCACAAGATACTGAGAAGAAAGGCCAGTTTTTACTAGAGATTTCATGAAAAGAAGAAGGTGAAGTGTCATAAGGCATACTACACAACAAATAACTTTAAATTCCCAGTGGAGGGGCACCTGGGCCGCTCAGTCCGTAAAGTGTCCGCCTCTTGATTTCAGCTTAGGTCATGGTCTCAGGGTCCTGGGATCGAACCTCCTGTCCTGGTCTGCGCTCAGCACAGAGTCTGCTTGTCCCTCTCCCTCTGCTCCTCCCCTGTTCTCTCTCCCTCCCTCTCTCTCTCAAATAAATGAATAATTACAATCTTTTTTTTTTAAAGAAAAAATTCTATAAATAAATAAATTCCCAGTTGAACATTTCCCCCCTTCCTCAAATGTTACCAGCCGTGCGTCTCTCGCTTTCTCTTAATCCTTCATATACCCTCGTGGTAGAGTTAATTCAGCACTTTTCAGCTTCTCCAAGTTGTCATTGTCAATCTTCCCATAGACTTTTGAAGTGTGGCCTCTCTGTATGAATTTAGCAAAGCAGATCTGTCCCTAGGAAGGGATCCTTCTGCTCCCCTCCCTCTGGTCATCTTATTTATGTGTTACATTCCTGATGATCTTTTTCGAGGCCACATCTTTTGGTGAGCTCTTGTGCTCTCAGTCTTGCTGCCATTTGTCTTCTCTGCTTGGATGTCCCATGGGTACTTTATTTGATCACGTCTCAAATCAAACTTACATTCTTTCCTGTCTTTCCAGTTCTATTCCTTCTCTATGTCTGCTGTTTCAGAAAATGGTACCACCAGCCCGCCAGGTACTCCCAGGCAGACACCTGGGAACCATCCCTGACTCTTCCTTTCACACACCTGGATTATCACTGCCCCCATCCATCTAGCAATTAATCACCAAGTTCTGTTGTGTCTATTTCCTAAGCCATTTTCAATCTGTTTCTTTTCAACCCGCTTGCCAGGGCAAATGGTTCCTTTCTGCTCAAAAGTTTACCATGATGCTCTATTGTTTGACAAATAACATGAAAACCTTGCGGCGCCTGGGTGACTCAGTGGGTTAAAGCGTCTGCCTTTGGCTCAGGTCATGATCTCAGGGTCCTGGGATTGAGCCCTGCATCAGGCTCTTTGCTCAGCAGGGAGCCTGCTTCCCCCCTCTCTCTGCCTACTTATGATCTCTCTGTCAAATAAATAAATAAAATCTTTACAAATTAAAGAAATAAAATAAAAACCTCTTGGCTTTATAACATGGACACTAACATGAAAACACCTTATTGTGATGAGAGGGTTGTCAGTTTTCCTCTCAAGAAAGCCATTTATATCTGATTAATTTGTTAGAGATAACTTTCACTATATCCTCCTCCTCCTCCTCCTCCTCCTCCTCCTCCTTCTTCTTCTTCTGTTTAGTGTTTGTTTTTATTGAAGATACACATGCTTCTAAGGAGAAAAATAGTTTCATGAGGTTTTTTCAAAAAACATTTTTATTTATTTATTTGAGATAGAGCAAGAGCAAGGAGGAGGGGCAGAGGCAGGGGGAGAAGCAGACTCCCTGCTGAGCAAGGAGCCCAACTGGGGGCTCGAAGCTAGGACCCTGGGATCATGACCTAAGCTGAAGGCAGAGGCGTAACTGACTGAGCCACCCAGGCGCTCCATTCATAAGGTTTAAAACTAAAATGAGCAGACTCTGTTTCATCTCAGCCATTTCTCTGCAGAGACAGCACGTCTCAGCTCTTTCATCAGGTCATTTGGGACTCTAGATCTACACACATGCTACCTTTCTACTTCTGAATTTCAAACTTTAGGTCCTATTATAAAATGTTCTTTATTTTGGGGAAGATTTTATTTATTTTTAAATAATCTCTGTACTCCATGTGGGCTCAAACTCCCAACCCCAAGATCAAGAGTCACATGCTCCACGGACTGAGCCATCCAGGAGCCTCTATGATAAAATGTTTTATTACAATTAGATAAAAACTGTTAACAGCTAAGCCAAGTAGTAGACTATGACAACCATGACAACTATGTGGAACTTTTTCCCCCTTGATATTATTAACTGTCTTTTTTGAAACTGTTGTTACACAGTTAGTTTTTTATATACTAATTAATAATTCAACCCTCAACTCTTGGCCAGTAATCCAGATCTCCTCTTATATTCCTTCAAATATAATATTAGGTATTCCTTTTTCTTTTTTTTTTAAATTTTACTTTTAAGTCACCCAACATGGGGCTCAAACTCATAACCCCGAAATCGAGAGTTGCATGCTCCCCTGAGCCAGCCGGCTGCCCCTAATATTAGATATTCTTTCAATTTAATCTTCATGGCAAAATGTCCCTGGAGCATTTTAACCTGCTCCAGTGTGGGCCAGTTGTCTGCTGCATGAGATCCTAGTGTCTCCTTTTCACCAGTATCCTGAGAATTCTCCTCGCACCTCTTCTTGAATACCACGCATTCCTCTTTCTTATTTTACCTTTTGCCCTAATTTGGGTGAATCAAACACATCAGTAACTTTCTAAGGAAGAGTACGTGGGATGTAAACTTTTGAGACCTTGTATGTTTGGAAATACCCTTAATTTTCTCTCATAGCTAGTTGGTAGTTTGCTTAGGTATATAATTCTAGATTTGAAATAGCTTTACTTCAGAATTTTGAGGGGGTCTCCATTGTTTAATAGCTCTCATTGTTGCTGAGAAGCTGTATTTGTTTTCTATTTTTGTTAATAAATCACAAACCTATCAGCTTAAAAAGAATATCCATTTATTGGGGTGCCTGGCTGCCTCAGCTGGTAGAGCATGCAACTCTTGATCTTAGGGTTGTAAGTTCGAACCCCTTGTTGGTTGGAGAGATTTGTTTAAAATAAAACAAAAATTTTAAAAAGAATATCCGTTTGGAATACCTGGGTGGCTCAGTTGGTTAAGTGTCTGCCTTCAACTCAGGTGATGATCCCGGGGTCCTGGGATCAAGCCCCGCATTGAGCTCCCTGCTAAGTGGAGAGCCTGCTTCTCCCTCTCCCTCTGCTCCTCCCCATGCTTGTGCTCTCTTTCTCTCTGCATCATATAAATAAATAAAATCTTTAAAAAAAAAAAGGAATGTCTATTTCATGGATGACAATTCTGTTGTTGGTCAGAAATCTGAGCACAATGACTGGGTTCTCAGCTCAAGATACACAAGTCTGAAACCAAGATATTAGCTGGACAGAATTTTTGTCTGGAGAATCTGGGCAAAATTCACTTCCAAGCTTATACAAGGGTCTGGAATAATTCAGTTCTTTGTAGTCATAAAACTGAGATCCCCATTTCCTTGCTGCCTGCCGGGTAGAGACCCCTCTCAGCTCCTATGGGTGCCTGCATTTCTTGTCATGCAGCCTCCTTGTCTTCAAAGCCAGTTATGGACCTTCTCCTTTGCCAGGAAGAATCCATCACTTTTAAAGTCTCTTTTATTTTTTATTTTTATTTTTTATACTTAGTATGTGTGGTTTATTATTTTAGTTATATCTAAATAAAACTTCAAAAGATAAAAACATTATAGATAGAGTTGAAGCTCCACTCTGCCTTCCCTATTACCATTCTCCAGATGACTTCTGTCTTGAATTTGAGGCTTATCATTTCTATGCATGTTCTGTACTTCCAGTTCATGTTTGTATCCATAAATAATATATAACATTGTTTTGTATAATTGTATCATTTTTATAAATGGTATACTTTGTGCATCTTTCTATAATTTGACTTTGCAGTTGTTAAAAATTTTTATGTATTTATTTATCTAAATTCAATTAATTAACATATAATATATTATTAGTCTCAGAGGTAAAATTCTGTGATTCATCCGTCTTATATAATACCCAGTGCTGACTACATCATGTGTCCTCCTTGACACCCATAACCCAACTACTCCTTCCCCCATCCCTCAGTTTGCCTCCTATGATCAAGAGTCTCTTATAGTTTAACTCCCTCTCTGATTTTGTCTTGTTTTATTTTTTCCTCCCCTATGATCCTCTGTTTTGTTTCTTAAATTCCACATATGAGTGAGATCATATGATAATTGTCTTTCTCTGATTGACTTATTTTGCTTAGCATAAAACCCTCTAGCTCCACCCACATTTTGCAAATGGCAAGATTTCATTTTTTTGGTAGCTAAGTAGTATTCCATTGTGTATATATGCCACATCTTCTTTATCCATTCGTTTGTTGATGGACGTCTGGGCTTTAAAAGCTCTTCTAATGTTGACCAGGTCGAGCCTTTCTTAAAGTTGACTATGCCATGTAACAGAACCTAATTATGGGAGTGAAATGCGTCATATTCATGGTATACATATTCATAGTAGTCATGTACACAGAGGATGGGAAATCTTGCAGTCAGAATTCTACCACAGAAGTCTAAAATTATTCTAATTCATGATCTGTCATTTATATTCTATTTTTACCTCTGGAAGCTTGTAGAATTTTTCAGTGTTTTCAGGTTTTTGAAATTTCATTATGTGCCCTCCTATAAATCTTTTTAATGACTGTGCCATGCACTAGGTAAGTCTTTTCAGTCTGGAAACTCACATCTTTCTTTTTTTTTTTTTTCATTCATTTATCTAATTGAGGGAGAGAGAGAGAAAACAAGCTGGAGGGGCAGAGGGAGAGGGAGAGAGAATCCTAAGCAGACTCCTTGCTGAGTGCAGAGCCCAGCATAGGACTCAATCCCACAACCCCAAGATCATGACCTCACCTGAAAACAAGAGCTGGACGTCCAACTGATTTTGCCACCCAGGTGCCCCAAACTCGCCATCTTTCAATTTAATTTGCATATGTTCACTGATTATTTCCTTCCTTTCATTTTCTCTGTTCTTGTTTTCTGGAACTCTAATTACTTAAATGCTGGTCCACCTGGATTAGTTCTTTAATTCTTTTCCCCTCTCTCTGTTTTCTATTTCTGCTTTTCATTCTACTTATTTTTTTACAGCAACATTTTCCAGATATTAAAATTTTCATTTAGGTTCTCAAAGGTAAATTTACAAGAGCTGATTTTGTTTAGTTTAGTTTTGTCTTGTTTGTATAATGAATGCTCTTTCCATGTGGCATCATGTTCTTGTTTTATGTATGCAATATTTAATGTCTCATATTTCTTTGAGGATATTAGTGCAGATTTTCTTTTTTGATTACCCTTCTGTTCCCATAGTCTCTTTTCCCTCCAGGTTATCTTTACATATTGGTTAGAAGCTTTCCTAAGAAAGCCTGATAACTGTGATCTTTGGTCACCTGTTTTAAACCACAAAAAGCTGATTGTAAACTCTGAGCCCATGATAAAGTCTTGTCAACCGGGAAATTTACTGGACAGTGAGCTGCTTTCTGCCACCATATTGAGGAACCCCCAATGCTGGTATTTTTAGGTCTTTCTTTTTGGACAGCCCAGATAGTCCTGGAAATACATCTCAAAGTCTTTCAAATATCCTGTCTAGAGGTTGTTGGCCTAGTTTTCAACTTCTTGGAGCTGAATAGGGGAAAAGAACTGAGGTTGTATGTTCTTGGTAGTGTGTCAGGAATTCAAAATCATCTATGTTTTGGCACCAACATTAGTATATGCCATGGTTTTCTGTGTTCACACCCAGTAGGGTGCGTAGAAAGTACTCTTTACATCTCATCTTTGTTTTTTGAATTTCTACCATTCTTTAGGTCTAAGCTCAACTGACCTGTCTAGAAGTAATTCTTCCCACCTGTGTAATGGTTTAAAATATGGTTCATACCACTCATAGTACTTTAAGCATACCTGCCTTGAACTGTATAGAATTGTTTACTTATCTCTTTACTAGGGACAAAGTCTTTCAGGGCCATGACTATGTCTATATAATGGAGTTTCCCGTCAGGGTGTCCTGCTTTTATAGGCTTTTAACAAATACCTGTTGAATGACTGTCAGACCAGAGAGTGATTACAAAATTACTTCAGTATTTTCTAAGATGTGTCTCTAGGGATTCTTTACTTTAAGGGCTTTCTGGACAAACATTTTTGATCTTATTCATTTGGTTTTAGAGACATTCAGAAAAGTGCATTGCGTGATTGGAAATGTAACAGGAATAGAGAAATATAACAGCCCACCATCTTGTGTCAGGTAACTCCCACATGGAACAGTAAAAGTGTCAAATATATAGATATTAAGATAAAGGGGTTTTTTTCCATTTCCTTTTCTGAACCACTGCCCAGTTATTGTCAGAAACTTCTATAACAGCAGGCACTACCAATTCTAAAATAATTTGAAACCAACTACTAACATTAACTATCTTATGGATGGTTGACAATGCATGTAAGATGTCTAGTCATTCTTATTCATGCTGCATTTGTTCAAACACAATTGAACCTGAGCATCCTAATGCTTTTTTCTAACAGAGACTGTCCCCCCAAACCTTCTTTTTCACTCTGGAAAACCCCTTTCTCAGTATTAGCCATGTAGATAAGTGCTTGGTGTGTCAGAAGAGCTTTTTTCTTTTTTCCAGTTCCATCATTAATTTTTTTTCCTAATTTTTAAAATTTCTTTTCAGTGTTCCAGAATTCATTGTTTATGCACCACACCCAGTACTCCATGCAATACGTGCCCTCCACAAGACCCACCACCAGGCTCACCCAACCCCCCGCCACCAAAACCCTCAGTTAGCTCCTCAGAGTCCACTGTCTCTCATGGTTTGTCTCCACCTCCAATTTCCCCCAATTCCCCTCTCCTCTCCATCTCCCTATGTCCTCCGTGTTGTTCCTTATGTTCCACAAATAAGCGAAACCATATTAATTTTTAAAAAAGATTTTATTTTCTTATTTGACAGAGAGATAGAGGGAGCCAGAGAGCCCAAACAGGAGGTGGGGAGGGGTTGGGGGAGGAACAGGGGAGGGGGGAATGGCAGTGGGAGAAGGAGAAGCAGGCTCCCTGCTGAGCAGGGAACCCAATGCAGGGGGCTTGATCCCAGGACCCTGGGACATGACTTGAGCCAAGGGCAGATGGTTAATTGACTGAGCCACCCAGGCCCCCCTCCATCGTTAATTTTTGTGGAGATGTAAACTTCCTTTTCTTGGTCTCAGTTTCATTTTTTAAAAATGACAAAGAAAACTCCCTAAATGTTAATCATCAAAACTTTTTAAAAAGCATCTTGGAAGAAGAAACTTCTGGAAACTAGATTTTCCCCTGCTTTCTGGTTCACTGCAGGTGTCATGGTAACAAACCTAAAACTTCCTCCCATTTACTTTTCTTCCAGTTCTTAATTTCTCCTTATCTTTCAAGCTTCAGCACAAATTTTACCCCCTTTACTAAGTAATCTAGGTTAAGTGCAAAACAGTTTTGGAAGTGTAAAAAACATGAAGAAAAAAGTAAAAACTTATAATCCTGTCATTTGCAGAAAACAATTTATTAGTATTTGGGAATATCTCCCAATTCTTTTTTAGGACACAAATACATACATAATTTAATTTAAAATTTGTATATGAAGTTGGATCATTATTTTGAATTTTTTAAAAAAGATTTTTTAAAAAAATTATTTATTTGATGGAGAGAAAGAGAAATCACAAGTAGGCAGAAAGGCAGGCGGGGAGGGGGGGAAGCAGGCTCCCCGCTGAGCAGAGAGCTTGACTGGGGGCTCGATCCCAGGACCCTGAGATCATGATCTGAGCCAAAGGCAGAGGCTTAACCCCCTGAGCCACCCAGGTGCCCCTATTTTGAATTTTTTAAGTTAAAAATTACAGTATGAGTCTTTTCCCATATTGCAATGTTTTTCAGGAGACAGTGTACTTAAGAGGATAGCCCGTAGCATCAAACTTTTCTCTGGGTTCAGATCTTATCTTTCCCACTTATTAGCTATGTAACTTTACATGCCATATCTCTCTATGCCATAGCCTCCTTAGATGATAATGAAATACCTATTTCAGGATTTCTCTGTTTATTAAATAAATTATTACATGTAAAACACTGGAACAACACCTTATACATAGTAAATACACACTTTTAAATTGTAACAAAGTACTCTACTATTTGGATATATTATAATTTATACAATCAATCCCTTATTATTGAACATTTAGGTTGTTTCCAATTCTTTAATATTCCTTGTGCTTAAATCTATGTACATTTATTTGATTATTTTCTTTGATAAATTCCTAGAAATTATGGGCCATACAGTAACTAATTTACTATTTATTATTTCTCTCTCTTTTTCTCCCTTAAGAGTAAGTTTCAGAGGACAGAAAATTTGTCTTTCTTGTTTAGTACTTCATTTCCAGTATCTGGAAGAGTTCCTGACACATAGTATAGACTTGATAAATTCTGTTTGTTGAAAAGAGTATATCCAGGCTGCCTGGGTGGCTCCGTCATTAAGCATCTGCCTTCAGCTCAGGTCATGATCTCAGGGTCCTGGGATTGAGCCCCTCATTGGGCTCCCTGCTCATCTGGGAGTCTGCTTCTCCCTCTCCCGCTGCCTGCCGCTCCCCTTGCTTGTGCTTGCTCGCTCTCTTTCTGTCAAATAAATAAAATCTTTAAAAAGAAAAGAAAAGAGAAGAGTATATCCATTTTAAGAATCTTGTCAAATTGATTTCCAGAAATCAACACTTCCTCTGGAGTATGAGAGTGCCAGACTCATGACTCCCTTTCCTGTTTCACGATGTCAGTTACATTCTCTGCTTAAAGAATCTTTGAGATCAGCATCCATGAGGTGTCATTACTCTTCTGACACGCTGTTTATCATATATCGCTAATCATAAGTTTGTTAAAGAAGATAACTAGGTTTGTATTTTTTCTTTCCTCCTCAACATTTTGTGTCTAGAACCATCTTTCGCTATAATTAGTCCTGTATTTTCATCACGATCATTCCTATTTTCATGATTGTACTGGGTTTGGACAAGGCATATCGGTTCTAAGTAATAGCAGCTAACTTCACGTGACTTAAGCAAACAGGATAATTATTTTGAGAATATGGAGTTGTCTCACAAAATCAAGGACAAGAACAAAATGAGAGACCCTGGAAGGGTATAGTAGGCTCAAACCAAGACATCAAGATTTTTCTCTTCCTTATTCTCTCTGCAGATCAGCTTCTCCCACTTCTCCTGACTCTAGGATTTTATACGTAACAGTTGCAGCCATGCATAGAGACTGACCTTACCTATTTCGAATTCCAGTTCAGAACTTCTGAGTTAGAGAATCTGATTGGCCCTGACTTGGTTTGGGTCAAGCATCCAATGCAATCTAATCTATCTTGACACAAGAGCAGGAATCATGGGGTAGAACATGGCCACCAGGTGCCCGTTCCTGTGGAGGGAGGATCGGTTCTGAGAGAAAGGAAGAGAATTATTTTGAGCTGAGCAGAAACTCTCAAAAGCACCTGCCGCAATAATCTTACTCAAATCCTTTCCTTGTCTGAATGTGTGGTTTACCTAAACTTTGTGCATCTTTATTATCCCAGAAAGAATCTCCAACTTCAGAATCATGAAGATACCTTGGTGTTCCAAATTATTTTATCTTTGTCCTTCCTGAGAACTTTTTCCTGAGAATTTTTACCCTTAGTGTTTAGTATCATATTAAACAATAGGTTATTTTCTAATTGTTTTTATTCAAGGAGTTTTTGATTTCCAAGCTGGGAAAGCAATCTGAAGAGGGGTAACAACTCTCAAATTTCACTTCTATATACTTAGAAAGTATTCAACTAATATTTGGTGAATTGACTAAAGGGCTTGATAAGAGCTTTGAATTCTCAGGGCAGCTGTATGTTGTAGTTAGTTGAACGCCCGACTCATGGTTTCAGCTCAGATCATGATTTCATGGTCTTGAGATTGAGCCCTGCATGGAGTGTACCAAGTTCGTTTCTACACGCAGCATGGAGTCTGCTTAAAGTTTTTCTCTCCCTCTGTCCACCCCCACTTTCTCTCTCTCTCTCTCTCAAGTAAATAAATAAATCTTGGGGCACCTGGGTGGCTCAGTGGGTTAAAGCCTCTGACTTCGGCTTGGGTCATGATCCCGGGGTCCTGGGATCGAGCCCCACATCGGGCTCTCTGCTCAGCGGGAAGCCCGCTTCCCCCTCTGTCTCTCTGCCTGCCTCTCTGCCTACTTGTGATCTCTGTCTGTCAAATCAACAAATAAAATCTTAAAAAAAAATAAATAAATCTTTTAAAAAATCTTTGAATTCTCTGAAAGAAATAATTCATCCTGTCAAATGAAGATTATATCTTGAGTATTTTTGCCTAATGTGTACTATGCATAAAAAAGTTACTAACAGCCAGTAGAATGATGAGTGTCTCTAAAACACACCCCAAGTTCATGAGCAACTTTTCATCTCCATCACCACCTTTGTTGAGTTCGTCGTCATCTGTCTGAGAGATTTATTGCATTAGACTTCTATCCTATCTCCCTATTGCCTGTCTTGCTCCTTTCCAACCTATTCTCTTAGTAGGAAAAAGAATCTTCTTGAAATACAAATCTGATCATGTCATTCCTCTGCTTGAAATCTTTCAGTGACTTCATATTTTCCTTAGAATAAAATCCAAACTCTTATCATGGTCTGCAAAAATCAGTATGATCTGATCTCAACTTCTCTCTTCAACCTCATTTTTCAAGTCATTCTCCCCTTGCTGGCTGAGCTCTGCCTGGTTTTCTTTCAGTTCCTCAGGTAGATCAAGATCTTTCCTCAGGGTCTTTGCATATGCAATTCATCGTCTCTCTCAGGAGAGCTGCACCCCCACAACATTGCCTCTCCTTACAGGTCTCAGCTTAAACGTCACCATCTTTTTTTGTCCTGGCTCTCCTGGTAACCCTCTCTGAGATAATTTTCCTCTGTTCTTTTCCTCGTTATCCTCATGTTTATATCCTTCATAGAATGTTTACAACTCACAACTATTTTATTTTTCTCCTCAAAGTTTTTTGGGTTTGTCTTCCTCACTATATAAATTCCATGGGTGTGTAGGAACTGTGTTGGGTTTCTTCCCGCTCTCTATTGTATCTCCAGCATCGTCCACAGGGCCTAGCATATGGTAGCTGTTTAAAATACATTTGTTGGGCGCCTGGGTGGCTCAGTGGGTTGGGCCTCTGCCTTCGGCTCGGGTCATGATCTCAGGGTCCTGGGATTGAGCCCCGCAGCGGGCTCTCTGCTCAGCGGGGAGCCTGCTTCCCTTCCTCTCTCTCTGCCTGCCTCTCTGCCTACTTGTGATCTCTGTCTGTCGAATAAATAAATAAAATCTTTAAAAAAATAAATAAAATACATTTGTTGATTTTATAAACAAATGAGTAATAAGATAGATAAAATAGAACTTACGAGGCTAATTTTCAAGCAGTTCCATGTGGTTCCAGTAGTTTCTAGTGGTTCTATGATGGATTAGGCAGACTTCCATGGTCAATACTATGTCATTTTAAGCAAATAATTTGATCTTTCTGTTCTTTAGTTATCCCCTACATAAATAAAATATAATCATACTCTATATGCTTCTGGAAACATCAAGGTAGTTTGGAAGTGATGGTAAATGACCATACTACTAATTAGACATGCAAATTGTGTGTGTACGTGTGTGTTTAAGAAAATGAAAAAGTGTTATCAGCTGGATGTTTTCTCCCTGAAAACTGAGATATTTGTCCATGCAAACTAATCAAAGTTTGGCGATAGAGATGATTACATTATAGAAGGTCTTTTAGCAAATCTCCATGAATTAATTTGTATTTCTTTTGGGGGGGTGGTGGAAAAGGGACTTGTAAAGTCTTAAGAAGGGGTTAGAGGAAGTGTTTTGAAATTGTGACTGTAGATTTCTGCTTTTTACCTCTGTCTGGACTAGCAAGTACACTCCTGCCAGAAGTTTCCAAAGTCAATCTTCATAGGCTTGGAATCCAAAGAGTATCTGTGTAGGATTGCATTTAGTTTCTGGACTTTCTTTTTCTACTAGTTTGACTTGAAAGACTTTTTAAATACTTTTTAAAATACTTTTATACTTTATTACTATCTTACTATTTATACCTCTTTGTAATATATTTTTCACATTCATAAGCATGAGAGAAATTATCACTATTTTCAAGGTATGGAAACTAAGATTAAGCAATTAGCCCCCAGGCCACATCATTAGTGGAAGGTGTTGGGTGGGATGTGGAGGTAGAGAGGGGAGGTGGGGAGGTGTTCTTAAACTCTAGGCTTTTGATTTCTTATGGCCTTGCCATCTATCAGAAGTGCTAGGTATGCTAAACTGACATTTCCTGGTGGCCCTAATAGAGATTTGCAAATAAGTAATGGAAGTGGTTTTAAAAAATGGAACCACTCAAAAAAAAAAAAAAAATCTATAATTGTGTAAGCATCTAGAATATCGATCTCAGTGATCTTGCCAATATCCATGTATCAAACCTTTTTTCTTTGGTTTATGGCTTTTCCCATTTTTGGAACACTTGATATGCTCTTAAAAATCATGACTACACAGTTTTGAAAGATTCTTCTATTAACTATTTTGCTGCCTAAGTTCAAAACTATCTTGATCACCTAGTGCCCTCTATTGAAATAGCCATAGTATAACAACTAATTTCTTCCAACATTATCGAATGTTCTAAGGATAGCAAAGGGCCTCTAATTTTGTAGTGACTCCATTCTTCATTTCTAAGTACATTATGTTATGTTATTTTATATAAAAATTATATTTCCAGTAACAAATTCAGTGAAACTCAGAGGTTACTCAATAAGTGTTTGGTGAATTAATTTATATGTACTTTGGTTTATTCTAGAAGCATTCATGTGACCATCTACTGTGGTATTTTTCTGTAAAGTAATACCATTCTTTTGCAGTTTCAATTGGTCCTTGTAATTTTCTCTTCTACTCCTATAGCCTTGCTTTGAGACGTGGCAGCCAGAGTGATGGCTAATCTTTTTCCACTCCCACCCCAGAGATTGCCATTTTTGGTTTTTCTCAAAATACAGTAGAAGTTCACAAGAGTTTGGGTTTTTGAGTAAGACAGATCTGAGTTTAAATCGAGACTGCCACTTCCTCAAACAAGTTGCTCATCTTTTAAAGGGCTTTCCCGTAGGTAGAATGGGGAAATTGTCAAACCCAACTTCTAGGATGACCGAGGATTCAAATGATATAATGCAAATAAATCTAACTTTTATTATTTTATTATTTTCATTTGTACCTTGGGTAGGTTTGGTCTTGAATATTGAATTCCTTGGCAGAGTGAATGTTTGGGGAGGACCTCTCTGTTGCTCTACCTGACAGCATTTCCAGAACGTATTTGTTTAGTAAAAATCTATCTACAAAAAGAAAAATTTGGAACCAGATCCTCACATTCTATAATTCTTTTTCATAGCTCACTTTCTAACAATTTTCAGCCAAAAAGACTTGCCCTAGATTCCTATCCTTTGGGGCTTGTTTATACTTATCAATCATTTTTATTAGCTCTTCCTCATTTGTGAATAATCCTCATTTAATAAAATGTAAAGGATCTGGAGAACAGAGGAAAAGAAACTTGGAAATCATGGGACTAGAGGAAGATAGAAACAAACCAGGTTTTGTTTCTTTTACCGTACTAGTGTAAAGGAGTTGACTACATTTCAATTTTGTCTTATTTAACAAAAGAAAAATCTTTAGTTTCTTTTTTTTTCTTAAATTAACACAGAATGTATTATTTGTTTCAGGGGTACAGGTCTGTGGTTCATCAGTCTTATATGATACTCAGTGCTTATTACAACGTACATCCTTCCCAATGTCCATCACCCAGTTACCCCATCCCCTCACCCCCCTCCCCTCCAGCAACCCTCAGTTTGTTTCCTATGATTAAGAGTCTCTTATGGTTTGTCTCCTTCTCTGGTTTCATCTTGTTTCATTTTTTCCTCTCTTCCCCTATGACCCTCTACCTTGTTTCTTAAATTGTGCATATCAGTGAGATCATAGGATAATTGTCTTTCTCTGATTGACTTATTTCAATTAGCATAATACCCTGTAGGTTCCATCCACATTGTTGCAAAGGGCAAGATTTCTTTTTTCTTTCTTTCTTTTTTTTTTTTGATGGCTGCTTGTTGGGGTTTTTAATTTTATTTTTTTACTTTTTATTTTTTTTAAAATATTTTATTTATTTATTTGACATAGAGAGAGAGAGATATCACAAGTAGGCAGAGAGGCAGGCAGAGAGGCAGGCAGAGAGAGAGAGGGGAAAGCTGGCTCCCTGCTGAGCAGAGAGCCTGATGCGGGGCTGGATCCCAGGACCCTGAGATCGTGACCTGAGCTGAAGGCAGAGGCTTAACCCTCTGAGCCACCCAGGCACCCCATGGGTTTTTTTATTTAATTTAAATTTTTTTTCAACATTTTATTATGAAAATTTCCTAACATACAGCAAAGATTCCAGTGAATATCCATATAGTATCACTTAATTTCACTTAAATTCTGCCACTAACTTGTTGTTATACTCTGCCATAATATTTTAAAATTTATTTTTCATGAAAAATTTAAAACTTCCCTCAGTTATCAAGTAATAACAATTTCTTGAGAGTTTTTTTGTTTGATTTTGTTTTTGTTTTTGTTTTTTGTGTTTTTTTTAAGCAAGTACAAAGCAGTTTATTAAAACTAAAGTACACTCTCAAGGTGGGAGAGCTGGGCAGTTTCCTTGAAGTAGAACCAGCCCTGAGGTTGTTTTGGAATTGGATAATATCTTTTTTTAATTAATTATTTTTATTAACATACAATGTATTATTTGCCCCAGGGGTACAGGTCTGTGAATCATCAGGCTTACACACTTCACAGCACTCACCGTATCACATACCCTCCCTAATGTCCCTAACCCAATTTAAAATTGGTTTTAATTTAAAAATTTAAATTTTTATCACATTGATACCTGGACATAGTTTAAAATGTCCAACGGTAGTAAGGCTTGTAATGAAAAATGCAACACCTGGTCCCATCTTTCCCCCAAAGCTGCCCCCCTCCCTCCACTTACTGAAAGCTGGTTGCTCTGGTATGAAGCTCCTATTTCTAAATAACATGCCTATAGTGCAACTTCTTACTATTTCAGTTTTGAGAGTTTCCTATCTACTACTGTTTATTACCCCCACATTCATAGGCACATATATACTTCTACTTCCCCTCTCTCCAATCCCCTTATCTAATCATTGTTAGAAAAATACTTAATATTTGTTAACAGGACTTTTATATATACACTACTCACAGTTCAACTAAGTATGATGACTCCTATTTTTATTTCCCCTCAGTTAAGAGTTGCCGGGTTCCCTCACTTAGTTTGCTATGTGATTATGACAAATTTCTCTTCCAACCCTTAGAAAGAATTTAAACACCCT